>NW_027518714.1:32375000-33588000 GCF_043159265.1 Tasmannia lanceolata
ACCTAACCCTTCCATTTGTGAGGTGAAAAAATGGGCAGATTTGTGGACAAACAGTATCTGTCCATTTTCTCACCCACAAATGTACACCCTAAGATGGCCCATTGGAGCTGAGTTTTGGTACACACGCCATCCATGATGGGGCCTTTCAAATGAATGCTTAGGATCACCAAAAAAATGTGGGCCCACCCTTGTTTCCTGCACTTGAGCGCAGATAAGCTATCTGAGCTCGAGCACAGGAGATGTTCACTCACTCACTCACACACACACACACTAGCATTTCTGGCCCATGCTATGCATGGGTGTAAAATGGTGGGTCCCACCCAATTGAAACGTAGGTGTAAATATAAGCCCACCTCATGCATAGGTTTGGGTTGAGAAAGTGGGCCCTACCATCAAACCATGAGGTGCAAAAACGCAGATCCCACCCCTTCAAAAATGGGAGGTGCAAAATGGTGGGCCCATCCTGCGCATGGGTTTGGATGGAGATAGTGATGCATGGAATCAAAACATGAGGTGCTTAGATGGTGAACCCCACGCTATCAAAACATGATGGGTAAAATAGTGCCCCCACTCAAGCTATGCATGGGGGTATAAAATGGTGCCCCCTCCCGTATGCATGTTAGAAAGATTGAAAAAATCCCGAACAAAATCGCTACACGTAGCGGAAGAATAAACTAGGATTCCTAGAGGCTAATTAATTTTATTGTGCTTTAATAAACACAAATATAAATACCTTTAGTTGGTGTAGAAAATAAATCGTCTGCTTGATCTACTCCTCGAAAATCCGTTAGCGATCTAATCGACGCGAAACCTCAAGTTGAATCGATGATTTCATTTTGTTGCGCAAAGGATCTTGTGTACATCTCTATGTTCACTTTATAAGCTGATCTAAATCAGATTATAATATGAGAATATGTGTTTAGATCAATGGAGCTTGTTTGGATGTTCATCTTTGACCTAGAAAAGACAAAACTAGTTGATGGAATTGAAGAAGAAGAAGAAGAAGAGAACTTTGGGGTGCCTCTACCAATTTCCAGCACATGGAATTATGGAAGAGCTCTTAAAAAACTCCAGCAATATATCTTATATTTATAGAGTTTTCAATTTCCATATGCACAGTCCAAAATTTCTAGAGAAATCTCAAAAACTAAGAAAACTAGCCACAATTGGAAGCTCCAATTGAGAAGCAATCAACCCCACAATTTGGAAACCCATATGGGGCGTCCAAGGGTGGCTTGCTTGCTGCCCAAGCAACCCTTGGTTGCCCCATATAGTTCCCAAGTTTCCAATTTTGTTTGTTCATTCTTTCTTTCGCTCTCTCTTTCCAATTTCATCACATGTGTTGCTTTAATTTGGAAAAACAAATCAAGCAATAATATTCTAAATATTATTTTAATTCCAAATTGATAATGGCAGGCGTGTGGGCATGGTTCACTTATCCAATTCAAATTCCCATTGCATTTTATATTTAATTCCCAATTAAATTAATGCAATCCAATCTTATCCAATATGATTAAAGCTCCAACATAATTTATGATATTTCCAAAATACCCATATGGTTAATATTTAACCATTTTGGTATTCCCAACGTATCCCATAATGCATATACACTATATACATTGTGTATATCATTTCAATGCATCCAATGCCACGAAACTAGTTCGTGTAAGCAACCAAATAAATGCGGGATTAAAGCTCCAACATAATTTATGATATTCCCAAAATACCCTTATGGTTAATACTTAACCATTTTGGTATTCCCAACGTATCCCATAATACATATGCACTATATACATTGTGTACATCCTTTCAATACATCCAATGCCACGAAACTAGTTAGTGTAAGCAACCAAATAAATGCGGGACCTCTATCCAATAGATTATATTAGGTCAATCGAGTAGTGAGTGGGATCGTAGGAGGGATTTAATGGTAGATCTTGCAGAACCCACAAGTGGGCCCCACTGCAATTATTGCTCCGTAGCTACTGCTACAATCGCATTGAGTCAGTGGGCTCCATCGAGACGTAACCCTGAAGATAACTGTCAAATCATCACACCCCTAATCACATCAAATGTGCAAGTCATTTCTCCAAGTCCACATCTACCGAGTTGAGTCCTACGGGGGGTGGACATCAACTACGCCCTGGACTCACTCATGGTGTACCTTTCAGTCAAGCAGTGTCAGCCCGCAAATGCATGTACTAAAACCATTTCAAAACTTATTTTGTGAAATCCTTTTGATAAACATTTTATCAAATCCACTCGGCCATGTATTTTTCTAGGCCTATTACTTTTGGTAGTGTAGATGTTATCCTATTAAATAGGTGGAGAATTCCATGTCGGGCATCACTATTGTCCTCGAAGGTTTGTCAAACACTCCAGTACTACCTTCTGGTGACTCCAAGAGAATCACGGTTAGATAGACCAAAAATGAGAGACTCGCCAACAGACCAATATGACCCCTCAGGTCAAAGGACATGTAAAGGCTCCTGTCTAGTGGAATAGCTCCACTGTCTCCTGTACACAAGCTATTCTAATGTGATCTTGTTCAGTATGCAATCTCATTGCCGTACCCATTCTATCTTGCTAGGGTCCAATACCCAAGTGATTGAGATAAGTCACTCCACATCTCGTGCATGTAGGCAAGATAGATGCTAGTTGTATACAGGAGGTGTACAACATCAATCCCAACTAGGAACTACTAAGGTCTGCAAAGAACCGGAATCTCATATCTCTTTGCTCCCTAGGATCTGTGAATCCATGAGCATGGGTTTCCCACTTTGCTACCTAAGGACAAATACGTGTCAATAATAAGTAACATATCGCACATATTTAACTTTTAGTACCCATAAATGTCATGACAGAGAAACTTTTATTTGAATAACATGCGAAATATACTGGGTTTTAGGGCACCTACTCTAACAATGCATAGGTTGGATGGAGGTGGTGGGAGATACCCATCAAACCCCGAGGTGTAAATGGTGGGCTAACCATAAAAATAAAATGTGTAAAATGGTTGGTCCCACTCAATATACGCATGGGTATAAAAATTATAAAATGAAGGCCCATCCATCTAAACATGTGTTCCAAACCATAAAAACAATGGTATGTAAAATGGTTGGGCCAACCCATGTATGAGTAGGCATAAATTGGTGGGTCCCGCCATATCAAGACAGTGTGAAACTATGGGCTCCGCACCATGTATGACGTGTAAAATGCATGGGTATAAAATGGTGGGTCCACCAATTTGAAACTTGTGTAAAACTGTGGGTCCATAGATGCTATCCATGAGCTGTAAATTCCTTGAACCAAACCCGTGTATAAATGAACTGCAAAATATGAAAGAAACAAATGAAGAAGGAAAGAGTCGTTTGAGAGACAGAAAGAGAGATTTGATTTTTTCTCTCTCGCAAGATTGGATTACAGAACCGAATTCGTAGGAGCATCTTGGCCAATTAGAGAGAGATTTGATTTTTCCTTTCCCCCAAGATTAGATCACATAACCGAATTCATAGGAGTATCTCCGCCAATTATTTCCACTTCAGATTATTTTATTAATGTTCCGAATTTTGAGGAAGTTGTTTTAGTCGGGGTGATTTTGAGGGATAAATTTGATGTTGGCATTGGAAAACCATTTTAGTAGTGGCGATTATATAGTGAGAAAAGGTTTTCTAGTAAAAAAAATTCTTGGAAAAAAGAGAATGACAACAGAAAGAAACATGATTAGTATATATTATAGATAGATAGATATAATTGAATGATTGAGTGTGTATGTATTTATGAAAAAATTGAGGATGAAGGGTTGAGGCCTTAGTGTTTTATTAGTGTTTTTATTAAGAGAGTCGGTGAAGAAGGAAGGAAGGGCGATCGATGTTCTAGGTTCAAGGCGCTAGGGTTTTTATTAAAAGAGTACGGGTTGTGCTTTCAGATAAAAAGAGTTAAGAAGGAAACACATTTAAAGAGAAAATATACAAGATCGCATTTTAATAGAGACAATGATGAGTCAGATTCGCTCGAAAAAACAGGATTCGTGCGAGACCCGGCTACGGCAAGAATCCTGGTGTATCCCACATGAATCCATGTTCAATTCGCGTGTGGAGACATGTCGACGCGATTCAGTATAGAGGGGGCAAAGAATCCATGCAACACAAGGTATGCTGTACGGGAAAAGGTACGTACCTAATTCGGGTCGCTTTAGTACTCTCTCTCTCTCTCTCTCTCTCTCTCTCTCTCTCTCTCTCTCTCTCTCTCTCTGTGTATGTATATAATTCCATCTATTTTTACAAGAACGCCATTCCATAGTACATATTACATATATATTTAATACGCAAAATAAAAAACTTCATGCATGCCATACATATTTAGTCAAAATGAAAATTCCAGTTCCAATCCAACCTAAAATATATAAATTTGAAGATCTCTGAATATCACTAAATTAAGTAGTAGCATATATTGCATGCTTAATCTTAAATGAAAGCAAACAGAAAACAATTATCCAGTTTAGAAATAAAAACATAAAAACATGATAAATGATCAAACTAATAAGGGATTTGCTAGCGTCCATCGTAGAAGGCATTTTGCGGATGGCCTGTTGCATGTGAGAGCAGCCACCTCGTGAATGAAGACAAAATCTGCTGAAAAGTGAACCTATGTGGCTGATCTCACATGCAACAGGCCATCCGCGAAATGCCTTCTACGTTAGACTCTAGCAAATCCAGACTAATAAACTATGTTGCAGCTCTCTTTCCCTCATTGTTTTTACCAATATAATCTGAAATCACATACATTTAACTTAACACAAATCTGCTACACAAAAAATGCAGTCTGACTCCACAACACTCAAAGCTATATTTATAAGGTGACAAACATATTTGAAGTTCATTGCTATTAATTATCTGGTTGAAGTTTAGCTTTTCTAGGGCACGGATGCAAAAATGTATTTGCAATTCAAGATCAAGAATGAGAAGAACCAGCAAACTGGCCTGTTTTCTCCATCTTCACCATTCAAAAAAAGGAAAAGAAAGAAAGTAACAAACCTTAAAACTCGATAAAATCCCATAAGAATAATCAAATCATACTATAGAATCTAATTCAAAAGTCCAGACCCAGACCAGGAACCAAAACAGAAAATTCAAGACTAAAAGGAGGCCCAAAGAAATCTGACCACAGATCGAACGAGCGAGCGATTTCCTCCGATTTTCGAAAACAGAGAAACGGTACAGATCAAGAGCACGACCACCGCGACTGATATCCGTCCCGCCAGTCGCCTTATTCCACCAGTCAGCTGTTTAAGCTGCCGATGACCCCCTCTCCTTCTCAAAGCATCTCCAGCTCTGCAACAAGAGAATAAAATAATAATAATAACAATATCAAGCAAGCAGTAGTGATAATAATATCAAGAAAGCAGAAATCATAGATGAAAACTAGGACTCGTAATCTGAAATTCGTAAGTCGTAAAATGAAGTGGGTGAGATAGATCAGGTGATTCTCGTTACCTCCTCATCTGATTGAATTCTTTGATCCAGAGCCTATGCAACTTCAGATTTCACAGAATGAAATAAAACCCTAGAAACACCTTGGCTGGGGTTTTTCTACCTGATGCTTTGCCTTTCTTTCGCGGAATCTTGAGAGCACATTAGTTGTCATAGTGGTGATGTTCGTTTCGGTGCCGTTCCAGTCACGAGCCGCGGATTCTTAACAGTTCAACTACCTGGTTGGAGTGCTTTCCCTTTAATCGGAACTGCCATTCCAGAGAATTGGAATAGGAATGGAATGAGATGCTGATTCCGATTCCTGTAATGTGGGAGTTCTTTTATGCTGTAGGGCCAGAAGGGATTTGCTCTCCAATTTCGCGGAAAACTATTTCACCGGTCAATGTTGCATAAGGCCGGGGTGGTTATTCGGTTAAAACCGAACCAAAAAAACTGAAATATTAAAACCGAATTTATTTCGGTTTCCCAAAATTCGAACCGAAACCGAAACCGAATTTATGAGAAACCGAACCAATTACAAATTCGGTTATTCGGTTGTGAGAGGAAAAGAGGGAAAAAAGTAAAATTTTGGCTTGGATCGGAGGGCTAGGATCATCCGATCGAAATGATTTTTTGAGCACAATCTAATTAAGTTGTGATCAATCAAATGGACGGTTTTGATCACCCCACGGAGTGCACATAAAGCAATTTTTTTTGGAAAAAAAATGGTTTCATCCATTATTTCGGTTAACCGAATTTTTTTTTTAGATAACCGAAACCGAAACCTAATAACCGAATTTCCAAAAACTCTAACCGAAACCGAACCGAAATGGAAAAAAAACCGAACCGAACCGACCAAATCAGTTCGGCTAGGTTCGGTTATTCAGTTATAACCGAATAATGCTCACCCCTACATAAGGGAATGGTCACGCACACGGGTTGAGTTTTTACCACGACTAGTTGCTGGACATGTGCGATGACGGGGCGACAAAAGACAAAAAGCAACATTGCAAATTGATGGTTAGTTAAAAGGAGGATTCAAACTACTAAAACTAGAGAAATTAAATAATTGATAACATTACAAATTGATTAAAAATTTCTATAAATAATTGATGGTGTTGAAACCCAATAATGAGAGAAGAGACACTTAATGAGAAGGACATGGGATCAAACCTGGAATTTTAAATACCTTTCAGGAAAATCGAGAAGAAAGGACCACTTTCCTATTCTTGTTCAAAGCATACTCATTTTTGCTACTAAAATCATAAACATCATGCTATGTGTATTTTCTTATGTTGTATGTGGGGTTAGTTAGTGCATAGTGGTGGGTATGTGTTTTAGTGTAATGGCCATTAGTTGTGGCTAATGTGTTTAGGGTAGTGGAGTTAGTTACTTATGATGTGTCTTGTTAGTGGGTAAGTGTGCTTGTGATGTGGCATTCCCTCTTGCTTGTATTTATGTAGTAGCAATTCAATGAAAAGAAGAAAAAAAAAAGAATTTTACAGCAGCAAAGGAAACTTTGTTTAGGAGAGTCATGGCCCATCTCGAATCGAGCCGTTAGGAGGTCCGGTTGCCTCGAATCAATCTCTTTCCCTTCTCCATTTCTATATTTTGCTTGTTTATTTGTGTTACGACCAATTAGGCACGGAACAAATTGGTATCAGAGCGGTAGATTGAAATCCGAGGGGTGACTCGGTTTGGCAACCTAGAGGGGGGGTGAATAGGATGTTTATAAAACTTTTACCTTTTAAAAACTTTTACTAATTTCACCCTAGTTTTATCCCTTGTTTAATTAAGTTTGAAATGGTTGAACTTAAAACAATAATACAAATTAATATAAGTTCAAAACCCTTTTTGATTAGCAAACTTAATTAGGTGATTTAATAGCCTAGTTAGCAAGGTTAAGATTATTTAATTAAAATCAAGATGCTAACTACTCACTCAATTCTAAATATGTAAAAATGCAAGCACAAATAAATAAGAGAGTGAGAGGGAGTGAGAGAAATACCAATCACACAAGTGACACAAAGATTTATAGTGGTTCGGCAAACGGCCTACTCCACTCTACTCAAGGTCGCACTTGAGGATTTCCACTATTGAAACCTCCACGACGCCCGGCTCCGAGGCTTTTACACTCTAAGGGAATTAAATGAGGATGCCCTTCCACCTTTACAATGACTCTCCTACTTCGCCGAGTTCTAAGCGCTCCACCCAAGGGAATTAACACCGGATGCCCTTCCACCTTTCTTGTCTCTCCTACACCGCCGAGATCTAAGCGCTTTTCGAAGAAGATAGATAGCTTTGCCTCTAAGTAGGCTACAATGCACAATGAAGCTCTCACAATGTTCTCTAAGAAATAAACAAGTTTAAGCCTAAACCAATCTCAAATGATTTTCACTAATCAAGGCACAATGAGTTTGGTTGAGAGAAATTAACCCAAAAATGATTGCAAGTGTGTTTCTAGGGTTTCTTAGAGTTGGACAATGTTCATCTTAATGTTTTGAAACCATACAACTTGTATATATAGGTTCCCAACTCAATATGACCGTTTGAGGGGCAAAGTGGTACTTTTAGGGTCAAAAAATCCACTAGCCGTTGTAGCCGCAACGGCTATAATTTTTTGTCCCTGACTGTTTTCTCGGAGCTCCGAGAGATTTCTCGGAGTTCCGAGCTCGGAGTTCCGAGAAAATTCTCGGAGCTCCGAGACTGGTTTTCCAGCAGGATGTTCCTAACTTGTAAAATTCATATCTCCCTCATTTATCGTCGGATTTTGACGTTCTTATACTCTACGGATATGAGAAAAATGAGAGCTATCTGTTAAAAATATTTTCAAAAATATTTAAAAATATTTTAAATAAGTTTTGATAGGATTTAGTTGCTGGTCCAGGTTGTTGCTTCGGAACTTTATTTTGTTCAATGTTGGGTTGAATGCCATATGGGTCCCAACATGTTGGTACACCACCATGGCCATTCACTTATCCATTTAAGTCCTTAAAGGGTGTGTTAGTCTCTTTGAAAAACATATTTTAGGGGTTTTAAGATGTGCCTTGATAAGAGAAAACACAAGAGAGATAGGTGATACAATCTACCATTTTTACCACTCTCTTGAATGAACTCTTGAGGTAGCCATTGCTTGATCTTCTCTTTGAGTGCATGGCTTGCTTTGGGATCTTCAAGGTTGAGCTTCTTTGCTTGACACCTTCAAAGGATGATGCCACCATTTGGTTCAAGTTCATTTGCAAGTTGTTGATCCACAAGCTTTGGCCTTCATTGATCTTCCTTTGCTTGTTCAATGCTTTGAGATGGTTGTGTGGAACTTCTCCTTGGTCCTCCAAGGTGTGATTGGTCCAAGTATGTTCCAAGCTCCTTTGCCATTGTGTTTGGTTCATCTTTAAGCATAGGCCAACAATGGTGTGTGCTAGCATGGATTGACATATGAATTCCCTGTGTATAGCACAACACTCAAGGCAAACAATTAATCCATAAACGACTAATCAATTTGCGTTTATTAATCATCAAAACAAGATGATTGAATGAACCCATGGGGAACCCTTGGGCTTACATAGATCCTACGCCATAGCTGCGCCCTCAGAGATTTTGAAATCCCTACGCGATGATTTCCAGCAAATCAAAGTGTTTTTTTTTTAAATGAAGGAAGAATACCGGCGATTTGCGGAAACCTTGGAAAAATCAGCAAAGAGATCAAAGAAATGCGTAAAGACAGAGAAAAGTTAAATCTTGGAAGTGTTGATGTTCATGTGAAGAAAAATGAGAGAATTGATGGCGACAAGAATAGTTTTGTTGAAGACACCACCAAGGATCATTTCATCATTTTGAAGTGGCTTCATGAAAAATCTTGTTTCGTCCCAACTTTGATCACGATGGATTTTGGAGGCGAGGTCCAACTAATCGCGACCATTAAGATTTGGGACCCTAGTGGAATAAGTTTTTCTCCAATAATTCGACCTTGAAAACAAGGTCGTTTGTAAGGGGGAAGGAATGTTATGTGTATTTTCTTATGTTGTATGTGGGGTTAATTAGTTCATAGTAGTGGGTATGTGTTTTAGTGTAATGGCCATTAGTTGTGGCTAATGTGTTTAGGGTAGTGGAGTTAGTTACTTATGATGTGTCTTGTTAGTGGGTAAGTGTGCTTGTGATGTGGCATTCCCTCTTGCTTGTATTTATGTAGTAGCAATTCAATGAAAAGAAGAAAAAAAAGAAGAATTTTACAGTAGCAAAGGAAACTTTGTTTAGGAGAGTCATGGCTCATCTCGAATCGAGCCGTTAGGAGGTCTGGTTGCCTCGAATCAACCTCTTTCCCTTCTCCATTTCTATCTTTTGCTTGTTTATTTGTGTTATGACCAATTAGGCACGTAACAAATTAGTATCAGAGCAGTAGATCCTACGCCATGGCTGCGCCCTCAGAGATTTTGGAATCCCTACGCGATGATTTCCAGCAAATCAAAGTGTTTTTTTTTTAATGAAGGAAGAATACCGGCGATCTGTGGAAAGCTTGGAAAAAATCAGCAAAGAGATCAAAGAAATGCTTAAAGACAGAGAAAAGTTAAATCTTGGAAGTGTTGATGTTCATGTGAAGAAAATGAGAGAATTGATGGCGACAAGAATAGTTTTGTTGAAGACACCACCAAGGATCATTTCATCATTTTGAAGCGGCTTCATGAAAAATCTTATTTCGTCCCAACTTTGATCACGATGGATTTTGGAGGCGAGGTCCAACTAATCGCGACCATTAAGATTTGGGACCATGGTGGAATAAGTTTTTCTCAAATAATTCGACCTTGAAAACAAGGTCGTTTGTAAGGGGGAAGGAATGTTATGTGTATTTTCTTATGTTGTATGTGGGGTTAGTTAATTCATAGTAGTGGGTATGTGTTTTAGTGTAATGGCCATTAGTCGTGGCTAATGTGTTTAGGGTAGTGGGAGTTAGTTACTTATGATCATGGTTTTAAATTTCGACCGAAATCCAAAATTTCGGACCGAAGACCGAAAACGAAATTTGGGTTTTCGGCCTTTACCAAATTTTGGTAATTTCGGTCCGAAATTTCAAGAAAATGTATTTTTTTTTTTAAAAAAAAATTGTTACAAAATTTCGGAATTTATTAAATACACTTTTTAATTTATTACCAAATTTCGGTCGAAATTTCAAAAATTCCTACCGAAACCGAAATTTTAAACCATGCTTATGATGTGTCTTGTTAGTGGGTAAGTGTGCTTGTGATGTGGCACTCACTCTTGCTTGTATTTATGTAGTAGCAATTCAATGAAAAGGAAAAAAAAGAATTTTACAGCAGCAAAGGAAACTTTGTTTAGGAGAGTCATGGCTCCTCTCGAAACGAGCCGTTATGAGGTCCGGTTGCCTCAGATCAACCTCTTTCCCTTCTCTATTTCTATCTTTTTCTTGCACCTCGTCCACCACCCAATCCTCTGCAAAGAAATTGGAACAACAGAGAATATTGCAAGTACGATCAATGTAAAGGACACCAAACAGATAGGTGTCTCGCTCTGAAACATGCTATCCAAGATCTTCTTGAAAAGAAACAGTTCATTCTCCTGTCTGGGCCAAATATCAATACCAACCCTCTCCCAAACCACAACCCATTGTAGACACCCCATTTTGACAGGACCCTTTTCTCCAAAATCGAATAAATGTCCCGAGACCGAATAAACTCCTGAAACCCGAATCATAGGAAATTTAATTCAAGTTGCACCCTAACCCTTATTATTTCAAAATCAATGAAAAGCAGTGTGAAATATCAGGACAAGGTGTACATATATCAATTCAGAAAGGAAAAGGGAGTGTGCATATATATATATATATATATATATATATATATATATATATATACATACATAGAGAGAGAGAGAGAGAGAGAAAACATTTCCTACACACTTGTGTAGGTAAGTTACCTACACACTAGCTTAAAATACAGTGGGGGCCCACATTGTTTGGGTGATCCAAACCATTCATTTGAATGGTCCTCACAGAGATAGGGTGTCCACAAAAAATCCGATCCATAGGATCATCCCAACCCTACGATTTGTGGAGGTAAAATGGACGTGTATAAACCTTCACAAATTAGTCCACTTTTTGCCTCCATAGTTTAATGGTTGGGATGATCCTATGGATCTGATTTTTTGTGGACACCATATCTATGTGAGGACCATTCAAATGAATGGTTTGGATCACCCAAACAATGTGGGCCCCCACTGTATTTTAAGCTAGTGTGTAGGTAACTTACCTACACAAGTGTGTAGGAAATGTTTTCTCATATATATATATATATATAAAGAGAGAGAGAGAGAGAGAGAGAAATTATATAATGCCCGACCGTGAGATTATAAAGGGTGGGTAGAGACAAAACGTGCTGCCTTGGTTTTTGAACCAAGGAAAAGTCAACAAAAGGGCTTTCTCTTGGATTAGAATCCAAGGGAGAGATGGTTTTCTCTCTCTGCCCTTTATAATCTCACGGTCGGCCACCATATATGTTCTCACATATATATATATATATATATACACACACACACAGTTTTAGGAGTCCTTTGCTAATCAAGACCACGCCTTTTGCAATGGAAAAAGAGACAAATTACACTAGGAGGGGGTTGTCCAGAGAGAGAAGAGGGGTGAGTTATACATGAAGGAGTTGTCCAAGGGGAAAGAGAGGCTTAGTTATATCATTTCCATTTCCTACCCAAGTCACTCCCTTGGCTGTAAAAAATAGTCATAAATATACATGAGATGAGGGCTGCCCATGGAGCAAAAGGGGGTCGAATATGTCTTTTTCCCTTAAAAAAGCCCAAATCGAATTAGGATTGGGGGGATTCCATTTTCGTGAAAAAAAGAGGAGGGAGATGAGAGATTTGCAGAGACAGTGGGCTCAAGCTCCATCACCACCACTACCACTACCTTCGTTTGGATCTAATTGCACCACACACCATGATCTTCCCCATTCTCGCCCCTCTATTTTCTCCATTGGAACCCTAACCCCATTCACACCTCTACAAAACCCTAATTCTCGCCACCTCACACCTATAAATAGGGCTCATTAGGAAGCTGAAAAGGGGGGGCTCTCATTTTCTAAAACATTTTCAGAGAAAAAAGAGAGAACGAGAGCGAGAGAGAAAGGAAAGTTCGGCCGAAACCCTAACCCCCTTCATCTTCTCCGGCAGCCCTACCGGAGCTTCGGCTAACGTCAACACCATTATCATTTACTTTTCTTCTTCCTTATGTTAACTTTTTCACGTGAACATCATTGCCTCTTCTCCTCCCTTTTGAACAAGCCTTTGAAACTTTGAAACCCTAGTTTCAAACCCTACCTCATTGAAATTTAGATCCAAACCCTCTCACGTCTTTTAACACCATCAGAGCCTAATTTCATCACTGATTTTCCTATCGCCATCATCTTCTCCTTGTACCTTCACAGAAACCCAAAATTCCTCTTTGAAAACCCTACCTCAATTGAAATCCTTGATCTGAGGAAGAGATAGAAGTGACAATTTTGTTAGCATAAAAGGTGCGATCATTCTTTTAGGTCAACAATTTTTCTTGACATTGGTCCAGCAAATTAAACCTTCTCTAATTGCCTCAACTCAGCTATAGTTCGGGTATTTCACTCAACAAAGAGAAGCGGCTCATCAGGTGGAATTAAAGAGACTTTTATTCTCGATTTATACACTCAAGTAACCCCATATCTCTTTCAATTTCCTGCATGTATGGTGTTTTGTTAGCCTGATATGTCATACAGTAGTATTTTGGCTTTAGAATAAGGAGTTATAGTTCTTTGATTGAGGTATCTTTCAGGTGGTTGAAGTATTTTCCATGATTCTTTTAATATTTATAAGGAAAATGGGTGTGTTTTCTACACATAAATGTGATTTAATTTGAAGATATCAAACTTTAGTATTTAGGATGAGTAACAAGATTTTTGTTAGGCTAATTTTAGTATTAGTGTAACTCTTCAATACTAGAGGATCAAAATTTATCCCATATTGTATCTCTCATTATTACAAAAATTATGTCAAGTAACTCCGGTTGAACCATGCTTTAAAAAAATATAAATGTGAGTACAATTTAGGTCATTTTAGTTTCTGGAAATATTGATGCTGAATTATAAGCTTGTTTTGTTTTGTTTCCATCAAGGGATTGCGTGCATTATTTCAATATGGCTTTAGTTTATTGGCAACAAAGCTTGGAAGAGGGAAAATGCATGTTTACTTGTTCAAAATTAGAAATGGTACTCAAGTCTCTTATTCAATGAGTCATGGTCTGAATTACTATAATGGTAATATGAAATTGTGCTCTAAAAGTGTAGAATTTTCCTTTGTTCTATTTGATTAACTTTTGGAAAAAGTGGAATAAAAAAAATCTAAGATTTATGGAAGGTTTCAGTTATTGCTGCTTACCTTCTATTGAAAATTTCAGGAGACTTAGATCATGTACTCTGTTGTTCTATGAATATGGTCATATATATACTCGAGTTTGTAGAGTTTTAAGAGTCTCAGGTTATAATTATATGTTATGAAATCTTCTTAATTTCACAAGAATAAATTCATTTATCTGAAAATATTTCTTTGGTAATTAGAGTTCAAATTCCTCATGTTGGATATTTGTATTATTTTAGTCATTAAATTTTGTTAGTTAGCTTGCACTAAAAAATGAGATGTCATAGTTACATGAGCACATGAGATAGTTTGTTTTAGGCTAATAAGGAGCTTTATTTACATGTAATTTTTGTAGATACCTTGATTTTTTTTACCATAGGTTAAGAGTTCATAAAGGGATAGTAGAAGCATGTCGTTATTTATTTTATTTGTGTAGGTAGCAAATTTATCACAGATTGAGCTCATTGTTTCGTTTGTAATAAAATACTACTGCTCTAGTGTGTTCTTATATTTCTCACTTTAAATAGCAAATTTGGTTTTCTCGAGGTTGTAAAGACAATTTTATCTGAAAAGGGTTATGTTCGATCATTGTTTGAGGAGTTATATTTGATTATGGTTTAGTCATTTAAAGGTGAATAATAGTAGGAGGAGCAGTTGTTGTTGTTTTCAGGTTTTATTCTTACACTGTTATTTGTACATGGAAATTGCTTTCCCTTAAGTTTTAGCTAAGTACGAGGCTTATTTGTAAAATGCCTGAAAGTATTCTTCGAGTTATATAGTGCGTCATCGAGTGGGAAGTGTCATCAAGATAAATATATTTTGGCTTGGAATTAGTATGATCATATTTTGGTGAATTATATTAGTTGATAGATATTTCTTTTCTTGAAGAATCACGGTCCTCGTATTTCGAAATGTAAGCCCAAGGGTTCCCATGGGTTAATCACCAACCTTACCTTCTTGTTTTGATGCTAGCAAACTAAATTGATTAGCTTTTATGGACGTGTTGCCTTGGGTGTTGTGTCATATACAGGAAATTCATGTCATAATTGCCATTACACAACTCAACTCAACACATAGCTTGTGGATCAAGAAAGCAATGAACAAAGAGCTTGCACTTACATTGGAGTTATCACCATTTGAAGATGATCAAGTCAAGGAGCTCAACATGAAGATCACACAAGTTCCCTAGCAAGTGTCAAGAAGGAGCTTGGAGTTGAACATATCATGGTGACACCTCATGTACCTCAACATACATTGAAGATTGGAGGAAGTCACAAGAGCCAAGACAAAGTTCAAGATGTTCACTCAAGCCGAAGAAGTCCAAGAAAGTGCAAAGGACTCAAGCCATTCCAAGAAGACTCAAGATTCTTATTCTTAGAATGTATTTGGAGTCCTCTTGATTTTATGTTTAAATGCACTTTTAAAATGGTTTTCATACCTAAGCTTTTACATATTTGAAAACCATACACACACCCAAAAATGTATTTGAAAACCTAGGACTTAAGCCCAAAGCCCCTAGAATTTAAAGTTAAAAATAGAATTTTACTCAGGGCCGGTCGACTGGGCTATGCCGGGCGACTGCGGGATGCTACCTGAAAGTCCAAGACATCTCAAAAAATATCGGGCCGGTCGACCGGGCTAAGCCGGGCGACTGCGGATATGTTTTCTGAAAATTCAGAAAACATCCAGGTTAGGCTTGGAGGTCGACCGCAATAGGTCCAGTCGACCGCAATAGTGTTTTGAGCCGAAAATTTATTTCAAACAGGTAGCTTTCGCCGGGCGACCGCCATAGGGCCGGTCGACCTCGCCGGTATGAATTTTGAAATTTAAATAGAGAGCCCGATAAGGGCAGACGACCACCGTGCCTCGGTCGACCGCCTCGACATGGAAATAGAGCCGTTGGGGCCTACGCAGGCTGACTTTTTCAACTCTATAATTTACAGTTTTACCCCCAAATGGTCATATTTCCTTGTGGGTTATATATACACTATCTAAACCTTTCTAAATAACATTTTGCACGATAAAAAATCATATCTTCTTGAACCTAAACTTTTATATGAAAGGTTAAAACCTCTTTGAACTTAGATTTTTACATTCTATCAAGAGGTACTCCATAGGCTTTACATTTTATCTTTCTTGGAGTGTTTGTGAGCTATACAAAGTTTGTAATCCGCCTATTCAAGAGGCATTAAGAGTTTTTCATTTTATTTCATCATTGTATTTTAAGGTCTCCTCTTCGGCCCGATAACAAAGGTGAAGACATTGTAAGAGGGAGTGTGCCATCGCAAGGCTTCGTGCGAAAATGGTGCGATCTCTTTGAAGGAGAAGTTTGTGTACGGCTTTGAGATTCGTCCGTTGAATAATCTTATTGGTTTAGTGGATATCCCAAGGAGGTAAAACTTGGAAGAGTTTAGTAGGTCAAGTCATGACTGAACCACTATAAAACTTGTGCCTTGTGAATGATTTCTCTTCCCCTTCTCTTTGCACTTTGGTGTTTGGTAATCTCTACCATTTACTTGTGTTTATGTTTCATTGAACAAGGGTTAGAGTATATAAGCATAAAGTCATATCTAATCCATATCCTATATTATATTTATTGATTGATAAAGGGTTAGACTTGTTAAGGCTTAATTGGTATAATAATTTTAATAATCCACTCAATTAAGCCCCAAATTTTTAATTAGCCAATTCACCTCATCTCTTGGGTTGTCACACCTGTATTTCATTTGGTATCAAAACTAAGGCTCTTAAAAATATTTTTAAATTCCAAATTTACAAGAGATAAAGATCAGTGACAATCCAAATGGATTTTGAGCTAGGTCAATCCGCTATAATTCCTCTATTTTTTAATGGATCAAATTGTAGAGCTTGGAAAGTAAGATGCTTGCCTATCTCAAATCCATAGACATTGACATCTTAGATGTCATTGAAAGGGGTTTTTCTATTACAAGAAAATGCACTAAAAATGATGCAAAATTATTTTTATTAAATTCAAAAGCCATTATTATGATATGTTGTGGACTATGTCCTAATGCTTTTGAGAAAATTTGATCATGTATAAATGCAAAAGATATTTGGACTAATCTTGAAAAATTTTATGAGAAAAATAGTAGTCTCTCTTCAAATGATAAAAGTATTATTTTTGAACAAAAATAGACTCTACAAAAATCTTTTGTGAAGGAAAATTCTTTCAAACATTCAACTTCCGACTTGAAAAAACAAATTGAAAATTTGAAATCGGAAGTTAATGAATGTTTGACAAGAAATAAAAAATTAAGTTATTTGAGCAAAATCTTGATAAATAAGAATGATGACTTAATTAAAAAGTGCACTATCCTTGGAAAAGAAAAAGAAAGCCTTAAAACCACAAACAAGAATTTGAATGAAAAATACAAACTTGTTTGTGAAAATGAAGAAAAATTAAAAGCTAATTTATCTCAACAAACAAATTGCTTTGAAAGTCAATTGAATGAGATAAAATTAGTAAATGAAGAACTCTCATTAAAGAATCAAAGATTACAATAAGATAAAAACAAACATACATGTTCTCATGTGTATTCTTGTGGTTCTAATTGCTCCTCATCTACCCACTGATATACATGTTCATATTATGGTAGATTAGGGCATCACAAATCTAGGTGCAAGCTTAGATTTGTGAAATCAAATAAGTTTGTGTGGATAAAAAAAGATACACTTCCACATACAAACTTGGTTGGAACCAAAGTGATTTGGGTTCCAAAATCCCCCACTCAACTCATTGTTTAAAATTATTGATATATGACGTTGTGCTTTAATTGTTAATATCATATGAATTATCTCTAGAGACTATTTCATTGTTTCATTCATTGTATCTAGATCACATGTTCTTTAATGATATATCATTTCATAATTAAGCATAGATACATATCATTAGTCATGTTTTAATAGAATGTATCTTTGCCTATTGAGCTTCATGATCACATCATATATCACTTATAGTCTATAAAGAAAACAAGAAATTACCTCTTTAGAATATATGTTGTGTTATATTGAATTTTTTTTTTTTAAATCCATCTAAGTGCAAGAACACACACATATGCACTTAGCATGCACAACTAGATGAGCTAACATGTCAAATATTGCTAGAAATAGATCTAACAAGCGTCTCATTTTGTATCTAGCAAAATTTATCAAACACACATCCACAAAGAACCTCATTGAAAACATATATCCAATCATCCACTTGAGCATTAATGATAGAAAAATAGAAATGAATTTCTTGGTGTCCTCATATAGCTTAGGGATCGAGTTTACATGTTCATTAGAATCCCATAAAAGGGAGAAAAATAGGAGAAAATCGATTTGTCCACAAAATTTCTTGAAAAATATCAAGAAATTGAAAACAGGGGTGTGGCGGTCGACCGAGCCTTGGCAGGCGACCGCAGAAGGCAACCTAGAGAAAAATAAATGAAACAGGTTAGGCGAAGGACGACCGCGTGAATCCGGTCGACCGCGAAAGGTCGCAAAATGAAAAATAAAAAGGGATAGGCGGGTCACGACGGGCAACCGTGATAGGCTGGTCGACCGCGACGGTCGAAAACTGTGTTTAAAGGGCGTTCGCGAATCGATGTTTTCACTTCCGCCGTGTCTTTCTCCTCTAGGGTTTTCTTCCCTCCTTGCTCCCAAGCCATTTTCGATGGAAGATAATCAAGATTAAGGCATTCAAGTGAGTTTTGATCCATCATTCCTCCTCTATTTCTCATTTTCTCATCTTCTTCCTTGTTTTCATCCATATAATCTTTCCATTCCAATTCTTCTCTTTTTCTTTCGCCATTTTCTCCCACAAATCGTTCATTTTCTACTTGTTCCCATCCTTTTCATCCAATCTCATCATCTTTCTCAAAACCCCCTTGATTCTCACTTTGATTCATCACTTTTCTCTCAAAACCTTACAAACTAAAATGTCAAGGAAAACCTTAGCTCAAAAAAGGAAGCGAGCAAGAATGGAATAAGAAGAAAAAGAGGTGTTCCCCACCGAACACTTCTTTAACAAGAAGGCTATGGATCAATTCACTATTTTTCAACAACGAGGAGTCATCTCCGGACGAAAAGTCATTTTCCAAGACTTTAAGGGATTTGATCTTCTATCACTTTTTGAATTCCAAGGTTGGTCCTTCTTTCTCATCTATAACGCTCCAGTACATCCTGCGATAGTTAGATATTTTTATGCCAATTTGGAATCTCCTATGAAGGAGTAGTAATGACTACCCATCTTCAATGAGACAAATATGGGTTAAATTTGAAGAACTTTTGTGCTGGGCTTGATATACCTAATGCAGGGAGAAGGATTTTCTTTTGGGGAGAAGATGAAATAGAAAATCACTTTCCAAGAGAAGAGGTATATAGGACATTAGGAGTTCCTCCTCCAAAGGATAAGTTAAACATCCAGGCTAGTAAAATGAATGATACGACTAGGGTGATTCATAAAATTGTGGCATACAACATCACCCCTAGAGCAGAAAACTTTGATGCTGTAAAGCCCTTTGAAGCCATCTTGATTCACTGCATTATGAAAAAGATCCAATTAAATTTAGGCTTCATCATGCTGGGTTATATGGATGAGGCAGTCAAGAGAGGACAGGGCGGCCTACCGTATGGGATACAAATTACTAATCTCTTGAGGAATAGTAAGAACAATCTAGACAAGGCATTCAGCTGAACAGTGGCCATGATGCAGGAACAGAGTAGAGCACATGAGCAGGCACAAGCTCAGCAGCGTCAGCCTCCTGCAACTAGCTCACATGGGGATTTCACCAGAGATATCACATCCTTGAGGACTGGCTTAGATACCGTCACAACTAGACTGGAGACCCTCACGACCAGCTTTGACACTCTTTCCACCAGCTTTGTGACTGCTAAGAGCCAGAGAGCCTCTGATCATGAGAGACTTATGGAGCTTATGGCGAGGCAGCATAGGGAGATGATGCAAGCTTATCAGAGGAGTCAGGCCACCAGATACTACACCTCCAGGACTCCACCTCGTGAGGAGCACCAGCCTCCACCTCAGGACTGATCAATAGACAGCACCTTCCTTGCAGCTGACACAGACGATCACATCGTGCTGCTGATTATCATATGTTGTTTAGCTTTCTCTTGCCCAGTTTGGGCTTTTGGACTATGTTTATATTTTCTTTCTTCCATGGATGTTATCTTTCTTATATGGGTTTTATGGTTTGTTTGTATACCCATGATGGGGTTATGACTATGTGGATGTTGCTCTAGATGGGCTTGTGGATATTATGGTTAGATGCCCAGTGTGGGCTCTTATCTTTTGTTGATCGATGGAGAGGATATCTGCCCAGGGGGGGCATTATGCTTTATGGTTCATTTTATTTTTCATATTTAGAGATTATGTGATTTTATCCTCTGTAGTAGTGATGAGTTCTTGTTCCTCACGCCCATCATTTATGTATCACTGACATGTTGACAGGATGTGAAGGGGTGTGTCCCTTCCATCTTCCATTCATGTATATGGGACCTTATTTTGTCTTATCTTTATATATACATGATCTTTTGGCCATGGATGTGTACTCCCTTATTGTTCATTATTTTGGCATCCATGTGGTTATTAGACTGTACTTGCTTCAACTTTATAATCTGATATTTAATAAGCATCCATTCTAAGTTCAAATTGTACTTCTCATTTGAATGGAGCAAATGTGAAATGGTTAAAGTGATTAAAATCAAGGGCATGTGTGCTTAGAACTTTTACATTTAGATTTGATGCACATAGTCAGGGGGAGCTTTCACTTGCAAATATACAACTATCTAGGGCCAAACAACTTAAACTCAAAAGTTATTTTATAGTTCTGAGCATGATCATGCTCATGAAGAGATTTGTCTGCCCTATGCTCATGAAGAGATTTGTCTGCCCTTAGATCATTTTTCACTGTTCTTGGGAAACTAGTTTACTTGTTGTGGATCATCTCTCTGAGACGATGGTTGCTTGTTCCGGATTTCCCATTTAGATTTAGGGCTTTGCCCTAGTTTTTTTTATTGTGCTTGCTTGTTCCCTTTAAAAGTGAAAGCAATTTTAAGATCCGAAAGCATTGAAATCATCTTAAGGTCCAAAAACATTGAAGATTTTTAAAATCCAAAACATATTGGGAAATTTTTAAACTCCAAAAACATTAAAAATATTTGAAAATTTAAAACTTTTTTGTGCGTAGTTAGGAAAGTTTGTTTCTGAATTACGTTGGCTTGATCATCTTCCACGAGGTACGTAGTGCAGCTTGGGATTCATATCCCAAGTCCAGCCAAACTTTGTAAATAAATAATTTGAATTCTTTACAAAAGCACAAAAATATTTCAAAGTTTTCTCAAAAAATATTGTTTTCAAAAAGACCTTCCTTTAGAGTTAGGAGTTAGTCCTATATAGAGAGTTTTGGAGTTAGGAGTTTCTCCTTGATATGTTGTTTAATTGTTGTGGGTGTTGTGTGTTTGTGTTAGAGTTAGGAGTTTGTTACGCCTCTGTCTGGTCAGTTGGCGATTCGCATCGCCGATTGATGACTAGAATATGATGTGTTAATTTGCCTACTGTTTTCCTTAGGATATACAGCCTAGTTACACATAGGTTGTAGGAACCACCTGCATTAGCTTAGGACTAACCTGCATTTAGTTAGGGCATATAGGGTGTCCTAAAATCCATAATCCACTGGAATATATATAATCGCACAAGACGCTCTAATAACTAGTCTGATCTTTTACGTCGAGTCTAGGATAGAGGTCTAGATGTCTTAGGCATCATAGTTTAGAATAGGCGCGAAGAACTACGTTGCTTTGACTCACGTGGAGGCGGGGATACGTTGGCGGCTTTGGATGTATACCAGACCATCCAAAGAATCGGGCAAAATTGTTTAGAGTTTAGGGTTTGTTGTTAGCATTTTGGGGTTTGAGTATGTTATTTTGCATTGTTTTTGCATAGGTACATGCTAGTGTGTTTACTCTTTTCTTCTGATTATCTTTATTTTTATACAGCCTTTATGTTTACATATGCTTAGCTGTAGTGTTGAGTTGTTTTCTCTATTGCTCTTTACCTGTTTAGATGTAGTGATCTTATTCTTTACTGCTTTCTTTATTGCTATTTTTACATGTTTAGTTATAGCTCTTTACTGTTTTCTTTATTGTCATATCGCATGCTTAGCTGTAGTCTCTTTACTGCTTTTCAATTTATTATTCTTGATTATATTGCTTAGTTGTAGCTCTTTTATCACTTTATTATTTTTCCAGCTTATCATATCTGCCATATATTGCTTAGTTGTAGTTGTGCATGCGTTTGTTACTATTTTCTTAGATGTGATGAGTCAGGATTAGATGTGTTGAGTTAAGATTTGGATGTTTGTTTTCTTTTACCCATCCCCGGGTCATGCATGTTTAGGTAGATGTCCTTCTCGGGGATATTTGTTCCCATTGCACATTATTTTCGCTCAAAACTCTTCATAGTTAATAATAAATGGCACAAGAGACCAAGTGCTTGCACTCGGATGAATTGAGGGTGCTCTTTGGACTTTCTCTATTCATAATCAGGCACGAACCCATATATATTTCTGGTTATCCATTGCACAGAGCATATTTGTTTTTGGGGTTACATGGCCTATCCATGGATGGCGACTCTGAGTTATTTTAGGTACGTCTTGGTTTCGAGCCTTGGCTCCGGATTAAGAGGTATCTCTTTTATATCGCCACTCGTGCTATGCTATGAGGATGACACCTATTTCGAGAAGTCCTTGGTAGAGCTCTCTTTCACATGGAGGTCTAGAGGATGTAGGGACTCGTTTCCTCATCATCCTCATATTGGGGTCCACAGCAGCGTACCACGTACAAAGCTATCAGCGCAGAATAGTGTAAGCCCAAGGGTGCATCCCTTGCCTGTTTTGATGATTCTCAAACTAAATTTATTATGCTTGTTGTATACTAATCAAGTTGCCTTTAAGTGTTGTGTTAAGATAGGTAAATCAGTTAAGAAACCATCACACTACATGGTCAAGCTTGAAGGTGTACCATTCAAGGGACAAAGAAGCTGGAACTCAAATTAGACCAACTTACTTTGGAGAACAATCAAGGTGGAGCTCACTTCATCACACTCAAGCAAAGCAAAAAAGAAAGATCAATGAAGACCAAGGACAAAGAGAGGTGTAACTATACTTAGACTTTTTTGTACATCCTTCTCTTTAGCTTTTCCAAGTCAGGGCTTTTTCAAAAACCCCCAGTAAAAGAACTGAAAAGGATTAGTGGATGTCCATGTGGTGGCCCAATATTTCTGGGACCTTCATAGCACTCCAAAATATTAAGAAAAATGGAACCCTAAAGAGACCAAAGCCCTAAGCCATAAACAAGTAAAATCAGAATTTCAAGACAGGGCCGGTTGACCGAGGCACCGAGGTCGACCGCGGGATGGATGCTGGAAATCCAGCATCTACTCGATAAGAGTGGGCCGATCGACTGAGTCTACCCGGTTGACCGCGGATGGGCTCCTGGAAATTCCGGAGCCATCCATAAAGGTCACGACGGTCGACCGCCTTAGGCTCCGCCGACCGCGGATAAGTTTTCGACGAAAAATAAAATGGACATATTGCCCTTTGGCGGGCGACCGCGGATCCCCCGATCGATCGCGGCTGTGGACCCCGATCCGGGACGGGCGTGAGGGGACGGGCCCCCGCGCGAGTCTCTAGATCATCCACGTGAAGGAGAGCCCCACCAAGGAACTCTCGAAAGAGTGCCCCTCACAGCATGAGCGGCGATGTAAAGTGAGATACCTCTCGATTCGGGGACTAGCCCAGATTCGAGGCATACCTTAAACAAAGAAGAGTCGCCATCCAAGGAAGTGGGCCCTGGATCCCATGCTGTGCTCTGTTGCAACGGATAACCAGAGATATAAAATAGGGTTCGTGCCTGATGACGAATGGGGAAGGGATTAGGCGCCCCCAATTCGCCCAAGTGCTAGCACCTGGTCTCTTATGCCATTTATTATTAATTTTGAAGAGTTTTGGGCGAAAATCATGCGAAATGAGAACGAATATCTCCGAGATAACGTCTAGCTAATCATGCATGTCTCGGAGATGAATAAGAAGCACACACAAAAGAAATGAAAGATATGTCGCCTAAGAATAGCTAGGTTGTGAGTGCCATGCCTAATTGGTGTCTAAGTTCTGGTGGACAAGCACATGCATGCTACAGCTAAAGGTATAGGATCTGTACATAAAACTAAGAAAACACAGCAAAACACACAACACAACACGACTCGACACATGACCCGACACGACAAACCCTAGACTCTAATGCAATACTTGACTCGGACCAGGATGGCCATCCATCCTAGCTGCACTACGTATCCCGGCCTCGGGAAGAATCAGAGCCAACGTAGTTCGGTGCCCTATTCTAAACTACGATGCCTAAAACTCTAGGACCGCTATCCTAGACTCGATCCACTAGACTCGATTGATGTTTAAAGCTTTTTGTGCGATTGCTTAAATTCAAGTGGATTGTAATTTTTAGGACTCTATATGCCCTAACTAATGCAAGTTGATTAGCCTTAAGCTAATGCAGGTGAGCCCTATATCCTATGTGTATCTAGGCTGTGCATTCTAAGGAAAACCATGGGTTGACTATATGCTTCCTAGTCTAGCCATCGGTTCGACTAAATGTCTAACCGATTGACTTGAGGCCTCCTAACTCTAGGGACACTCACACGACAGGACACACCATATCAATACAAATCAGGACCGACTCCTAACTCTAAAACACCCTAAATATCTAGGACAGACTCCTAACTCTAGGGGAAGATCTTTTTGAAAAGGTTTTGAAGTTTTTTGTATTTTTTTGAGGTTTTGAAGTTATGAAAAATGGTGAAAGTTGTGAGAAATATTTACAAAAATGGTGTCTAAAAATGGTGAAAGGGTGTAAAAATGGTGACTGAACTCAGGGTGCCAGCAGCACGCCTGAGCTGCCTACGTACCCCTCAGCTAGGGATCAAGCCATCCGTAGTTCGGACCAGAATTCCTAACTACTCTGCACATGACTCAAGATTTTTTTTGAAATTTTGATTTTTAAAATGTTTTTGGATTTTGAATTGTTTTTGAGATGTTTTTGAATTTTCAAGTGTTTTTTGGAATGTTTTTGTTGTTTTCAAGTATTTTTGAAATGTTTTTATTGTTTTTTTGACACCAGAGAATAAAATCCTATCATCATACGGGTAGGGAGACTTCTGGAATCCCGCAAAGGTTGGATAGCATCCTATGCTTTGCGGGGGAACGAACAGGAAAATAACTCGGCAAGGGTTGGACAGCATCCTATACCTTGCAGGAGCGGGTAAAGATCACGACTTGATGAGAGGATGGACAGAATCCTAACCCCTATGATGATAGGAAAAACTCCTGGACTGACTGAAGGACTGACTCCTGTGCTGAAGACTGTTATAATTACTATTTATAATTACTATACAAGATTACTATTCAAAAATACTATTCATAATTACTATTTATAGGTACTATTCAAAACTACTATTCATAATTACTATTTATAAGTACTATTCAAACTACTATTCACAATTACTATTTATAAGTACTATTCAAAACTACTATTCATAGTAGGACTCGTTGATGTGGGACCCGCTGTTGTGGGACCCGCTGCGGGACCCGTTGTGGGACCCGTTGTGGGACCCGCTGATATGGGACCCGCTGATGTGGGACCCGCTGTGGGACCCACGGATGTGGGACCCACGGATGTGGGACCCGCTGTTGTGGGACCCGCTGTGGGACCCGCTGTGGGACCCGCTGTGGGACCCGCTGATATGGGACCCGCTGATATGGGACCCGCTGATGTGGGACCCGCTGTGGGACCCACGGATGTGGGACCCGCTGTTGTGGGACCCGTTGTGGGACCCACTGTTGTGGGACCCGCTGGGACCCGCTGTGGGACCTACTGATGTGAGACCCGCTGTAGGACCCGTTGTGGGACCCACTGTGGGACCCGTGTAGTGCAAAGAATGAATAATTAAAAAAAAAAATGAACTTACGCCACAAGAGATCCAGGAAGGTGTTGACAGAGTCGTGCTTGTGTGGGGCCCGCTGATGTGGGACCCTCTGATGTAGGACCCGCTGATGTGGGATCCGCTGGAGGTGGGGCCCGCTGGAGGTGGGGTGGAGGAGATGTGGATGCCGGTGGAGCTCCAGTGGTTGGTTGGGAGGATGCCGGAGAAGGTGGTGGTGATCGGTGGATGGCCGGTCGGAGATGGGTTTGGCCTCGCCGGATTCCGGCTGGATTGCCGGAGGAGAAGACTCTCTCTCTCTCTCTCTCTCTCCCTCTCTCTCTCCCCTCTGCAGATCTCCCTCTCTCTCCCTCTCCCCTCTGGTTTTTCCCCTTTTCTTTTTCTCTGGTTTTTCCTTTTTTTTTTTTTCTCTCTGGTTTTTCCCTTGCTGTTTTCCCACCCGTTTTTTTTTCTTTTTTTGTTTTCTTTCTTTCTCTGCGAGAGAGAGAGATCAGAAGACCCATGATGACGAGTCATCATGAGGGGAGAAAATGAGAGTCTTTTGTCCCCCTCTTGTCCCCCCTAATTCCCTTAAATTTTGCAAAAAAATAAATAAAAAAATAGAAAACAATTTTCAAATGGCATCGGATGCCATACGAAAACCAAAACTACTCATTACGCCCATTTTTAAAAACGAAGAAAATGATGACCGTCCTTATTCTCTCTTTGACCACATAAGCGGGTCCCACAACAGCGGGCCCCACACAAGCGGGCCCCACGCAAGCGGGTCCCACATCAGCGGGCCCCACATCAGCAGGTCCCACACAAACGGGCCCCACAAAAGCGGGCCCCACAAAAGCGGGTCCCACACAGGCGGGTCCCACACAAACGGGTCCCACACAAGCGGGCCCCACATTCTCTTTTGCTCGGATTAATTTCATTCATTTTCCGTCTGACCTCGGGATTTTATTCGAATATGCGGGTTTAGGGCCTTGTCAAAATGGGGTGTCTACAGATGCCCCTCTTTGGCAGAGTGTGCTTGTCGCGCGAATGTCAAAGCTGAACAGACAACACATTTTGACTGGCCCAAAATTTATTTTACAAAGATTGAACTCGTGGAGGGAATAGATGTCTCAGGGGTCTCACTCGAATTGGAGGGAAGGGATGCCTCAGGGGTTTTGAATGAAAAGGATTTTGATTATTGGCTTGATGCTCTCAAAGATGCTCTCAGAGAGACTTTCGTTTTAAAATTTCACATTCAACATGACTTAATATTAATTTGGTGAAATGCTGGACATATAACTCAGCATTCAAAACATATTGGTGAGATAGCCTCCCACCAGAGAAATAACTCGAGTAACACATCGGTCACACTCGAGTAACACATCGGTCACACAGGTATTCCTGACTCCGCACTTGGGTGACGGCACACTGTGGAACGACGGACCATGACTTGACAACAAAATAACTAGAGAGAGTTGTTGTCCAGCTTTTCACCAAATTAGACAAGGAAGAACAACAGTTGAATGAAAATTTTGATCAGGGGTCCATGGTAATAAGCCATGAAGAGCCTTGCAGAAAACGAGGGTCCACGGTGGTGAACCGTGAAGAGCCAAGCAAACGGGAATCGAGGGTCCATGGTAGTAAGCCACGAAGAGCCTCGCGGAACGAAATTTATTTATATTTTTTTATTTTTAGGAAACTAGAAATCGAGGGTCCACGGCAACAAACCGCGAAGAGCCAAGCCATAATCCGGGGTCCGTGGTAATAAGCCACGAAGAACCTTGCAAGAAAGATATTGAGTGATTAATGGATTAGAAAAACTGAGAATCAAGGGTTCATAGCCATAAGCTATGAAGAGCCAAGAAGTAATCGAGGGTCCACGGTGACCAGCCGTGAAGAGCCACGCAATGAATCTAGGGTCCATGGCAAGAAACCATGAAGAGCCCAGCAGAAAGGAATTTAGGGTCCACGGCAATACTCCGTGAAGAGCCAAACATTGAATTTGGGGTCCATGACAATAAGCCATGAAGAGCCCAACATGCAGAAACAAATGATATGTAAAAGATATGAATGGAATGACTATGAATAGTGGGTCCATAATATTTCTGGAAGGACATATCACGAAGAGCCAATCGGGGAGCATGGGTCCATAGTATACCTGAATGGTAGACCATGAAGAGCCAAGAAGTAATCGAGGGTCCACAGCAACAAACCGTGAAGAGCCACGCAATGAATCTAAGGTCCATGGCAAGAAACCATGAAGAGCCCAGCAGAAAGGAATCAAGGGTCCACGGCAATACTCCGTGAAGAGCCAAACATTGAATTTGGGGTCCATGACAATAAGCCATGAAGAGCCCAACATGCAGAAACAAATGACATGTAAAAGATATGAATGGAATGACTATGAATAGTGGGTCCATGATATTTCTGGAAGGACATATCACGAAGAGCCAATCTGGGAGCATGGGTCCGTAGTATACCTGAATGGTAGACCATGAAGAGCCAAGAAGTAATCGAGGGTCCACGGCAACAAACCGTGAAGAGCCACGCAATGAATCTAAGGTCCATGGCAAGAAACCATGAAGAGCCCAGCAGAAAGGAATCAAGGGTCCACGGCAATACTCCGTGAAGAGCCAAACATTGAATTTGGGGTCCATGACAATAAGCCATGAAGAGCCCAACATGCAGAAACAAATGACATGTAAAAGATATGAATGGAATGACTATGAATAGTGGGTCCATGATATTTCTGGAAGGACATATCACGAAGAGCCAATCGGGGAGCATGGGTCCGTAGTATACCTGAATGGTAGACCATGAAGAGCCAAGAAGTAATCGAGGGTCCACGGCAACAAACCGTGAAGAGCTACGCAATGAATCTAAGGTCCATGGCAAGAAACCATGAAGAGCCCAGCAGAAAGGAATCAAGGGTCCACGGCAATACTCCGTGAAGAGCCAAACATTGAATTTGGGGTCCATGACAATAAGCCATGAAGAGCTCAACATGCAGAAACAAATGACATGTAAAAGATATGAATGGAATGACTATGAATAGTGGGTCCATGATATTTCTGGAAGGACATATCACGAAGAGCCAATCGGGGAGCATGGGTCCGTAGTATACCTGAATGGTAGACCATGAAGAGCCAAGAAGTAATCGAGGGTCCACGGCAACAAACCGTGAAGAGCCACGCAATGAATCTAAGGTCTATGGCAATAAGCCACGAAGAGCCTAGAATGAAATTTGGGGTCCATGACAATAAGCCACGAAGAGCCCAACAAGAATAACAAGTAATGGAGATGAATGAAATGAGCATGGAGAGTGGGTCCATGATATATCCTAAAGGACAGATCACGAAGAGCCATTCAGGGAGCAAGGGTCCATGATGTGCCTGCCTGACAAACCACGAAGAGCCTTGGAAGGACAATGATATTGCTGAGAATTGATTGATTTCGAATGATGATTTTTTTTTTTTTTTTTAGACTGATTGCCTCTTGCCGAGGAAATTGGGAGTATGAGTTCCTTGCTGAGAATTGGACTCAGATAACTTGCAGGGATTTGGATATTGACCATTTTTTCTGATTTTGCCGGGGATTGAAGGCTGCGCGAGCAAATTCTAGACTCCGCTTGGGAAACTGATTTTCTTAGAGAATTGACTCTTCTGAAGAGAGGACTCAACTGAGGAGTTTAGAGGTTAGGCTTGAGATGTGCTTGTACCCCTCTTATCCTTACTTGCTTGAGACATTGTTACTGATTGCCTTTGTGCGCTTGACATCTTTTATGACGCAAGTCATAAAAGATGCCCCTAGTATATTGTGTTTCCATGACAGGAGTTTTAAGAAGGCAAGACAATGATGGTTGAAGAAAAGATGTTTCGTTTCATGAAGGCTTGAGGATGCAAAGTTTTTTTTTTTTTTTTTTTGTATGGAGAGAATAGGACAATAACCATGATGGCTGAGTCTGAAAATCTCTTCTTTCGCATGGCTCACTTTTGGAGGCTTAAGGTCTCGGGTAGGTTTGAACAAGATGTCTCCCGCCCCTTCTGATACCTAAACCAGGATTTACTCTGAATTTTCTTCGCATTTTGGAGGACACACTCCCATTCTTCCAGCACCTGACAGTTTGGACTTTGCAAGGAAAGGGAACACAAATATGAAGGAGGAACAGATTTCCAAGGACTCAATCAAAGAAGACTCTTATTGCTCGAAGGACTCGACTCGCTTTCGACTTCGCTCTTGTATCTGATGTGTCATTTTTTAAGGGTATGGCTTAGTCACTCTTAGAGTATTTCGAAGACCGTGTCAAGAGGCACCACTATCCTCTTTCGGTGTTTAGGTCATGGTTATTATCCCTTTTGGATTGCTCGGTTTCAATGCCCCAGTTTAGAGGAATGTTAAAGTAAGCTTGCTGGCACTACTTGGACCCCGAGATTTTACGCTGGTTGAAGGCTGTTTCTCCATCTCAATGATTCGTTTTTTTGTTGGAAGTCATTGCCATTGATCAGATTGCCTTTTCAGGTTTTCAATCTGACGGACCGCTTGCCCTAACTTTTGCCTGGTTCGCCCTTTCGGGTTTTCAATCCAGCGGGCCTGCTACCCTAACTTTTGCCTAAGCCGACTTTTCAGTTGTCAACTTAGCGGGTGAATGACCCTAAATTTTGCCTAGACTGCCCTCTCGGGTTTTCAGCCTAGCGGGTCTTCAGACTCCATCGTTTTTTTTTTTTTTTTGACTTTGAACCTCTGCTTGTTCATCAGAAGGACTTTCTAGGCGGGCTTGGGTTCAAAAGGGTTAGATATCGGAAGTTCAAACGATTTGGATCGAATCTGGTCTCGCCAGACTACCTACGTACCCCAAAAATGGAGGATCAGATCCGCGTAGTTCGCTTTGGGTTTAACAAAGAATGGTTTAGCTTTTTAGCTTCAAAAGTTTGAAAAGGGGATGATTTAGCTTTTATCCCCAAGGATTTGACCGAACCTGAATTGATCAAGTTGCCTACGTACCCCCGAAGAGTTGGGGATCAGGTCCGCGTAGTTCGGGTCGAAATGCCCCTGGTTTGCGGGTGTTTGAAAAGAATGTTTGATTTTGTTGAGGCTCAAAGGTGTTTGCAAAAGGATTTTTCAAACTTGGGATTTTTGGCGTTTAAAGCGCAGGCGTCCAAGGATGGCCTTCTGGTGTTTTGGCATACAAGCTTTTTGAATGGCTAAGGTTCAATGGCTTTGAACTTTTTTCTCTCTTTCCTCTTTTTTTTTTTTTGAGGAGTCTGGCGGCATTTCCTGGCAAGACTTCATCTGCACTGTGCAAGCTAGACTGATTGAATTCCCACTTTTTCTTTGGGATCTTGCACTGATATTCGGGATTCTACGACTCTGGGTCCTCTCTGAATGCTGGATCCTCTCTGAATGCTGAAGATTTTGAAATCTTTCAATCTATTTATCAGCTCTGCTTTTTGAGATTCTGACGCTCTCGAGAAGTTGACGTGGGGCATGCTCCCTTCTTCTTTCTTCTCTGGATTCTATCCTTTTTTTCTTATTGGACGTCGGGAGGCCCCTACTCCTTGAATGCTCTAACTTGAAATTCCATCGGAATGTATAGCCCAAGTATTCTTTTTGGGGTTCATGTTCTATGCTCATGACTTTGTTGTCCGAAAGTCTTCTCTCAATTTTTCATTAACTTCACTTGATATCTAGTATTCTTCGTTTGAAATTTTCGCTTTTTCGACCCGATGTCTGAAGCTGAGGGTGACTCACGTTGAACAGTGTCAAGACACGCTTCCGGTTTATCCTCATAGGACCAAGCAACACTTATTTGAACCCTCTAAATAGATTTATCGATTCTTTGCGCTCTTCGGGAGATTTTGCTAATCCTTATTTCCCGAGTTTCGAATTTCGATAACACTATCCACGGTATCGATTTCATCTTCAAGTGGCTTTGCTCAACACTCTTCCTCTCGTTTGATCATCTTTCAAATCTCGAGGAGAATTTCATCGGCATCCTCGTCCGAGGAGGGTGTCTTTAGTTATTTTAAACATTAGATCCAAGAGTGAATCATAAAACATTGAAGATATTGAAATCAAACTTTACATTGAAGATATTGAAATCAAACTTTATTGAATTGAAAACTTTCAAGTACATCAATAGTTCTCAACACGCCTCAGTGGGCTCTTCATCAGACTTGACAGAAAATAAAACACCGACTCTAAATGAAAAAGACTGACAAACAGGACACCCCCTTCTTTTTTTTTCTTTTTTTTTTTGACATTGACACTATGACTCACCAACCTTCAACACAAGAGTTGGTATACACTCGATAGAAGTTAAATCTTGAAACATGACATTTGGAACACCTCACTTGAAACACGACAGTTGGACGCGGACAAGGACTAGGCACTGAAGTTCAGAAGTACACGTCTTCCTCCATGATGTTGTCGGCTAGTGGTTTCGGTCCTGGTATAGGAATCTCGGAAGAGGCGGTCCCATGCAGTTTTGTCGACCTGGCCCAAACTGCCCTTGAAAACCTGCTGGTGGCATCATGCTCTCTGCCCTGACATTCTTCGGAGGCTCACATTCTGACATTTTTTTTTTCCCTTTCGGTTCATCCCTCTGCTTTGATGCAGCATAAACAGAGGTGGTGGAACCTTTGGAGGGTTGAATAGGTCTAACCGGTGCATAATTCATGAAAGCACAGAGTTCAGGAAGAAGGGAAGAGTCTCCATCTATCTCGTCCTGAATTTTGTGTTTCAATGCCAGGCACTTTTCTGTTGTATGACCAATACCTCTATGGTACTCGCAATACTGATCTCTTCTCCAGTGCTTGGGGAGTGGGTTAGGAATAAGCTTCGGATCTAAAAGTGTCAAACGACCTTCGCTGACCCATTTCTTCATGATAACTTCCTGAGAACATGGTAGCTGAGCGCATTCTCTCCTCAGTCTCTGACCCATCCTCTCTTCCACTTCTATGATTGGCTTCTTAAAAGGTTGACGATAAGGTTCAACATTCTGAACTTCACTGGGAACAAATACAGGCTTCGTCCCACTATGCAAATCAACGTATCTGTCAAGAATTAAACTCTGAACTGATGTTTCTTCTGTCATAGTACCCATATCGGCAAACTGCTTAGGAGCTGAATCATATCCGGTAGACAGATATCGTATCTGAGTTTTCATCTCCCTCACTTCTTCAGTTAACATGGCCATCTGACCAAAGAGTTTAACCATCCAGTTTTCCATTCGGATGAGGGCCGACCTTTCAAAAGATTCCTCCATTGGTCGAAAGTTTGATGGAACAGGTGGCATTTCTGAGATAGGACGAATAAGGGATGCAGGATCCAATAATGGTTCATCCGTAGAGATAGCTCCTACCATCGGTAAAGGGCCAACTGATCTTTGCACTGGTTTTTTGGTAGCCCCGGGTTCTCCAACAACTACCTTACCACCCTTGATAAGTTTTAGGATCTTATGTTTCAGGGCTTGGCAACTGTTGGATGAATGTCCATGAACTCGATGATATTCACAGAAATCTTGTTCATAAAATTTGCTAGGAAGAGGATTTGGAGGAGAAGAAGGTTCAGGAAGTTCAAGTTTACCCACTTCGACCAATTCTCTCAAAGCTTTTTCAAGATTCTTCGGCAATGGAGGAATCTCTTCTTGTAACCTCTGAATAGGCTTGTTTCCTTTCTGAACCACCTTCTTGAAAGGTTAACGAGAGGTCTCCACATTACTGACTTCTTCAGCTGCTACCATAGTCCTCTTTCCGTCTCTAACATCAGTTGAGGTCCTTGTCTTTAGGCCTTTAGCCAGTGCATCCTCTACTTGGGTTCCCGTCTTGATGAGGTGATTGAAATCGAGAAAGTATTGGATAGCCATATGATGATAATACTGTGGAGACAGGTTCTTAACTACAATCTTGATCTGATCTTCATCGGACAATCTGTGGGTCATCTGAGCAGCTTTTCTCCTCCATCTTCGGATGAAGGAAGTGAAAGTTTCATTATGCCGCCCCTGTTTCAACATTTTCAGATCCCTTTTGGTTACCTCTATCCCTTCCTCCATGGAAAATTGTTCCACAAACTTGTTAGCAATGTCTTCTAAGGTTCGGATCTCTTCAGACTTCAGACTCAAAAACCATTTCTTTGCAGTTCCGACTAGAGACCTGGGGAATAGGAAAGCAATCTGCTCTGGAGAGAGTCCATGTTGCTGTAGAAGAGGAATGACAGATTTCAGATGACTGGTGGGGCATCCCGTCCCATCATACTTGTCAAGATCAGGTACTGTGAACTTAGGAGGAAGAACAACTCCCGGGACTGTCATGAAGTCGGACATGTTCAACTTCTTAGGGCCTTGGAACTTCATGCTTTCCATTTCTCGGGTTAGCTTATCCAATCTATTTGTTATCGCTCTGCCCTCATTGGCTCTCTCCAGATGAGGGAAACAATTATCTTCTGCATACTGCTCATCCTCGACATCGTCTTCGACATTCAAAACAGCAAGCCTGGCCATTGCAGGATGTGGGGGAGGTATAAGTGGAATTTGCCGGGGTACAGGTTCTTCAGAAGTAGAACCTCTATCACTTTTCAGACGGACTATCTCCTCACTCATATTATTCATCTGTTGGAGCATAGACTTCATCAACTCATTCATCTCGGCCAGAGTATTTCCAGATTCAGCCATAGGTTCTGGTGTGGGTTGAATAGAAATAGGTACTGCAAATGAGTGAGGTTAATAAGGTCAGATTCCCGCCATGGAATGGACAAACACTATAGCTCAATATAGGGTAATCAAATGAAAATCCCATACACAAGCTGAGACAAAAGATGATACGAGTATATCCTCCCATGGATAAAATCCGGCAGCATAACATCTATGCAAGAAATGTGGTAAGATAAGCACATGGTTTGTCAACGAACCAGAAAAGATAATGATTACGCTCAAGGTTTCTAAAAAAAAATCGGCAGCATGACGGCTATACTAGGAGATATGGTACGGTAAGCACATGGTTTGTCAACAAGCCTAAAAAGATAGTGACCACACTCAAGGTATTTAGGAAAAATCCGGCAGCATGACGGCTGTAGTAGGAGAGACTCAGCAACTAAACATGAAGAGTATGCCGTCATGGTCAAGATAAAGCAGGGCTCTCAGCAAGAACACACACTCCGGTAATGATGATGGCAAGATAGACTCATAATCGACATGCGGAGTGATCTGATCAGGATCGATCAAATGATCAGGCTCACGGAAAACAGATCATGACTAAAAGAGCCAAGAATCTTATGATAATCCACAGAATGGATAGATGGGGAAAAATTGATTAGATTATAAGAAAACCTAACTAAGAAGCAAGCCCTAATCTAATAATAAATATATACATATATATACATCCTAACCAGGGGCACCAACCCTAGTCTAATCTAGCGGAGTCGAGAGAGTCTCGACTCATGACAGACAAGTGAGTGTACTAGGACTGCGTCTGTAGCCACATAAGGTGGGCTACAATAATCTATAGATAGGACATGGCTCCTAAACCTAGGCTCCAACATGTGTAAGCCACACATGTTCGTCCTTATATGAATGCAATATACTTATATAAACACGGGTACTTCCTAGTTGGGTTTCACTAGGTCAGTAAGTATATACATAATATATAAAACAAAGTAGGGCTCCGAACTCAATCTATCGGGTACTATGCGTATGAAACATACTTAATATGTATAACTCAAGTGCACCGAGTGTTATACATAGTATGCTTCATTGCTCATCGGCTGCTGTAAACACAAGTGCACCGAGTGTTTACGGCCGCAGCGCTGGCGCATAGCTTGGAAATAGATTCAACAGCACCATCAGGGTGTAATGACATCCCAGTCGGGCACGCATCGAATCTATCCCGTGGAGCCAATAATGAAAAACAACGAAAGAAATAAAGAATGAACGATATGGCAACATATGATGTGCAGTGTGTGAATCCCTCGTTTTATTTACGCACCTACTTAGTGCCCCTGGATTTCTAACGATAAAGTTCCCATTTAACTTGGTTTTGACCCAAATTTCTTCAAAATTAGTAAAAATGGCATTTTTACAGAGTTAGGCAATGTTTCAAGAACTCCCCAGCAGAGTCGCCAGCCTGTGGACCCCGATCCGGGACGGGCGTGAGGGGACGGGCCCCCGCGCGAGTCTCTAGATCATCCACGTGAAGGAGAGCCCCACCAAGGAACTCTCGAAAGAGTGCCCCTCACAGCATGAGCGGCGATGTAAAGTGAGATACCTCTCGATTCGGGGACTAGCCCAGATTCGAGGCGTACCTTAAACAAAGAAGAGTCGCCATCCAAGGAAGTGGGCCCTGGATCCCATGCTGTGCTCTGTTGCAACGGATAACCAGAGATATAAAATAGGGTTCGTGCCTGATGACGAATGGGGAAGGGATTAGGCGCCCCCAATTCGCCCAAGTGCTAGCACCTGGTCTCTTATGCCATTTATTATTAATTTTGAAGAGTTTTGGGCGAAAATCATGCGAAATGAGAACGAATATCTCCGAGATAACGTCTAGCTAATCATGCATGTCTCGGAGATGAATAAGAAGCACACACAAAAGAAATGAAAGATATGTCGCCTAAGAATAGCTAGGTTGTGAGTGCCATGCCTAATTGGTGTCTAAGTTCTGGTGGACAAGCACATGCATGCTACAGCTAAAGGTATAGGATCTGTACATAAAACTAAGAAAACACAGCAAAACACACAACACAACACGACTCGACACATGACCCGACACGACAAACCCTAGACTCTAATGCAATACTTGACTCGGACCAGGATGGCCATCCATCCTAGCTGCACTACGTATCCCGGCCTCGGGAAGAATCAGAGCCAACGTAGTTCGGTGCCCTATTCTAAACTACGATGCCTAAAACTCTAGGACCGCTATCCTAGACTCGATCCACTAGACTCGATTGATGTTTAAAGCTTTTTGTGCGATTGCTTAAATTCAAGTGGATTGTAATTTTTAGGACTCTATATGCCCTAACTAATGCAAGTTGATTAGCCTTAAGCTAATGCAGGTGAGCCCTATATCCTATGTGTATCTAGGCTGTGCATTCTAAGGAAAACCATGGGTTGACTATATGCTTCCTAGTCTAGCCATCGGTTCGACTAAATGTCTAACCGATTGACTTGAGGCCTCCTAACTCTAGGGACACTCACACGACAGGACACACCATATCAATACAAATCAGGACCGACTCCTAACTCTAAAACACCCTAAATATCTAGGACAGACTCCTAACTCTAGGGGAAGATCTTTTTGAAAAGGTTTTGAAGTTTTTTGTATTTTTTTGAGGTTTTGAAGTTATGAAAAATGGTGAAAGTTGTGAGAAATATTTACAAAAATGGTGTCTAAAAATGGTGAAAGGGTGTAAAAATGGTGACTGAACTCAGGGTGCCAGCAGCACGCCTGAGCTGCCTACGTACCCCTCAGCTAGGGATCAAGCCATCCGTAGTTCGGACCAGAATTCCTAACTACTCTGCACATGACTCAAGATTTTTTTTGAAATTTTGATTTTTAAAATGTTTTTGGATTTTGAATTGTTTTTGAGATGTTTTTGAATTTTCAAGTGTTTTTTGGAATGTTTTTGTTGTTTTCAAGTATTTTTGAAATGTTTTTATTGTTTTTTTGACACCAGAGAATAAAATCCTATCATCATACGGGTAGGGAGACTTCTGGAATCCCGCAAAGGTTGGATAGCATCCTATGCTTTGCGGGGGAACGAACAGGAAAATAACTCGGCAAGGGTTGGACAGCATCCTATACCTTGCAGGAGCGGGTAAAGATCACGACTTGATGAGAGGATGGACAGAATCCTAACCCCTATGATGATAGGAAAAACTCCTGGACTGACTGAAGGACTGACTCCTGTGCTGAAGACTGTTATAATTACTATTTATAATTACTATACAAGATTACTATTCAAAAATACTATTCATAATTACTATTTATAGGTACTATTCAAAACTACTATTCATAATTACTATTTATAAGTACTATTCAAACTACTATTCACAATTACTATTTATAAGTACTATTCAAAACTACTATTCATAGTAGGACTCGTTGATGTGGGACCCGCTGTTGTGGGACCCGCTGCGGGACCCGTTGTGGGACCCGTTGTGGGACCCGCTGATATGGGACCCGCTGATGTGGGACCCGCTGTGGGACCCACGGATGTGGGACCCACGGATGTGGGACCCGCTGTTGTGGGACCCGCTGTGGGACCCGCTGTGGGACCCGCTGTGGGACCCGCTGATATGGGACCCGCTGATATGGGACCCGCTGATGTGGGACCCGCTGTGGGACCCACGGATGTGGGACCCGCTGTTGTGGGACCCGTTGTGGGACCCACTGTTGTGGGACCCGCTGGGACCCGCTGTGGGACCTACTGATGTGAGACCCGCTGTAGGACCCGTTGTGGGACCCACTGTGGGACCCGTGTAGTGCAAAGAATGAATAATTAAAAAAAAAAAATGAACTTACGCCACAAGAGATCCAGGAAGGTGTTGACAGAGTCGTGCTTGTGTGGGGCCCGCTGATGTGGGACCCTCTGATGTAGGACCCGCTGATGTGGGATCCGCTGGAGGTGGGGCCCGCTGGAGGTGGGGTGGAGGAGATGTGGATGCCGGTGGAGCTCCAGTGGTTGGTTGGGAGGATGCCGGAGAAGGTGGTGGTGATCGGTGGATGGCCGGTCGGAGATGGGTTTGGCCTCGCCGGATTCCGGCTGGATTGCCGGAGGAGAAGACTCTCTCTCTCTCTCTCTCTCTCCCTCTCTCTCTCCCCTCTGCAGATCTCCCTCTCTCTCCCTCTCCCCTCTGGTTTTTCCCCTTTTCTTTTTCTCTGGTTTTTCCTTTTTTTTTTTTCTCTCTGGTTTTTCCCTTGCTGTTTTCCCACCCGTTTTTTTTTCTTTTTTTGTTTTCTTTCTTTCTCTGCGAGAGAGAGAGATCAGAAGACCCATGATGACGAGTCATCATGAGGGGAGAAAATGAGAGTCTTTTGTCCCCCTCTTGTCCCCCCTAATTCCCTTAAATTTTGCAAAAAAATAAATAAAAAAATAGAAAACAATTTTCAAATGGCATCGGATGCCATACGAAAACCAAAACTACTCATTACGCCCATTTTTAAAAACGAAGAAAATGATGACCGTCCTTATTCTCTCTTTGACCACATAAGCGGGTCCCACAACAGCGGGCCCCACACAAGCGGGCCCCACGCAAGCGGGTCCCACATCAGCGGGCCCCACATCAGCAGGTCCCACACAAACGGGCCCCACAAAAGCGGGCCCCACAAAAGCGGGTCCCACACAGGCGGGTCCCACACAAACGGGTCCCACACAAGCGGGCCCCACATTCTCTTTTGCTCGGATTAATTTCATTCATTTTCCGTCTGACCTCGGGATTTTATTCGAATATGCGGGTTTAGGGCCTTGTCAAAATGGGGTGTCTACAGCGGCGCTTTTGAATTTCAAAATTAAAAAGGACGCCCGATAATGGCGCCACACCCCGGTCTGGCAAAGTAGCCATTGGGGCTCGAACAACTTGACTTTTTCTTGACCAGTTTATTATGAAAATGCCCTTAATGGCTAGTTTGAGTTGTTGGGTCTATATATACATATTTTCCATGTACATTAGGTTTTTCTAATGACCCACCAACCTTCTCAAGCATTGCGATTCACTTGCAATCAATTTTAGCTTGAATCTTTAGTTTTCTCCACCAAACTTGCCTTGAACTTGGTAAATCTTTAAAGTTTAGAATTAGGGCTTTTACTTGCAATCATTTGTGGAGAGCATTCAAGGAGCAATCATTGTGCATCAAGCCTTCAAGGGAGGCAAAGCAATCTTCTTCTTCTACTCATTTGTAAAGGTGGCAAGGGCATCCTTCTTTTAATTCTCTTTGAAGTGCGCTTAGATCTAGGTGGTGTAGGAGAGACATTTGTATCGGTGGTGAGGGCATCCGCATTTAATTCCCTCCGGTTGTAAGAGCCTCGGAGCCGGGCGTGGTGTGGTCTCCAAATAGTGGAAATCCTCAAGTACTACCTTGAGAAGAGTGGTGTAGGCCTTTGGCCAAACCACTTAAAAATTGGTGTCTTTCTTCATCCTTGCACTTTCAATTTGTGTTGGTTACTTATTTTCATTTCTTATATTTTTTGTACTAACTAAACTAAGCAAGAGAAGAAAACAAAATTAGTTTTTTGAAACTTGATTTTAAAAGATCAAAATTTTAAAGTTCTAACCAATTCACCCCCCTCTTGGTTCCCTATACTAGATTTCAATTGGTATCAGAGCCTCATCTTTAATTTCAAAACCCTAACCGGTCTAGAGTAAAGATCATAAAATTATGGCAAACTACCCTCAACACCAAGAACATCATTCCAACACTAGGCCTCCCTATTTCGATGGAACCAATTATGGGTATTGGAAAGCAAAAATGAAAATCTTCCTAACCGAAGATCACCAAATTTGGAGCGTCGTTCAAAAATGGATATGTAATGCCCCTAGAGTTTGTAATGAATTTCGAACCCCTCAAACATCAAAACCATAAATAATCCTACTAATCAAAATTGTAGATCTCAGCATGAGTGACATTCTCTCAGTTGACAACTTCATTCGGATCAGGCCAGAAGTGGTTGGAAAATGACCGCTTCCGATCCATCGCCATTAAAAAACAGTTTTGACACTCAAAACATTGTTTATGGAAAAATTTGATCAAACACAAAGTCTCAGGAAATCATTCAAGGAAAAAAAATCTCTTCTTCAGCTCCGCCAGATCCACCCAGAAGTGCTTCAAAAATGACCGATAAGTTGCTGTTTCAGCAAATAGTTTTTATATAAAACAGAAATTTTGAAAGTGATTCTTGACATACCAGACATTGTTTCTGGATAAATGCACACAAAGAAAAAGTTTTAGAAAATCTTATAATAAACAACTTTGTCTTTTACGGCTCCGGCCGAATCCATCCAGAAGCGGCCCAGAAGTTACTCGACGCAATAAATTTCTAAAAAAAAAATTAATACATCGAATGACTGAAACTTAAAAAGAGTATAACTCTCTCATCCTTTGGCCAAATTTGGGCCATAATATGCCAAATCGAAGATCTCGACAAGATCTACAACTCTTGTATAAATTACAACACTCAGTTCTGACCAAACTTTAGTGAAAAAAGCAAAAAACAAATCTAGACAACATATATTTTTGAAGTTTTTCAACATCTTACAAGAGCATTTCACATCAAAACCCTAGATCTATTATGAATTTCACTAGATATTCACATCACACACATATTAACACATAAAATTTTGAATTCCAAAGCTTAACACATCAGATCTAAAGATTTTCACAAAAAATCATCCAAGAATTCACCATTTTAATCCTAATTTTCAGCTGAAATCTTAAAATTGACATTACTTTATCGTTTCTTGGCCAATTTTGGCTCACTATACACCAAATCGAAGATCTCAACGAGCTCTACACCTTCACTTGAGAAATTTGCAAAAATTCTAACAAAAAATTGATGAAAATGGTAAAAACGAATATGGACAGAACTTTATTTTGCCATTTTCACATCAAATTCAACTAGAACTCAAAAGCTCAAATTTGGCAACCAAACAACATCTAACATTCCATATTCCGGAAAATGCCGAGCCGTCTTCCATATTTTTTGCAACCAAACAGGGCCTTGGGATTTTTTCTTGGGTTTCATTTTTCTCTTACGGTTTGTTATGTTGCATTCCTTGTGTCGGAATCCCTCAAAAATGACGTGGCAAAAATAAAGAAAAAGAAAAGAAAATGAAAACGAAAAAGAAAAAACAAGTGTGTTCTGCTATCAGAAAAGAAAATTTGTGGTGAAATAGGGATCGACTTCATCTTCTATCATCAATAGCCATGAGGTTTCTGTTTTATGAATCTAAAGCAAGGAAATGGGGGGAAAAAGCTTTGCTAATGGCGATTAATAAGAAGTCCAATGGAGAACTAGGTCTCAAGAATCCCAAGATGGTCACGAGAAGTATCTCTGGAAGAGTAAGGGCGTGGAAGAACGACATTATCTCCGAGAAGGGTTCTCTTCTATTGTCTTTATGGAAAATGGATTTTGCAGACATGAGATGAAATAAATCGAAGTTTGGGCAGGTATAAAATTAAGGCTTATTAGCTTTTGCTGGAAGGGTTCTACAAAGATGAAATTAGGACAGAAATGATCTGTTCCTGCTAATGAAATTAGGGCTTATTAGCCTCTCCGGCAAGGGTGTTTTGCAGAGATTAAAATTAGAGTAGAAATGATCCCCTAAAAAACCTGCAAACGCAATGTGAGAGAGAGGGAGAAGATGATGAAAATGCCAAAATTGCTTAATCAAGCAGTTTGCATAAACGAGAATAGAAAAAATCTGTGGAAAATGGCCAAAATCCGTTGCTGGGAGATGGATTTTTGTGGGCAGAATTTTCAATGCCACATCACCAGACAGGGAATCTACGTCATTTTCCTTTTCTCATTTCAACATCAATAGAACGACCAGATTTTGGTCTTTTAGCAAAATTAGAGCCTTTTCCTTTTCCTTTCCCTCGAAAGTTATGCAACAGAACGGACCCTTAGGGTTTTCTCTTATGTACGGTCTTGGGTTGAGAAGTAAGGAATGGGTTGAGGGTTGTGGGTTTTGGGTTTTGGGTAAAATCCATTATAGTCCTTGTGTATGTTCTCTTAGTGGAAGATCGAGTTTCTCGCCCATAGAGCAGGTTTGGCCGGACCAAGTAAAATTTTGGTGTTCATGTTGTGGCTTGTTTGTTTATTTTACTTTTCCTTTTAATCTGCACATGATCAGATTGATTTGCCTGGCTGGTTTTCTCAACAGTAGCTCGGGCAAAGTTGCAACCTTAAGGCTCTGTTTGGTTAGATGGGATTTTAGTGGAAGTAGTAGTAAAAAAGGAGGTGACAAGGGTGGGATATGTGTAGACTTGTCTAGAGAAGATTAGAGGGAATTTTGGAAAATTTTGGTAGTGTGTTTGGTTAGATGCCATAGCATGTGGGAGAATTGAGGGGTGTCATTAACAAAATAAATAGTAGAAGAGAGATAAAGAGGAGAGAGAAAGAGAGAAAAAAGTAATGATTACACATGGCATTTCATATTGCTAGAAATGCTCAGTCGTATTCCCTACTTTTTGCAACCAAACAGAGCTTAAAAATTAGGGACATAAGTAGAGTTTCGGCGTATTTGGAGGAGCACCATCAAGTGAAAACCCGGCAAAAAGAAAAATAAAAAACGTACCAAATTTTTATGACGAGATTTGCTACCAAGACCGGATTCCGTTTTGGGAAAAAAATCGGGAGTCAAACATTGGAGTCACGTCATAAAAACAATAAATTCACATTTAGAAGGGTCAAATCAACTGACATCTCATCCCGTTTTTATTTTCCAAACGGAATCCCGTTTTCAAGGTGTTTTCCTTATGCATTAGCATTAGGTTAAGCACAAAAAGCAGGTTTGAGTCTACACACGCGCACAAATCGAAAACCTCCCAAATTCCACGTGCGAGCTCTCTTCTGCAGAAAGATAAGACAGATATTTTTCTCGTTCCTGAAAAATTCCCACACTCCATTTCCCGCTTCATCCTTTTAGCCTCCCTTTTTAGGGCATCCAAATCACTTCCAACCATCCGTTAAACAAACTCTAGGGTTTCTATCTCGTCACTGCCTACAAACTCCGATTCTTAGGTTTTCAAGCGTTCTATTTCGGCCCGTGAGCTTCGCAAGTAGCCGATTTTCAGGGGAAACAATGGCTGCTTTGAGCGCCATTTCTCTCTGCCCATGCAGGCTTTCATACCAGCCTAGGCTCAGAAAATCTTTCATTAAGAGCTCTCTAGGATCTTCCACTACTATTGGTATCTATTTTTTTAAGCTATGATATAGTTCCTGTGTTTCTCATTGATATTAATGGACTATTGTTGATTTTTATGATTTTCTTATATTGAATTTTATAGCTCCGTGAACCATTTTTTCGAGAATGTCGAACTCATATCGAACCATTTTGTTATCGAACTACATAAATGTATATGGTAATGTATTTTATGTTTGGGAGAGCTTATGGGGAGTGTGAAAATTGGGGGCGGGGGGATTGTTTTCTCTGTTGGAAATGGTATTTTTGTGCGAATAGCGGAATCTTATGAAGCGGGTTGGACTACAATTGGTAAATATTGGTACGTGTTGAATAAAATGTTTCTTTTTTTTGTTTCCATTTGCTTTCTGATTATTTGTCAGATTTGGTCAAACACTTTGAGCATGTGTAGGGATGACTATGTAAGCAAATGGATTAGAGACTTTTATGTGTAGGGATGACTATAACTTGGCAACCATTTTTTCCTATTAGAACTTTAGGCGTTGCGCTGGTCCTATATTCAAAATTGTCATTGATATAAGTTATTTAATTTCTTAGTCCATAATTTTTTTCTTAGTGATAATCCTATGTTAATGATACCTTGTTAATTGTATCTTCTGTTCGAGGGGTACTACTATGTTGAAATCTGTATTCCCTGACTATTTCATTTGTGGGTAGGGCCTAGAAATGATAACCTTATGAAAGTATATTTTGTGGATATGATTCATTATCAAATTACAATTTTCTTAACTGTGTATTTATTCTTAGGATTTATTATTTGTACTGCTTAAGTGCCTTGTAATGTTTTGTATCAATTTCACATGTCCACGGTCCTAGTTACTTTTTGCTTCATAATATTCAAATACTTGTTTCTCCACATGATAGGTACCCGGGGATCTAAAATACCCCGTAAAAGATCCGGGAGAATGGAAGGGGCTGGAAAAAGCATGGAGGATTCTGTTCAGAGGAAAATGGAACAGTTCTATGAAGGATCTGATGGTCCACCGCTCCGTGTTCTTCCCATAGGTGGTCTAGGTGAAATTGGGATGAATTGCATGCTTGTGGGACACTATGACCGGTATATTTTGATTGATGCGGGTGTTATGTTTCCAGAGTAAGTTTTTGAATGTTATTCCAACAATTTAGCATTCTTAAATTACTGTTATTTTAGCACTTGTTAAATATGTTGAAATTTTGCCACTTGGGAGTGTTTATTCTACTGAGCCTTGTTTTAACTTGAACTAGTGTTTTTTCCCCAAACAAGTAGAGCCTTGTTTCAACTTGAACAAGTGTTTTCCCCCCAAACAAGTAGTGTATTAATAAAAAATAAATACAAAGGGCTGACAGATACCAGATAAGACAAAGACAAAATCTGGAAAAAAACTAATAAATCAGCATCTTGTGCCGCACCATCAAATCTGTACAAGAAACTCCAAAACTAGCAAGATCACCCCCGAGTGTTTCTTTCATAGTAAATACGGGTGAAGGAGCACCCAAAATGCGATACAAAAGGCTTCATTTTCTAAAATAATATCTTAATCTCCACAGAGGGAAATGATCTTCATTTTGCCATTTTACAGTGTTGAGAGAATCATCTTTTCCCGGATTTTAGAACAATCTATGCAACTCAATTGCTTAGTCCTCCTCAAAACCGCTTCATACCAACAATGTCTATGTTAGAGACTTTCCTACTTTTGTCAAAGTTAAGCTTTAGTCGCCCAATTGGAGGGGCCTTCCATATCTCAAAGATTCTGAGGTCTCATGAGGGGGGGATTAGCACAATTGATATCGTATCATTAATTATATCATATAAAGCAACACCTTTGAATGCATAGGATTTGGTAACTTCAACATTTATCCAATTAATTAATTGACCTAGCCCTAAAATTGAAAATGTAGCCATTTCCATCCTTCTAGATAGCACAATGCTTCAAAAGGAAGGCCTGCAGTTTAGGAAGCAAAGAAACAATTTAATGCGTGGGCGTCATCTCTTTATTCCCTCGCTAGTTCTTTTTCTTTGAGTGACATCCAGACACAGATGATATCCTAGACACTTGGTTTATTTGTTGGTTGGTATCCTTGTGTTGGTGATATCCCATTATCATTTTTGTGTGGGAAGATGATGCAAACCCGGAGGCTCGCATCAGAAGATTAGCAGCAAATTTCTTATTTTTCATCGTAACTTCTGGGTTGCTCGTGGATAATCTCTTCATTCTAGTGGATATATTCTATAGATCCAGGTTTCAGACGTTTATTTCTCTCCGTTTGGGATAATTGTGTTGAGTTTTTTTGGTCGAATAATAGAGTATTTGTAGCAGCATTTACCCTTTGTTTTGCTCTAGATGTAACTGTAGAAGAATGTATGGTTTATGGAATACTGTAGAGATTGCGCTTCTTAATGGGAAATGATTTCTGCGCCCAAGTGTTTTGATAAACACGCCCTCCACTTGTTTGTCGTGTAGTATTTAAAGGGTTTTAAGAGCTTTTTGAGAACTGTAATATCCTCTGACATCCCTTTAAATACTACACGATAAACAAGTGGAGCGCGTGTTTATCAAAACGCGCAGAAATCATTTCCCTTCTTAATTCAATCATAAGTCATATTATTGGCAGCAGATTTCTAATTTTTCTTCATAAGTTTTGGGTTCATGGGTTATCTCATCATCTCGTGGATGTGGATTGAAGTCGCTCATTCATTTATTGATTCTATTTCATGATCCAAATCGGATTTATCTAAAAAACCCCCACTCTAATACAATCATCAAAGATCCAGATAGCTTCATTCGTGTCCCTTGTGAGGAGTTGAAACATGAGTGGTGAAAAGTGAGGAAAGGGTATGCAATGCCTAGATATCCTTGACTGGTGGATGGGATGTACTATTGAACATTGATTCTCTCTCCTGCACCCTCTCTTATATATTATATATATACACCAACTCGAGAAAAGAAAAGAAAACTATAAGCAACTACATCAACAACCCCTATTCCTGAAGTGAACTCTAGTCGCTCTCGGTCCGCTCATATACTCCAACTCTAGTAAATATTTTCTTTAGATTTGTGTTTCAGAGAATTATTTGTCACAGTTTGAAATATTTATGTTATGTCATTCACTGGGCCGCCCTTTTTTTTATTTACCTCGAATAACATAATATTTGTAGCAACATTTGGCTTTTGTTTTGTTCTAGTTGTAATTGTAGAACAACGTGAGATTTATGGAATATTGTAGAGATTGCTCTTCTTAATTCAATCTTAAGTCATGTTATTTTCAAATTTATTCTTTTCGTCTTTTGGCGGTGTGAAAAATTAAATATTAACTTCTTGTGGATTTACTCAATTTGTGGACGTGTTTATTATTGGTTGATGATTTTTGGACATTGTTTATGATTGTCAGAGATTGGTTATTATTGCCGAGCTTTTGTTTATGGTTGCGGGGTATACTTTTATTTTTGTTATTGTCAAGTCTTTGTTTATGGATGCCGAGTAGTTATTTATTGTTGCCAAACATTGATTATGTTGTCATCCTTCTATTTATTGCTGTCAGACATCGCAATAAAGAGTCTCTGTTCGATCCCTTGGTTGAAAGTCCTGGTAAAAGCAGTGTGGGCTTTCCCCTTGCAGCCTTAGAGTTGAAAATAAGGTTGGGAAGAGTATATGTCTCTTATTTCTTGTAGGAGTTCACGACTAGGACCAAACATCACTCATAGAAGATAAGTTGTTTATGCTAGTGCACACCATAAATAATACAAAAAAATAGCTTCGTAGTCGAACAACCCTAGGGCTTTCAACCTTATTTTCCCTGAGGAATCACTAAAAAAAGCTGTCTAACAATGGCTCTTGTACAATTGATCTCATTATCAGGTAAGAATCTTTATGTGCAATTCCCACCACATGTCACTTGGAGAAGCTTGAGAGTTCCGGTTTTCAGGAAACCTAGAGTCAAATATGACTGAGAATTTTCTACCAAATTAACATATTCCAGTCAAATTGGGCGCTAAGTTTTTAGGTATTAATATAAATTCATTTGCTCTAAGAGACATATCATCTCTTAATTAAGACATAATTGCATCATTAGGAGCAAACAATTGGGGTTCTAGGGTTAAGAACTTTGATGAAAAAGTTAGGATATGCCAAGGGAAGGAAGTCTCCTTACCATTTATCGGGCTGAAAAAGGGTGTTCCCCATTTATAGGGCCAAAAAAGGGTGTTCGTACCATTATCTACTCCAAATATGACATTGGCCACATAGGTCTTTAATTAATGTCCGAAGGAATTTCAGATGGAAAACCCTCAAACACCCATTCACCTAAATGTAGACATCCGTCCAAATGATATTTGGGTAAGATAAGCTTGGTACATAACTCATTATTGAATAGCCTTTGCACCATTTAGCTAATAGAGCCATATTTTGAAATCTAATGTTTTTTTTTTTACTAAGGCCACCCCCACCTTCCTCAGTTAACACACCTACTGATTAATCATATGCTATGATTTGGCCGACACTTTGAATTTATTGCCGACACACGTGTTGTGGCATGTCCGACACGATTCCCGTGTCCACGTGTCGACACTCCTTTAGACACCTTTAAATGTATTGCTAAAGTGTCAGTGACTTTATATGTATGTATGTGTATGAGTATGGCACTATTTCTAGATTTTTAGGGGTTTCCATTTCAGATTCCTCGTATTCGTTTCAAAACTCGGCACACAAATCCGTGTCCACAAATCATGAATACATGTATTTTCTATTTTAGCCATGTCCCCGTTTCTAACTTTTTAGAATTTGCCGTGTTCGACACTCCGTGTCCGTGTCGACATGCAACACTCATGTCCGTGTCCACAAATCATAGATCATATGACTTCTCCTTAATATAGAATCTTCATTTAGAGAAAAAATGAGAACTTGATTTAGCAGCTCTCCAAGAGGCATGAATGCAAATAAAAAATCTCCCAAAATTACAGGGATCCTATAAATTGACCCGAGGGGTGGGGGTGGGGGGAAGGTAGTAACTAGAGAGAGATTAGATAGAGAATCTATTGAAGAGGCGATCTTTCCAACAAGATACAAATATCTACCTTTCAAGTTTTTTTTTGGCTGGTATTGACCTGGATTTGGATGCTCAAGTGGAATTTGGAGCATTCCAAAAACAATGGACGGCTTCTCATGCATATAGTTTCTTCCCCCCCGCACTAATATCCGGTATCACGGTCGGTATCCACCGATACGTCCGGCTCATCCATAGCTTTCTCCTCCGAGCCCTCAGTAAGCAACTTTCTCTGGTCACTTTGAACCATTCTCAAGCAATAAAAGCGAAGTGGCCTGACATTTCCATTAAATAAATAATGTTTTTAGGCTCATACGTGGAGCTGGGTGTGCTTGTCTTGCTTGAGCTTATTCCAGGTTATATTCTTTCCGCAACAAGATACTCTTGTGTGGATGCAAGTTATTGTCCTTTATGGTTCGTTCACTTGTTTTCTCGGGAAAGGAAAGGAAAAGAAAGGAAAAGAATCTGACGTGACAGAAAGGAAAGGAAAGGAAAAGAAACTGTGCTGGAAAAGGAATCCTGCAGCTGTTCACTTGCGCAGGAAAACCTGAGATATCCAGAGAAAAGGTTTCCTGCGCCTGTTCACTTGCCAATTAACTGTACTGGGAAAGCTAAACTGAAAAGTCACATTGAACCATATTTCATCGTCTGACATAGTTTGGAAAGCATAGTAAAAAAAACCACAATAAAACCTAACTGGAAGAGAAACTGGTCACAGCAGAACTTGTTGAGGCTTGAGAATCCCCATGAATGTTGGTCTCTTCTTTCCTATCTTTGCTGGGCCCACTAATGCCATGTAAAAACGCATTAAGTTCAACTTTTGCCTCCTCCCTACTCCTATACGAACAAAAGCACGCTCCACTAAACCCGTTAACTTGAACATGACAATATTGCCAACTGTCATATACGCCTACCTGCCTTCCCTTAAAAATCACATAGAACTTGTTTTTTGCCATTAACCTGCAGAAATGCAATTAAAAATAACCACATAATTGAAAAAGGCCCAACAACAAGAGAACGAAAAGCAACACTACTGGATCCATAAAGTCTACATAAACAGAATAAGAGCCATTAAGTTTACATGGCTAAGAGCCATAAACAGAATAAGAGCTATCATCTGAAACCCTTACAGTAAGCCCCAACCACATATCATCAACACCTCCAAAACACCTACATATCATAAACACCGACAACCACAAGTTGAAAGAACAGTTGATTTTGGGCTATCACCAACACGTCCAACCACATATTGAAACAACAGTTGAATTTGAAGGGAAAAAAGATGGGGAAGGCTTTGAAATTTTCTTCTATTCATAGAAGAGCCTCACTAAAACAGGGCAAATGATGGGCGGCCCATGCTAAAACCACAGGGACATGATTTTACAAACTTCAAATGTGTGTAAAAACTCATTTTCAGGGTACTAAATCTCAGATCTTCAAAAGTCACACAACAAAGCATGGATACCATGATACCAGAACTCTGTTCTTCAGTACTCAAACACACAAGAAATTATCTATAAATACAGAAGTCCAAGCATTTTTTTCACTGAAATAGCATCAGATGATGAAACCAAAAACCAAAGTATGTTTTTTTTCCAGATTAGGACTTGCAACTGAAACTTAATGATGCATGCATATATACGTACATCATCAACTACCCAAGAAAAATCTCAAGAACCAAGAAAAACGAAACCCTAGGTCTGCTTAAAACATTTTTAAAAATAAATAAACTAAGCAAGATGAAAACCTGAAAAAATCAGTTCTGAGATAATGACTTGCAACAACCGTAGATCTCTTGAACTTTGAAAGAAATCAATTAAAATATACCTCTTGAACTTTGAAACCCTAGATCTACTTAAAAAAAATCAAAAGGGAGGGAGAGAGAGAGGCGAGGGAGTGGAGATACCTTGCCTGAGAGGAGTCGGAGAGGAGCCGAAGGAATGGGTGGATTGGAATATTAAGAAACCAGCAAGTGGCCGACCCTTGGAAGTCCATTTGCCCGGTCAAGGATGAATTTGATCAGAAAATTCGTTATAAGGCGGGGAAGGGCACGGAGGTAAGATTCTGGCAGGATCTCTGGTGCGGTAAAACACTGCTCTCCGTTGAATACCCGAGGTTATTCCGGATTGCGGTAAGGACGGAGGCAACAATGGCAGACTACCTGATTCGAGAGGGACAGTCCGGAAAAGGGTCCAAGAGTGGTGGCCTTCGGGTGGACATTGGTGCATAGAAAAATAAATACATGCGATCGACTTAAAAAAAGACACTTCAGCCTTGCAAGTATATGCGTGCTCTGTCATGAAGATGAAGAGACATTGGACCACCTGATGAGGCAATTGGTGCCTTTGGAATGAACTGGGTCTGCCTGAGTTCTATAAGTTCACTTATGATTAACTGGCCAGGCGGGCCATTTGGGGGAAATTGGTAAGTTGTTATGGTCCACTTTCCCCAATGCTATTGTCTGGAACATATGGAAGGAACTGAACAGACGTATCTTTGAAGATCAAAGTAGGACTTCGGGACGATTGGCGAGATATATCAAGGTTGAACTTATTTCGCGGGCCAAGATTAAAAAGAAATTACCCTATGGGGTGGGAGATTTTGTAAGAAATTGGTGGTGTGTCATTTGGGATAGAACGATTCGAACCAAACCTAAACCGAAATGGATGGCTCCACCATGTGGGTGGCTCAAACTCAATTTTGATGGCAGCTTTATTGGGAACCTGGGCAAGGCAGGTATTGGGGGCCTAATTAGGGATAATAAACAAACTACTATTATGTCTTTCTCGGGCCCGGTCGGGATATGTGACGCGAATGAAGCATAAATCAAGGCTCTTCTTTTTGGATTGCGATGGGCATATGAGAACAATCTAGGACCATTAATAGTAGAAGGGGACTCGACAAATGCGGTGGCCTGGGCTTCGGGTACTGCAAAGGGGCCCTGACGCCTTTAGGATCTAATAGCGGAAACTCTTGACCTCATAAGGTCGTTGAGCATCGAAGGAGATCGGCAAATGAGGAGGCGGATCGACTAGCTAAAGCAGGAGTTTCGAGGGAGGAAATGTTAGTGGTTAGGTCTATGTAATTCGTTGAAAGAATGTTTATGGATCATGGATCCCTATCTTGTAATATGGAGGGGACAACTTGTCCCAACCGATATTCAATAAAATTGTCAATTTTCAAAAGGAAAAAAGTAAACATAATTTTGAGTCCAATAATCTGATTTGGGCTCACAATTAGGGGCTTAGGGTTTAGGCCCTATTAATTTGGGATTGTGACAACCGATTGGGAGGCAAAAACTGATTTTGGAGTCATAATTTTGACTCCAATAATCTGATTTGGGCTCATAATTAGGGCCTTAGGGTTTAGGCTCTGTTAATTTGAGATTGTGACAACTGACAACGGATTGGGAGCCTGAAACTGAATTTTTGGAGTAAAAATTATGTTTTATTTTCACTCCCTAATCTGTTTTGGGCTCACAATTAGGATTTAGGGGCTTAGGGGCTAGGGCTTTAGGCCCATTTCATTTGAGATTCTTGGGTTTGCTTACTAAATTTGTGTTTGTTCTGTTAATAGATTTCAATCATTTCATTTAAGAATTTCTTATGGGGTGCTAGTAGTACTGCCAATGTCGCACATACACCTTCTAGTGATGAAGATGTCTCAAAGCTTTTATGGAAGCATGTGTCTAGATTTGATAAAGATCCTAAGGGTGGAGGGCATGTGAGGTGGCAATGCAGTTATTGTTAGAAGAGTTTTAGTAGCTCATACACAAGGGTTATGGCTCACTTGTCAAAGATAGCCGGACAAGGCATTAGAGCATGTCCTAAAGTGAAAATGAGTGATCTACTTGCAATGCAAAGTTTGGAAGAAGAAGCCAAGGAGCTTATGAAGCAAAATGTTCCACTCAGCAAAATGCTCCAAAGAGAGTGCCATTGCCGCGATCATCAAGTAGTGGATCATTGGGTTGTACGAGTATGTTTGTCCCTCTAAGTTTTGATCTAAAGAAGATAAAGACAAGTGGAAGTGTGAGTGCAATTGAAAAAGCATTCAACGTGGTGGCCTGTGATCAACTACATGCCGAGATTGCTAGGATGTTTTACTCTGGTGGCTTGCCATTTCACACAGCAAGGAACCCATACTACGCTAGTTCATACACTTTTGCCGCCAATAATGCGCTTCCCGATTATTTGCCTCCGGGGTACAACTTGCTAAAGACAACTCTACTACAGAGAGAGAAGGCTGATATTGATAAGTTGTTGTAACCTCTTAGAGATACATGGAAGGAGAAATGGTTGAGCATTGTTAGTGATGGATGGTGCGACTCACAAAGGAGGCCTCTCATTAACTTCATGGCGGTAACGGAGGGTAGGCCTATGTTTCTTAAGGCAATAGATTGTTTGGGGGAGACAAAGGACAAACATTTCATTGCTAACTTGTTGAAAGAGGTAATTAATGAGGTTGGCATGAAAATGTTGTCCAAGTAATTACCGATAACGCTCCAAATTGCAAGGCGTTCGGACAACTTATTGAACCACAATTTGTTTCCATTTTTTCGACCCCATATGTGGTGCACACCCTCAACCTTGCTTTGAAGAATATATGTGTGGCAAAGAATGTGGAATTAAATCAAGTTGCATATGAAGAATGTAGTTGGATCTTGGATGTTGCAGGAGATGTTATGGTAGTTGAGAGTTTTATCATGAATCATTCGATGAGATTGGCCCCATTCAATGATTTTAATAGTTTGAAGTTGCTTTTCGTGGCGGAGACACGATTTGCAAGTGTGATTGTGATGCTTATGAGGTTTAAACTCTTAAAAGTAAGGTCTTCAAGCAATGGTGATTAGTGACAAATGGACTTGCGATTGGGAGGATGATGTGGGGAAAGCAAGGTATGTGAAAGAGAAGGTGTTAGATGACATTTGGCGGGATTCTATCAAGTACATATTCTCATTTACATCTCCTATATATGACATGCTAAGAGAGTGACTCGGATAAGCCTTGTCTTCATTTGGTTTATGATATGTGGGACACGATGATTCAGAAAGTGAAGGCGGCAATATATAGGAAGGAAGGAAAGAGGAAAGAAGAGGCGTCTACCTTTTATGAAGTGGTGCACGAAATTCTTGTTGATCGTTGGAACAAAAGCAACACTCCACTTCATTGCTTGGCACATTCATTGAATCCAAGGTAGGCGACTTTAAAATTTATTTGGATTAGTAGCTATGTTTATTTCTTACTTTTAACTTGAAACTAAATTATTATTTTTTTATTCTTAAAGGTATTATAGCGACGAATGGCTTACTGAGGGTTCAAATTGAGTTCCTCCACAAAGGGATACAAAGATTTATGCAGAGAGGGTAAAGTGTCTCAAAATGTACTTTCCCAATTCAGTGGATCGCACAAAGGCTAATGTGGAGTTTGCACACTTCTCTATGAAGTCTGGATTATTCAATGACATTGATTTCATCAATGCCCGAGCCAATTTTTAGAGCGTCATGATTGGTGGGTTGTCCATGGTACATGTGCTCCTATGCTTCAAAGCTTAGCGTTGAAGCTTCTTATGCAGCCTTCATCTTCGTCTTGTGCCGAGAGGAATTGGAGCACTTACTCCTTTGTGCATTCCCTGAAGAGGAACACGATAACTCCACAACGAGCTCACGACTTGGTTTTTGTTCATAGCAATCTTCGTCTTCTATCAAGACGATCTCTACAATATAATCAGTGAGACAAAGATGTGGGACATAGGTGGAGATTCATTTGATTCTTTTGAGAATGTTGGGGTGCTTGAAGTTGCTAGTCTTTCATTGAATGAGCCGGAGTTGGAGGCCGTTGTTTTTACAGATGATATAGAGCAATGTTTTGAAAATCGGAATCGTATCGTAAATCGTAAGAGGGGTCGAATCGTAAATCGTAAGATTTTTCAGATTTATATATAAAAATCAGAAAAAATAATAAAAAATAGGAAAAATTATAAATAAGAATAAAAAGAGTAATTATCAATTTTCCATTCAAAACCATTACAATAAATAACATGAAATGCTTGATAACCACTTAACCGATTGTCATAATTAAAATTAATTAACCATTCATTACCAAAATGGCAAAATCCATTCATTCTCTCTATAAAGATCTCAAAAAGACAAAAACAACTTTAAAGTATCACATATGAACCACAAAACAAAACATGAAACATATCATGATTGTATAAAATATAGATCGTGGATGTCGTCGATCCCATTCACATCCTCATCATCATCTTCGTCATCCGCATCGGTAGTTCCTCCCTCAATATTAACACCCTCATCTCCATCATCTGTGTTGGGAGCAGAGCCAAATTCTTCTTCTTCATCTTGCAATTGGCGCTTGTCCTTCCTTTTGTTGAGGTTTCTAACGCCTGTTACATTTACAAGAATGAATATCAATAAATCATGTCTTTATTACTAAGAACAGAAATTACAAATAGCTTACGTCTTTTCTTTTCTTGAGGCACATGGCTGGAGCCAGCGCCCGTCTCATCTCCTGCAGCTTCTTCCACAAAACATTCACCCATATCCAACCAAGTCGTGTCTTCTGGAAGCACAGGTCCATCCTTTTCTGTTATCCACTCATCGTCCGAGTCCATGTCAGATAACGAAATAGGATCAAATCCTTTGTTGTCCTTCCTCTTTGAATTGCGAACTCGAAGTTGAAGATTGTATTTGACAAAAACAAGTGCATTCATCCTCTTTTGTTCGAGTCGGTTTCTTCTTTTTGAATGTATCTAAAATAAAAAAAAGTTAATAATAAAAATTAAAGGGATACAAATAAAGAGATATGAATAAAAAAAGTAGACTTATTAACATTTACCTGCTCAAATGTGCTCCAGTTGCGCTCGCAACCACTAGCACTACACGTCAGGCTTTCAATTCGAATTGCAAATTTTTGCAACTCTGGACATTCATCTCCAAAGGTGTCCCACCATAAACCTATTTTTCCAAAAAATAATTATGATAATTTCTAAATACATAAGATAAGGATTCAATTAAATTTCTAGTTAAAGAATTTACCTGGTAACTGTTCTTTCCTCATTAACTTTGCCATTTCCCGTCCAAAGAGACCCTCTGCTTTCTTGAACTTATCAATTTGGTTACCAATTAACGCCCTCTCTTTTGAACTTGGAACCATTCTTTCTAAGCAATCCAATAGCCCCACCTTAATTTCAATGTCCACGTCATTTGAAGTCTCATACTGAAACCGCGGATTTAAAAAGTAATCCGCTGCGTGCAAGGGCCTATGAAGTTGCCTGTCCCAACGTTCATCAATGATATTCCAAATGTGCTCATATTTCTTCTTTATGTTGCCCAAATTCTTTGCAATGGCCTCTTTGGTTTGGTCCATAGCCTCATAAACGTACCCCATGGCAGGCCTCTCATCTGAATCGACTAAGCGTAGGACTCTCACCAAAGGGGATGTGCATTTCAAACAATAATACACACTAGGCCAAAATGTGGAATCGCCCAACACAATTCCGCATATCTTGCTCTCATCGGCTTTTTTGGAATATGGGCTTTTTTGCCAATCATCCGAGGCAAACATCTGCATCAAGCCTGCCTTTCTCTCTCTTAGACTCTTCAATGTCAGGAAGCACGTTGCAAAACGTGTCACAGCTGGCCTTGTCAATTCCCCTTTTGTATGCTTACGCATTAGATGCGAAACCCAACTATGATTGTAAATGTACACTGTGATCATCCTGGCCTTTGCGATGGTCTCTGCATGGGTTGGTAATTTTCTAATGTCTTCAAGCATCAAATCTATGCAATGAGCTGCACAAGGAGACCAAAATAATTTTTTCCTCTTCTCCATCAACAACTCCCCTGCTCTCACATATGCAGCCGCACTATCCGTGATAACTTGGACTCCATTTTCCTCTCCCACTTCTTCTACAACCGAGTCAAGTAGAGCAAACAAGTTATCTGCAGTTTTTGAGATATCAGAGGTATCTACTGATCTCAAAAAAACTGTCCCCTTTGGACTATTAACCAAGAAATTAGTAATGGATCTATTCACCCCATCCGTCCAACCATCTGACATAAGCGTGCAACCCGTCTTCTTCCATTCTTTCTTTCCATCATAGACTCTATGTTCTCCACTTCTCTTTTGAGAAATGTATTCCTCATCTCATGGTAGCTTGAGACTTTTAATCCATGTCCAAAATGGCTTATGGATTCAACCATGGCGTCAAAAAACGGGCATTTAACAAGGTTGAAAGATAAAGCATTCGAGTAAAAGAACCTTGATATGTTTTGGCAAACTTTATCCCTATCTCCCTTTTTCCAAATTTGATTGATAGTTGCTTGCTTGCCGGTTTTTTTGTCCCCCCTCACCACAAAATCATCCATTTTCTTCTTCCCTCTAGCAACACGTGCATCTCTATTTCTTCCCTATCTTGATAATAGAAGTCCGGCCGCCCCACATCATACTTTGCATCATCTCTTTTCTCCTTCTCTTCTTCATTTTCCTTCAATAATAACTTAAATTTATCAACAACGTCATCCGGATTTTGTGTACAAGTAGCTACATTCTGTTTTGTACGTCCTAAATGATGCTTCATTCTAAATACACCTCTGGAATACTCTTTCCCACAATAATTACAACGTAATCTTGTCTTGTTATTGGGAACGACCGTCGTACAATGCTCCCATCTCACATCCACTTCTCTAGCTTTAACCATCTTTCTTTATACTACACTTCAAACTTCTCAAACCAATGGCTGAAATGAAAATCATATTACAAAAGAAATGATGATACATGGCACGTTAAAATTTAAAATACATGAATGGAGTGAAGCACTAAAATACATGGCACAAAAGAAATGATGATACGTGGCACATTGTGTTGGATTTTGAGAACAGATTGTGAGTCCATAGCATATTACCCAAATTTAAAAGTAAAGTTGGCTCTAATAATCAGTTCTGGACTTGAAATCAGTTATCAAAATCCTAAAAAAACAGAGCCGGATTACAGCTCAGGTATTATTTACAGGGACTATTAATTTAAGCTCAGCCATCCCTATTTATTTTCGATTTTAAGAACTGATTGGAGTCCAATCGGTTCTCAAAATCCAAAACAAACAGGGCTGAGGGAAAAAAAAGAAAATATTAGATTGAAAATTAAGAAAAAAATTGAATATTAGACTGAAAATTAAGGGTCTGTTTGTTTTGGATTTTGAGAACCATTTTGTGGATCCAAAACAGATTATTCGATCCTAAATTTGGGTTTAGAAATCAGTCTTGGACTCGAAATCAGTTCTCAATATCCAAAACAAACAGAGCCTAAGGGGAAAAAAAGGAAAAAATTGAATATTTGACTCAAACTAAGGGTCTGTTTGTTTTGGATTTTGAGAACCATTTGTGAATCCAAAACAGATTATTCAGCCCTAAAATTTGGGTCTAGAAATCAGTTCTCAATATCCAAAGCAAACAAAGCCTAAGGGGGAAAAAAGAAAAAAATTGAATATTTGACTCAAAACTAAGGGTCTGTTTGTTCTGGATTTTGAGAGCCATTTGTGAATCCAAAACAGGGTACACTGTTTTGTGAATCCAAAACAGGACCTTAGAACCATTTGTGGATTTTAAGAACTGATTGTGATTCGAGTCCAATCGGTTCTTAAAATCGAAAACAAACAGGGCTTGGGTGCTTCCCAGATATGGAGAAAAAAGAAAAAAGAAAAAGCAGAGGAAAGAAAGAGGAGACGAGAAAAAACTGAAAAAAAGAAAGAAAAAAAGAAGCTTACATCTTCTTCTTACGATTTGTTGAGGAAACCTTAAGATCGAACCCAGCAGCAGATTCAAGCCCTAAATCTGCTATGTTTTTTTGGTTTTTTGGGCTCACGTAAACCCTAGTTACGACGCACGAAGGCAAAGTCGAGAGAAGTTGAAAAAAAAGTCGTGAATCCCTTATATTTCAAGTTGCTGGGCCCACTTTTTAGTACAAAAACAAGGTGTGAATTTGAACGTACGATTCAATTGAATAGTACGATTCAAGATAGAATCGTACGATTCAATCTTGAAGCGTGCGATTTATTCGGAAAACGATTACATGTTGCGATTTGAATCGTGGGAGGTACGATCCGATTTGAATCGTACGATTCAAATCGGAAATCTTACGATTTTCAAAACATTGATGTAGAGGATGATATTGGAGATGAGGCGACGGACGTTGAAGTAATATTAGATTTTGCCATTTTGGTGATGTTAGTGTTATTTGAGTTTTTCTAATAGTTTTTAAATTTTTTATAAATATATAATAAAATATTAAAATATATTATATTCGGCGTACCCGCAATGTTCCCGTACCCGGTATTTTGGAAAATCACGTACCCACGTACCCGTGTTGTGTCGTACCCGCACCCCGTACCCATACCCGTGCTTCTTAGCTGTTAATTTTTGCTTATGTTCTGCCTAGTAAAGTCTATTATAATATTAATTTCAGTTGCTTGATGGTTCAAAGCCTTCAGAAGACAATGGTGTCATCCACCTATTGTAGATGAGAAATAAGCTGGGATGTCAAGGATAGTCTCAAGACCACTAAGGAAACCATAGACCGCGGCTTTAGAAAGAATATATCCAATTAAGACTTCTAGATTGATGAAAATGGCTAAACTGCCCTCCATTAATTAGAATGGAGAAGTGAACCGTGGATATAAGATATGCACCACAGAATTCATTTTCTCCATTCAATACCAAATAATTTTTCTTATGTCCACATTAGCAAGGGCCACCCCTATCTGTCATATGCTTTTTCCAAGTCAAGCTTAAGAAGCATACCTGAATAACCAATTTTTTTTAGAGTCAATAACCTCATTGGCAACAACAATTCCATCAAGGATCTGTGATTTGTCTATCCGCGACATTCACTATGTTTGGAGGGAACGACCTGAGGCATTACTTTATTAATTTTAATGTAGGGAACTTTTGATTGCCATTCAAAAAAATGGAGGGAACTTTTGATATAATCTTGTAAATCTCACCAATGGGAGATAAATGAAGCATTAAAGGCCCTATTAGTGAAGAAAGAAGAGGGAAGCAAGGAAATTATAGGGAAGAAATCTGTTGTAATATTATTCTAAAAGCCACCTGAAGTTCACTACATAAGGCCTATATATAGACAGCAAATAAAATAAACTAAATTAAATTAAATTCTCTAAACAATAATATAACATAAAATCTAAAGGGGCAACTAAAATAAATCTAAAGGGCAACTATGGCACTATTGGTCCCACAGGTTTGCGGCCTATGATTTTCATCACCTACACCATGTCTTTTCCAATGACATCCCATAACTCGAGGAGGAAACATAGCGACAAGCTGTTGGGGTGAGGGGCTTTGCCTCTAATAAGTCTAAACACAGCCTTGTGAATCTCCTCTTCGGTAAATGTAGCCTGAAGGAGGTTAATTTCAGTCTCGGAAACCTGAAGCAGGTTGCTATAGATCCACGACCGGGATTTCCAATCTGGCTGGGAAATATAAGAAAAATATTTTATAATTTCTTCCTGAAGACTATTTAGCTTCACTCTAAGTTTGATCATTTCTATGATAATATATGTTTCCTTCTAACTGATATTCTAGATTTCTTGTAGGTATGCTTTTAGTTAACAGTGGAGAAAATCTAGTTTCATTAGTCAATGAACAGGAAAGAGGGGACTTAGGTTAATGATCACTTCTGTATTCTCTTATGCTTGATTTTGTTGCATAAATTGTACTGCCAAGTGGCAAGTGACAGCTTTGCTTCTGATGATGGCATCCTTTATATCTTCTATTGAAAGAAAAATTCATTCTTATTTTTAATGTTTGTTGATGTTGGAAATTCAAAAATTTTGAACCATACTTGATCGATCTTGTTCCTTGTATATCAGCTATGATGAGCTTGGCGTCCAGAAAATTATACCTGATACAACATTCATCAAAAAATGGAGCCATAAAATTGAAGCAGTTGTTATAACACATGGCCATGAGGATCACATTGGTGCGTTGCCTTGGGTAAAGTTTTCTTTCCACTTCTTGATCGTGGACATTGGATTTGAAAGTGATACCAGTCAAGTTTATGGTATTTATTCTCAGGTGGTAAATATTAGACTAGTATTAGTTGCTGCTGCATTTATATTCCGTGGGCAGTTCAGATCTGCCACCCTTGCAAAAATCAGCTTCAAGGGCGCCCTTCATTATATCATTCCTCATATTAAAAAGAATATTTTGGTATATCACTATTTGCCATTCAGAGGGCGAGCCTTGACGCAATGGTAAGGTTGCTCCATTGTGACCTGGTCACGGGTTCGAGTCACGAAAACAACCTCTCTGCAAAGCAGGGGTAAGGCTGCATACATCTAGCCCTCCCCAGACCCCGCAATGGCGGGAGCCTCGTGCACTGGGCCTTCCTTTTTTATCACTATTTGCCATTCAGAAACCCCAACTAGTTTGGGACAAAGGCTTAGTTGAGTTGAGTTGAGTTATTTGCCATTCAGAAAATCAACGTCTAAATAGGCAAATACCAATAAGTTATATCTTTTTTGGGAGTTTTCTTGAATACACATGAATTATTTCTGTCCTGACATACTTCTACTTCAAGCCTGTCTTCTTCAAATATCATTTCTCGATCATATTTTAGTTATTCTTTACATATATGTACTGATGGATTTCAGAGAGATCTCTGGATATTTGATGATTTCTGCCAGTAAATATCATTTTCTTGTTGTTATGCTTATCAAGAAGATGCATTATAATGGATGTTGTTCAACTAGAAATATTGTAAAATGTTAACAAATTTGAGACTCTAACTATGTGAAGGTACCTTTCCATGGATTTTTTAGCTTGTTTTAATTATTCCCATATTGTCATTACTGAGTATTGACTGTGACATCTAAGCAGGTTATCCCAGCTCTGGATTCCCAGACTCCTATATTTGCTTCATCATTCACAATGGAGGTATGATATGGTAGAAGCTTTAGAAAGTTCAAACCCTTCTTTATTTTGTAAATGTGATGCAGGGTGGCAACCTATTTACAAAACCCTTCTTTATTTTGTACATGTTATGTAGAGTGATAACACTTGTGTCATTGTTCATGGTTGACAATTTTTCATAGATTTATTAAATGCTATCTCATGTGTATGTGTCAGGACTCAGGGTTCTGAATTTATATCATGTTTTAATATCAATAAACTCTATGGTAAAAAAACGGCTCAAGTAACATGTTCAAAATATGCTAGGATATGGGTTGTATAGATTCAATATTGTAACCCCCTACCAGAGCCAGCGATGAATAGAGGAAGAGGTAGGGGAAGCGTCAGAAATGTTGGAAGTTGCAGTACATTGAGGCGGAGGAAGAGGAGGCATCGGTAATGTTGGAAATTCTTCTGCTGTACAAAGAGGTGGAGGAAGAGGAGGTGTCGGAAATGATGGAATCTCACTTGGTGTCCATCATGGCGGAGGAAGAGCTGGTGCCGGAAACGGTGGTGGATCTGTCGGAGATAGGGGTGCTCCTGCTTGAAACCCGCCAGTGAGAGGTTTGGTTACATCCGGTGAGCAAGAACAGGAAGAAGGATGGGAAGTCCAGATTTCAAGGAAGAACAAAAGGCTGAGAACTGTAGAGAAAAGAAGAAAAGAAGGAAACTTCGGAGATTGGATTTTTTCAAGGTGCAGATTCAGGAATTTCAAGCGAAGGCTGGAATGCCTGAAATGTTCCAAGGTGTGGTCGGGTTTTGACGCTAATTTGCCGGGTCCTCAAACCAGGAAAGGAAGGAATGCCCTGAGAAGGTGGATGCCAATTGCGTCTGAGAACCCTCCTGATAGTTTGATCCGGGAAGGAGAATCCGTTGTCAGTAGAGAGGAGCAAAGGGAAGAAGAAGAGAGGTAGAAGACACAGGAAGGATCCTGGATAGAGAGGATTGAATTGCATTCACTGCCCAATATATATTTTTGAATGGTAAAAATATTCATTAGAAAAAGGGGACCGAAATGGTCAAAAACAAAATACAGAAAGGGAGATAAGAAAAGGGTAGAGAATACAACTATACAGAGAATAACACAGGAAAGAGAAGAAAAATTCAAGGCGGGAGGAAGTCGAACTGCTGCTAACACTCCAGTCGAAACCCCACCCCCATCTTGGCCAACCTATTGTCAACACCATTAGCCATCCTCTTGATATGGCGAAAAGATATATGCAACCCGTCCACTATGTCTTTGATCTCATAAAAATATCCACAAATCTCCAAGGGAAAGCATGAGAACAGAGCCCAGCAACCATCGAATCACATTAAGCGAGTCCCCCTCAACCACCACTCTGTTAAGGTCTTTCCCCACAAGAAACTTTAAGCCTTGATGGACCGCACGCGCCTTCGCCTCACTAGAATCTGCCACTCCGATGGGAGCCACGAAAGCCCATTTCATCACACCCTCCTCATCTCTAAATGCACCTCCAATCCCAACCGGACCTGGGTTCCCAAAACTAGATCCGTCAAAATTGAACTTTAGAAGTCCAGCCTCAGGATGCTCCCAACCTTGAACTATCGACGGTCTCACCTTCGAACTTGAGCAAACCTCCCTCCATCCATTCCATAGGTCATATGCAGAAATGAACCTAAAGCAAGGAAGGGAAATAAACAAATCAATCAAAAGATTAAGGGAGGAGACGAGATGACCGTTGTGGTCGTGTCTCTTCAAATTAAACTTAAACTTTACGGGTTTTTTGCAATGGGTTTTACCGTTGGTTCCCAACGGTCAGAACTCGTTTAAAACAAAGGGGTGCCAACGGTCATAACCCAACGGTCGATGACGTTGCACCAACCGCCCAAGGGGTGTCTCAAGGGACACTTGGGGGGTTGCATTTAGTGTCTTTTAGAGTTCTATAAAAGAGCCATCACCTTTCTGGATAAAAATGATCCATTCTTCACACGACCTTTAAAAATCCTAGTATTTCTTTCCTTCCACAAAACCCAAATAGTTGCAAGGAATGATAAATTCCACAAAATCCTGCCTTTTTTTCTCCAGGGAACCAGTTGCCAGCACTCGAGCAGATCTACAAGGTGCTTCGGATGCACCCACGATATTCCAAACCTCGCCAAAGTACTACTCCAAACCTCCCATGCAACCTGACAATGCATGAATAGATGATTTACTGATTCCCCATCCCGAATGCACAAGGCACAATGATCCACAATCAACATCTTTCACTTTCTTAGGAAATCCGCCATTCTGAATTCTTTCTCGAAGAGTTGCCCAACCAAAAACTCCAACCCGAGGTGGGGCAGGGATAGACCACAGCCTAGCAATTCCCGGGGACGCAGGGCTCGACATGAGATGACGTAGAAAGATTTGTCGGAGAATTCCCCCGAAGTATTGCACACCCATACCCTAACGTCAGCACTATCTCTCATGATATAAGTCCCCTCTAAAATCTCAAATAGCCCATTCACTAAAGGAAGTTCCCTTTCAAAAAAATTACGTCTAAAAGCAGGTAGCCAAACAACCCTGTTGTCACCAAACAACCCTGTTGCCACTCCTGACAAAAGAATCCTTTACTGGAGACAGCCACCACAAACAAATCCGGAAAGAGATCCTTCAGGGGACGAGAAGAGCACCACTTATCTAGACAAAACCTTACACGATCTTCAGATTGAGCTCTAAATTTGGTGCCATCTGGGAACAAATGCACAAGGCTCGAGATATTCGCCACACGGTACGACCCTATTGCTTGAAAAGATCCGCAGATTTCAAGTGCCCTGCTGACGAACCATATTTGCTATTAATCACCTTGACCCCACAAAGAAGTTTCCACCCCATACCTCCACAACCACTTTCCAAGCAGCGACTAATTAACTTCTTTAATCTTTCTGACCCCTAAACGTCTTGCCTTACAAGGTTTGCATACCTCCTCCCATCTCACCAGCAGAATGCCTCGTTTCTCATCATTGCCTCCCCACAAAAATCTTCTTTGAATTTGTTCAATTCTTTTAACAATACTGACGGGGCTTTTCAATAAGGATAAATGATAAATAGGGATGTTAGCCAAGACAGCCTTTATCATAGTTAGTCTTCCACCCCTAGAGACAAGATTTCTCTTCCATGTATCCAATCTCCTTTCCACCCTCTCTACTATAGGATCCCAACTTGATTTCTTAGGTTTTTCCGCTCCCAATGGCAATCCCAGGTAAGAGGAAGGTAGTTGATCCACCTTACAACCCATTAAACCAGCAAGCCCTCTGACTTCCTCTGCCTCCAAGTGAATACCAAATAACTTGGACTTGTGAAAATTTGACCTTTGCCCTGTCGCCATCTCATAGCATCTCAGAATAGCTTTAAGGTTCTGTACCTTTAAGACATTAGGTGAGCTGAATAATAACGTGTCGTCAGTAAACTAAAGGTGGGATATTTCAGATTCATTAGACCCTACTTTAAAACCCTCAATCAGACCACCAGAACCCCCTTTTGACAACAACCTGCTTAAAGTCTCTGCGACAATGACAAAGAGGAAAGGCGACAATGGATCATCCTGTCTAATACCCCTAGAGGATTTTAAAAAGCAGGATGGAAATCCATTAATGAGAACCGAGAACCACACAGAAGATACAATTTCATAATCCAACTTCTCCACTTCTCCCCAAAGCCCATTCTAAGCATCAAGTAATCCAGATTTTGCCATTCTACTCGATCGTAAGCTTTTTCCATATCCAATTTGCGCACATTGCCTTTCTTCCCAGACTTAGAGTAATGATCAATCACCTCATTAGCGACCAATGAGCAGTTGTCTTTGATTCACAAATGCGGATTGACTAGAAGAGATAACCTTAGGAAGCACCTTTTTAATCAGATCAGCCATCACCTTCGCCAACAGTTTGTACAAACAACCAACCAGACTTATGGGGTGGACATCACCAATAGACGATGCACCTGTCAACTTAGGGATAAGCTCTATAAAGGTAGCCCTCGTGCCTCTCTTTAACTCCAATCCATGATAAAACTCCTTAATAAATTTCTCTATATCACCTTTGACAAACTCCCAGCATGATTGGAACAAGGCTAAGCAGAAACCATCCTGCCTTGGAGCTTTATCTCGACCCAAAGGGAACAACCCTCTTTCTATCGCCTCTTCTAAAAAAAGACTGTCCAACATCTCAACATCCCCCGGCTCTAAGCGACTGAATGCCACCCCCTCCTGCATGGGGCGGGAAATATTATCTGAAGCATATAACAGTTTATGAAAGTCTACAATTTCCTTCTTAATAGTCTCCTTGTCATTTGTTCTCACCTCATTGATCTGAAGCGATTCGATCCAGTTCCCTCTTCTCCTAGCGCTAGCTATGTTATGAAAATAAGCAGTATTTATTGTATCCTTGCTTTAACCATTGAACCCTAGACTTTTGCCTCCAAGATATCTCTTCATGGAGCACATGCTGTTCAGCTCTTCCTTCAGCTTCCCTATCTTCTCCACTTCTACTTCCTCTGCAATATCTTCCTCCACCCTGATTTTTAACTCCTTGATTCTCTTTAAAAGCCAACTCTTCCTCTCACTATCCAATTTAATCTTGTCCACTTTCCACTCTTTAAGTTTCTTCTTGACATAACAAAGCTTCGTACCAATGATTACATGTGATGGGCCTTCTACCTTGCACTCTGACCACCAGCCACCCAGTTTTTCCTCCATCTTTGGGATCTCTAGCCAAGCAATGTCAAATCTGAATGGAGAAGGGCCCTAAGACTCCAGATGAGGATCCAAAAAGATAGGGCAGTGATCAGATACAGTGTGGTCCAACTCAAGCTGGTGAATATCAGGATATTTCTCCAACTACCGAGGGCAGAAAAGAAATCTGTCAATCCGGTTCTTGCTTCTACCTCTTTCCCAATTGAAATGCTCCCCGCCAAGAGGGGGGTCGATCAACTCCCAGGAGGCAATAAAGTCTGAGAAGGCGACCATGTTTTGACTGAATCTAGAGCACCCAATTCTCTCCTCAATCCATCTTATTTCATTAAAATCACCCCTATGCACCACGGATTATTCCATCTACTCCCCACCGCTCCCAACTCCTCCCATAGTTTCTCCTTATCCTCCCTGATAACCGGGCCATACACTCGTAAGAAGGTCCACATAGACTAATCATTTTGATTTATTAGCACCACCGATAAAACGAATATGCCTCTCCGAAGGTCTACCCGCTCAAATTTGTTACCATCCCTAGCTACCAAAATCCCTCCCGAGGCACCCATAGCATCCAACGTAATAAACTCCCAATGTGTCTGATGTCCAATTCCTTTCAACACTGATCTATTGAGAGAAGACAATTTGTTTCTTGAAGGCAAACTAAATCCGGTTTTCGCTTTCTAACTAACTCCTTAACGTGGGTCTTTTTTTCCAGGGACCCCAACCCATTGATGTTCCAAGATAATATCTTCATGGTAGACGATTCCTTCGCTGGCTCTTCCTTTTGGAGCTATTCTGAGCTCCATCATCTTGCTCAACATTACTATCCTTGATTCTTTGCATTGGGCCTTCATAATTGATGCCAAATTTCAACCTCGCTAGTTCTCTCACCATCTTTCTCGATGCTTCCAAACTTAACAAATCTGTTTGCTCTCTGATATGCAGCTCCCTGAATTCTGCTTGCTTGAATTATTCCCTTAAACTTTCCTCAAATCTATAAAAAGCCAATCCTAGCACCCTACAAATCGACAAAGCATGATTAACAAACACTTCTATATGGTCCATATCAGAGCTTTGCCAAACTAGTGGTACCAATACTGATCCACACTGATCAACCATTAATACACTAGTTGATTCCGTATTAACTTCCAGAGATTTCAACCTTTCATTCTAATCGCGGCCATTCATAGGACAGCCTTCCACACTGAGAAACAACCTCACTGGTAGCTATTAAGCATGGGTACTCTCCGGAGGCCCACGCACCCATGTCGGGTGCGTATTCGGTGCAGGTGTTCTCGGGTGCGTACCGGGTATGCACCCAAACATCATCAGAGGATGAGGGTGTACCCGGACGCACCTGCACTCTCCAGAGATCCAACGTACCCGTATCCTATTTTTATAAATCCTCACTGTTGATCATCTTCAACATGGAGATAAGATCATTTAGGGGCCGTTTGAATACGCGGATTTTAGAATCTTGGATTTCCTCAAAATCGTAGTTTGGAGACGAGAAGAGACCAACCGTATCGCTTCTCCGGAGGAGATCGACAAAATCGTAGTTGGGAGATGAGAGGAGACTGACAATTAAATTTCACTATTTTTTTTTAAAATTTTTATAACTATATAATAAAATATAATATTTTTATTTTAACTATATAATTTTTTAATTCCACTATTATATTCAGCGTACCCCAGACGTACCCGTGTCCTATTTTTAAAAAAAATCACGTATCCATGAACCTGTATCGTGTCGTACCGGCACCCCGTACTCGTATCCGTGCTTCATAGACTGGTAGCCATATCTGATCCATTAGGGTATTGGGTGGAATACTTAACGAGGGAAGTGATCACATGTAGATTACACCTCGAGCCTTGACCTGCGACTTGCAAAAAATCTAAGGAGTGGTCTAGAATCACAATTAACTCCAATTATACGTACCATTTGAGTAGTAGGAGAGGAGTTTGAGATGATTATGACAGGAAAGATCTGTGTCGAACCCGCCTTGCTGGATGCCTTCTGATTCTCCAGAAACCTCGAGTCCACTGGCCTGGATAGCACCTGAGACGCCAGAAAAGATGGTGTGGTCTCACCACTCTCTCAGCAGCCTTAGAAAGGAAGGAGATGGCATGGTTCTCGATGCCACCAATGGACATGAGGAGAAGGCTCCGAATACCACGCCCCAAATCTCAGAGAAAAGAGTGTGAGGCATAGGCATCGCACTAAGTGAAACTTTCGCACATGGGCCCACTGAGAGCCCAACAGAAGGAGGCCCATATTTATGGCTTGAAGACCCTTTCTGTGACATCGACCAGGATAGGGTAATAATAACGAATTAAGGGCCCAGTCCACAATCATGGATAAATGATAAAGAGGGCTCACATTGCTACCCATCACAAGGCTTTGGAAAGATAACATGTGCTTCATTGAGCCCACTGATGCCAACTTGAAAATAATTCCCACAATTAAATTCATCTTGGGCGGTAACTTAGCCCATACGACACCTCCAGCTTGCCTATTTACAGACACCTGTCCCAATAGCTGGCTATCAATTACTCTGGGCGCAAGACTAGATTTTTGAAATTGCAGCAGACCACTAATATGTGCCTCTTCCATTCCCTGCGCCATCCTACTATCCTGCGTCATTGAACTATGCGTTGGTCCAGAGGAAAACACCAATGTGCTAGAATGTGGAGTCTGCTTCTCTGCCAACCACTCCAAACTTGGTACCTCTGTAACGGCCGAACCTGGAAGACCCGATCCATTCTGTTCCATTGCTACCCAATGAACCACTTCATCAATAAGCACTGGCATTTTAATGGTAGTGGGGGTATCCTTCGAAGTTGCCGATGAGACCCCACCCTCTTCGTACCCCATTCCAGACTCACAGAATTCATCCGTGGCGAGGACCCTTCCAATTGTACTTCCGATAATTCTGAAGTTATTCATTCTCCAAGCCAGCGGCTATAATCCACGAATCTTCCACCACGATTCAGATATCATACCCTGGAACTTCACATTCCATAACTCCAACTGCGTAAAAGGCGAATTTCTATCATTCCTCCAGCCTATGAAGCATGGATACGGGTACAAGGTGCGGGTACGACACAATACGGGTACGTGGATACGTGAATTTTTTAAAAAAAAAGAGGATACGGGTATATTGGGGGGTACGCTGAATATAATATATTTTTACATTTTATTATATATTTATAAAAATTAGAAAATTAAATAGTGGAATTTAATTGTCGGTCTCCTTCTCTCATCTCCCAACCATGATTTTGTCAGTCTTCTTCGGAGAAGCGGTACAGTCGGTCTCCTTCTCTCGTCTCCCAGCTACGATTTTGAGGCAATCCAAGATTCTAAAATCCGTGTATCCAAACGGCCCCTAAATGATCTTATCTCTATGTTGAAGATGATTAACAATGAGGATTTATAAAAATAGGATACAGGTACGTTGGGCCTCCAGAGAGTGCGGGTGCGCCCGGGTATGCTCCCATCCTCTCAAATCTCAATGATGTTTGGGTGCGTACCCGGTACGCACCCAGGGTGTACCCGGGAGCACCCGCACCCAATACGCACCTGACACAGGTGCGTGAGCCTCTGGAGAGTACCCATGCTTCATAACCTCCGGCTACTTTTGATTACCTCCAGATTCTCCTCCAAAGGAGGAGTAATCAAGACTTCTTTTGCATCTATTTTGTGTAATTCCACTCCAGATTCCAGGTTGCCAGATCGAAGGAGCCAATCTTTAATATTTGAGATTTCTCCATCATAATCCTCCGAAATTCCCCCCCAAATGTTTCTGGTCGATTCCGGAATAGCTTTGTAGCGAGGCCGGTTTCCACCATAGGGTTTCTACTTCCGGCATTTGATTTTGAGTTTCTTCCGCTTGATCCAGCGTCCTCTCCTCCAGCTCTTCCATCATCAAGTTGTCTGATCTTTCCTCTGTCATTTCTTCCTCTACGAAGTTAGCTCCTTGTTTGGAGTTATGATACTCTACATTTTTATCCATTTTTTACCAGATTTTTATGCAGATCAAGCATTTTACTCTCCTTTTGAAATTGATGAAGAAACATTTGAAACACTTCCAGTCCCCACACCCACTTTCCATCGTCCTAGCAGCAGATTCCAATCTTCTACCTCTTTTACCTTTTTGAACTTGCCATTGTTCTGTCTCCTTTTCGTTGCCAAAAACTCTTTGCTGAAGCTTATGTTTCCATCTAGGGGTGTTCATTATTCGGTTTTAACCGAATAACCGAACCGAACTGAATTGCTTCGGTTCGGTTTTTTGCTAATTCGGTTCGGTTTCGGTTTTTATTTTTGGTTAATTCAGTTATTTGGCTTCGGTTTCGGTTATCTCGGGAAAAAAATTCGGTTAACCGAATAACATAAATTAACCAAAAATAAACATTATTTTTTCAAAAAATGGTGTATGGGCACTCTGTAGGATGATCCAAACCGTCCATTTGATTGATCACAACTTCAATAGGTTGTGCCTAAAAAACCGTTTTGATAGATTGATCATAGCCCTCCGATCAAACCGTCCAAATATATTTTTTTTGTCTTTTTCTATCACTATTCAGTTATAACCGAATAACCGAATTTTTAATCGGTTCGGTTTCGGTTCGGTTTTCGTAAAATTCGGTTCGGTTTCGGTTTCCGAAATTTGATAACCAAAATTATTTCGGTTATCAAATTTCGGTTATTTCGGTTCGGTTATAACCGATTGAACACCCCTATTTCCATCTGTTCTCAACGATTCTTGAATTACTTCCTAAACTATGATTCCATTGCTCATTCGTAACCCCAATTTTACGCCTATAAGACTCCAAGCCATATCTTTGTTCCCATCTCTGATTTTGGTTTCCATTCTTTCTCCGGTCTCCCATCCTCCAGCTCAACTTATTGTGCAAGGTATTGAATACATTGCACAATAAACTTCTTGCAGGAAAGATAAGCCTGTGTGGCTTGCAATCACTGCCATATATTAAAAGAGGTCTGTGGGGGAAAACTCAAGGTCGGAACTATGGAGGATCAGTCCGCACTTCAGGAATGGATTAGAAACAGCCAGGGATTTCAGGGGAGATTATGATTCAGAAGATTGATGAAAGGGAAAGGATTATTGTTTTCCGGGGGGTCACAAACATGGAAGGGTTAAAAATCGAGCGGATCAAAGATAAGGACAATCCGTTTATAGAATTGGAAATGTGGTACACCAAGTTCTCTGGGTCTCTGGTGGTGTCTTGGTGGTCAATTTGTGGAATACCACCTCATGCATGCAAGGAAGATAATTTCAGAAAAGTGGGGAGTAGAGTGGGAAGGGTGATATCTGTTGATGACTCATGTGGAGACGGGAATGGATGCAAGGAGGGTTTGATTTTGTTAATGGTGTCCAAGGAGGTGCCAGAGCTAGTAATACTCTCAGTATTGATTGATGACGACGTTCAATGGGTCATGGCGAAGCGCATCCCAGTAGATCGTGCTGGTCGCAGATTGGTTAGAGGAAGAAGCCAGAGTCTCGGGAGGAAATGCTCGTAGCGGTAGATCATTTTGAAAGAGTCGGTGGCTCTCCGGTGGTTCACCATGTTTGCCATAGTGCACACGTTAGGGTATGCTCGGTGTACGATAGCCATCCGGTGCTTGTACCATTTGAATTTCCAGACATGGACAATTGCCGTCAAGATGCGAGGGTGGCAGATCATGAGTCACAAATGGCACCCGATGAATGGTGCGATGAACTGTCGAACAGGAATTCAACGGGAACTTCTGAAAACCGGAAATATCCGGTTAATGTCGCTGGATAGCTGTCTCCATCTTTAGGTCGGTGGGCAAATAGAGTGGGTTTTAACTTAGTGGGCTGGCCCTCAGCTCAAATGACTTCTCTCAATGACTTATTGCATGATCTGGGGCAGGGGTTTTAGCAGTCCATGGGCCTCGACGTCGTAGGCGTGGATTAGTGGAATCCTATTTGGGATTCAATCTTTATCCAAGGTGGCTTCTCAGGCGTCTCAAGACGGGAACCCACGCTCTCCTCTGATCTCTCTCTCCGCTTTTAATGAAGTGAGAGAGTATCAATCCAGTCTCCCTTGCTGTTTGCAGAGGTTCTACCGAGGAATCCGCCCATTTCTCCCATGAAAAATCTTTCTCCATCTAAGGTCGGTTAGAGGGAAACCCTCGTGCCAGCGGCCCTTACATTTGCTGATTCTGAGGATGATAGCTGGTGGGAGGCAGCCAGTAAGAAAGCGTGGAATGTGGTGGAGACATCCCACTGTGAACACCCGGAGGAGGCTGTGACGCCTAATTTTGGTAGCAAGAATTTATTCCGTGAAGGTTCTCCGGAGCATAATCTAGAAAAAGGGGGGGTGGCGGCTTTGTCTTCACTACCTTCTGGACTAGGCGCAGGTATCTCTAACCCTACCCTTGCCTTTTCTTTGCTTGGATTGAATCCGCCTGTTGCTGCTTTGCAGGATACAGGTTCATGGTCACTGAGTGTTGATTTGCAATCTAATCCTCCCCCTTCCGAGTGACCAGATCCGAAATCCGCATCTAGCCAGTTTCAAGGAATTCAAGTAACAGGCAGAACCCTAGGGAGTCAGCATACAGTTGTGAAACAGGTGAAGGTCTGTTGGATGAGTTAGCAATGCCGAAGTCTGGAATACAAGAAAATATGGAGTTGGTTGTGCATGAATTGGATGAATTGGATCCGTTGGAGAGCTTAGCTCCGGATGGGGACATTTTAGAATCCCTTGTGAGTCACGTGATGGAAACCAGCAAGAAGTTGGGGTTAACATACTCTGGGATAGCAAGTAGACTTAGAAGAATGTTTCAAGAATCGAAATTAGCGGAGGAGGAAGAAGTTCCTCCAAGGGAAAAGGAAAGAACTATGCCCGGTCCTCATAAAGATCCTATCATGGAATTGCAATGGGTTGGGCGCCCTGGACAAACAAGCCCAAGTTAAGGAACTGGTTAGAAAGTACAAGCCGGACATTCTATGTATTCAAGAATCGAAATGGTTCTGATTCAGCAGATATGCTATTAAGGGGTTGGGTGTTCCGGGTTATTGGGACTTCTTATCAAGGGATGTGTCATGCCGTTGGGGCGCCCGGTGAAATTATTGTAGCATGGGACGCAATCAAGATGGAAATGGTGGACTCTTGGTTTGGTAGATTTTCCTTGTCAATTGTAGTGAAGGATCTCAATAAGAATTCATTATGGAACTTCTCTAGCATTTATGGTCCGGTTCTTACAGAGGAAAGAAGCCTTCTCTGGGAGGAGTTGGAGGGGGTAAGAGGTAGATGGTCCCATCCTTGGTGTTTGGGTGGGGATTTTAATGAAATTAGATCAATGGAGGAAAGCAAGGGATGTGCCCGTTCTAGCCAAATTATGAGATCATTTTCAGACTTTATAAGCAACGAGCTGATTGATCTCCCATTGATGGGGGCCCAATTTACATGGTCCAAAGGTGAAAGTAAAAGTAGGCTTGCCAAGTTCCTTCTTTGCCCACTTTGTCTTAACAGCTTTACGGAAGTTTTCCATAGCGCTCTTCAGCATTCGGACTCGGATCATTGTCCGATTCTTTTGGATCCAAGACTAGATTCCTTGGCCCCTCTCCTTTTAGGTTTGACTTGGCTTGGCTGGAAGTTCCTAAGATGGAGGAAAAGATGGGGAAATGGTGGAACGAGCATACAGTGTTTGGAAAAGCAGATGTGGTTATTGGCTCAAAGCTTAGATTTGTGAAACAAAAATTAAAGGAATGGAATAAGGAAAATGTAAGGTTTAAAGTGGAGAGGAAAGTATGGTTATTGTCTCGAATTAAAGAGATAAAGGAGAAGGAAGATTTGGGCTCAGCAAGCGAAGAGGAAGTGGCAGAAGTTGGGGTTCTAAAGGAAGAACATAATCGTATAATTCTTCAAGATGAAATCTCATGGCGACAAAAATCGAGAGAAAATGGCTTAAAGAATGTGACAAGAATACATCATATTTTCATGCCATGGCTGGCGTGAGAAGAGGGGGAATCAGATTGAAGCCTTGGAAGTAAACAGATCTTTATCGGAGGAAAAGGGGATAATTATGTGAGATTGTGGATTTCTATAGCAGTCTATACTCCTTTGAAGCAATTGTCCGCCCAATTCCTGAAGGTGTAGAGTTTGGAAGTCTAGGGCTCATGATAGTGACCTTTTGGAAGGTCCTTTCTATGAGGAGGAAGTTGAAAAGGGGGTGTTCTCATTGGGGAAGGATACAACTCTGGGTCCTGACGGCTTCTGCCTAGCTTTCTTTCAACATTGCTGGGGATATGTTAAGGGGGATATTATGAGCTTTTTTCAACAGTTTTACGATGGGTTGAGCTTGATAGAGGGACTGGGGCAACTTTCATAGCTCTTATTCCAAAAGTTAAGGGTGGAACAAGGGTACAAGACTTTCATCCAATTGGCTTGGTTGGATGCTTCTATAAGGTCCTTGCCAAAGTGCTTGCCGACTGTATTAAAAAAGTTATGCATAAAATTTTATCCCCATCCCAATGTGCCTTCATTCATGAAAGACAAATCCTAGATTGCTCTCATTTCCAATGAGTCGATTGATTTCCAAGCGAAGATGGGTAAATAGGGTATCGTTTACAAGCTAGACATGGAAAAACGTATGACCGGGTGGAATGGGGTTGCCTTGACTATCTGCTTGGGAGAATGAGCTTTGGCAGAAAGTGGAGATCTTGGATTATGAAATGTGTCTCATTTGCCTTGTTCTCAATTCTCATAAACGGACCCCCTCAAGGTTTCTTCAAATCTTCTAGGGTCTTAAGCAAGGAGATCCATTATCCCCTTTCTTATTTGTGACAGTGGTGGAGACCCTCAGTAGACTACTGGAAAAAAGAAAATGAGAAGGACTAATTAAAGGTTTCGAAGTAGGGCTACAAAACCTGGAAATTTCTCATTTACATTTTGTGGATGATACTCTATTATTCAGCTCCCCTGTTACTCTGAAGATAGTGAACCTAAAAGCCATTCTTCGGTGTTAAGAAGTGATCACGGGTCAAGGATCAAACTTCCACAAGTCAAAGGTTTTTAGTATCAACATGGATCCAGAAGTAATCATCGGCTTGGCAGGAATCATGGGATGTTCGGTGGATACTCTTCCTTCCACTTATATAGGTTTGCCACTTGGAGCGGGTAGACCAAAAAAGAATGCTGGGAACCGATTGTTGAAAGGGTAGAAAGAAGGCTCGACACATGGAAAAGAAACCTTGTATCTAAAGGGGGTAGGATAACTTTGATTAAGGCGGTCTTAGCCAATATCCCCATCTATCAGCTCTCAATGGTGTGGGTATTGTACTCCGGTTGAAAAAAATCCAAAGGAGATTCCTATGGGGAGGATCATACGAGAAGAAAGGAATTCCCTTGCTAAAGTGGAAAGAGGTGTGCAAGCCCATTCGGGCTGGAGGACTTGGGATTCGAAGAATTATGGAGATGAATCAAGCGTTGCTGGGTAAGTGGTTATGGAGATTCGGAGAGTAGAGATCTATGCCATGGGCCAAGGTGATTGAAAGCAAGTATGGTGCAGTAGCAGAAGGATGGGAATCAGAGGATAAGTTCAGAAAGAAGGGTTCCTCGATGTGGCGTGATGTGGTGAAATTTAAGAAAGTTTGCAAAAGGTATAAGATTCAGAGTATACACAGGGGATCAAATAAGATTTTGGTGTGACATATGGTGCTAACCTCGTCCTTCGATGGATTTATATCCAGAATTGTATGTGGTTGAAGCAGTTAAAGATGTTTTGGTTATGGATTGCTTTTCTCGAAGGGAGAGTAGAGCAGTTTCGTATGGTGCAGTAGCAGGAGGATGGGAATCAGAGGATAGGTTCAGAAAGAAGGGTTCCTCAATGTGGCGTGATGTGGTGAAATTTAAGACAAAGTTTGCAAAAGTTATAAGATTCAGAGTATACACATGGGATCACATTAGATTCTGGTGTGACATATGGTCCTAACCTCGTCCTTTGATGGATTTATATCCAGAATTGTATGCGGTTGCAAGCAGTTAAAGATGTGTTGGTTATGGATTACTTTTCTGGAAGGGAGAGTAGAGCAGTTTCGGCCCCTTTGTTTAGGAGGGATTTTTTTGACAGAGAACTTGAGTCAGTGGATCGATTGATGGCATCTTTGGAAAGGACATACAGAAAACGCTTTGGAGTGGATAAGAGAATATGGGTCTGGAACTCGGGGTGGGGGGGATTTCTCAGCTAAATCCTTCTATCTTCACTTAGTCCCGTGCACTGTAGTCTCTAAAGTTGCCAAGGTATGGAGCATCCAAGCTCCTCCCAGGGTTTGTGCTTTTGCATGGGTGGCAATTTTAGAAAGGATACAGACATTCAATTTTTTGAGGAAGCGGAAAACTATGATCATAGATCACTGTGCACTATGTCTAGGGGCTGGGAAAATGGTGGATCATATGCTATTGCATTGAAGGGTAGCAAGAGAAATTTGGAATAGATTATTATCCAGGTTTGATGTTGCATGGGTGAATAATTCCCGGCTAAGCTAGCGGAATTGCTATAAAATTGGGAAATGACACCATGGAAAGGAAAAGGGAAAATTCTATTGAAGGTATCCTTTCTTGCAACAATATGGGTTCTATAGAAGGAAAGAAACTCCAGGATCTTCAAAGGTTTCTCTAGGAGATCTTTCTTTTCAATAAAATGATTGCTCTCACTATTTCTTGGGTGTGATCCATTCCTAGCTTCGCATTCGTGTCCGCCTATGATTTATGCTTCGGTTGGTTAGTAATCTGCAATGGTGCTAGGGATGAGCCAAAAATGAATCAAGTATGGGAAGCACCTGCTCAAGGCTTTTTTAACCTTAACTTCGACGGTTCTAGTATAAATCTGGGACCTTCTGGGGTCGGGGGAGTATTTAGATATGATCAAGGAAATGTTATATGGGCCTACTTGGGTCCCATTGGAGTCGTGGATGCAAATGAGGTGAAGGTGCATGCCATCCACCATGGTATTAAGCTCTTACCAGATATTGACTCAGAAAAGGTTGAGATAGAAGGTGATTCAAAGAATGTGATAAGTTGGATCAATGGGACTCACTCAAGTCCATGGAGATTTGCCGCTTTGTTTGATGAAATCCAAGATTGAGTTGGTGATGCACATATAAATGCTTATCATGTGAGGATGTCTGCGAATGGAATAGCGGATAAGGGTTCTTAGGGATAGTCTGGAGCAGTTTGACTTTCTACCCCCTTGATTTTCTTTTTCCTCTTATATATTATATTGTAGTCTTGTATCATTTTCCCAGACTTTCTCAGTCTGTTTTTTCAATTTATTCTACTTACCATTCAAAAGTAAATAAATAAATAAATAAATCAATAAACTCTTATGCTTTTACCATTAAAGAAAAAACCTTTACGGTTCTAGCAAGTATTTTGATCTCTTACCTTCTCTGCTTTTCAGTACAGAAAGGTGACACGTCTCCCCTTCTTTTTGTCTACAGCTGATTAAAAAGCGTTTGAAGGAGTTTGGAATTTTTGTTCCATCTAGGCTTAAGCTATTTAAGATCAAGAAAAGGTTTCTTGCAGGACCATTTGAAGTAGAACCTATCAGGGTTACCCATTCTATTCCTGATTGTTGTGGATTGGTGCTTCGCTGTCGCGATGGTACTATCTTTCATACTGGAGATTGGAAGGTAAGTGATGCATCTATATTGATTACTCTTTTTTTTTTTTTTTTTTTGTTCGGTTTACAGTGTTTTAACCTTATAGTGAGCTTCACTGTTTCATAGATTGATGAGTCACCGTTGGATGGGAAGATTTTTGATCGCGAAGCTTTAGAAGAACTTTCAAAAGAAGGTGTTTCATTGGTAGATATTCATACTTTATTGGCAGTTTCTTTATTGGTGAACTCTGAATAATCTGGTGATCTCTCTAGTTCTTCATCTAAATAACACTACAAGGTAGACTATATGGAAGGTATCATGCCAACGTTGGTATGATATTCATACTTATATGAAATCTGATAGAGTACTATCATTTTTTTTCTAAGTAATAATGCCTATTTTAGACTTTTCTTGAATCCCTTTACTTTTTATTTTTCTATGTTTTCAAATTGCAGTACTTACTCCTTGCTTTTCTAAGTTTTAGATGTTACGATGCAATGTTGGACAGCCTTTCAGGAATGAATGAGACTGTCAAACTCAAAGCTCAATATGTTTAATTTATCCACAGGATGTGGGTCCCAGACCTATGCAAGGTTTTAAATTTTGGTTTCGATTTCTATTTCTGTTTCGGTTTCAGTTTCAGTCACCACAGAAACAGAAACATTTCCTTTTCGGTTTGAAATTTCGGTGGAAATCCGGTAAAATGACAGAAACATATGGAAATGATAGAATTTTAGATGACACTTAGAAAATGCTAAAATAAGTACAGATACACACTTAGTAATAACCATCACATAAGCAAGACAACCATCCATAATGACCACAGCAAACACCTAGGGAATGCGTTGTTGTATAATTCAGTATGCCATGTTTCACATGCAATTAATATAAATATTTATACATAATACACACGTCACTTTTTACATATAATTCATATAAATATAATTATGCAACACATGCTAATATAGTATACCGCCAATACTCTCGTGATTTTGGTTTGCGTTTCGGTTTGCGTTTCGGTATGGGTGGAAATAGAAACATTTCGGTCGTTTTGTGTCGGTTTCTGTAGGAATTTACAACCATGGGCCTATTTGGCTTGGGGCCATGTTGGGTTGTAATGCTCCAAACCCTCAACACAGACCAATGAAAACTATGCATAGAACTATACATTTCTTTCCCTTTCTTCAGAATCTGAACATCATTATTAGAGAATTTGCCATTTCTTTCCGTTTCTTTTGAGAAACATGAAAATTTCCTTTCTTTTCATGCCAGTCTGCTGTCAACCTCTACTAAGCTGTAGTCTTGGTAAATACTGAGTATCTAAGCACGATTTCTTTAACTAATAACTAATCCTTTTCAGATGATGAGTGACTCGACAAATGTTTTGTCACCTGGAAGATCTGTTAGTGAGACTGTTGTAAGAGATGCGCTATTACGCAATATTTCAGCTGCTAAAGGAAGAGTCATAACTACACAGTTTGCTTCTAACATACACCGTCTTGGAAGTGTGAAAGCTGCAGCTGATTTAACCGGTCGAAAGTTGGTTAGTGTTTTTTTTAAATGGTAAAACTTGGTTAGTGTTTATAGCATTTTTTTGAGTCACCGAATACAATTTTCTGAATGTGCTGAGGATAATGTGCATCTTTAGAATGTTTAAGGTAACAGAACTTCCTTATCTCTATGGATGTATTATTGCGTTATAAATGTAACAGGTATTTGTTGGCATGTCATTAAGGACATACTTGGATGCTGCTTGGAAGGATGGAAAGGCTCCTATGGACCCTTCATCCCTGGTATGGAACATGAAACTTGGTGCATGTTAGTCACTCTGCTTTTTCCATTGTCAATAGCTTTATGTTCTCTGCTGTATTTGCAAGAAGTGGTTTTACTAATAGAACGAAAAGAAAAGAAGAGCATATGAATTGGTTTTGTCCATATGGATAGGCAGTATTTTGCATTGTGAGCTTCATCTTCTATCCTGGGAGGATCCTTGATGCAGCGGAGAAATGCGCGGAAGCTTCAGATTTCCAGCAACTTTGTAATTTTGAAAGAAACTCCATGAATCTTGCAAGGAGATGCAAGATTTCTACAATCCTTGCAAACTACAAGGTTAGGGATGAGAAGAATAGAGAAAAAGCTGAGATTCTAGCCTTCAATTCTCTATTCTACAAGACTACAAAGGAGAATTCTAGTAGAAATTTCAGCTCAAGCTAAAAATTTCTCACCAAAACCCAATCTATAGATCTAGATCTGAGATTTTTATTTCCAATTCAAAACAAGGTTGCTACAAATGGAGGGAAAAATCCCTTTTACAGACCACTTACAAGTAAAATGACCTAACTACCCTTAAGTAAAGGAAAATGACTAAAAAGTGCATGAGTAGCAACAAAATAACCAAACTACTCCTAGTGAAGTAAAACGACATAAAAGGACTCATCAACTAGTCTAATGACTAAACTACCCCACTACATATGAAAGTAGTACAAATGACAAAAGCACACAAATGAATACTACACTAGGGATAAAATATGGGCTGATGTAGTAAATCCAGGGGATGCTCCTGCATCAATCCTCGATAGAATGCAGCCAATAAGTGGGTGCATACAACTCGGACAAGCAAACTATTGACCTATAAAAAGACTTAGCTCAAAAAGGCCTATGACACCATTTCTCAATCCTTGAATCCGGCCCTGATGTCCGAACATAGACACCAACATAGACACCATCTTGAAGTAGACTCTTTAAAGATTTTACCTTAGTTTCTTTTAAATGGTGGCTTTCCAAAAAATTCCAGTCACCTAGTTTTTCAAACAACTCCCTAGCCATTACCCCTCAAACACTAACTACTCAAAAGAGAACACTAAGGGAAACTTGTAATGGTGTCTTGCTACGGACCTCTGAATTCTTAATATTACTACCTGCACCCTTAGTTACTTGATTTGGTCTAATGTATCGTACTGTGAACGAGTACAGTGCGAACTGATTCACAATAAGATTTACTACAATTCATTAAAGCTAAGGAATTTGAACCAGCATGAATGATAACTGATCAGATGCCAGTCTCCGACTTCCAAATTTCTTATTTCCAGCTCTTATATATATCTTCAAACTTTCACGTTTGATTCACAATTTCCATCTCATATATTTAAGGATTTGAATGGATTTCCTAAGTACAACCACTGGCAGGGTTAGAGCGAATCAAACTAACAAACCTAAGAAGCCTACATCTAGCGAACCAGGTTCATATAATAGTAGCATACCGCGAAACCAAGCCAATGAACTAGGTAACATAGCCTACAGCTACTCTATACATAATCCTTGAATCAATCTTTACCTTTACAATAGAAACAACCTGCCATACACCTGATCTCACTCTCCTGGAGACACCTGAAGATTTCCATTTGTTTTCAATGCCTATTTTGTATTTTCTCTCCTTGACTTGCTTCCGTAATCTGTTCCTCTCCTATTCCCATAGCCATTTTCACAGTTAAACATGATTCAATTCTTTTATCCTTTTGATCCCTAAGATAATCTTCTTTTTTTGAATTACATACCTGTTCCCATTTGACCACGTCATAGTTCCGACTGTGTTATTTATTGTACTGTAGGAAATCCCTTTGTAGCATTTTTAAATGTTCTAGCACTTTGTTGATAATGGAGAATGAACGTGTACTGCAATCCTCCCACCATTTTCAATTTATCCTCTCTTTCGTAGCTCCATCATGTCAAAAATCCCCACCATTGGGTACCATAATGATTTTACTGGTTTCCCAACACAATACAAGTGTCCATGTATTAGCCAGGGAGTCTACACCCTTTACATCACAAAATCGCCTCAATTTCCTGGGACAACTCATTTACCACTTTAACTTCCGTTGCAACAACCCCAGGAAATTTTATCCTTAGATCAAATATTTTCTCATTGCATCTCAAGACAACTTTGAGATGTAACGCTTCTAATGTGGCCTCACAGAATAAGAGTCTGTTGTCAAAGAGATGTAGATGAGATATCCAAATGTCCAAATCATCTGCCCTAAAACCCTTCCCCTAGAACCCTTCCCCTAGACTCACCCCGTTAGCTTTCTCCATTAGCTCTGAAGAACTTCTGCCACTATTTTTATTATGAAAGTAGAAAACAGATCTCTTTACCATAGTCTTCTTCCACTTCTGAGTGTTTTTGGGGAACCATTTACATGACTTGAGAAGCATCTAATTTAGGCATCTAGCTACCTATTTGTCAGAGTCAGTGGTCGTTATGGTTAAATGCATATCGTGAAAGTATCTAGCTGTGTACGGGTCAATGGAACTGGATATCCATATTTCCCACCTCTCATCGAAATCTTTGTAATTATTAATTCTCTCTTGCTTTGCCCATGGCCTTATAGAAGTGCCTTGACGAGCTTTTTGCCACTTTCACCAACAATGCATGCAAACTGGTGGTGTAGATATCTTTAGGGTAAGAACATTGTTATTCTTAAACGAAGAAGTTAGAATTGTTTGACATGCCTTTCCCCTGCTTCTCTGGTTTAACGTTGCCCTTATTTTTTACTTGTGTCTACTTTTCCATGCAGGAAAAGTAGCAAACCTCACAATGTCTGGCCTTGCAACTTTTATCTTCTTCATAAAAAGACCTTTATCCTTTGATGAGTTAGTGTATGATACTAGATCATAATGACCACATACCGTGCAATCATTTCCAGTGATCCCTTTCGCAACAAGAATCTTCCTAAAATCCTCCAATAGTTTTGCTATGAGAGGCCTATGATGTCCAAAAAAATGAGAACATTGTTTTTGTTCTCGAGTGATGTCTTTTTAATCTTCTTGCTTTTGTTTTCGTTGATTTGTTTCCTTTCTAGGGTCCCTTCTCGATCTTTGTTTTCTTTTAGCCTCTTGGCCTTTTAATGTTACTTCCATCATACAGAAACAAATGAAAACATTTCGTCAATAATCGCCCAACTAGCAAATTATTCGATTGATTGTCGATCACCACTTGCAACATGTTTGCCTCTGGAAGACACCATCTGTCACAAGGTGACAATTTGGCTCACCACATCTCATTTTATAAGCATATTGGTTGCTCAAAACAAGAATGAAAAAGTGAAGTACCTTCCAAAAGCTTAGACTTGTGTAGGAGTTTCTTGGAGAAGCTTCTAGAACCTTGTATCCATCTCTAGAGGGCGAGCCTTGGCGCAATAGTAAGGTTGCTCCATTGTGACTCGATGGTCACGTGTTCGAGTTACGGAAATAGCCTCTCTACAAAGCAGGGGTAAGGTTGTGTACAACTAGCCCTCCCCAGACCCCGCAATGGCAGGAGTCTCGTGCAATGGGCCAGCCTTATTCTAGAATGTCCTAGAATGTTGTAGGCATCTCTAGAATTATGTAGAGAACGCTATAATCTTCTAGACTTTCTAGAATTATGTAGGTTTTTCTAGAACCTTTTGGAAAACTTTGTCACTCTTCTATGAAATGAATCCTATAGAAAATTCGTTGGGACGTAACCCTCTTAGCGACGTGCTGCATCGGCGCTCAGATGTAGTGTGGCGCCCGAATGTAGTGTTAAATGAGCAAGGGTCCTTGCACCTTCATGGGGGATGAGGAGGCGAGTCCTGGGCCGTCACTCCCTTAGTGACGCGCCACATCGGTGCCCGGGTGTAGTGGAAAATGGGCAAGGGTCCTCGCACTCTACTAGACTGGTGCAGGGGGGTGAGGATGCTAGTCCAAGAGAGTAGGATTCGTTTAGCCATTTGAAACATATGTTCACTAGTAGGTAAGCTGAGGGAATTAGTTGATACACTGAGTAGAAGGAGAGTTAATATAGCTTGTCTTCAGGAGACTAAATGAGTAGGAGAAAAAGCTAAGGAAATAGAAAATACGGGTTTCAAGTTATGGCATACAGGGAAGGAGGAATAGAAATGGTGTAGGGATCATAATAGATAAGAGCCTAAGAGATGAGGTTGTAGATGTTAAAAGGAAGGGTGATAGAATTATTCTAATTAAATTAGTATTAGGTGAAGAGACGATTAACGTTATTTGTGCCTATGCCCCGCAAATTGGATTAAATGATTATGTCAAGAAGCAATTCTGGGACAAGATGGATGAAGTAGTCCAAGAAATATCACATGGAGAGAAGTTATTTATAGGAGGAGATTTAAATGGTCATATGGGAAGAACTAGTGGAGGTTTTAAGAGGGTTCATGGAGGATTGGGTTTTGGCAATAGGAATGAGGTAGAAGAAGATATTTTAGGGTTTGCAGTGGCATATGATTTGATGTTAAACAAATACTTTTATTAAGAAAAGAGATTCACACTTGATAACCTTTAGTAGTGGCAACAATTGTAGTTAGATAGATTTTGTCCTCAATAGGAGAGAGGACAGAGCTGCGTGTAAAGATTGTAAAGTCATACCCAGGGAATGTTTAGTCACACAACATAGGCTGGTGGTGTTAGATATATGCATCAAACGTTGGAGGAGAAAAGATAGAGATGATAGACATCCGACGACTAGGTATTGGGATCTCAAAAGGGAAAAACTAAAGATGTTTAAGGATAGACTACTTAAAGAAGGACCTTGGAGTCTTGACGAGGGGACTAATATTATGTGGAATGGGATGTCTAGTTGTATCAAAAAAGTGGCTAGGTAGGTACTTGGAGAATCTAGAGGAAGTGGGCCGCTGTTTAAAGACACATGGTGGTGGAATGAGGAGGTCCAAAAGGCGATTAGGTCTAAAAGAGAGTGTTATAAATGTTTGCATAAGTGTAGAAATGAGGAGAACATTGAGAAGTATAAATTGGCTAGAAAAGAAGCTGAGAAGACAGTAAGGGAAGCTAGAGGCAAGGTATATGATGATTTCTACCACAGGTTAGGGATGAAAGATGGTGAAAAAGATGTCTACAAGCTTGCTAAGATGAGAGAAAGGAAGAGCAGGGACTTGAATCATATAAAATGCATCAAAGATGAGAATCAAAGATTGTTAGTAAAAGAAAACGAGGTTAAAGAGAGGTGGAGAAGTTGCTTCGATAAGTTGTTTAATGGAGAACCTGTAGCGAATTTGGGAGAACTTGATAACGCTTTCGATGATACAAATCAGAGGTTTGTTCGTAGAATCCGAACATCCGAGGTAAGAGTAGCTATGAAAAATATGAAATTAGGTAAGGCTAGGGGGCTTGACGATATTCCTATTGAAACTTGGAGATGATTGGGTGATGTGGGTTTGGTTTGATTAACTAGATTATTTAACAATATTTTGAAGACTACGAAGATGCCTGATGAGTGGAGGAAGAGTACATTAGTACCTATTTATAAGAATAAAGGGGATATTCATAGTTGCATCAATTACCGGGGAATTAAGCTAATGAGTCACACCATGAAGCTTTGAGAGAGGGTGATTGAGCATAGACTAAGAAAAGAGACTAAGGTGTCAGTGAATCAGTTTAGCTTCATGTCCGGACGATCGACTATGGAAGCTATCTTCTTGATTAGGCGGTTAATGGAGAGATTTAGAGAAATAAAAAGAACCTTCATATGGTTTTTATTGATTTGGAGAAAGCGTATGATAGGGTTCCCATGAGTGTTATGTGGTGGGTCCTTGAAAGGAAAAAAGTTCCTACTAAATATGTTGATGTGATTAAGGATATGCATGATGAAGCAGTAACTAGTGTCAGAACCACGGATCTAGTGTCAGAACCACGGATGGCACGTCTAGTGAGTTTCGAATTGTAATAGGACTGCACCAAGGATCAGCTCTAAGCCCTTATCTTTTTACGCTAGTCATGGATGAACTTACGGAGGGAATCCAGGATGAGGTGCCGTGGTGTATGTTATTTGCAGATGACACAGTATTATTCGACGAAACCAAAGCAGGAGTAAATGATAAATTAGAGTTATGGAGAACTACTTTGGAATCCAAAGGTTTTAGACTGAGTAGGACTAAGACAGAATATATGGTATGCAACTTTAGTAATGTAAGGAGGCAGGACGAGGGTGTAGTAAATATGATTGGACAGGAGGTACCTAAGACAGATATCTTTCGCTATCTTGGTTCTATTCTACATAAAATGTGAGATTTAAGAGGATGTTAACCATAGAATAAGAGCAGGTTGGTTGAAGTGGAAGCTTGCCTCAGGAATTCTATGTGACCGTAAAATCCCTGCCAAGTTGAAGGGAAAGTTTTATAAGACAGCTGTGAGGCCAGCCATGCTGTATGGCTCAGAATGTTGGGCCACCAAGAAGCAGCATGTGCATAAGATGAGTGTAGCAGAGATGGGAATGCTTAGATGGATGTGCGGCCACACAAGGTTAGATAGAATTAAAAATGAAGACATTCGTAAAAAAGTGGGGGTGGCACCAATTGAAGAGAAGATGAGAGAGCACCCCTTAAGATGATTTGGACATATCCAACGTAGGCCTTTGGATGCTCCGGTGAGAAGAGAGAGCACCGCTTAAGATGGTTTGGACATATCCAACGTAGGCCTTTGGATGCTTCGGTGAGAAGAGGCGACTCGTGCTACATTGATGGAGTAAAAAGAGGTAGAGGCAGACCGAAAACAACTTGGGTAGAAACAATGAGGAAAGGCTTGATAGCTAGGAACATAACAGAGAACATGACCTTGGATAGGATAGAATGGAAGAAAATGATCCAAGTAAAAGAACCCAACTAGAACCAGAATTAGAGTCGGGGTAGGTTCTTTTCATCTTCTTCATGAAATTTTTCTAAAGGATTCATTTAGCTGACCCCAACTAGTTTGGGACGAAGGCTTTGTTGAGTTGAGTATTCTAGAACCTTCTGGAAGAAGGGTAGAAGGCTCTAGAAAGAGAGGCATGTGAATATTCTAGAAGAGTTAGATATTTTGTAAAGAATATACTTGGAATATCCTTAGAATACTCTTAGAGAAGAAATGTGTAGAAAGGGGTCTAGAAAGTTCCCCTTATGCCTATAAAATGGGGAGAACCCCTCATTTGTGGATCACCGCAGAAAGTTGTAAGCATTCTTCAACTAATAGAAGCTCTCTTTCTTAACTCTCACTGTGTTCTTTTAGTCTTATTGTTGCACTAGTTGGGTAGAAGGCTAACTTGTGCTAGGGTGCTAAGTGCAAGTGCTGCACAGGTTTATCTAACAGAATTGCTAGGCCCGTGACAAGTGGTATAAGAGCCAAGTTCACGTGGGGACATGATGGAAGGCAAGATGGAAGCCATGTCGAGCCACGAGATTGTTGAAGTGCAGGTTGAGGAGCAACCTAATGTTGCTGCCCTGACCAATTCCAAGAAGGGCGGCCGGTCGAAGGAGGTTTCAAGGGACCCTATAGCATCGATGGAGGCACGGTTGGCTAGGGTGGAGCTTACCGTGGCCGATGGGAAGGATCAGCTCGACGATATAGACCAAAGCTTTGAGGAGCTTGAGGAGGGGAACAAAGAGCTTCATGGAGAGTTGCTCGGTACCTTGAACTCCATCTCTGACATGCTGAGGAAAGAGATCCAAGCCTTCCAAGACTGAGTTCTCGGTGAGCTCGAGGCCATGCGCGGGGAAATAGAGGATGTGAAGGCAGATTGGGCGCTATGCAAGAAGGCAGTGACTAGTGGTGCAATCACCACCCACTCAACCCGCAAGATTGATGTACCTAAGCCTAAGGGCTACTATGGGGCAAGGAATTCAAGGGAGCTTGATAACTTTCTTTGGAGCTCAGAGCAATACTTCGAAGCATTGAGGAGGAAGCTACCAAGGTGAAGACGGCTTCTATTTTCTTTCATGATACTGGCGTACTGCGGCTTTGTGGTGGCAACGACGACAGTATGCTGACATCGAGAGAGGTACGTGCTCTATCTAATGCTGGAATGATTTCAAGAGAGAAATTAAGAAGCAATTCTATCTTGAAAATGCTGAGTACGAGGCCCGTGGTAGGCTTTGACCCTTATCACATAAGGGGACCATCCGGGACTATGTAAAGGAGTTTTCTGAGCTGCTACTTGAGATCTCGGATATTTCCGAGAAGGATTCCCTCTTTACATTCATGGATGGACTCCAGCCATGGGCTAAGCAAGAGTTGCAACACCGTGGTGTGCAAGACTTGGCTTCGGCTATGGCGGTCGCAGAATCCTTGATTGAGTTCTTTATGAGGGTGGACTCTTCTAAACCCAAGGGTCCAACCCACGAGGGCAAAGGTGAGCGAGACAAAGGCCATCACAATCCTATGGAAGGTCAGCCTAGGCTAGTGAAGGGCAAGGGCAAGAGCTACCAGGATAGCAAGGGAGGCGGTGACAAGCCTAAGGCCTCATCAGAATGCTTCTTGTGTGGTGGGCCGCATCGGGCAATGGATTGTCCAAAGAGGGGCGGGGGGGACTCACTGGATGATGGCAAAGGAAGAGAAGCCAGCCCAGGAGGAGACATGCATGGGTTATCTCCAAATCCTTGGTGCAATCAAGGCCAAGGTAGAAGTCCCCAGGCCACATCCAAAGGGCTTATGTATGTGGAAATGCATGTAGGAGCAAAGTCCAACCATGCCTTGGTGGACACCGGAGCAAGTCACAACTTTGTTGTTGAGGGTGAAGCAAAGAGACTAGGTCTCAAAGTCTCCAAGGAAAAGGGTTGGTTCAAGTTTGTTAACCCGGAGGCCAAGCCTGCGGTTGGCGTAGCACACGGGGTAAGGCTGTGCATCGGCTAGTGGGGGTCATGTTAACTTCTCTGTAGTTCCTATGGATGACTTCCAAGTGGTGTTGGGAATGGATTTTCTAAGGCATGTGAACGCAGTTCTCATGCCCCACATAAACTCACTATGCATAATGGAGGAAAAGTCTCCATGCATGGTCCCGATTGTGACCATGGAGAAGGGTAAAGTTGAGAAGGTCTCAGCCTCACAACTTATCAATGGTGCTGTGGGGTAAGGGGCGTGCGAGGCTTTGAAGATCCGATGCTCGGAGTGTGCAACACAACCGAAGCCTCGATGGGAGGATCAAGCCAATTATCAAAGATATCATCAACGAATTCTCCGAAAAAGGGAATATGATAAAAGGCGTAACGAGGACATCTCAGGTGGGGGAGGATTGTCACGGGGTGACAATTTGGCTCACCATATCTCATTTTATAAGCATATTGGAGGCTCTAAACAAGCATGGAAAAGTGGAGTACCTTCCAAAAGCCTAGAGTTATGTAGGAGTTTCTTGGAGAAGCTTCTAGAACCTTGTATACATCTCTAGAATATTGTAGAAGATTCTAGAATGTCCTAGAATGTTCTAGGCATCTCTAAAATTATGTAGAGAACTCTAAAATCTTCTAGACTCTCTAGAATTATATAGGTTATTCTAGAACCTTCTAAAACTTAGTAGAAGGGTAGAATGCTCTAGAAGTAGAGGCATTTGAATATTCTAGAAAAGGTAGATATTTTGTAAAGAATGTACTTGGAATATTTTTAGAATACTCTAGAAGAAAAAATGTGTAGAAAGGGGTCTAGAAAGTTCCCTTATGCCTATAAAAGGGGGAGACCCATCATTTGTGGATCATCTTAGAAAGTTGTAAGCGTCCTTCAACTAATAGAATCTCTCTTTCTGAACTCTTTCTTTTAGTGTTATTGCTGTACTAGTTGGGTAGAAGGCTGACTTGTGCTAAGCATTGGGGTGCTAAATGCAAGTGCCACACGATTTTAGCTAATAGAATTGCTAGGCCCGTGACGCCATCCCATCTAACAACTCAAAAAGTCCTTACTAACGTTCACAAAAGTGTGAAGTCCTCGCTAATCTTCATAGAAGCTGTTTCTTCAACATATTCTATAGTACCAACCAGGCAATACCAAAAAATAATTAATACCTTCCTTCCCAATCCTCCCTTCCTCTTGAAGTACAACCATATTCTGTCCGTGCATCTCTAGATGGCTTCAAAAATCATCTATTAATATTACTTATTTTTCCCAAGACATGTACTCTTAGCACATGATGACTTGGGGCTCTCATCCCCTGTCCGAACTACCCTACAACTTCAATAAATGCCAAAGCTTTTCTCGCGACCGATATTGAGGCAATCTCAACTTGATAGAACGATCTCACAATAAGCTAAGAAGTTCTTTTGTTGTCATCTTCTTTGTATCTTTTTTGGTAGTGCTTTGATCTTTCCATCTCCGTCATTGTTGCACTTTTTTTGGTTAGCAATCCCAAAGGCATCTGTATGGCACTATGACCAATTTTCTTTTTACTGAAGGTTTTGTACATTCTCCCTTTTTTTTTTTTTTTTGTAAAATTAGATCTGAACAGTATATATATCTATATACTATATAGCAGAAGAGAAAATGAGAGAATTATTTGAATTTCTCCCAAAATTCTATGAAAATGACATCACTTTTTTTGACTTTTTCTAACAAAGGCACCCATTCAACCCGCATATTTTCAATCCTACGCCCTCCTTTATGCTTTTTAACAAAGGCTCCCATTAAAGCCACATAATTTCAATCCTACCCCCCTCCTTTATGCTTTTTTAATTATGGAAACCTCTATAGATTGGAGGGCTAGGATCAGCCTATGTAAATGATCTTACTGGCACAACCTATTGATGTTGGGTTCCATCACATGGATGGTTTGGATTAACCAATGATGTGGTCCGTACAGTTCTTTGTCGGCCCGTGCATCGCATGGGTTTTTTTTACTATATATATATATATATATATATATATATATATATATATATATATATGGGGAAAATGTTTGTGAGCTAGAGCTTATATGAGCTAGCCCTCACTAACATAGGGGCCCACATTGATTTGATAGGCCCTCATATCGGTAGGGTGTTCCCCAAAATCAGCTTCATAGGATCATCCTTACCCTTCCATTTGCAGAGGTTAAAATGGACGGGTATAAACCTCTATAAATCTGCCCATTTAAAACCTCAACAAATGGAATGGTTAGGATGATCCTATGAAGCTTATTTTTTGTGCGACGAGGGCCTATCAAATGAATGCTTTGGATCAGCTGACCAATGTGGCCCCCTATGTTAGTGAGGTCTAGCTCATATAAGAAAATCCCTTACATAGATAGGGTGTGTACCAAAAATCAGGTCCATAGGATCGTCCTAACCTATCCAAAAGTGCAGGGAAAAATGGACAGATACTGTTTCTCCACAAATCTGCCCATTTTTCCCTCCACAAACGGAAGGGTTAGGATGATCCTATGGACCTGATTTTTTTTGGACACCCTATCTATGTAAGGGCCTTTCAAATGAATGCTTTGGATCACCTAAAAGATGTGGGCCCATACCGTTTTTGAGCTCGAGCTCAGAAACAATTTTCCCATATATATATTAGACCTGGCAAACGCGACCTGTGCCCGCGAGTCGATCCGACCCACCCGCAAATTTGCGGGCACGGGTCTGAGTTTTAGTGACCCGTCAAAACTGACCCGCGGGTGACCCAACCAGCAAAAACACGGGTCGGGTCGGGTCAACCCGCGGGTCATTTGGCTTTCTTAAGGGTGGTGATTTTGTCATGCTAATCTAGTTAGATGGCTTTTTTTTCTAATGCAAAGGATGGTGATTTTGTCATGCTAATCTATTTTTAAGGGTTTGATGCCTGAATAGGTTATGGCTGGCACCATAGAATATAAATAGGTTGTGGCTGGCACCATAGGTTGATCCCAACCCTCTTATCTGAATGTTAGGGGGTTGATCACTTGATCCTAGCCCTCTATAGATCGGAGGGTTAGGATCAACCTATTGAAATGATTTTTGGGGGACAACCTATTTAGGCTGTGGGCCATCTAATGGACGGTTTGGATCATCCCACGGTGCCGGCCATACCGCCCTCATCAAAATCCAGTGATAACATTTCCCAAAATAAACGACTGTTTGAATTTGCGGGTGACCCGCGGGTTGACCCGGCCCACTCGAGGGCCGCGCGGGTCACCTAAATTCTTACCTGCAAAAATGCGGGTCATTTCATGACCCGACCTGCACCCGCATCACCCGCGGGTTGACCCGGCCCACTCGAGGGCCGCGCGGGTCACCTAAATTCTTACCTGCAAAAATGCGGGTCATTTCATGACCCGACCTGCACCCGCATCACCCGCGGGTTGACCCGGCCCGGTCCACCCGTTTGCCAGGTCTTATATATATATATATATATATATATACTAGTAAAAAACCCTGTGCGATGCACGGGCCGACAAAGAACTGTATGGACCACATCATAGGTTGATCCAAACCGTCCATGTGATGGAACACAACATCAATAGGTTGTGCCAATAAAATCATTTCCATAAGCTGATCCTAGCACTTCAATCTATAGAGGTTTCTATAATTAAAAAAGCATAAAGGAGGGGGGTAGGATTGAAATTATGTGGCTTTAATGGGTGCCTTTGTTAAAAAGCATAAAAGAGGGCGTAGGATTGAAAATATGTGGGTTGAATGGGTGCCTTTTGTTAAAAAAAGTCAAAAAATATAGGTTGATTCAAACCGTCCATGTGATGGAGCACAACATCAATCGGTTGTGCCTGTAAAATCATTTTCATAGGTTGATCGTAGCCCTCCAATCGATATAGGCTGATCCTAGCCCTCCAATCGATAGAGGTTTCCATAATTGTTGTTCCTCTTCAGGTGCCCGGAATCCGTCAATATTTTGCAAGTGTCCTGCATGAGTAATAGAAAGTAGTTCTTCCGTTCATTGTCATATGTCTTTACCTCTTCTTAGTAGTTTTTCCCCGTAATTGTCATAGACAGTTACCATGTGTAGGTACTTTTCGCATGTAGATTACGATTTTACCCTCAAATAATTTCTCATAGAGTTAGATGTTAGATATCATCAAAGGGGTTAATGGTAAAGGAGTAATGCTTACGTGCTATATTTCGGGTGAAATAAAATGTCTATTTTACCCTCATAGATAGTATGTACAGATATGTGGGGAGGGCAAAAAAGGGTAAAAATCATCCACACTGACGTGTTAAATCCAATTTCTCTTCTGCTATATATATATATATATATATATATATATATATATATATATATATATAGGGATTTGCTAGCGTCCATCGTAGAAGGCATTTCACGGATGGTCTGTTGCATTTGAGAGCAGCCACGTCATGAATGAAGACAGAGTTTGCTGAAAAGTGAGCTTGTGTGGCTGCTATCACATGCAACAGGCCATCCGCGAAATGCCTTCTGTGATGGACACTAGCAAATCCCATTTATTTATATATATATATATATATATATATATATGTGTGTGTGTGTGTGTGTGTGTGTGTGTGTGTGTGGGTACGGTGGGTGAGTGGGTGTGGGTGTGGGGAGGGAGGGGGGTTGCTAGGCAATTTCGTGGAAACCCATTTTGCGGCTCACTTTTTCAGGAGAGAACAGCCACCTGAGATGGATTAAATGAATAAGATAAATTCTGCTAAAAAGTGAGCCTGTGTGACTGTTCTATTCTTCAAAAGTGAGCAGCGGAATGGCTTTCCGTGAAATTGCTTAGCAACTCCCTACACACGCATGTATTATATCTGCGTGTGTGTGTGCGTGTGTGCTCAAGTTGTTTGACTTTGAAGAAATTCCTAAGAACGATATTCTATGGGGTGCCAGATTTGCACAAAATGTCATTAGGAAAAATTAAAACAACAAAGAGCTTGATATATGGGTGATACGACATGTATATAGGTGCATCTTTAGCCAAATATGAATGACATATTGTCTACATTAATCCCTTTTTACAATATTGGACAAGAGGAAAGGAGCTCGAAAGCTGCTCTTTATAGCATTCTCATTATTGGTAATAACACAATCATATATTTTTCTCACCCAATTCCTATTTCCTTCAATGAATCAGATATAGATGCCATGCTTTTATCATGCTTTGGTTGTTTTAAAATTAGTTTGATACAAGTCGACAGGCCTCTGGTGCTCAAGAGATATCATTCGACAATGCTATTGAACTGGATTCTATCAGATATGACAGATGCGACATACGATGGGATGGCATGGCATGGCCCTTGATGGAGATAGAGGATGTAGTTGATAGTGGGACAACAATGGTTAAGTAGTCGATCACGATGGCCCTCTATTCTTCCTCTCCTCGCTACCCAAGACACTGCCTCGAGCTCCTCCGTGCCTCTTAAGGAAATATTAAAATTTTGAACAAGATATTATGCTCTGTTTGGTTGCCGGGTTTTTTTTGTGCCTGGGAGTTTTGTGGGAGAGTAAGTTAAATTTTGGTTCCATCCCATGTTTGGTTGCCTTTTAGCACTAGGTTTATTTTAATCCCACTCTTGTAATGATTACTTGTGGGGTGAATTTTTTAATCCCACTTTTGTAATGATTGCCTTTTCATCCCATCCCAAGATAACCCCAGGAACAAAAATAAACCCAGGAACCAAAAATAAGCTTGAGAAGAATTTTTTTCTACCCAACAGTTCAAGCAACCAAACAAAGGTATTTTTTTCTCCCACCATATCTCCCAGGGTATTTTTTTCTCCCACATAACCAAACATGGGATTTTTATTTTACCAGGATACTTCCAGGACTTTTTTTCCCACCTATCTCCCAGGGTATTTTTTTCTCCCACATAACTCCCGGGAACAAAAAAAACCCGGCAACCAAACAGAGCATTAGAGATTTAAAAAAATATATTGAAATGATATATTAACGGCCAGCCACCTAATATATCAACTACCAATTACTCGATTGCAGCTACCATAATTGGACATCCTCACATGAAAAAGTGGGTTGTGAAAATGGCTAGACACACACACACACACACACACACTCTCTCTCTCTCTCTCTCTCTCTCTCTCTCTCTCTCTCTCTCCCTTCTTTACTACACACACTCAACTCAACTAAGCCTTTGTCCCAAACTAGTTGGGGTCGGCTAATGAATCCTTTAGAAGATTTTCATGAAGAAAGTGAAAGAATCTACCCGGCTCAAATTGACTAAGTCTAATCCCGACACTAGTTGGGTTCATCATCTACATGGATCATTTTCTTCCATTCTCTCCTATCCAAGGTCATGTTCTATGTTATGTTCCTAGCCATCAAGTCTTTCCTCACTGTTTCTACCCAAAGGCCTACTATATGTGTGTGTGTGTGTGCGCGCGCGCGCGTGCGTGCGTGCGGTTACTCAACTACTTACCCACCAATTATGATTCAAAATACCATGGTACCCTTGCAGCTTAGAACCATGAACAAGGGCAAGAGCAGGCATAGGAGTGAGTGTAGGGCAGACTATAAGTTAGTTTACCGTAGGTTCAGAGTTGGAAGAAATGGGGAATGCATGCTGATAGTAGGATCTACATCCAAGCTATTATTGCTCGTCGAGTACCTTAGGGCCCGCTTTTCCAACTGCCTCAAAATGCCTTTGACATCATTGACACAGACACACATGGAAGTATGAGCAAATATGAATGATATGTTGTTTATGAAGGACGGTGCCACCATTCATCTGACCTAGGTTAATTCATTTTATTTGTCTGTTTGCTTCTTTCTGTTTGTTTTTCTAGGTAAGTATGAATCTAATTCTTAATCAATAAAGTTCTTTGGGTTTAGAATATGTTCATCCTGCTAGTTATGTATTTTCCTCTCTCTCTCTCTCTCTCTCTCTCTCTCTCTCTCATCATTGTGCGTCCGCACAGGTGAAAGTGGAAGATATTAATGCTTATGCTCCAAAAGATTTGCTAATTGTTACAACAGGCTCTCAAGTAAGTTAATCTAAAATGCATATCACAATTATGGATCGTTACAGTTAAATGCTTTACTGAAGCATTTTAGCGAGCATTTGACTGTAGTATTGTGTCAGGCAGAACCACGTGCAGCTCTGAATCTTGCATCATTTGGAACCAGCCATTCCCTCAAACTGGGCAAGGATGACGTGATTTTATATTCCGCTAAGGTAATTCTTTGTGCTGGTTTGTGGAAACTTGAATGGGCACACTTGGTTATTGTGATTGTTTATTCTGCTAAGGTAATTCTTTGTTCTAGTATTTTGAAACTTGAATGGACACACTTGGTTTTTCTTCAATATTCCATCTAACATGAAAACTACAGTGATAATTTCTGGAACTATTTCTGTCAAAGGCATCCATTGAGGCTTCATCTTTGACACCAAGGTTTTAAGAAGTGGTGTTATGGGTCTCATTTTATGCCTGCATTTTATGTCCATAAGTGGTCATAATTTATATCGCCGATCCACGCCTTCTAATGTGCATTGAATGGCATATGAGGATCCATTTCATTCAAGGTTTTAAATTTCGACCAAAATTTGACATTTCGGTTTATACCGAAATCGAAATTGGGTATACCTGAAACGTTACTTTATTTCGACCGAAATTTTGAAATTTCTGTCGAAATTTCGGTTCGAAATTTTAGAAAAGATAAGTTAAAATATTCATTATTTATTATTTCCCTGAAATTTCGGGCGGTAATTTCGCCCGAAATTTTAGACGGGATAAAATATTCCTTTTTTAGATTTCGTCGGATTTCGAACGAAATTTCAAAATTTTGGCAAAAATTTCGGTTTCGTTGAGTACCAAAACGCATTATGAAACCGAAATTTAAAACCTTGATTTCATTACAGATATGACTTAGCTTTTCTGTTTTGATTTCACATCTTCCACCTTTTTTTTTTTTTTTTTCTGTTCCCTTGTTAATGGCCTACTGCTGTCTGCTGATTGCTGAGAAACTTCATCAATCAATAGGTGTAGTCTGTAGACCCTGTACTTCATGGAGCTTTTACCTAGGATTACTATTTTTTTTGTTACATTAACTTATGCTGTCCTATTATTGTGCACTTTTGTGGAAAATTATAGAAATTGTGAGCATTCCATCATTTATATGTTGATTTTGTGTCGTTTCTCCTTTCTAGGTAATTCCTGGAAATGAGACTCGAGTGATGAAGATGATGAACCGCATATCTGAGCTTGGCCCTACAATTGTTATGGGTAAGAATGAGGGCTTGCATACATCTGGCCACGGATATCGTGGGGAACTGGTAAGTTGAATTGTTTGAACTGTTGGGTGTCCTCTATGTATAGTTCTTTAAATTGCAACTCATGTGTCTTGGTGTCTGATTATTTAATTTCAACTTCCTACAAAATTTAGTTGGCAATTTTATCATTTATTTCACAGAATGATTTTTCAAACTTGATGTCTTTCAAAATACATTTTTCTAAATTTGATATTTGTCAGTCTTTATTATGCCAATCTTGGTTGTTATTAGATGGAAAATTTCCTAAAGGTAATATCTATTGTTAAAGGAGGAAGTGTTGAAGATTGTGAAGCCACAACATTTTCTACCCATCCATGGTGAACTCTTGTTCCTCAAAGAGCATGAGTTACTTGGGAAGTCAACTGGCATCCAGCACACCACTGTAAGTTGGTTATTGGTTATTTGGTCTAAATTGTGTGCCGTGTCTATATGTGATGACTATTATTTTTCTTCCACATATACTGGTTTTGGCCTTTTCTTCAAAAATTAATTTATTTTCATGCTGTTGCCAATGGAAGTTTCTCAATGCATTGTGAGAAAATGAAATGTGTTCTCAATTTTTTCTTAAGATTCAAATTATAATAAGGAATTATCATACTCCATACCAATTAATGCAGGAATTAGCCTGCTCTAATATCTACCTGCTCTGATTAGAAGTTCTGTAATCAAATTTAGAAACTTCCAAGTCTAACAGTCCTATTAGAATTTCCAATCAATGCCCTTCTATACCCTTCTATAACCTATTTAAAAGTCGAACTAAATACATGCAATTCATGGAAAATGATTTAAATCTTTTTAATTTCCTAGCCCTACCGAACCTTCTGAGCCCCTGTGCTGACATCAGGAGCTACTGTGCTGATGATGCATGGGAGAATGGCACAGTAACGGTCTGGTTCATTGCTTCTTCCCCTTTTTCTTGGATGGTGTTCCTCCATCCTGCCTTGGATCTTACCCATTCATTGAGGCAATTTCATCTTTGAGCTATTCTAGAAAGTTGGGGGTAGTTTTTCAAAATGAAAATCTAGTGATACCTATCAAAACTGATCCTGTGGAAAAAGGTGCCCATTTTTGTTTATTAAAAACCTTGTCCACTATGTTGCTTATTTTCAAAACCTATATTAATTCCAATTTCATAAATGAAAACAGCCAAAAAAAGCTTTTAAGAATACTTCTCGAGATTGAAAATTGTAACTCATGTTCCACTATAAAAAAACTATAAGAATGAAAAATGGATATTTGAAATTCTCAATGCATCCCTAAGTGGCTCAGTGTCTTTTCAGCACCCATTTCTCCGCATCTGACATCTTTAATTGAGCCTTCGGAGGGTTCTCGTTTTAGCTCCATCATCATCCACGAGTTGGTTTACAATCTTCGTAACACCGTGAAGCAGTGCTGATTTGTCTTCATTTAAATAGGATATTGGCATTGACAAAATTGTATTTTACCAAAATACTTACATATTCATTTTTGTCAATTTAGAATGTTCGATTTCTTTTTGAAAGGTACAATTTTAAGGTTTGAAAGTTTGATTGAATTGCTAACATATCTTTCAAAACCGGTAACTTGTCAAAACTGCTATTAAAGTCTCCTCCTGTAGCATCAGTTTTAAGTGGTATAACTTTAGGGTAATGATACCCCTGCACCCCCCTCCCCCTCCCTTAACAGTTTCTGTGAGAATGGTTCACTGCCTGAGGATAAATTCACCCCCTTTAATGTTTTTCTTTGCCTTTAAAACTTAACGAATAACATTTGACGGGGGGGATTTTATCCGTCAGAGTGGGGCAAATATCATTTCCCTAACTTTATCATCATAGGAATTGGGGATTTGATAATTTCAAAGAGACAATTTAGGAAAAGGAGATCCTTAAATGCTCGTTATTTCCAAAGTATAAGGAATGTGATGTAAGAAATCGAATAGGAATTGTGGGGCCAATTCTAATGAAATTAGTGTGATTCTAATTAAACTAGTGCACTTTTAGAAGGTTTAAGGGTCTACCAATCACAAATCGCCATACATTAATGGATGACAGGGGACTTCTCTAACTTTGTTCCTTAGTCTAACAAATGTCCAGAGTCCTGGAGATTTGTATTATTATTTCTCACATCAGAGACTTATGTTTGACATGCTCTATCTCAGTCTCTCATATTCCTTGTACTGCAAATTAGATTGAGGGTGATCGGCCTCAGAGGGGGGTTAATAGGAAACTCGTGAATGTGTCTTCTACTGTTCGTATTCTGTAATGTGGGAATAGTTTTATTTTCTTCTTGTATTTTCTCCTTTCTTATTTATTCCTTTTTTTTTTTCTTTGGGGGATCATGCCCTATGCTTGGTTCCTCTTTTCTCGACCAATAAAATTATCTTTCAAAGAAAAAGAAATTGGTTGGAACAAATGAGGAAGTAATACATTGGGTTTAGTTGTAAACTTCAAAGGTATGTTTAGATTGCCCGAATCAGGAATTGGATAGGCATCCTATTCTGAATCCACAATTCCAGCGTTTGGTTCAAATAAAGGAATGAAATATGGGGGCGGAGTTGGCACCGGGGCAGAATAGATTGGGGAATTTGTGGCACCATCTGTTTCCCGTCCAAGAGGTGGTATTCCGATTCCTCCTTATCCTGAATAGGGATGCTGATTCTGATTCCTGATTCCAGCAATACAAACAAACCCTGAAATTCTTAAATCATTTTGGCGATGAGGCATGTTCAAAAAAGAAAGTTAATAGCTGATGTAATCCTAGAAGGGATTACAGCAAAAACAACAAGAAAATAGGCAAATCAAACTCTGATGGATCGGAACTTTTTCGGAAAATCTAGTAAGACATTAGATTTCCCTAAAATATTCCAAGAAATCAGATAAACAATGAACAATCAAGCGAATGACAATGGATACGTCTTAGATTCTTATTAGAACATTAAGCGATCAAGCCAAGAGGAATTCACAGTTATGAAAATTCCCAAAGAGAAGGAATTTTATTTCTTATCTCCGGATCAAAGAAACAGTCCAAAAACTACTATTACCATCCGTTTCTAGGCTTTTATAGCCTCAATCACAAAATAGCAAGCTCAAATAAAAAATTAGAAATCCCAAACCAACTAGGAAAGTAGAAAATCTGTAATCCCAAACCAACTAGGAAAGTAGAAAATCTGTCAAAAATAAAATAAGAAAGTAAATAAAATTAGAAAGCTGTGGCAAACAGCTAGGAAGGGAATCATGCTCGGATCCTGGTGCTCCGTGGTCGCCTAACCCTGTCAAACTTATCCCAAAAGTCCTCGGCAAGATCCCGGTTTGCATCATCCTCCTCGGATTGGAAAGAATTTGCCCTCGAGTTCGGCTTGTCTTCTGAAGAATCTCCATGATATGGCATGAGGTGTTTCACATTGAACACATCATGCGTCCTGATGTGGCTGGGGGAAGTTTGAGCCTATATGCATTGTTATTAGTTTTCTTCACATTCTCGCAAGGCCCAATCTTTCTTTTACTAAACTTGTTGTACTCACCAGCGGGTACTCTATCTTTAGTTAGCATAGCCCAAACATATTCTCCAACATCAAATACAACCCATCTACGATGCTGATCAGCCTTCTCCTTGTATGGTTGACTAGTTTTATGCAGCTTCTCTTGCTACAAGATTTGCCAAGCTACGGAATGGGTGCTAAGTCAAGGGCACACCTAGGATTAGGACCATACAAGATCTCAAAAAGGCTCAATCCCGTGGTTCTATTCTTGGATCTGTTGAATGCAAACTTAGCCTGAGCTAATACATGGTCCCACTGCTGAGGATTAGAACCAACCAAGCTCCGTAATAAATTCCCCAAGCTACTTTTCACCATCTCAATTTGCCCATCTATTTGAGGTTGTGATGTAGGATCTTACAAAGAAAAGCTTTGATACCAAATTGATGTAGCACCGTGAAGAGAAATTGAGGAAAGGGGAGAGAAATAAACGAAAGGGGATAGAATTAGAAGAAGAAGAGAATGGAAGGAGAAGAATAGAAGAAGAATAGGGGAAGAAGAATAAGAAGAGAAGAAGAGACGAAATTAGGGTAGAAGAGAAGAATATGAGAACGGAGAAGAAGAAAACCAGAATTAGAGGGAGAATAATCTTTCTTCAGTAATCATCAAAAGTTACAAGATAAGCTGTAAAGAGGCCTATAAATTGGCAAATAACAACCTAAAAAATAAAACCCTACTAAAATAAGAATTCCTAAAAGACTAAATTTCCTAATTCTAAATAACATGGAAAATAAAAGCCTAAAAACTAAATAACATGGAAAATAAATGCCTAGAAATCTAAAGGGCAAATATGCCTCTTAGGCCTAAAATCTACATCATTCTCCCCCGGTTGAAAAAGAACTCGCTCTCGAGTTCTAGTCCACTTGGGTCAAAGATGTAAACAATCCACTGAAGTAGTAGAACGCGTAATCCGGTGGAAGCAATCATGATGTCTAACGCTCGAGACAATCGGGAGAAGCATCTGCAAGGTCGGTAGAAGAAGAGGAAAGAAAGTGCCCATGTAGACACATGGGAACAGAATCTGCGTTGGAGAAGTAAACTAGCTGAGAAGATCGCAACGTACTCCTTCTGGATCGGCAAAACAGCTATGGGCAGTATCAATCCATGATCAGGATCAAGATGGTCATCTTGTGCACTGAAATCGGCGGGCTCGACCTCCATAATCATCTCAATCGGGGCATCTACTGGAGAAGCAATGCTATCAGTGTGCTCATGTAATGATATGGAATCGGCATCCTCAATGATCAACTCGTGCTGTGTATGCTCTGGTAATGCCTCAACGATCTGGTCACTCGGCTCAGACTCAGGCAATGGATCAGTCTCACGTGGATCTGCCACAATATCTGCCTCAGAAGAGTGAAACTCACTCTCTAGATGATCGGCAATCGGTGCGGCAGAAATCTCAGAAGCATCATGCGCAACGATGTCGATATCAGCAATCAACTGAGTCTCTTACTCTGGATCGTCCATCTCAGAGTCTGAATCTGATGGAATCAAAGGCTCAACATCAATGATCTCATCAATACTAGCATCTGGACCCGTAATAATAACATCAATGGGTAGTGGAGCGGCTCTGCAAATCTGACTCATGCATGCGACGCTCTAAATTCTCAGCTTCAGTTTTAGCTTCGCGTGCACGACGGGCTGCTGCTTCTTGTTTACGGCGAGCTGCTTCTTCTCGTCGAGCAACTTCTTCACGCTTCAATCTCCGTAGATAGTGGAGCATATAAAGAGCCATAAAATAAATCACGAACATCCTTCCAACGACAGATTGGAGGCTCGCTTCTTCTACGACGGTTCGTTTCCATGTGCTCCCATGAGCATCGGGCTTGTCGTCGCACAGTTTCTTTAGCCCAGTAAATAGTCGCTTGGTGATTATGGCCATTGTACTCATGATAAGCGTTTAGAGCATCAATCTACTGTAAACGTGCATCCTCATAATAGCTAAAGGGAGTGTGTCCATTCCAATAGCTTTCGTCGTGCCCATCAAAATATAGAATAAATGGTGGAGACATAGGGATCGATGTCGAAAACTGAAGTCAACTGTCTGATTTGTCTGGCATGTCGAAAGAAGCACAATGTTTGTCGCGGATCTGAAATCGGATGAGTGAAAGCTGATGATCGGAAGAAGGGGCACGATCAACGAATGAGATGGCTGCTGAAACTGTGCTGAAGACTGCTGTCCGCTGTTGAAAATAGGCTGGATGCGCTCTAAAAGTTGTCACGAATAACTTTCGTGTTGATGGCAAAATCAAATTTTGAGCGGAAAGTGCCCGATTGAAGAGAGAGAAAATGAGATGGGGTAGAGAGAGAAAGTAGAGAGAGGGAGAGAGAGGGAATTTCTCTTTTTTTTTTCTTTTTTTTTTTTCTGATTTTTATGTTTTGTTGGGGGGTGCCTAAAGGTAAAAGATGGGGGTGGAATCAATGCACAAATATCGTAAGTGGGGGTGCCCAAGGAAAAAGATGGGGTATGGAAGGTTCTGTTAAAACTAAGTGGGGATGCCTACTGGAAAAAAAAGGGGTGGTGTATGAGAGTTATTTTTTTTTTTTTAAAGAAAAGGCAAGATGGGGGGTGCTGAAAGGAAAAAGGAGGGGGGTGTATGAAATCACTTTTGATGGTACGTACCTACTTGCTGAATAATAGAAATGAGAGAGTAAAGTGCCTAAAATAACTCTAGGTAGCTCTTCCTTCTAAAATAACAGCAACTTTTTCTTATTATTTCTGACTGACTTGACTTGCAAGTCAAGAAACACTTTGGGCAAGTTGCATATCCCTCACGCGATCTCCTTTCTTTTGGGTAAAAAGGTAACTTGCATCAAAAAGTAACTTTGACCAGTAACTTGCAGGCTTTTGTGGAAACTAATAACAAAGCTAATGTTGGATGCCACTTGCCACGGTAACATGCCCTCTTATTAATGTTGCATGGTAAGTATCCGATAAGATACCACTTTTTCCCTTTGAATGGTATGTCGAAACCTACCTCAAAAAAATAAAGCAGTAAGGTAACTTACCTTATTATATTACTGTTGATAGAAGGAAAGCGTGGGTTTCCTCCTATCTTACGAAACAATTGGTTCGCAGAAGGAGAAGTAGGTTTCCTTTCCTGAGAAAGCACTGCAAGAAGACCAAAATATCAAGCTCACTGGTTCATGGCGATGAAGATCCGGCTGGTGATTGTCTTCTTTAGCTGAACTGGAGGATTATTGGTGTGGGTACAATCTGCAAGGATGAAGGGGATGAGGAAACTTCTGAAACTTGTAGTCTAGGGCTAGGGTTAGGGTGTTGTTAAAGAGGGTTACAGATTAAAGGGGAAAGTGAGAGTGGTTGGTTTTTTTGTTTTGAAAATTGACATATTTCATTAGTATTAAGATAGCAATCGGGACCAGTAGTTCCATCCTGCATTACAAAATATTAAGGTGGACTGGACCGACATGCCGGCACCACAGTCCAAAAGAGATAAACTAAACAACACCCAAATATCTATACCGTATTCAATCACCTTCCAGGTCTTCCCAACATTCACTTCTTTCACCAAAAAAACCAAAAAATTCCCCAAGAAGTCCCATCCACCTGGAGTGCTTTAGAAGACACCCTTTGGGATAATCAATGCACCCTGATGTGCATTTCGGATCGGAGGCAGTTCACCCCAATACTGGCTCCTTTTCTAATAAATTTACTCTCCTTCCAGATTACGATAATACCTACAGCCGTCCCCACCGATGGCGTAGCAACCCATTCCCGATGATTTCTTACCATAGTTTATTGATGAGAAGGTCTGTGGCTCCCATTATTTTAGATTCTGTAATCACCACCAGGTCCTTTGCGCTTCCATTCTCGATTTTGATTATTTCTTGTCGTCGAGAGCCCTTTTTTGAACTTCGGTCCACCCGCACTTCTTTTCAGAATTTCTAGGGCCCACTTAACTTTGGCTTCGAGTCCGGGTGAGCTCGCAACATTTCTTTCACGCCATCTCTTTCTCTCTCCAGTCGTCACCTTTTCAATGCCCTTATTTGAACTGCTTTTTGCATTTGAAATTTAAAATTTGAAAGCGCTTCCCATTGACCCGTTCGAACTTCCGTGCTCAGAACATTTTTTCTACTGTCATCCATCCCAACAGCTGTCAAGATGCGATTGACCGTTGGCCATAGAACATGCCAAAACATCTTCCCGGTGGGGAACTGTCATTGCCGTCGGTAAGGGCACTTCTCCCCCTTAGGCCCCTCCATTGGTAGCAGATACGAATTTTGAACCTCCAATCCTATCACAAAATAGGAATTCTGAACTCGGAGTCGTAAAAAAGGTAGTAATAATTTCCATTTTGATGTATGGATTTTCGCCGATGCATAGCTCATGCACTGGCCATTGTTTTCCCCCATTCGTATCTCCAGCACAAGTCCGAGACAGCTTCCCAGAGCTTCAACAGTGGAGGTTGCCCAAACATGAAAGGGAATGCCATAAAAGTTTACCCAAAAATCCCCTCTCCTTGTTGATAATCAGGATCCCACATTTTAAGGGATAAAAGATACATATCACATGCTTTATCACCCATATTTAGGACCTTTAGAGCTAGATCCTCACAGTCAAACAAGTCAAACATGAACATGACTTCATTTTTAGTAAGGAGGCAGGGCCCAGGTAGGGACTGAATGCCCAGTGCTTTCTTGCCTAGCTCCAAAGCTCCCTGATATTCCATTCCATCTCCATTGTCTTTCCTACCAAGCAAGCCTTTAAATGATTTTGCCTTTCATCTATTCCTTACCCCGAGATTGATAAGAGTCGAATTCCGCCCTCCGAACTGGTTAAAATCTCACCTGAGTCAGGCCAGCCTCCCTCTACTATTCTCCCATCTTCGTTGAATCTTGCTTGCTTCATACCTGGTTTCACCGCCGTTGTAAGCTTCATCTTCTGACTAACGTCTGCACACCAGCGGCAATTCCTCATCCAGTTGAAATTATGATACCCACAGTTAGGGCAGCTCCAATCCTTTTGACCCTTCAACCCCTGGCTCCATCTCCCGCTATCTCCAGATCGCTCCATCTTCCTACGAGTCCATGTATGGTTCGGCCTTTCATCCATATATCTCTCCTTGCTATATTTTCCTTCATCCTTGTGTCTGGCCCCAAACCTAGAGTCTCTTCCTCTATCCTTGTGTCAACTACGGCCTTAGGGTTTCCAATCTCGGATTTTGGTTTCGGAGGGAGCATGGCGTGGATAGTCGTGAACAGAGTCCTGACGAAATAATCGGGCATTTCGGTACCATTTTCCTTCAATTTGGTGTCAAATTCTTCTACGGACTCCAGATCTATGATAAACTCGGCTAAGACCTTATCATTGCAGCCAACGTGGGATTCGAGCTCGGTACAAACCTTAGAGGCGAGGGAGGGATACTCTAGATTCTTCAAACCCTCAAGCTCGGTACAGACCTTGGAGACGAGGGAGATAAAAACAGCCAGTTCCTCCATCCTCGATAGCTTTCTGGTGAGAATGGCTGGGTTTTGGAACTGGATTTCACCTAGAAACCTGCAATTTGGGACTGTTTTGGGTCAAGGTTTTTGTTCACAGGTGAAAGGCGGTGTAAAATCAATTGTAAGATGCCCGGAAGTCTAGCACGGTTGAATTGTTGTTGGTGAAGCGTTGAAAAGAGGGAAAACGATTGGGACTACTTGGATCTTTGGCTCTGATACCAAATTGATGTAGGATCTTACAAAGAAAAGCTTTGATAGCAAATTGGTGTAGCATCGTGAAGAGAAATTGAGGAAAGGGGAGAGAAATAGACGAAAGGGGATAGAATTAGAAGAATAAGAGAATAGAAGGAGAAGAATGGAAGAAGAATAGGGGAAGAAGAAGAAGAATAGAAGAAGAATAAGAAGAGAAGAAGAGACGAAATTAGGGGAGAAGAGAAGAATATGAGAAGAGAGAAGAAGAAAACCAGAATTAAAGGGAGAAGAATATTTATTCAATAATCATTAAAAGTTACAAAATAAGCTGTAAAGAGGCCTATAAATTGGCAAATAACAACCTAAAAGATAGAAACCTATTAAAATAAGAATTCCTAAAAGACTAAACTTCCTAATTCTAAATAACATGGAAAATAAAAGCCTAAAAACTAAATAACATGGAAAATAAATGCCTAGAAATCTATAGGGCAAATATGCCTCTTAGGCCTAAAATCTGCATCAGGTTGATAGGCACTGCTAAAGCTAAGCTTGGTTCCCATGCATCTCCACAAGCTCCTCCAAAAGCGTCTAACAAACTTGAAAAAATAGACCTACAATATGAGATGCATCCATGGTTCTCCTGCAAGCAATAAAGTGAGCCATCTTTGTGAAGCGTTCCACTACAACAAAGATAGAGTCAACCCCATCCTTCGCGTTCTTGGAAGGCCCAACACAAAATCTATAGTCAAATCTGTCCATGGCCCCTCTGGCACTGGCAATGGTGAATAAAGACCCACATTAGAAGCAATACCCTTGGCCATCTGACAAGTGTGCTGTCTACATACTTGAAAACATCATTCTTCATCTTTGGCCAATAATAAGTAGCTGCAATCAATTGTAGGGTCTTGTCACGCCCAAAGTGACCCTAATTATGTAACTCCTGCACAATCCTCATCTTCCAAGAACAATCTGGCGCACACAAACGATTTCCCTTGTAGAGAAATCCATCATGCAATAAATAATCTCCCTTGTGACCTGTTTTGACGTCATTCACAATAGCAGAAAAGAATGGGTCAGTAGAAAATAAATCACTGAAAGTATCAAAGCCGGATACCTGAGCGCGCATAGTAGTCAACAAAGAAACCCTCCTGCTAAGAGCAGGAGGGTTTCTTTGTTGAATATAGATTTGTGTACCCGATTTGTGTCTCAACACAAATGTGAATTCCTGTAAATAGCTTGCCCACTTGGCATGTCGAGCACTTAGCTTCTACTGACTACCAATATGCTCGAGTGCCTCATGGTCTGAAAATAAAATAAACTCGCGGTGCACTAAATAATGTCTCCAATGCCGCAATGTCTGAACTGTTGTATAGAAGTCCACATCATAAGTGTTGTAGTTGAATATAGAGCCACTCAACTTCTCGCTATAGTACGCAACTGGCTTGCCTTCTTGACTAAGCATTGCTCCAATGCCTAGCTTAGAAGCATCACAATCAACCTCGAAAGGTTTCTTCAAGTCTGACAAAGCTAACACTGGTGTACATGACAATCTAACTTTAATTTCTACAAAGCTTTGCTCTGCCTCCGGTGTCATAACAAAGGGCACTCCCTTCTTCATGCAATCTGTGTATAGAGTCATCATTGCGCTGAAATTGGGAATAAACCTCCTATAGAATGATGCTAAGTTGTGAAAACTCCTAGCCTCATGCAATGTTTGGGGTAAAGGCCAATCAACCGTAGCCTTAACCTTTGACTGGTCTGCTGTGACCAAGGTTTCAAATTTCGACCGAAATCCAAAATTTCGGGTTTCGGTTGAGAGCGAAACCGAAATGGTGTAAAGTCGAAATGTTACAAAAGTTTGACCAAAATTTTTGAAATTTCGAAAATTTCGATCAAAATTTCGTTTTCCCAGAAATTTCGGTCGAAATTTAAGGAATATCACAAAAAAATTGGGATTTTGTTTAATATTTAATATTATCCTGAAATTTCAGCCTAAATTATTGAAATTCCGGCTGAAATTTCGGGGATTTCGTCGTAATTTGGTACGTTACAAAATATTACGTCAACTGATTTCGATGGATTTCGTCTGAAATTACGAAATTTCGGCTGAAATTCCGGTTTTGGTGAGGACCAAAACGCATCCCGAAACCGAAATTTAAAACCTTGGCTGTGACGCCTTCTCCAAAGATAATAAAGCCCAAGATGATCGGACATCAATATGCATTTCTTCATCGTAGCAAACAATTTCTCTTTGCGAAGAGTATGAAAGCATCACGCAAATGCAATAAGTGAGTATCACTATCAGTGCTATAAATAAGGATATCATCAAATTAGACAACCACACATCTACCAATGAAAGGCCGGAGCACTTTGTTCATAACCGGCATGAACGTACTCGGGGCATTAGACTACCTAAATGGCACGACCAACCACTCGTACAAACCCTCCCTGGTCTTGAAAGCTATCTTCCATTTATCACCAGGTCTAATCTGTATCTGATGATAACCCGACTTCCAGTCCAAATTGGAAAACACTTTAGCACCCGCAAGCCGGTCCAATAAATCATCCAACCTTGGGATAGGAAATATGTACATTACAGTAATTTTGTTAATAGCTCGGCTATCAACACACATCCTCCAACTCCCATCCATCTTCGGAGTCAACAATGCTGGCACTGCACACGAACTCATGCTGTCTCGAATGAATCCCCTCTCCAATAGCTCATACACCTGCCTTTGCAACTCTGCATGCTCCACATGACTCATGCGATAATGAGCTATGTTCGGTAAGCTAGCACCAGGAATCAAATCAATACAATGTTGCACATCACTCATGGGTGGTAATCCAGGTGGTAAATCCTCTGGAAATACATCACTGAACTCCTCAACCAAAGGCTTAACCAACTCTGGTATTTCATACTCCTCTCCCTCCATCTTATTTACTAGTACATACACAATACCAGACTCCTCTATTGCACTGGCAAAACCAGATGTCTTGTGAAGCTTGGCACTCTCCTCAGGTTTTGGTTTGAGTCCAACAACTCAAGATGGAGTAAGAGTAGCCTTCACTCCGTCAAACATAAAGCTGTAAGTGTTTCTTCTACCATCATGAATAGCTCCACGATCATATTGCCAGGGGCGGCCCAACAATAGCTGGCATGCGTCCATAACAACTACATCACACCAGGCCTGATCCTTGTATCTACTGCCAATCGAAAAATTAACCAAGCATTTCTGTGTCATTGCAACCTCATTACTCTTCTTTAACCATGCCAATCTGTAAGGGTTAGGATGTTTCTCTGTCTTCAGACTAGGCTTTCTTACAACCTCTGCTAAAACCACGTTCTCACTCGAGTCGCTGTCAATTACAAGCTGGCAAACCTTTCCTCCAATGGTGCATGAGATATGGAAAATATTGTTGCGAAGCCAATCATCGTTAGACTCATCTTTTGGTGTTAAAAACACCTTTCTAGCAACAAGCACCTCCCCTACATCACCTTGTAAGACCTCCTCCTCCATATTGTCATCATATGGGTCAAACACAGGTGGTGCAGTGTAATCATAAATTCCACCAGCTTCAACTTCTTCATATTCTTCCACAAACATCTGCTTTCCTTCTCTCCTACCCTTCTTGCACTCATTCATCCTATGCCCAACTTACCACAATTAAAGTACTTTATAGTAGATAAGCTACCTTGCACCGGATTAAAATTACGAGTCTGGGAAACTTGCGTAGATTGCACTTGCGGTGTTGGCCTTTGTATTTGAGCATTACTTTGAGTTGTTCGTGTAGTAGGTCTAGCACTACTAATAGAAATGCCACCATAGTTTCTATTATGAGAATGTTGTTTCTCCAAAGCAATTGCACGTTGATGTGCCTCAAACAAAGACCAACAATAAAAAAGATCTATCATATCTTGAATATTTTCCCTCAAACCACCAGTATATCTCGAAACCAATTGCTCTTCAGACTCAGTCAAGTCATTCCAGGCAACCAATTGGTGAAACTTCTAGGTATATTCATCAACCGTATCACTACCTTTCCTAAGATTTTGCAAGTGCTTATAAAGAGTGCGAGTATAATTATAAGGCAAAAATTCAGCTCTCATTTTCTTCTTTAACTTTTCCCAAGAAGTGATTTTGTCTTTACCTTGACGACGACTCATGGTCTTTAGCTGGTTCCACCAAGTCGGTATGTACCATCGTTAGACTCACTACCTTGTCTTTACCTCAAGTTTCTTTGCCCTTTCCACCAAGTTGGCATAGTTTTCAGGGACATTGGAGCCAGCTATCCCTTTCAAATTTATTCCTTTTCGTTTCTTCATCAAGTACCAAGGATGGTACATGTCGAGCTAGTCTGTCAAACTCTGCTTCTTATTCTTCTATAGTCGTGTCATCTTGCACCAAATTAGTGAACTCATGTTGCTTACGGTATAGAGTACTACGAGGGGAAAACTTGGTGAGAAACTCGGTGCGAAACATCGCCCAAGTAAAAGGTCCCTCATGATGCTCATATTTCCGTTCTATCCATTTCCACCAATGAAGGGCTCTCCCTTCCAGCATATACGTAGCATACTTAACCTTGTCATTGTTTCTATTGCAACCCATTGCCTTAGAGGCCTTTTCTACATTCTCAAGCCATGACTCGGCATCATCTGCCGTAGTAGATTCTTTGAAGGTCCTTGGTGCAAGCCTCATGAATTCGAAAATTCCAAATACTTGAAGAGGCTGGCCCACAACTTAAGGTCCTTGAACTTGCTGTTGTGGCTGCTGACGTTGTTGATTTGCTAATCCAATCATGGCCCTCATGAAATTCCTCATCTCAGTCCTTTCTTGTTACATTCATCTTGAGGCCGAGGTGCCTCAGGATTCACATTCGGAGCTTGGCCTCCCTGATTCAGAGGCTCCTAAACAACTTGTTCATCACAAACCCCTTTATTCTGATTTTCCTGAATCACTAGCTCCTCTAGAGCTCCATCCTGATCTCTCCCAACAATGTCATCAAGTGCTTGAATACGATTCCCTTGGCCACGTTGTCATCTACGACCAGCTATTCTACCAATCCAATAGAATGTTTAATTAGAATTTGCCAATAATATAAATAATACTCATATATCCTATTTATATCTATAATATACCCCCTTATGGAGCCAATAACTATTTCTTAAACTTCTTGCTTATTCTCAAACTCGCATGCTTCCCAGGCGTCCTCGGGTGCAATTGAGTTCATAAAATGGTCCTGCCGCGTGCAGCGTGACTGATTCATGTGTTGTTCAGGCGTCCTTGGAACACACAAATCCATCGAACGCTTCCTAAGTGCTCCTTATCTAAATTCCCAAATCTCAAAGTCAATCTTTTGTTCAAATGTTCTACCCAGGACCTAAAGCCTAGGCTCTGATACCACTTTTCTGTCACGCCCCAAACCCTACCCTGGGTGTAGAACATGATAACGCCGTACACCTACAAGATAAAGCTCACAAGCATACAAGGCTACAAAGCAATAACAAAACCAAACTTAACCAATTCCATACTCATTAATAATCAAAACCCAATAATATGAATCTAATACAATCAAATCAAATCTCAGCTCTCCCTTGAATAATAAAATTAAAATAAATGTAGTCTTAAACATCGTTTCATATTAACGAAAATTAAATCAAATAACTAACTACTCTCCAAGCTAAACCGGTCCAAAAACTAAGCGTCCAATTCCTCGTTATCCGCACGAGGGTCAAAATCTGAAAAATATTATAAACAACACTCAGCTGAAAAGCTCAGTACATAATAAAATACTACTCTAAGTATACGTCTAAGCATGCCAAGGTTCATTAATGGTCAAACAGATAAGGTTAAATCTTACTACTGTAGTCACAAACAAAATAATGGGCACATCAATAATCATAGGTGCACGTCAAACAAAATACTGAATAAAAGGTGCAATAGAGTTAATCAATATCAGAATAGTGGTCAAAGCCAAAGGGTCTCCAAATACAAATCCACTTCAGAATCATCAGCGTGGTTCTGAAGACGCGTTATTGCTTACACCGACCGTCCACGGTGTTGGAACTAGTTCCTCAAAGTTTAGATACAAGTCGATAGGTCCAACATTTTATCCCATTAAAGGGCCAGAAGTTCCAGTGTACTACCCACATGGCGGGTCAAAAAATAACCCAAGCCTCCACAGAAGTGTCCAGATAATATGTCTAAGGTCCATAACAGATTGTTTCAAAGGTTCAGATTTCAAAGTTGAGATTCATAACAGTTATGATCAAAGGTTCAGAGTAGTAACGATATCATAACCAAAGAGGTTAAACATAAATAGGCATGCTAGACCCAGGATAGTCTGAAAGGTTCAAAGATACAATACGAATACAGTCTCAATATCATCGTAAATTCATAATGTGTGGGGTTTACAAAGCACCCAAAGTAGTACGTTATTACGTACCTCGATGACCGGCGTTTCGTTCTCCAATCTCGTTGAACGATGCAATATTTTTAATCTAAATAGTGCAATAACATCACATAAGGGTCCTAGGAAGTAACCCAAAAGCAATAATTCGAAATCCAAATCCGAAAACAAACTCAAAATTCCCAGCGGGTTCGGACGCCCGAACCAGACCTTTGGAAGCCACTTCAGACGTCTCTGAGAATTTCCGAAGGAAAACCCAACTCTCGGGTTTCAGTTTCCAAAAATAACCCATGCCTCAGCGGGTTCGGACGCCAAAACACCCCCCTCGGAAGCCACTTCAGATGTCTGTGAGAATTTCTGAAGGAAAACCTAACACTCGGGCTTCGGTTTCCTTCATGTTCATACGTCTGAACCGGACATCCGAACAACCATTCGGGTTAGGTTTTCCGTGAGAATTCCAGATTTTATTCTGATTTCCCCAAAGCTTCAAAAATTCACATTTCTTCAGTCGGACTCCAAATCGCGCGAGGTCGGATCCGATGGATTCCTCACGAAGAGTGAAATCTTCCAGACCCGATTTCATGCCTCAAATCTACACGAACGATTATTGTAAAATAATTCAAGATTCTAGGTTAAAATCCCCAAAACTCTAAATTCTATATCCTAACCAACTGATCTTGAGTTCGTTGGAATTGAAGAGCGATACCAATCCCAAGTAAACTCAAGATCGATACCAGTGTTCTTTGATAAACAAAATCGAACTTTAAACCGCATCTCTTAATCCACCAGAACCTTATTTTAGGGTTCTTAACATACCGAATCTTGCGTAGAACATAAATCATACCTTGATTCGCAGTTTCGATTCACAAATTGCGATCTCCTTGGTCTTGTTCTCTCTCTAGGATTTCCTCCTCTAGGGCTGAACAAAACAATTAGGGCTTGTTTTAGTCTTCACAAACCTCTCAAAAGATGTATTTATTGGCTTTCTTAAGAAGCCCTAATCAAGTCTAATTACCAAAGTAAAAAACGCCCCTCACTTAAGGGGGGACGAATTTTCATTAAGGGGGGGTATTTTGGGTATTTACAGCCTCATATTCCCTCCGTTTCTCTCGTGTCTAGGATGATGGAAATCTGCTGCGAGGTGATTTTCTTCTTTGAATTCCTCAATAGTGGAAGCTTTGGTTCGAGAAGCATGCAACTCCGGTACTTGTTGCGTCAATGCTTCGATTTGTCATTGCATGGCCTCCATGACTTCATCATGCCCACCAAGAGTGTTGATTTGAGAACGAGACATTTGGCGAGCGTTTGGCGCCATAGAAGTCTAACAACAATGGATTTTATGGAGAAGGATTTGAAAGGGATTCTTTTTTTTTCCTGGAATAGTGATTTGAAGAGGGCGAGCCATATATTAATATGGGTGGATCATACCTTTCGTTCCACTTTCAATTACTATGTCAATAGGATTGGGACTTCTGCTTGTTCCGACCGCAACAAAAAATCTTCATCGTATGTGGGCTTTTCCCCGTGTTTCATTGCTAAGCATAGTTATGCAGCAGTACCTTGACTAACTCCAGGTCCAATTGAAGCAAGCCCTACGGCCAATCCATCACCAATAACGGAAGCGGCAAGAATCAGTGGATTCATGGTAAGGTCCTTGCACAAAAATAAAGAAATGGTTAATGATACAATAACTGAATTATGACTTATTCCTCCGTCACTAAGATCCATCCAGTCGAAGAAAGTAAGAACTTCGAAACCGTGAAAACGGGGTTGTGGGAGAGCAATACAAGCGTCGTGCTGCTAAGGCGAAGCAGTGGAGTGAAGCACCCTAGGTGGTTAGAGTCTAGTAGCCGAAAGCATCACTAGGTTACGCTCTGACCCGAGTAGCATGGGGCATGTGGAATTCCGTGTGAATCAGCAAGGTGGCGCAACGGTAAGGTTGCTCCATTGCGACCTGGTGGTCACGGGTTCAAGTCACGGAAACAGCCTCTGCAAAGCAGGGGTAAGGCTGCGTACATCTAGGCCTCCCTAAACCTTGCGATGGCGGGAGCCTCATGCACTGGGTCACCCGTTTTTAGATAGCGATTTGAAAGAGATTAATGGAGAAAACAAAGACCGGAGGGGAAAAACAAGATGGGGGAAGACGATTGATAGAAAAAAAAAAGGATAAGAGAGGAAAGGACAAAAAGTAGAAGGAATGGGAATAAAGAAAGGAAGATTACAGATGTTGATAAAAAAGGGGTTGTTGGAAGGCTTCTGGATCGTAAAGAAGAACAGAACTTCTTTGAAACTGCAACTCTGATACGAAATGATGTAATCCTAGAAGAGATTACAGCAAAAACCACAAGAAAATAGGCGAATCAAACTCTGTGGATCGGAACTTGTTCGAAAAACCTAGTATGACGTTAGACTTTCCTAAAATATTTCAAGAAATCAAATAAGCAATGAACAATCAAGCGAATCACAATCAATACGTGCTTAGATTCTTAGTAGAACATTAAGAGATCAAGCCAACAGAAATTCACAGATCTGAAAATTCCCAAAGAGAATTTTTTTTATTTCTCATCTCCAAATCAAAGAAACAGTCCAAAAACTACTATTACCATCAGTTTCTAGGCTTTTATAGCCTCATTCATAAAATAGCAAGCTCAAATAAAAAATTAGAAATCTCAAACCAACTAGGAAAGTAGAAAATCTGTAATCCCAAACCAACTAGGAAAGTAGAAAATCTGTCTAAAATAAAATAGGAAAGTAAATAAAATTGGAAAGGTGTGGAAAACAGCTAGGAAAGGAATCATGCTCGGATCCTGGTGCTCCGTGGTCACCTAACCCGGTCCAACTTATCCCAAAAGTCATCGACAAGATCCCAGTTTGCATCAATAGCACAATAACAGTACATGTTAACATTCTCATTTTAGGGTAGTATATCTTTTGGCATGATGCCTTGCCGTCTTGAGGCTATGCATTGTGGCTTTTAAGGGCCCGTGTCATATTGCTATCTCATGCAGCCTGAACACTTGGCAAATTAATGTGTTGTGTGTATTCATGACAGGTGATAAAGAATGGGGAGATGCTTGGAGTTTCACATCTCAGAAACAGAAGAGTTCTGTCTAATGGTTTTTCTTTGCTAGGGAAGCAGAACTTGCAGGTTAGTGATCCTGCAAGCTTTGTTTTTAAGTTTTTAAGATGTTGTTTTCAAGAAAGGTTCCAATGCTTTAGTTGCGAATGGCAGTTAATGTACAGTGATGGAGATAAAGCATTTGGAACGTCTACTGAACTTTGCATTGATGAGAGATTAAGAATAGCATCAGATGGAATTATTGTTGTCAGGTAATGGTTCACACTCAGTAATTTGAAATCTATATTGCCGAGATTTTAATTTGCAATGTCTAAGATCCACATTTTTGACATTTAAGCTTGTAGTGACTGAAACTCTATTTGGCCTTACATTTTTGTTTTTTGAATGGTTCTATTTGGCCACACTTAAACTTGTAGAATCCTCCTTTACCTGTTCTTTTGTTTTTCTGTGGTCAGTCTGCAAGGTGAAATGTTTCAAGAAAGCTTAGCTTTTAGGCTTCTAGATAGGAATGGTAATTTCAGGATCTTGGGTACTGTCAGTATGGCTATTTGGTTTTAGTTTTTTTTGTTATCCAAATAGGAGTTTTATTATTGATGGGTTAATTGTTGTCCTATTTTTTCTAAAATTATATATTTGGATATATTTAAATATTTTATTTCTAGTGATTTCCCGATATAAATCCAAAAATAACAAAAAATATATCCCTAGATCCATGGACGAACCTTGCGGAGGAACCCATAGGTTTTCGGGGCATTGGATTCTCACCAATGTTTGCATTACTCACACCCTTCCCGAGAAATTCCGTAGACAACTATTTGTGATTATGATTTTCGGTACACAATGCCTCTCACTGATACACCTGTGGCAGTCCCTATATGCCCCCAAAATTAGAAAAAAAAAACAATTGTAGAAAATAGCTAAAATAGAACAATGGGAAGGTGATGCATATTGTAGCCCAATAAGTGGCATATTTGCCCATTAGAGTTTTTAGGATTTTTATTTCCATGTCATTTAGTTTTTAGGATTTTTACTTCCAGATTTTAGTTTTACGGATTTTATTTTTCATGTTATTTTATTTCAAGGTATTTTAATTGCCTATATATAGGCCTCTTGTATTAGGGTTTTCTGATTTTTTGGATAATGAATGAATGAATTGAGAATAGAGATTCTCCCCTTATCCCTCTTCTCCTTTCCCTTCTCTTCTTCTCTTATTCTTCTTCTCCTATTTCTCCCCTCTAATTTCTTGTCTTCTCTCTTCTTTCCTAGTGGATTCTATGGTTCGTCTCTCCTTCCGTCCTGTTCTTCTTCTCTTCCCCTTATTCTTCTCTTTTCCCCTCTTTCTTCTACTTCTCCTCCACAGGATCACATCAAATTGGTATCAGAGCAAAAGATCCAAGTCCTTTTCTCTCCCTGGTTTCTTTCCCCCAAGTATCTTCTTTCCCCAACCTCTCTTCCCATACCCTAAAAACCCCTTGGATCATCCCCCTCAACTATCACCAGCACCCTTTGTCTCATTCCATCAAACCCACTCTCTCACCCATTGATCTAGAACTACTACGCTCCCATAACAGCAGCCAATACCCCATCGTAACATCCTTACCATCACCCATAACAGCAGCTTATTGCTGTTTCCATCCGCCCAGAAAATCAGCAAACAGTCCCTCAAAATCTAACCAACAGCACCTCATACCCTAACCCAAAAATCCTCCACCCTTCATACCCTTGCTGCCCCTTTCTTCCCTCTCTAAAACCATCTCCTTCACCCTAACTTTCAGCCCTAACCCAGTCCCCATATTAGAGTCACGGAGAGATTAAAAAAAAAAAAAAACAGTTTGCAAAGCCTGCAAAATCTCCCCATCTCTACAATTTCCGCCCGTGCCACGTTGCCGCTCCGTCACTTCCTTTTTCCGGCACATCTTCCATGCTTCTCTTCTCCAACCCATTTCTTGGGGAAGTTTCCATCGTGAGCTTCTTTCTATCTTTTTTCTCCTAATGTTTCATTTCTTTATTTGACACATACCATACAAAGCAGTAGCTTTCTTAACAAGCAACCTTTTAACCTGCACTAACAGGTAAGAAAGGTTCTTATTACCTTTTAACCTGCAACCTGCAATAACAGGTACGAAAGGTTCAAGTGAGTGTCTTTTCTTTCTTAAGCTACAGGTAACTTTTGACTTGTAACTTGCAACCTGCAACTTAAATTCTTTTGACGTGGTAACTTCCAGTTACAGGTAAAAAAAGAAAGGAAGAAAGAAAGAAAGGAAAAGGAGTCCGATCATTCTATCTCATTCTCCACCATCATCTCTCTCCTTTCCCTACACTTTCTCTCTCTTCTTTCGGGCTATTTCCGCTCGGAATTTGTTCGCGACTTTTACACGGAAGTTGTTTCGTGCAACCAGCAGAGCCCATCCATCTCATTTTCACCCGCAAACAACGACTATCAGCCCAGTTTCAGGAGTAATCTTGACTGCTGATCGTGTTCCATCTTCCGATCATCGCCTTTTTGACATCTGATTTGAGATCCGTGAAAGGTATTGTGTTCCTTTCGACATCACGGACAGATCCGACGGCTGATTTCTTGAGATTCCATCTTGGGCCATGTGATAGTGATTTGCCCCACAATGACTACACCACGGGTTCCATATTTCTATGGTTCTGATGCCTACTACTATCCATATGGAGATTACGATGTTGCGTGCCTACAATGGATCAAGGCTCTTGATGCATTCCATAAGTATTATGGTTAGAATCATCAAATAACCATACATCAAGTTAAGGATACAGTATGTAGAGATGCCAAGGTGAAATGGAAATACTTCTTGTGAGAGCGCAGTGACTTAGGCATGCCTTGTTTTAGTCGATGGCAAGATCTCCGTGATGAGTTCGCGAAAGTATATGCTCGAAAGGCTTATTATCGATATCATCAGAGGCAAAGACAAGTCCAACCACGAGGGGATTGGGAAAAACACACAAGCTACTTTGGATCAGCACTCAGACATGATAGCTGATATGAAAGCAACCTTGACTCGCGTTACCAAGCATCTCGGACTTAAGGCTCCCTGGGAGGCATGACTACCAGGAATTCATGCTCAGCCTACCCGTCTCCTTCTTCCCATGTTGATGAGGTCACATCTCAAGAAGGGGTGGAAGATGCCACGACCGATATTGCCGACTCTCACGACATGCTAGACGCAGATGATGCTAGTGAGGGGCCAAATGTTCTTGGTGATGAGGTTGACAATGATGATCCAGTTGCTGAGCGTACTAAGTCTGAGCCTATTGCAGAGATTGAAGACACAGAGGCCATGATGAGCATTGTGCATGATGATACCGATGTTGCAGATGGTCCCACTGTTACAGAGGAGCTTTTGGCAGACATTGTTCATGTGGATATGGTGATGCATGTAGATTTTATATTTGACACGGTTGCGATCTTTTATGCAGCTACCCCGAGTCACCATTTACCGTCTATGATTTGCCTCAGCCGGATTGCCACTTTTCCAGTCCGTTGCACTTACTTGGATGGACAGCGTCTGATGGCCTATATCAGATGTGACTTTGACGGCCTTCTACTCCTACTGCGAGAGTGGGGCATTTATATATTTGAACCAGATCGCCTAGAACTCAAGGCGAGTTCTTTTCAACAAGGGGAAAATGATGCATATTGTAGGCCCAATAAGTGGCATATTTGCCCATTAAAGCTTTTAGGATTTTTATTTCTATGTCATTTAGTTTTTAGGATTTTTATTTCCATATTTTAGTTTTTACGGATTTTATTTTCCATGTTATTTTATTTCAAGGTATTTTAATTGCCTATATATAGGCCTCTTGTATTAGAGTTTTTAGATCTTTTGGATGATGAATGAATGAATTGAGAATAGAAATTCTCCCCTTATCCCTCTTCTTCTTCCCCTATTTCTCCCCTCTAATTTATTGTCTTCTCTCTTCTTTCCTAGTGGATTCTAGGGTTCGTCTCTCCTTCCATCCTATTCTTCTTCTCTTCCCCTTATTCTTCTCTTTTCCCCTCTTTCTTCTACTTCTCCTCCCCAGGATCACATCAGAAAGCTAATTGATAAGTTCAACATATCTCCAATTGTCTTCACATATAACCAAGTCTTTGACTGCTTCTTTCTTAATTGAAAGCCTGTTGAATTCTATAATTTATCTACTTCTATTTACTCTTTCATATCAATACACCAATGACTACTATTTGTAAATATGATTAGTTAGGAGGTAGGCATCATTCAATCACTTTAAAGAGGAAAATAATACTAAAAGAAGACATAAAAGGATGAAAAACAATTGATCTAGTTGTCTAGCATGTTCATGCACAGTTATAGCCAAATAATGCACCCAATTTACCGTAGTTTATCTCTAGAAGGCAAATTAGCTGGGAGGAAAAGAAAAGAAAATCAAGCATTTACCTCAAATAAAAATCGCTTAAATCCAAAGCTTTGTTGTTGCATCATTTTGCCAATCAGAAGATTTTTAAATAAAAATTTTCAGAGAGTTTCAGAATGATCGCCAATTTATCCCTATATCCTTTCACCTATCTTTGAAGCACAACAAAAATTGTTTTCATTCTTTGTCCTCATCGAGGATGCTTGCAATATATGGCATATTGGACTCTACTATCCTATGCATGCAGTATGTTGTCTGATATGCACTGTGTCTCATCTCAGACAAAACCAACTTAAAGAAGGATAATATGGGATATGGGGGTGTATGCATCCACCCCCATACCATGTCTCTGAAAGTTGGACTATGAGAGGTATTATCTGTAACATCTCTGTATTGGACAACAGGTCATTCCATGCTCTAATTTGCTTCTTCTCTGCGAAGTTTTCTAGTTTACTGATGTAGGCCTCCTCTTCTCCTTTTGTTTCTTTTCTATTTGCTGGCAAGGTTTATTGTCACTCTTTTACTCATATTAACTTTTAGACCTCACCTGGATCGCTTTTTCTCCATTTTTTCTATGATTTGGGACGAAAAAGCACCCACCATATAGGACATTGGAATGCTCCCTATCTTACAACCAAAATCTCCGGCTAATTGCTCCATTTCCCCCTGTTCCTACCTTACAATCTACTGTCTTACTTCCACTCATTAAAATTTAGACCTGTTGTTGCTTCAACCCACTTCAATATAATCTTGAGATTCCCCACTTGCTTAAAGGATTCCCTCACAAAAATCAGTGTATCATCTGCAAATTGTAGATGGCTTACTGACCCAACATTTCTAATTTTGATCCATTCAATCATACCCTTATCGTCTGCCGAGGCAATCATTCTACTGAGTGTCTCCCCCACAATTGTGAAGAATGGAGAAAGTAAATCTCCTTGTTTTAACCCTCTAAAGTTCGAGAGAAAGCCTTTTAGGTGACCAATTGATATTAATTGAGAACATCGGTTTAGATATGCAAGCTTTTATCCAACCCCTCCACTTCCCTCCAAAACCCATTCTCATGGGGCATAGTCCACAAAATCCCAATTGGCATGGTCACATGCTTTTTCCATATCGATCTTGCATAGTACTAACTTGTTTTGTTTTTCTTTCTTTCATGTCTCTAGGCACTCATTAGCTACTAACTCTTTATCGAGTATATGCCTTTCACAAGAGCACCTTGAAAGGGAGAAATAATCTCCCACATTTCCTTCCTTAGTCTTCTACCTAAGGTTTTTGCAATAATCTTATAAACACTCCCCACTAGGCTGATGGGTCTGGAAGCCTTCGCCTCTCTATGCCGTTTTTTTTTTTTTTTTTTTGAAAGTTGACCTATTTTCATTGATATTAGAATTACATTGGGGACCAGGAGTCCCAACCCATATCACAAAATATCAAATAATTGGTCTGGGCATACCCTGGACCAGGAAATTGTAAGACAAGAAACAAAATAAAATAACGGGGACATGTCTTCCTTCATCCTGCCAGTGACCAAATATATGCTTGAACCCCAGGGGTGCTTCTTTGTACCAGCTCTTCCACCAGTCATTTTTACAAATTAATCTCCAATTAGTCCTATTAACACCGTAACTAACAGACACTAGGGTTTCAGCACGTCTATTATAACCAAACCTCTAGCAAATAGAATAGCAAAGCAGAAAGATTCAGACAAAAAGCCAGTCTAAGCGAAAGACATAGTCTCTCAAGCCAAAATTGGTCAAAGTATAGCCCATCTGAGTACACACAATTAATAGATACTTTTGCAATCTAGTGGTGGCATCTTTGCCTTGGTCGATCACAAATGTTACAGACAGCCTCCCAAATCCTTCCCCGATCTTGTAATCAAGCAACCTCCCGATACACCCCTACGAATTATCTTTCCAACCTTCTGAGGGCAAGAACAACCTCCAGGGAAGGATTACACCCTAACCGAATGACCCTAAAGTCTTTCAAGCCAAGGGGAATCAACATCCAAACAAATGCTCCACAACCTCCATTTAAGCTTAAAGCCAAAGGTGGCCACAAATATTGAAACATAGTCGAGATCTTTAACGAATTTTTCGCTAACTCGCATCCTCCAGAAAACTAAGATTCATCTTCTTTAGAAATTAACTACCTTATGAACCGTCTAACCACCTTCTTTAGATGCTAAAAAACTAACTATCTATAGGGGGCGGAAGATTCTTCCTTTAGGGTTTACAATCCTCGGCCCCCAAGACTTCCACCTGCTTCCCAGATTCTTGTTCAATACAGACCTCCCTTTTCCCCTTCAAATCTCTCATCGCCATTGTCATAAACATATTTTTTTTAAATTTCAAGGTCATCATCATATCCTATCCCAAAGACATCTCCTATAACCAGCATCTCATCAAACTCCTCAGAAGAATTACCATCATTTTCTACTTCCCCTGAACATTCCTCATTCATTTTACCTTTTTCTTTATCTTCATCTTCCTTTCCCATCCGTTCCCGAATTTCCTGACTTCTCTGTCTAACGAGTTCCGAGATTCTTGAGATTCCTCTACAGAAGCTGCTAACAGTTTTTCTATTTTCTCTATCCCAGCCACTTTCTCCTCTTCCCACCGCCGTCGACGAATCCCTTCTCTTCTCTTCTAAAGCTTCCGTAAAAAAAAGGAAGCTTATAGATCTGAACATATACATCTTTCGGATCTGTTGACCCTGAAACTTTTTTGAGCTCCTCCATATTCTCCCTTGACTCCTTCTTGAATTTCGTCCACTGCTTCTTCCAAATCCCCCTCGAGATTTCTCTTCGAGTGGGAAATTCCTCCGAAGCCATCTCCTCATCATACTCCAACTCCTTCAGAAGTTTAAGGTTGTCAACGACGAAGGAGGTGGCCTTCCTCTTCCTGATCTTGGATTCATCTTCATTCGACATATAAAGGGAAAGTGGTTTATCAAAATCTTTCAAGAGTAGCATAACTTTGGAGGCTAAATTTTTCTTACTGCTTTTTTAATTTTTTAAAACGACCCAAAAGCCTCCTTTTAAAGAGGGAAAGACCGCCCCTAGTGGCCCTTAAATGTGATTCAATGCTCGCACCTCTACCAGCCTGACCGACTTTTCCAGAGTTACTTATCCGAGGGGTACTGACACGAATCCCATTGTCCTGACATTTATAAGATTTCAAAACCCTTGACCCATTTGTTCTTTTTGCTACTATTGAAAAAGCGATTTTTAAATTTAATTGCCTTTCCATCTACCGCCGACTGCAGATTGCAACTGTCAGCAATATCTCTCCTAATGGCTTTTCCCGAAATGGCATGTGTCTTAGCCTTTAGAGATTGCTGAGTCGCACCTTTCCCATGTCCGTCTACCTTCCCTTTCAATGATGATTTCTTTCTTTTCAATTTTTCTGACGGCTTTTCCATTCCCCAAGACAGTAGACGATTCAAAAAACAATAAGGGCCCATCCAACGGCTCCCTAACAATGAAATTGACACTTTTACCCTCAAGATTTTCCAGAAACAGTCCTTCCGTTTCCATGGAAAATCTTTCTCCGGCGATTTTTCATCGGCGGCATTGTTTTCGGGATTCTTTTGGGAAGTAGAATTATCTGGGGCCGAGGAATCCCCTACCACCGACAAATCCCGTATAGAATTAAACTCCTCAGCTACTGCCTTAACTCCCACCGGATAGATGTTGGAATCCACCTTAAAGTTTATAAATGAGGGTAGGCACTTCCACATCGATGTAAAAACCTTGGCAGTTGCAAATTCTAGACAGTGATCATGGCTACCAAACATCTGTGTTTCCAGGACCTGTCCGAAATGCTGACCCAAGGCCTCCATCATGGAAACTGACCAGGCGTGAAGCGGGATATCATAAAATCTAAGCTTTACAGTTCTCGCACCAGTATTAAGAGCTGGAAACCAGGGTTGAAGGGAGACAAGGTATCCTCCCAAATCATCACCACCACGCCTTAGGATAGACGTGGACTGGCCTTGTGACTCAAGGCAAAATAGCACCAACGAAGGGCTGATACAAAACTGCTTATTAAGCAATGGAAGAGCCCAATGTCTTTTAGCCCATCCCCAAACCTCCTCCAACAGTGAATTGTTTCTTAAAGTACCAACTTGACAGCTTTTAAGAGTCCTTTTTCTATCAGAAACTAGATCTATTGGGATACTGATCAACAGAGTCTCATCCTTGTTTTCAGCTGAATGAGCTACCTACCTTAGGAACCCAGGATTTTGCTAGATCAATTTTTCTTTTGATCCAGAACATTTCCTACAAACACTGTGCGAGCCAAAATTTTTATACTTGCAGTTCAAACACATCCAATCACTACCATGATGATGTGAGGGATCTACCCTTTTAGAATTTGTATTTCTTCTTCCACGGTATTTTCTATTTCCGAACTCAAATCTTCTCACCATCGTGTCCAAATCCTCATAGCTTCCCAAGGATCGGGGGAGGGATCTTGGGGGGGGGGGGGCAAATGATCCCACCCGGCTCTCCCCTTGACTCAGCAGGATCAAGGATCTACGGCAACAACTGTTGTAAACTCCCAGAGTATGAAATACTTCTTGGGCTGAATATCCACTTTCTACAAAAGCTAGAAAGGAGACAGCCAACCGGTCTAGATTGAAGCCACAACTACAGATGACCGGACTAGCAGTGTAGTCGAAACAAGGCGGAGGATTATCCCGACGGCGACTTTAATATTCCCTTACGGTCATCCCCTCCCCTCCCCACTCCCACATTCTTCTTGTTATCGAGGAGTGATCCCTAGACATGGCCATGCTCTCTTTATGCCGAATAGATTTGATAAAATAGCCATGATGCTTGACGACAGGATGCTTCTCTCATAAAACTCATCGATGACTTTCATAAGTTCTTTGATAGTGTCCCACGTCTTCTTCAAGAAAGCAAAGCTGAGGCCATCTGGGCTCGGGGCTTTATCTCCAACTTAAGGAGAACACTGCTCCTCTTACCTCTTCTTCAAAATTCCTCTCTAATCAAATTGCAAACTCCCTTGAAACCTCTCTAAAGGCTATTCCTTCAATTCTGGGACACCGTCTCCTCTCTTTGCTGTACAAGGCCTTGTAATATCCGATAGTTTCTTCATCAATTCTATCCTCTTCTTCCACCAACTCTTCCTGCATCATCAAGCTCACTATCTAATTTTTCCTTTTTCTTGTGGTAGCCATCTGCCATTTTATGGAAAAAGCTGTGTTTCAATCTCCTATTTTCAGCCACAATGCTTTCGATGTTTGCCTCCACTTTATTTCTTCCCATAGTAGCAGTCTTTCGTTTTCCCATAGTAGCAGTCTTTCGTATTCTTGGCGCAACCTCTCCCTTAATCACTCCCCCTCATCTCCTCTTCCTTCCTCTAAATCACTGTTAATAATTTCTATCTGCCTTTGGATTTTGTTCTCCTTTGCATCAACTGACCCGAAATTTTCCTTCTTCCATTCTTTGATTTTTTTTCTTCACTATTTGTAGTTCTCTAGTGAATTTGATTCGTTTCCACCCATCTGCGTTGGTACCCAATTGCTGGAAATCTTTAGTTTTCATGAAATTTCAAAGTAACCGTTTTAAAAATAACTCGTGAAAATGATGGTTGTAGTATTAGTGAGTTATCTATTGCTTTTTTTTTTTTTGGAATCATTATTTATCGATTACAATATCAGATTTATTTCTGAAATTTGAAGGGAATCTTCTTTCCTTTTGAAGAATTCAATTTTGATTTTGTTCAAAACCTAGGGATTGTATTTTATCCGGTACTTTTTTCCTATTTTTACCTTCCATAAATATGGTACTGACCTATCTGGTTATACCTATATTGAGCTATTTGGATTTTAGCATGATATTTTTCCCCTTATTTCTCTCTCCCTTTCAGCATGGAAATTTTGCGGCCAAAAAATGTTGATGGTTTATCATCGACATGCATCAAAGGAAGAGTAAAAATTACCACACGCTGTCTATGGCTTGACAAAGGAAAGCTTTTAGATGCACTTTATAGAGCTGCACATGCTGCTCTATCAAGCTGTCCTATAAACTGTCCACTGGCTCACATGGAACGAACCGTATCCGAAGTATTAAGGAAGATGGTAAGGAAATATAGTAGCAAAAGGCCCGAGGTCATTGCGGTTGCTGTAGAAAGTACGCCAGGAATTCTTTCTGATGAGCTGAAGTCCATGTTATCTGGAAAATCCAGTGGTGGTTTTGGGCCATCTTTAACAAATGGACCAGTTGATGCACATATGAGGAAGAGGTCAAGCAAAAAGCTTGATGGAGTCAGCAATGGTAGTACCATTCTTGCTGATGACCTGGTAGAAGAAGAGGCTGAAGGTAGTAACTTCAATTTGGTATCCCTTTTTCTATTTCTGATGGTAGTTTCTTATTTTAAAACTGTTCCTGACTTACCGTCTTTTTTAAGTTGATCTTTGAAGAGTTCTCTTTATTAGTGTTATGAAATTTTCTAAAATATTATACTTTTAAAATAATCAGGATATTGTTTTTTATTTTATTTTAATGGCAAATGATTTATTATTTTTCGGACATTCTTGCAGATGACCTGGTAGAAGAAGAGAATGAAGGTAGTAACTTCGATTTGCTCCCTTTTACCATTTCTGATAGACAGTTTCTTACTTACATTTGCATTTGGTAAAACAAAGGATTTTCAAAGTGCAAGAATTCTTTTTTTTAGGGGAGAAATTTGCTCTTTGATCTTTGAAGAGTTCTTTTTATCAGTGTTATGAAATTTACTCTTTGAACTTTGAAATAAAAGTTCTGTTTATCAGTATTATGGAATTGTCTAAAATACTAGATATGGTTTTTTTTTTTTTTAAATGGCTAATGATCTCTAATTTTTTGGACATTATCTTAGGCTTTGACACAATAACATTAATGTTTATTAAAGTCATGTGAATCAATTCGAATAATGTTAAAAATTTGAGGTATGCTAAACTCAAGGGCACCCTAGCAAAAATGGGATGAAAGAGCGCCCCCATTGCTTGCACATCACCACAGTGCAATTAATGCTCCGACTTTTACATATTATAAATCCACTATGCTGATGTGCAACCAATGAGAGCTCCCTTCCATCCCCCTTTTTTGCAAGGGAGCCCCTGAGTTTAGCATTCCTCTAAAACCTTATCTTTGGAGAAACCAGTTACTTTTTATGAGCAACTTTTTTATTGTTATTTTTTTTTCTGGAATCCGTTCATGCAGATCTGGATGTCAAACTACTGTCAGAGGATGACACAACTACAAGTTCTGATTCTGATGCTCCATCTTCATTCACCCCAGCGGAATCGCATGACTTCTGGGAATCATTTGGAGCTCTATCTGTTGAAATACCAAAAGACGGAAGTAAATTCATTCTGAAAGAACATCAGAAGCTCACAGAGAATGGTAATGAAGGAAGTGGTGAGGAATCTATTGAATCAGCCAAACCCCGGTCAGTAGCTCCCAAGCGAGCAAAGCCAAACAAATGGAAGCCTGAAGAGATAAAGAAATTAATCAAATTGCGTGGTGAATTAGATAGCAGATTCCAAGCTGTGAAAGCTCGGATGGTTCTCTGGGAAGAGTTGTCTGGCAACATGCTGCAATCTGGAATAAAGCGAACTCCCGGACAGTGCAAATCTCTTTGGGCATCGCTGGTTCAGAAATACGAGGTTTGTCCCTTCTTTTCGTTCTTTTTTTCTTTATGTTAGAAAAATGAGGAATGATAGAATGAAGGTCGCCCTTGCTAAAACAAACTTCAAGGCTGCCCCCATTGGTCAGTTTCAGCAAAAGTCAAAGCCCTTTCCATTTTTCCCACGTTATCGACTTTTCTTGGCGCCATCTTAAATGAACTTTGATGAAACTGACCAATGGGGCCGCCCTTGACGTTGGTTTTTGCAAGGGCGCCCTTATTTTTTGTTGTGGTTGGAACAGGCAGAAGTCCCAATCCTATTGACATAGTAACTGGAACTTAGAAGTAGGAACCTCCTCTCGGGGTGACGCTCCCACCTCGGAACCTCGATTCGGCGCTCCTTAGGAAGGAGCTTCCAGGGAGCGCGATCCCAGAGAGACAGAAACCGCTCTAATGACGCTTCCTGCTTCTATTACTCTATAAGTCCCACCATCACCAACTTCCTTATATCAAACTCCTCCAACTTTTTAAAGTACTTCATTGGAGCAAGCACAAAGGCTTGTACATCTTCAGAAGGCACGAGGAACGAGTGCACACAAATGAAGATGGTGAAGATGATTAGAAATTAGCTTTTAGATGTACTTAAATTTTGAAAGATATATATGAAAATGGTTAGAAACTATTATTTTTTGATGTACTTGAATTTTGAAAGATATATAAAGAAAATATTACATGCACGCTCCCACGGCTCTCCCAAACTTAGACTCTTTTAGACCCCACGCTTCCCCGCACCCGCTCCCGCCTCCGCACCCGCTCCGGCATTCGCTTCGTGCTTCTAAGAACTGGAAGTGGAACGAAAGGTATGATCCATGCATATTGATATATGGATTGCGTAATCAAATCAACCTTTTTTTTTTATTCTTACTAATTTTTTTGATTCACCAGCTCTTATCTCTTTTGGAAGGAGCAATAATCAAATAAATAAAAAAATCAAGATATAAAAACTCATTTTTTCCTGCATCATCGAATTTTTTCGGCGTCATCTTAAATGAACTTTGATGAAACCGACCAATGGGGGTGCCCTTGAAGTTTGTTTTTGCGAGGGCGACCTTCATGCTATCATTCTTCTAGAAATACATGATGAAAATGTGCCTGCATTTCAACAAACAGTAACATGCTCCGACACTGGTAAGAATAATCTTAGAAGTTATAACGACATGAAAAAATTGAAATCAATCAAAAACAGGTCTTAAAGAGAATAGCAACACTATAGAGAAAATAAGAGCATTGGCTACTGTTCTCAATGTGAAAACTAGCAAGCAACAAAGTAAAGCATCATAATACATCAAAATCTCTACAAAAGGCGGTTTACATTGTATAAAGAGACCCTTTTCACCTCCAACACACTTTATTTCCTTGGCATAACTCCCTTGACCTTACTATTTTTTTTTTAACATTAAAGCACTTCCAATGTAGTCCTAAATCAAGCTAGAATCCTTTAAGAACAATACAGGAACCTTCCAAAAAATAACTCAAAACTCCTTCAGAAATAAACTTCTTATCATAATCTATTTCTATCTGTAAACCCATTGTAATTTAGCTTTCATGTTTTAACCTAAACCTCCACAATGCAACTTGGAAACACCATATGCTTACAATCCCAATTATTTTAAAAACGGATTTGCTAGGGACCATAGCAGAAGGCATTTTGTGGGCTGGCTGTTGCATGAGAGAGCAGCCACCTCACAATAAGACAAACTCTGCTGAAAAATGAGCCTATTTGGCTACATCTTCCATGTTATAATCCTCATAAACAATCAGAAAACAAATTATTTTTTAATTTCAAATAAACATTTATTATAATTCATGACATTTTTTTCTTCAAGGGTCATCATTCCTTCTTCAATTTGTAGTTCGAAGGACCTATATATACATATACGCACACACACATACGCGCGCACACACACACACACATACATACATATATACATATACATACACACATATGTGCACACACACACACATCTATACATGTACCCGTGTGGGACTAAAAAATTGATCTTTAGCATTGATCACGGTGTATCTGCCTGGTCGTTCTCTTTTGACATATTCTTCATTTCAATACACGTGTAATCAAATATGGTGACTTTGCAACCTTGCTAGAGCAGCCTTTTCATTTTCCATTTGTTGTTACCTAAGGGCAATGGGCCTCTTTGGGTATCTGCATAGTCTTGTATGGTTTTGAAGTCAAATATGATTATTTGAAAATAATAGCTATAATAATTTTGGAAATGATAGTCAATGGCTTCTAAAGAGAAGTGATAAAGGGAATGACTTCTAGAGAGAGCAAAATGTCTCATTTGCAAATAATCTTATTTGCAATCAAGGACCAATTTTTGTGGCATCCAAAGAGGCTCTAATGATATGTCTTGATTCACTTTTGCTATTACAGGAAAGTAAGAGTGGCAAAAATAGCGAAAGGGGTTGGCCTTACTTTGATGACATGGACAAAATTTTGGCTGCGCGTGAAGAGGCAACAAAGTGAACTGCAACAAATGACAATGCAACCACAGCTACTACAAATTTTGAAACGTTAAGCTGATGCACCATATTTGTATCAGCTAGAGCGGTAAGGGGCATACTTCTCTTTCGCTTTCTTCTTTTGATGCAAGAAAAAGGGCCAAGAAAATTAATCTGTTCTAAAGCGTCATTTTCTAGTAGATTGATAATATATATATATATATATATATATATATATATATATATATATATATATATATATATATATATATATTGACAATTACATGTGGAATGCCAATGTTAAACACATGCAAATGTATCTATTGGGCAATTTTATCAGGCTTAAAAATGGCCCTGACGCAGATTCCATCCCCAGGTATAACTGTAATGTCTTTATAACATTCAACTAGAAATTACAGGAAGAGCCTTTGAAACTGCAGAGAGTTCTTTAATTTCTATTTTAAGTTGCTTTCTGATAGTTTACTTTTCAGCTTGCCTTTGATAGCTCTTTCATTTCACTGTGTATCAGTCACATATATATGAACAGAAACATTGCATCTTGTATTCATGGTGAAATTTTAATCTGTTTTCATGGCTGCATGGATATGGTTTTAGGTCCTTGTTTGCATTCATTCGTGTCTGCGTGTGCATCTCAAAAACTAGGGGGAGTTGCAGATACTTAGGCCCTGTTTGGATTGCAGGAATTTTCTGGAATAGTTTGGCAAAGAAGAAAAATCTCAGAATTTCCTATTTTTCCATTGTTTGACCGCACATGCAAAAAAGTGGGTTAGAACCACTGTAGCTCAAGATTCATTTACATGGACCTTTAATTTATAATGATGTCGCTCTGAATAAGCCATAACCATATCATTTTCCTCTAAATTATGGAAACAATAAAAATTTCCTAGGAAAAAAATCCGGCAATTCAAACAGGACCTGCCTTAAGATTTTCAACTCGGGAAAACCTAATCATGTCGACTTTGGAAATTATTGCCCGGGATTTGCTAGCGTCCATCGCAGAAGGCATTTTGCGGATGGTCTGTTGCATCTGACAGCAGCCATCTTGTGAATGAAGACACTATCTGCTGAAAATGTGTGAGCCTTTGTGGCTGCTGTCAGATGCAACAGACCATCCGCGAAATGCCTTCTGCGATGGACGCTAGCAGATCCCTCACCTTTTGAAATTTGCTATTAAAGCCCGTTATAATTTCTCAAAAGCTATCAATAGCCAATTAAGGAAAAAGGGTAATGTTATTGCACTCTTGTTTTCATAATTTCACCGTTCTCTTTGTTAAACACTTCTTGAATAAGTTGTTAAGGCCACATTTGGCAATCAGGAAAGCTTTTTACATGGAATATTGGTTTATCAAGAAGTGGGAGAGGGGCAGGGGGGAGTGGGAGAGGAAGAGAGTTGCGAAGTCATTAGTGAGGAGAGGGTGACAAGTAGGCAGAAAAATAGGAAAAAGAAAAACTCTAATCAAAATAGAGTTTTTGGTTTCCTTATTTGTGTCACTTGGCATCATCTCCTCCTGCGCGCGCACTCTCTCTCTCTCTCTCTCTCTCTCTCTCAAAAAAAAAAAAAAAAAAAAAAGAAAGAAAAGAAAAGAAAAAAGAACTGCTACCGATTAATCAGATAATTGTTTCAAAAAGTGAGGAATGCCATCACCATATTAAGGTACTGTAGATATTATTATCCTAAAAAAAAAATGTCTAATAAGGTATGGTGACAAAAAATGCTGCCATCCATAATATTTGGCATATCCTCAATGGGAAAAGATATTTCCAACCTGTTCATTTTTTAATAGCTAATTTCAAAAACCATGAAATGAAAAGTTGACATTATAAAAAGAGTAATGACATCAACACTCTGTTTTAATAAGAGGCGCTCAAGTCTCTTGTCTTTTAGTATTTGAAGGGAAAGAGCTTTCTGAAAACTGTTATTACTTCAGACAGCCCTTAAAATACTAAAAGACAAGAGACTTGAGCACCTCTTATTAAAACATGTAAGTGTTGATATCATTTCCCTATAAAATGGCTACTTGTATTGCTATGGTCATGATTTGATAATTGCACTAACTCATCTTGTCATCTATTATTTAAACAGCTGACAAAGGTTAATACAGTGCCCAAAAAGATCCCACAAGCCAATGTTAAAAGTATAGACAAGCTGAGATTGCGCAATTAATAAAACATGGTAGTGCCAATATCAGTAGCCTGTAAAAAAGGGTAACAATATTGCACTCTCTTATTTTACAATTCTCTAATGTGAAGTGATATATTTGTCCCCTTTTCTTCCCTGCGACACACCCTTTTATTGTAATTATGAGTTTATGATTACCCTTCCTAAAATGGAAGAGGGTGACCGAGGGAAGAAAAGAGTCGAATATATCATTTTCCTTTTCCAATAAGTTTTTAAAGGATGTTAGAATTCTCCAAAAGCTATAACCAACCAATTAGAAAAGTTTTAAAAAAGGGGAGTGCCATTATCAAAATAAGGTACTGCAGAAATCATTACCCTAAGAATGTATGTTGACAAAAATGCATCGGGAAAAAACGTATTGCCATCTTAATATTACGCATCTCCTTAGAGGGAATTGATACTTCCACCCTGTTCATCTATATACAGTAAAGTTGGCCTTTAGTTCTTTTTTCCATGAACAGGATTGTTGGGCGCAATTTTAAGTCCCCACAAACTCTTGCGGACTGTGCCACTCTGAGACATTGTTTGGATTCAGATTGCAGGAATTTTTTTTGGAAAAAGTTAGGAAATGATTTTTTTTTTCGAAGTTTCCTATTCTTAAGTGTTTTACACATTAGAAAGATAACATGAACCGGTGTGGTTCAAATTTTATTTGCAGGGACCTTCAATTTACGATGATATCCCTCTAAATAAAACATAACTATATTGTTTCCCATGTGATTCGTTGGAACATGTTGTCACGCTCCCAGCCACTCACAGACATATTAATTTACAATCACAAGGTTGATGGGTGCGACAACGCTACATACTTGTAAAGTTGCCTTCACAAGCATGCAAGGCTAGCAATAAACAAAACCATGCTCAACAAAATAAATCCAAATAACCATTCAACCTCAAAGTAAATAAATCCACTACAATTCATATTCAATTTCTCTCATCCCTATGCTAAAGAAAATAAAGTAAATGAGTCTAAAGATCTCTAATACTCACTAGTAATCTAAGAAAGCAAATAATGAAATTTTCAGATAATCCTCCCTCGCTGCTCCAACGTCAAGCTGGAATCACGCCTCGGGATCTGAAATTTGTTAAATAAGGGTGAGCTAAACGCGCTCATGTGATGTAATAAGAAAGCTACACTAACATATATGGCATCAAAAGCAAAAGCAATCAAAAGACGGTAAGGCATTCAATGATAACAGTAACTGTTAGTTCAATGGGCATCAATTTTTAGAAATAAGGCATCATTCAATTTTAATATTCGATATGGGTGTCAAATTCGATAGGTTAGAGTTTCTTGAGACATCTATAGTGCTATGTTTATTGATTTGATATCTGTCTACTATATGACAGTAATTACACTGGCAAGTGATATCTAAGTGCCAAAGGTATTATGCATTCCCCCATTGGCTAAGAGTCCAGAAATAAACTAGCATCCCAAGAAAAATTGATTCGATATTCAGAAGATTAGGTATTCAATAGCATGTGGTTCAAAAGATTCATAATGGGTGTACAGTCTCAATCTATAAGGTATCATGGCTTTCAACATTCAATAGGGTGCAATAATCAATAATCTGAATTGGTTTTCAAATAGTAAAGTATGTGAACAGTAAGAATACTGTCAAAAAGGTTTGGGATGATAACTCATCAGTACGTCTTGGTTCTTTTTAATATTTTCATTCGAAAATTAAAGGAATAAAAAAAGCATACCTGATGATAGTAACTTCTCTAAAAAAATTTGAATTAAACAGAGTACGATGAATCCACAGATCTGAACTCTAGCGAGGCTGATCGGAAAATTTGGTTGAAAATAGATGCTTAATACACATATTAAAGTCTAAATGTCTTATTCTCACTTTCTACTAATCGTGAAATCCCAGTAAGGCAACATAGAGGGGGGTGAATTGGTTGTCTTATAAAATTTTACCTTTTATAAACTTTTGCTATTTAGATTTCTAGTGTTGTTTTTAATAGTTTAAATAATGGGAGATTTGATTAGCAACACTTAACACTCAATAAGCATTCAACACTAGTTTCAAGTTTGTCAACTTAATTAATGTAATTTGATTATACAAATAAACACTAGTTAGTTGATTGACAAATCCAAGAGATATCTTCAATAAATACAAATCAAAGGTACTCACTTCAATCAAGCATGAGATGATCCCAATAGAAATAAAACACAAGTAAAAGTGTAGGGATAGAGAGAGTGCACCAAGAAGGAGGAGAAGATTGCACACAAGATTTTTAAGTGGTTCGGTCTTAAACCCAAGACCTACTTTACTCTTCCCAAGTTGACCTCTTGAGGAATCCACTAATAATCTTCTTCACCACACCGACCAATTACAACGAGCACTACTGCTCCAAGGGACTTAAATACGGCGCCCCTTTCGCCAAATACAATCCGAGCACAAACGCTTCAAGGGACTAAAATATGGCGCTCCTTTCGCCAAATACAATGATGAAGAAAAGGAAAGTGTTTGTAGCTCACTTTGCCTCTTTGTAAGCTAATTACAATGTGAAGCTCATTCACTCTCACTTAGAAAGAAGATTACAAGTCAAGCCTAAAGTCTCTCAAAGGTATTTCAAGATTAAGGCACAAGAGAGGAAGTGAGTGATTTTTAGTTTCAAGAGGATTCTCAGCTTGTATGATAGTCAAGGAGTGTTATATGAGTCCTTAAGAAACTCATTTGAAAGCCTAGAGACCCATATATATAGTGAAAACAAAAATATAGCTGTTTTAGGGTCTCTAACGGTCACCACAGAAGCATCGCATGGAATTCCGTAGTGGCCGTTTCCATTTTTTTATTTTCCAACAGAACATTTTTTTTTATTTTCACCATATTTTCCATTTTTTATCCTGTTTGTAAAATTCATAACTCACTCGTTTCTTGTCGGATTTTGACGCTCTTATACTTGATTTGAATAAAAACGATGAGATCTTTCTGTTAAAAATATTTTCAAAAATATTTGAAAATGTTTTGGACCTGTTATGATAGGATTTATGTGCTGGAATCCATTTTCAAGTGCTAAATTCATGTTTATCCATTTTAAAACTTAACTTAGCACTTGGGATTTGGGGCCACTTGGTTTTGGGTCACTTTTGAAAATATTTTGAAGTATAGTTTAGTGTGCCCTGATCAAGAAAAAGTCCTAAGAGAGACGGAAATACATTCTACTATTCTATGCACTCTCTTGAATGACTCTTGAACTAGCCTTCAGTTGATCTTCCTTGAGTGCAAGGCTTGCTTGTTTGATCTTCAATTCGAGCTCTTTGCTTGACATCTTCCATTCTTTGAGGTCTTCACTTGTCTCCCGTGGTTGGTCTTGAATTTGATCAACTCCCTTGAATGGCATGCGCATGGCTTTGGTTTTTGGAGTGATCATTTGCTTGACTTCACTTTGCCTTCGTGTTGGGATCTTCAAATCGAGCTATTTGCTTTGACACCTAATAATGATGCCACCAATATGTTCAAGCTCCTTTGACATGTGTTTGATTCATTCTCAGGCATAGGCCATGGTATAGTGCTTGTGCTAGCATAATTTGACCTATAAATAACTTGCCTATATCACAACACTCAAGGAATCTCATTAGTCCATAAGACTAATCAATTTGTGTTTGTTAATCATCAAAACATGGTGATTGGTTGAAACCATGGGAACCCTTGGGCTAACAAATTGAGTCTTAGATAACCGATTGGATCTCCACCGCAAATGATGATCAGATCCAAGCTAGAATTAGTCAAATCTTCATAAGTTGGCCGGAGAATGGCCGGATCTCATCCGGAGTTAGCCGGAGAAAAAGAAGAAAGAACGAACTTAGGTTAGGGTTTTATGAGGTTAGAAACTGAAAATGAGCAATAGAGGAAGAAATGATCTTGCAAGAGGTAACAAACATAGCATATCGAAGAGGAAAATGGCCGAATCTTTGCCAGAATCCGGTAGGGTTTGCCGGAGAAGAAAGTTTTTGGTCGAAGAAATGAATTAGGGTTTCTCTAAGTCTTTCTCTTTCTCTCTCTATGAGAAAACCCTAGCTTGCAAGGGAAGGTTCTCAAATAAGAGCTCATGAGCTCTATTTATAGAAATATTCACAAATTTTTGGCCCTCATTAATTCCATGGACACCCCTATCACCAATAGTTTATCTTTGTTTTTATTGCAAAGGGTGGTCTATGAGAAAGAAAGTTAATGAAAATTTAAGAGGCAAATTTACCCCCTTGTTTAGTTTACTAGAAAACCCCCTTGCTATAACACACTCACTTTTTCCTTTCACTAAGTCACCCCCAGGTCTCAATAATACACTCTCCTCTTCAACACTACTATTCTAATTATACTCGTCCTATTAGGCATTTTTCAACAGATTTTGATAAAATTTTACAGGGACCTACTTGGGATTCTAAACTACTCTAGGATGACTTTTGGGACACTAATTCACTTGTTTAGAGAATTTTTATTCACTCAGACTTATTTAGAGTTCTGTCAAAATGGGGTGTCTACAAATGCCCCTCTTTGGCAGAGTGTGCTTGTCACACGAATGGCAAAGCTGACAAGACAACACATTTTGACTGGTCCGAAATTAAATTTTTTTTGTTTTTTTAATTTTGAGATGGTGAAATAGCCTTTCATCGGATTCCAACTCTGCAATCATATCTGTGAGATAGCCTCTCTCTGACTCTTAACTCGGCAAAACATATCATATTGGCGAAACTACATTTTCATTAAACTCAAAACACCAGTGAAACTACTTTTTACCTAAGATATTTAAAATCATGGGGGAAACCACTTTTCGCCCAAAGCATTCAAAACTATGAGAAACTACTTTTCTCTCAAATCATTTAAAACCACGGGGAAACTACTTTTCGCCCAACCTTCAAATCCAAGGGGAAACTACTTTTCGCCTAACCTTCAAATCCAAGGGGAAACTACTTTTAACCCAACCTTCCATTCCAAGGGGAAACTACTTTTTGCCCAACCTTCCATTCCACGAGAAACTACTTTTCTCTAAATCTTCGAATCACGACGAAACTACTTTTCTCCAAATCTTCGAATCACGACGAAACTACTTTTCTCCCAAGACCTTCACCATTATGAGAAACTACTTTTCTCTCAAAATCTTCATATCCATGAGAAACTATGTAAGCCCAATGGTTTTTACCTTGGCATTCCCATCTTGTTTTGATGATTCCAATACACAAGTGATCATTTATCACTAATGTGTTTGTTTGTCTAAGTTGTAGATCTTGATAAAGTAAGATCAAGGATGCTTGGATTGAAGGCCAAGAAGCCCACATTGGACCACTAATTGGAAGGCCAAAGTCATCAAGCAAGAAGTCATGAAGACTTGAAGACATGAAGAAATTAATATTGAATACCATTTTTTTAATGTAATTGATCCAAACCTAGATTAGGTTTTTAGAGGCATAATTAAAGTAATCTCACACACCCTAAATAAACAAGTGATTGTACTTGTGGAGTTCCAACACCTTGGAACCCTCATAGCAATCCCATCTTGGTTGAGAACTGGAAGCCCAAAAAACAGAATTGAAAATCTGCTCTGCATAGGCTTCTCGGAACTCCGAGAGGTTTTCTCGGAACTCCGAGAATTCTCGGAACTCCGAGAATTATTCTCGGAACTCCGAGAAATGGTCCAGTAGACTTTTTCCAAATTCTGTGAGGCTTCTCGGAACTCCGAGATTTTTTCTCGGAACTCCGAGAATTCTCGGAACTCCGAGAATTATTCTCGGAACTCCGAGAACACTCCAACGGTCTGAAAAAGAGCCGTTTGGAATTTTGCTGGAATTACCTCAATGCCATTGAACGGTCATATTTTGGTTTTCCTACAAATATGAGTGTTCTAAACATACAAACTATCAATCCTAACACTCTTAAACTTCATTTGAATACCCAAGAGTGAATCAAGCTTCAATTGTGCCTCTCATCACCAACTCTAGGATTTGGATCATAGGCTCTCAATTGTACATCTTTTGTAACCCTTGTGAAGGGATCTTTCAGTTCTTTCTTTCATCTTTCAAGATTTGTATTCGGGCGAGTATTCGGAGAAGCGGAGCCCTTTTTCTCCGTGGTGAGGATTGCCACCAAGGTTAAAGCAACTGTAATTGGCACCGATCTTCGCCAAGGTTAAGAAGATCAAATAGTGAAGCCATCAACGGGTTTGGTTGGTGGAGTGGAGTAGGCCTCGGGTTTGAGGACCGAACCACTTTAAATCTCGGGTGCACTCTTTCTATCTCTTTGCTCTTTCATTTGCATTGCACCATTAGATTTAACTTGTACGCTTAAAATATTATTTTTGATCTCTTAATCGGTTTAAGTTTTTCAAATTGGTAAATTCTAGTTTTCTTAAACAACAATATTCTCCCTCCTCATAGTTGCCATTTCTAAGACTACTTGGGACCCCCTATATCGGATTTTCACTTGGTATCAGAGCCTTGGCTCTTAAAAGATTTTAAAATTTTTTAAAGTTTTTTCAAAATCTAACTAGGGAAAGATTTTATTTGGCAACTTCTAATTGTGAAATGGCACACCAAATTGGAACCGGACTTCCGGAAGGCCATTCCACAACTAGACCTCCTTTCTTCAATGGGTCAAACTATGGACATTGGAAAACAAGGATGCGCATCTATCTTCTTTCGATAGATGTGGAACTTTGGTACATTGTTGAAAATGGATACAATGTACCTTCCAATCCTTTTGAAGAATGGAATGTGGTAGAGAAAAGGCAAGCTAATTTGAACTACAAAGCAATAAATTCCTTGTTTTGTGCCTTAGCTACCGAGGAGTTTAATAGAGTTGCTCTTTTTGATTCCGCCAAGACTATTTGGGATACCCTTGCAACTACCCATGAGGGAACATCACAAGTCAAGGATTCCAAAATAAACTTGTTAAAGAGCAAGTATGAAATGTTTAGAATGAGTCCAAACGAGAGTATTTCGGAAATGTATACTCGTTTTTCTATTATTTCTAACGAACTAGCTAATCTTGGTAAATCTTATCCTAACGATGAGCTTGTGAGTAAGTTACTTAGGTCTCTTCCTCCCCATTGGGATCCAAAGGTGACCGCGATTCAAGAGTCGAAAAATCTCAAGACTCTAACCATAGAGGAGCTTGTAGGATCTCTCATCACCCATGAGATGCTCCTTACTAGCCGACAAGAGAAAAAGAAGCCAAAGGAGAAGGAGAGGGAATTTAGATCCCTAGCACTCAAGGCTTCCAAGGAAGACTCATCAAGTGAAGCGGATAGTGACGAAGAAGAAGCTTTACGAAGATTCAAGAGCTTGTGGAGAAAGAAGCATAAGAAAGATAAGAAGAAGAAAGAGGAAAGTGATGTTGAAAGAGCCTTAAGATGCTTCAATTGCAAGAAGATTGGACACAAAAGACCGGATTGTCCACTTCTAAAATCTACTTCCTCTAAGTACAAGGGTAAGAAGGATTGGAAGAAGCATAAGGCTCTTGCCGCCGGTTGGGATGCGTTAAGCACATCAGGCAAAAGCTCAAGTGAAGGGGAAGAAAATAAAAAAGATGATCTTTGCTTCATGACAATCACCCATGAAGTTGAGGTAAACTCTAACCCCTCATATTCTTCATCTAGTAGTAAAAGTGATAGTATACCTTATGATGAATTATGTGAAACCTTGCATACCCAAATTTCCAAAAACAAAGTTCTTAAAAAATCCATTTTAAAGTTAGAAAAAGAACTTGAATTTTTGAAAAGTGATTTATCTTCTTCCATATCTCAAGAACAAGTTACACTTGAAAATCATAAACTTGAGATTAATACCCTTAAGGGTAGCTTGGATGAGAAAACTTGCCAACTTTTAAAATTTCAAAATATGGCAAGCTCCTCCAATTCTTATGAAGATGAAAGAAATGAGCTTTTAGTTCAAACATCCCATCTTCATAATGAAAATGAAAGACTTAGATTATGTTTACATGGATTTCTAAATGGAAATAAAATTATTGACATAATCCTAAGTAAAACTAGTCTTAGACCTCAACATGTTTATCATGATAGGACTAGTGTATCTAACCCTCTTGTTAGATGCCATTTTTGTGGAATGAATGGTCATTACCAATTCCAATGTGCATCCAAGAGTAGGGCTAGATGTGGGACCAAGAAATCTTGGGTTCCCAAAACCCCCATATGATGATATTCATATTGTGTAGATTAGGGGTTTTTTGAACTTAAAATTGAATATATTTCATTTGTATGTTTTGTTTGATAACCCCTCTTGTATTGTAAAATTATTTTAACTAGGGGGAGTTAAAATTGAATTTTTCTTTGAAAAAGGGGGAGCTTTAAAATTGTAAATTTTAAACCCTTGTTTTTCTTACCCCTTCTTTTTGTTGATGACAAAGGGGGAGAAGAATCTAGAGCAATGTCTCTAGTGTAAGAAAAATGTGAAAAGAGTATATGCTTTGATTTGTAAATCTCTTGTGCTTGTCATCATCAAAAAGGGGGAGATTGTAAGCCCAATGGTTTTTACCTTGGCATTCCCATATTGTTTTGATGATTCCAATACACAAGTGATCATTTATCACTAATGTGTTTGTTTGTCTAAGTTGTAGATCTTGATAAAGTAAGATCAAGGATGCTTGGATTGAAGGCCAAGAAGCCCACATTGGACCACTAATTGGAAGGCCAAAGTCATCAAGCAAGAAGTCATGAAGACTTGAAGACATGAAGAAATTAATATTGAATACCATTTTTTTAATGTAATTGATCCAAACCTAGATTAGGTTTTTAGAGGCATAATTAAAGTAATCTCACACACCCTAAATAAACAAGTGATTGTACTTGTGGAGTTCCAACACCTTGGAACCCTCATAGCAATCCCATCTTGGTTGAGAACTGGAAGCCCAAAAAACAGAATTGAAAATCTGCTCTGCATAGGCTTCTCGGAACTCCGAGAGGTTTTCTCGGAACTCCGAGAATTCTCGGAACTCCGAGAATTATTCTCGGAACTCCGAGAAATGGTCCAGTAGACTTTTTCCAAATTCTGTGAGGCTTCTCGGAACTCCGAGATTTTTTCTCGGAACTCCGAGAATTCTCGGAACTCCGAGAATTATTCTCGGAACTCCGAGAACACTCCAACGGTCTGAAAAAGAGCCGTTTGGAATTTTGCTGGAATTACCTCAATGCCATTGAACGGTCATATTTTGGTTTTCCTATAAATATGAGTGTTCTAAACATACAAACTATCAATCCTAACACTCTTAAACTTCATTTGAATACCCAAGAGTGAATCAAGCTTCAATTGTGCCTCTCATCACCAACTCTAGGATTTGGATCATAGGCTCTCAATTGTACATCTTTTGTAACCCTTGTGAAGGGATCTTTCAGTTCTTTCTTTCATCTTTCAAGATTTGTATTCGGGCGAGTATTCGGAGAAGCGGAGCCCTTTTTCTCCGTGGTGAGGATTGCCACCAAGGTTAAAGCAACTGTAATTGGCACCGATCTTCGCCAAGGTTAAGAAGATCAAATAGTGAAGCCATCAACGGGTTTGGTTGGTGGAGTGGAGTAGGCCTCGGGTTTGAGGACCGAACCACTTTAAATCTCGGGTGCACTCTTTCTATCTCTTTGCTCTTTCATTTGCATTGCACCATTAGATTTAACTTGTACGCTTAAAATATTGTTTTTGATCTCTTAATCGGTTTAAGTTTTTCAAATTGGTAAATTCTAGTTTTCTTAAACAACAATATTCTCCCTCCTCATAGTTGCCATTTCTAAGACTACTTGGGACCCCCTATATCGGATTTTCAAACTACTTTTCTCCCAAAGCCTTCATAACCACAAGAAACTACTTTTCTCCAAAACCTTCATAACCACAAGAAACTACTTTTCACCAGGCGATAGCTATACAGACCATTGCTTAAAATTCATCTGTACTAGATATCCGGATAATCTTGACTCCTATTTTCCAAGGTAGTGGATCATCCAGGATTTATATGGTCCTGTGGAAAGGCACCATAAAAATCCGCGCAGATATACTTGACTCCTAATTCCTTAGGTAGTGGTACATTGCAGAGCGATGATTAGACAGACCACCACTTGGTATTTCATTGTCTAATCATTTGGGTATTCAAATATTTAGGGAAACTACTTTTCACCCAAACATTCAATACCGAGGTGAAACTACTTTTCACCAGGCGACAATTAAATAGACCACTATTTGGCATTTCACTGCTAATTGCCAAAATGACTAGACACACCACTACTTGGCACTTCACCGACTAGCCATCAAAAGAATTTTTGCATAATGACAACATGATCGATGGATTTTCCTATCTTTTACCAATTTCACTGATGGAATAGCTATCTCTTGCCGAGAATAATTTGGAGTGTATGATCTTTGCTGAAGACCAAACTCAGGTAACTTAATGGATTTTTCAGGTATTGACTCTTTTCAAGATGAGAACAACATTTTGCTTAGGTAGTGAAAGTTGTAGGAGCTAATTCTAGACTCCAATGGGAAAATAATTTTCTAAACATTGACTCTTTGGAGAATGAATTCAATTGAGGAATTTGGAATTTTCGCTCATAAAAGATGCCCCTAGTATGATGTACTTCCATCACAGGATTCATAAGAGAGCAAAACCAGGATGGGTAAGAATAGGGGTGTTTGTTCGGTTATAACCGAACCGAATAGACCGAAATAATTTCGGTTATTAAATTTCGATAACCGAAACCGAACCGAAATTTCAAAAAACCGAACCGATTAAAATTTCGGTTATAACCGAATAGTGGCAGAAAAAGAGGGAAAAAGTAAAATCTCGATTTGGATCAGAAGGCTAGGACCATCCTATCAAAATGATTTTTTGAGCACAACCTAATTAAGTTGTGATCAATGAAATGGACGCTTTTGATCATCCTACGGAGTGCCCATATAACACTTTTTTTTGGAAAAATAATGGTTTTTATCCATAATTTCTATTATTTGGTTAACCGATTTTTTTTTGAGATAACTGAACCCGAACTTGAATAACCGAATTTTCAATAAAAAAATAACTGAAACCGAACCAAAAAGGAAAAAAACCGAACCGAACCGACCAAACCAATTCGGTTCGGTTCGATTATTCGGTTATAACCAAAATATTGATCAACCCTAAGTAAGAAAGTTTATGTTAGCATGGGTTCTTTCTTTGGCATAAGGGTAATACAATCTCCACAAAGATTGAATCTGAGAATTCTTTCTATCACTGCTCACTGTTTGATGTTTTAATATCTCTGGCAGGTCTGAATAAGAAATCTCTTGCCCTTCTTTGATTCCTAACCAGGATTTACTTTGAATTTTCTTCGCATTTTGGAAGGTATACACCCGTTCTTCCAGTGCCGGATAACTTTTGACCTTGAAAGAAAAAGAATATGAATAAGGAATAGACTTTTCAAAGACCCAGTCAAAGAAGATCTATACTTTTCAAGGGACTCGACTCACTTTTGATTCACCCTTAGATCTGATGTGTTATTATTTTTATGGTAAGGCTAGCCGCTCTCAGAGTAATCTCAAAGACCGTGTCAAGAGGTTCTAGTTTCCTCCATCAGTATTTCCGTCATGGTTATTACCCCATTCGGATTGTTCAGTTTTAATCATGGTTTTAAATTTTGGCCGAAATCCGAACGAAATTCGAAATTTCGGATTTCGCACTTTATGAAATTTCTGACCGAAATTTTGATTTAATGTCATTTATTTTTTTAAAAATTGTTACAAAATTTCGACTGAAATTTCAGAATTTCGGTCTGAAATTTAAAAAATTTGGTATGAAATTCCGAACTAAAATATTAAATTTCGGCCCGAAATTTCGGATTTCGTCGAAATTTCAGATTTCAGTGGGGTCAGAAATTGGTACCAAAACTGAAATTTAAAACCTTGGTTTTAATGCCCCTAGTTTAGAAGGATATCAAAGCAAGTCTCGCCGACACTACTCGGATTTCGAGATTCTGCCCTGACTGAAGAATGCTTCTCCATCTCATTGATTGCTTTTTTTTGCAGGAACTCATGACTACTATCTTTTCCAGGATTTTAGTCTATCACTTACCATTGGTCTCAACTTCCACCTGGATAGCTCGCTCTACTCAAGCTTTGGAATTCTTCATAACTGAGGAACTCCTTCTACATCTCATCAACTCTTTCTTCATGGAAAGTCTTAACTCTGGATTTCCTTCTCGAGTTTTCAATCCAATAGAACGCTATCCTCATTTTTTTTCTAAGCCATCCCTTGTTGTTATTGACTTAACAAATACATGACTCTCCCTCTTCTCTAGGCCGCCCTTTCAGGTTTTCATCCTAGCGGGTCTTCAGACTCTCGTTTTTTCTCTTTTGTTTTCCATTTTTGCTTTTATTCGCCTTGAAGCTTTCCCTGTTTCACCAGAAGGACTTTCTAGGTGGGCTTGGGTTCAAAGGGATTTGATATTCCTATGGTTCTAAGGATTTAGACCAGATTTGGTCTTACCAGATTGCCTACGTACTCCAAAAATGGAGGATCAGATCCGCGTAGTTCGCTTTGAGGTTTAGCAAAGAATAATTTAGCTTTTAGCTTCAAAAATTGTAAGGGAATAATTTGCCTTTTATTCTAAAGGTTGACCGAACTTGAATTGATCAGGCTGCCTACGTACCCCTAAAGAACTGGGGATTAGGTTCGACGTAGTTCGGGTGCAAATGCCCCTGGTTTGTTATGTGTTTGAAAGAAACCTCCTGGTGTTTTGACGTGCAAGCTCTTTTGAGCGAATTAGGTTCAATGGCTTTGAATGCTTTTGTAGAGGAGTCTGGCGATATTTTCAGGCAAGACTTCCATTACAATGCTCAACTCTCATCTTGGAGATCTCAAATCTATGTCCAAGATCTCACAACTCTCATGAGTCTTCAAATGCTGAACGATTTTCTTATTCAATCTATCTCATTGACTCCATCATCTGGGCCTTTGATATTCCTAAGGAGTTATCTTAGGGACACATTCCCTTCTCCCCTGGTCTTTTTCTTGTACTTTCTTTGGCATTTCTCTCACATTTTTCTTTTGCCTTTAGATATTAGGAATGTCCTTACTCTTGAAATGTTCCACCTCAGAATCACATTGAGAATATGCAGCCAAAGTGTTCTTTTATGGCTCAAATCTATGGCTTCATTTTTTGAAAGTGTTCTCCCAACTTCTCATCAGCTCCACTGGATGTCTAATGCTCACTCTCTAGAATTTTCTCTTCTGACTTGATGTCTAAAGCCGAAGGAGTCTTGCTTATTACAATGACAGGGCATTCACCTGGTTTATCCTTATAGGATCAAGCAAGACTCTTGAACCCCTCTAAATAGGTTTATCAATTCTTCGCGCTCATCGGGAGATAAAGTTTTGCCAATCCATCTTTCTCGAGTTTCGTATTTCGATACCACTATCGATAGCTTCGATTTCTTCTTCGAGTAGTTATGCTCGACGCACTTTCTCTCGTTTGATAATTTTTCAGATCTTGAGGGGAATTTCATCTGCATCCTCATCCGAGGAGGGTGTCTTAATTTGTTTAAACATTAGATCTAAGAGTGAATCAAAGAATTTCAGTAACACCGGAATTGAATTTTTATTGAATTGAAAACTTCAAGTACATCAGTAATTTTCGACGCGCCTCAATGGGCTCTACATTAGATTTGACAGAAAATAAAACACTAACTCTGAATGAGAAAGACTGACAGACATGACATTTTTTTTACTATTGACACTACAAGACTCACCAACTTTCAACACAGGAGTTGGTACACACTTGACAGAAAACAAATCTTGAAACATGACACTTGAAACATGATGCTAGAATCATGACACTTAGACAGAGGGAGAACTGACACTGAAGTTCACAAGTAGCACGCCTTCCTCCATGATGTTGCTGACTAGTGGGTTCGATCCTGGCATAGGAATCTCGAAAGAGGTCGTCCCATAAAGTATTGTTGACTTGGTTCAAACTGCTCTTGAAAACCTACTGGTGGCAACATCTTCTCTATCATGACATTTCCTAGAGGTTCAAATTCTGACACCTTTCCTTTTCCCTTCAATTCATTTCCCCGCTCTGGTGTGACATTGGTAGTGGTATTAGGACCTTTGGCAGGTTGAATGGTTCTCACAAGTGTATGATTCACGAAAGCACGGAGTTCAGCAAGAATGGAAGAATCCTTGTCTATCTGGTTCTGGATTGCGTGTTTCAGAGCTATATACCTCTCCGTTATATGACCGGTATTCCTGTGATACTCACAGTACTGATCCTTTCTTCAGTTTTTGGGGAGAGGGTCAGGAAGGGATTTCAGATATGGAAGTGTCAGACAACCTTCTCTGACCCATTTCTTCATGATTACTTCTTGAGAGTAAGGTAACTAAGTGAATTCCCTCAGTTTCTTAACTGGCTTTTCTTCCACTACTATTGGATTCTTATAAGCTTGATGAACTGGCCAAACATTTTTAACCTCCTTTGAAACAATAGAAGGCTTTTTCCCACTATGCAAACCAACATATCTTTCCAAAATCAAACTTTGAACTGATGCCTCTTCTGTCATAGTACACATATCAACAAACTGCTTTGGAGCTGAGTCACATATGGTAGACAAGTATCGCATATGGGTTTTCATCTCCCTCACTTCTTCAGTTAGCATAGCCATCTGACCAAAAAGTTTAACCATCCGGTTTTCCATTCTGACAAGCACTATCCTTTCAGGAGACTCCTCTACAAGCCGGGCATTTGCTGGGACAGGTGGTGTTTCCAAGACAGGACGGATAAGGGATGCAGGAACCAAGATGGGCTCTTCAACGGAAATGGCATTTATGGAAGTTGGAGGAGGCACTGCATGAGTGTCCGTAGGCTTTCGGGTAGCATTAGGCTTTTCAACAGTAAGATCTTTCTTCTCGATCATATCTTGTATCTTATGCTTCAGAGTAAAGAATTTATTAGTCGTATGACCAGAACCACGATGGTATGCAAAATACAAGTCTTTTCTCCAATTCTTAGGCAGAGGATTGGGTAAGACTCTGGGATCTGGCAGTTCTATCTTATTGTCTCTAAGTAAGTTCTTCAGAACAATGGAAAACGGATAAGGAAGCAGGTCAAAGTGCCTTGTTTTCTTTTCTTCTGGTTCCTCCTTTTTTAATACTGTCTTTCCAACAGGTCTTGCAGAATTCACATTATCGACTTCCTTTGGTGCTATCATAGGCCTCTTTCCTTCTCTAACATCAGATAAAGTCTTAGCCCTCAGCCCTTTTGCTAAATCGTCTTCGGTTTTGGTCCCCGTCTTGATTAGATGGTCAAAATTAGGATAGTGCTGAGGGGCCATGAAGTGAAAATATGATGAAGACAGACTTTTAACCGCCAATTTAATCTCATCCTCCTCAGATAATCTCTGGCTCAACTGCGCTGACTTTTTTTTCCATCTACGAATGAAAGAGGTGAAGGTCTCCTGCGGACCTTGTTTCAACTGTTTTAAATCCCTCTTTGTAACCTCTATTCCCTCTTCCATCGAGAACTGTTCTACAAATTTGTTTGAGAGGTCCTCCATGGTTCTAACTTCTTCAGGTTTTAATCTCAAGAACGATTTCTTAGCGATTCCTACGAGAGAGATTAGGAATAGCTACGCCATCTGCTCACGGCTAAGGCCATATTGCCGAGAAAGGAGGATGAACCACCTTACATGATTTCGGGGGCACCCGGTCTCATCATACTTATCATAATCTGGAGTTTTGAACTTAGGTGGCAGGGTAATCCCAGGGAACATTATAAACTCAGATATATCGAATTTCTTGGGTCCTTGAAATTTCATATGCCCCATCTCCTGTGCCAACTTTTCTAATTTGTCAGAAAACTCTTTCTCGTTGTTAGACCTTAGCGCGCAGTATTCTTTGGCGTATTGTTCATCTTCTAAGTCAATCTCTACTGGTAAAACAATACGTCTATTCAGGTCTGGGTATTCAGCAGGATGAGACTGGGGTACTGGCCCTCTTGAAGTTGTGACTTTATCATTGATTTGGATTTTCATGTGAGTCATTTCTTCTTTCATACCAGTCATCTCATGGGTTAGGTTCTTCAGCATTTCTTGCATGCTTACCAACATATCTGTAGGGTCGGCCATTGGACTAGCTACAGGCGAATCAGGTAATTCTGGTGAAGGGAGTAAGGGTATTCTAGGTGTAACAGGAGAATCAAAGTGGCGGATGATTCTAGACATTGAAGAAGGTCTAGGCCAAGTAGGTTTCGCTTGGATATCTTTTCTAGGAGCGATGGTTGCTCATCTTAAGAATCCTGAATTGGAAGTTAAAAAACTATGTTAAATCAATGATAATTGAGATAAACAAAACATTTGTACAAATAGAGACAAGAATAATCAAAGCACACATTTCATTGATTTAATTGGATTTTTCTTTACAACCACAAAGAGAACAACTAAACATGATAAAGTCTAACTCAAATCGGATTAACATGATGATTGACTTTTTCTTCAACAAGAAGGCTTTCAAGGTTCTTTAATTCACGCCTTCTTTAGCTCCCTATCCTTCGATTCATCAGCAGATTTTGATTGAGGATCTAATGCCAATTCTCGATGGATCTTTGATGCTAGAAACCTCCGCTTTTCAATAATTCTCTCTTCCCATGCTGCTGTTGTATGATGGACGAGAACTGTTGACGACTTCACAAGGGAGAAATGGTGTAACCTTAGGTTGACACTGAAGACCTGTGATTTGCCGGAGAATTCGATTGGTGATGTAGAAAGAGGTCTTCTCTAGTCCCAAAAAGCGAACGTATCGGTGTTGATGGGTACTAGTGGTAGCATTTGTGTAGAGGGTAGATGCCCAATTAATTTGTTTTTTATCAATTGACTGTAACCAATTGGACCACTCACCGACGCCTTTGGGCTCAACCAAACGAGTCCACTTGGAGAGTTTTCTTAATGTAGCGGCGTTATTTGCTGGTGGCTTGAGGATTTGGAGTTTTTCACAAATCTACACAGACAACAACTTAATACATCCGGTATAGGTATTTTCACTCTCATTGTTGGCGATGCGATCTAGACCAAAGAAAGTTTCAGCTAACATTGTAGGCACGGGTGTAGACCCGCGATCTCAAATGCAGGGATAAATCCCCTCACCCTTGATCTCCACATGAGAAGGAGAGCTCCGCTGAGGCATGCATGACCCAGGGATGGGCGAAGAAAGAAAACAAATCCTAACTCATCACATCTATGAAAACAATAAACATAGACATGCATGCTACAACTAAACAGATAAGCAAGATAAGATGGATAAGTAAATGCTACAGCTAAGCATGTGAATAAACAAGTAGACATGTGATCAAAGGCAATAAAAACAGGTAATGATACTGCTAAACATGTGAATAAGCATGTGAAATTGTACAAGAGATGTATCTAAAGTGTAGACATTCAAGATAAAGAAGTAAACATACTAACATGTACCTAACTACGCAGAAGATAACGCAAAGCAGTAAATAACCAGAGCAGCATAATAAATACACTAGCATGCGAGCCTATGCAAGAGATAATGCTAAGAAAATAGTAACCAATCACATGCTAGAAAAGTAAGCAAGCTGAAAGTAAACACATAAGAAACCAAAGACAAACACATAACAAGCTAAAAGATGAAAGGAAAGAAAGAAATCGAAAAACCAATGGTATGTGAGGACCAGAAATGCCAGGGAAAAGAAAAAGGGGACATACGATAGCCTCGGGAGCAATTCTAAAAGAATCAAGCCCAACGATTCTGATCCCCTAAAGTTCAGATAAATCTCAGTCTTGCAGTTGCCATAGCCTATCGTTTGGCTCAGCGAGGATAATCCCTGCCAAGGGGCCACCCTACGTCACCGCCCGTCCCAGAACCGGATAAAATGTCAGAAAATTGATTAAAACCGAAAAACCACGATCAAAATCGGAAATGGAATGAAAAGAGGGCTCCGAGTGACCTGGCAATCACCATCTTTGCCCATTTTTAGTTTTTGTACTTTTTTTAGTTTTCATTGTTTTTGTTGTTTTGTATTTTTGTGTTTTTTGTTATTTTGTTTTTTCATCCCTTTTGTTAGAAAAAGGGGGTTTCGGCTGAGGTGGTTTCGTCCGTCCTCGCCAAAACCCGACAAGAAGCGTTCCCAAAATCAATGAGATCCCGAAATGCAAAGAGAAACCCAAGGAACATGTGAAACAAGTAGTCCCGAAAGAAGTCGAGGTAGAACCTGAAATACGGGTGTGACAACCCAAGAGGGGGGGGGGGGTGAATTGGTTAATTAAAATTTTGAGCTTAATTAAATGGATTATCAAAATTAAATTACTAATTAAGCATTTATATTCTAACCCTTGTTCGATTAATACATAAATACAAGTTAGGTTAGAGATTACCAAGCACCACACGTGCAAGAGAAGGAGAAGAGAAGCAACCGCAAGGAACACACGATTTATAGTGGTTCGGTCTATCACAAGACCTACTCCACTCTTTCATGTTTATCTCCTTGGGATCTCCACTAAAACTTAAGATTCTTCAACTGGCAAATCTCAAAGCCGTACACCAACTCCTTCAACTCCAAAGGGGACACACCCTTTCTACACGAAGCCTTGCTGAGGGATCACACCCTCTTACAACGATTCACCTTTGTTAACGGGCCGAATTGAAGACCCTCGGATACAAATGAAGAAATAAAAGATAAGAACTATCTCTTGCCTCTTGATAGGCGGATTACAACTTTGAAAGCTCACAAACTCTCAAAGAAATAGATACAAATGTAAAGCCGATGGAGATCCTCTTGATAGAATGTAAAAATACAAATTCAAAGAGGTTTAACCTTTCATATAAAAGTTTAGGTTCAAGAAGATGGGATATGATCTTGTAAAAGGTTGTTTCGAAAGGTTTAGAGAGTGTATATATAGCCCACAAGGAAATATGACCGTTTGGGGGTAAACTGTGAAAAACAGGGTTGAAAAAGTCAACCTGCGAAAGCCTCAACGGCTCTATTTCTAGGCCGCGGCGGTCAACCGAGACACGGCGGTCACCCGCCCTTATCCGGCTCTTCTTTTTAATTTTAAATTTCATACCGGTGTGGTCGACCGGCCCTATGGCGGTCGACCGGAGAGGGCAATCTGTTTGAATAAACATTCGGCTCAAAAACACTATCGCGGTCGACCGGACCATCGCGGTTGTCTGCCAAACCCAACCTGGATGTTTTCTGGATTTTCAGAAAACAAATCCGCGGCTGACTTGATTGGCCCGATCGACCGGCCCGATAAAATTCGAGATCTCTTGGAATTCCAGGTAGCATCCCGCGGTCGCCCGAAATATCCCGGTTGACCGGCCCTGTGTGAAATTCCATTTTAACTTTAAAATGTAGGGGCTTTTGAGCCATGGTCTTTAGGCACAAGTCCTAGGTTTTCAAGCACATTTTTTGGGTGTGTGTATGGTTTTCAAGGATATAAAAGTTAAAGTATGAAACCATTTGAAAACCTTTTTGAAAGTGGATTTAACATAAAATCAAGAGAACTCCAAATACATTCTAATAGTGTATACCATTGAGTCTTCTTGAAATGTCTTTGCTCCTTTGCACTTTCTTGGACTTCTTCGGCTTGAGAGAACATCTTAAAATTTGTCTTGGCTCTTGTGACTTCCTCCAATCTTCAAATCATGTTGAAAGGTGCATGAGGACTCACAATGGCATGTTCATCTTCAGGCTCCTTCTTGACACTTGTTGGGAACTTGTAGGATCTTCACGTTAAGCTTCTTGACTTGAACATCTTCAAATGAGGATGTCACCAATGTAGGTGCAAGCTCTTGGTTCCTTTGCTTTCTTGATCCACAAGCTATGTGTTGAGAAGAGTTGTATAATGACGATTATGACATAAAAATCCTGTATACAATACAACATCTCAAGGCAACACATTAGTCCATAAATGCTAATAAATTTGGTTTGCTAGCATCAAAACATGAATGTAAGGTGAATGATTAACCCATGGGAACCCTTGGGCTTACATTCTCCTCCTTTTTTATGATGGCAAACAAATTGATTAGAAATGTAGGAGATATCAAGATAATAAGACATTAAATATGAATATAATATAAATAATGGAGTAATGCTCCCCCTCACTATATGCACAAGAATAATATATGAATGTAAAGCATGTGGTGCATATAACCATGGACTACCTAATTAATTCCCAAAAACTCTCCCCCTTTTGGCAACAGCAAAAAGGAAGGAATACAACTTGTAAGAGTGCACGTGGGGTGTCAAGGTGAATAATAGCTTGTCTAAGCTATGTGCCTAGTATATGATATACCATTCAAGCTCATATGATGCTTATCAAAGAGATATGATAAGACATCATCATTTTTTTATATCTAATGATTCGCAAGTTAAGCACAAGTATGGGGGCAATAAACCATGTGAGCATATCACATTGGTCTATATAATCATGAATATATACCATTTGGCTCACCCCCTATGAATTTGTCAGTGGCCTGAAGAACACATTTATGTGTGAATAGTAGTGGTAGGATGCATGCATATTTTATGTTTTAAGCGGTGCTACTAAGGTATTTTTGTTGTTTCAGGGTTTTTATTGGAATTGTGAAGGAAATGGAGCTTAACATATGAAAATAGTGAGGAAATGACCAATTGCCATGAAAATCCAAAGTTCCAAGATGCCTTAGCTGGCCGAATTGGCATTATGCTTTAGTGGGATGAAATTGAAAATGCCACACCCCCTACTTTGCTTTGAAAGATGAAATTTCAAGGATGGATGATGAAAAATAAGAGAAGAGAAAGGATCTTAATTCCAATGGTTGAGATTGAAATGATCAAGAGGGGAGAAGGGAATTATTAATTGTTTATGTGCATTACAAAGGAAGGGTAGATTTGTCATTTGCGAAAGTATATGGCATGGTTGCAATTCATTTGAAAGATAAGGACAATTTGGTCGTTTCATGCACATATTCCTCAACTTGGAAACTTTCCATTATTTTTCTACGATTTAGAAAGTTGCTTGACAAAATAATTGGAAGGTTTTAGACACAACTTTGGAAAGAAAAAAAGAAAAAGAAAGTAATCCATGTGTTTTTTAGAAGAGATATAGAAAGCTCATTCAAGCCTTAATCTTGTCCTTTCATTTTTTCCTAAGATTAGCTTTTTAATCTTCACCTTACATCTTTTTCAATCTCTTAATTTAGCAACCCTTCTCACCCAAAATCTATATATCAATCTCTATTGAACTCTCTTCGATCTTCTTGAATTTTTAGTCTCGTCTCGTCTTGACAGTTTTTTAATTTTTTTCTAAACCTTCAACGGACCATAACTTCTTTGTTTTAGCTCCGATTCGCGTGTAGTCGGATCTGTTGGACTCGTATTGACGAGAGGAATCTCTTTCTCTCTTTGATATAACCATCAAATAATCAATCCAAGGGAGATCAATGCTTGAAGGAGGACAAGGATTCAACTATTGAAGGAGAAAAAGAATAAGTTTTCTTTATTTTTGTCTTTTGTTTCAATTTCAATGTGATGTATTCTTATTTTCAATTTTAATTAAAGAAGAGTTCTTTTTGTTTCTTTTCCTTTCTAAGTTCTTTAATAGCAATTCTTTTCTCTATATTCTCTATTTTTGCTTCTTTCCCCTTCTCTATGTGTAACTAAACCCAACCTACTCAGGGTTTAGATGAAACCATGGGGAAGGAGAAAGGTTTTTGATTAAATTCAATGGAGTAAAAAGATAACATATATAAGGATTTGTAATTTTTGGATCTCAATCACTCATGCCATTGGTTTTTCCCTTTCGTATGAGTAATTGCCGATAAACATTAAAAATACTTATAAATTCAATAAAATTGGATAGTATAGTTAATAGATTACTCATGGGAAATAACATCATTTGATCTTATCTCTCATAGACATAACTATCAAGTATGCGATTCAATACAAAAATGGTTTGATTAATAATCTAATCCGAAGCCCATGGTGGATTCTAACCCTAAGTAATCTTTTATATTGAATTAAGTATTTTTACACAATTCCCAATTACTTTTGCAATTTTCCAATTCACTTAAGCCTTTAGGTTTTTATTTTCTAATTAGATTAGATACGTAGTTAAAAGAGATTATTAGAATTTTGGTACACTTTGCCTAAATATAAGAGTTAAATTGGTAATCTTTTTTACATTGTTTTCAACCCATATCTATTTAGTTAATAAATTTACGATATATTGTTGGCTCCGAGGTTTTTGTCCACGGAAATCCTGAGTATATGCCAGGCAATAATATATAGTAAGCTTATTTTTCGAATAGTATAAGGGTAGACATCATAATTCTCTTCCCTGAGTTGGACCTGTATTTACACGATCCGTGCACTTGCGGTTATTTAATATCACAATCATGGCCCTAGGTGAAACCTATGTAATAGGGCATAACAGGGTGATATGATTGAAAATGGTGAATGATTTCAACACTTGTGTAACATTTCCAACCTTGAAGCAGATAGGTCTCTTCCTGAGCATGAATATGCTTAAATCTATAACATAATTGTTTAAGTTCACAAGTTGCTTCATACATGGGTTTACTTGGGAAAATGCAGGCAAGTCTCTTCCAGAGCATGAATATGCTCTGAACTATAATATAACTTTTGAGTTTAAGTTGCTTGCAATTTAAAAGTTTGCACATATGAAAGTGGAAGCTCCCCCTGACTATGTGCATCTAATCTAAATGTAAAAGATTCAAGCACATTTACCCCATGATTTGAACGTAATCACTTTTAAACCACTCAATAGTTGCTCCATTCACAATTTGATAATCACAATTTGAATGTGAATGGATGATTACTAGACAAGACACAATGATAAAGAGTAGAGTACAGTCCAATAACCACATGGATACAAGAGAATGAACAACAAAGGAGAGCACATCCATGGCAAAAAGAAGGATAGTGTATATATAGATAGGGCAAAATGAGGCTCCATATACATGAATAGATAATGGAAGAGACACATCCTCTTCACATCCTGTCAAACAATCATCAGAGATACATAAATGGGTGTGAGAAACAAGGACTCATCACCACGGAACAACTGAACTACAAGATACTCTGATCATAAAGACAAAATGAAGTATAAATCCTCTATGGGCATCATCTAAAAATATCCATAATATCAATAACCGTGCCACACATGGCATGTCCATTCACATACAAAAGAAACTAAAAAGCCCTTACTGGACACCATCACCATCCATCATAAAATATAAAGCCCACACTGGGCATCAACCCATAATATCCACAAGCCCATACTGGGCATATACATCCAGACATGAAAGCCCACATCGGGCATAAACATCATCCATGAAGAGTAAATATAAACATGGTCAAAAAACCCAAACTGGGCAAGAGAGGGAATCACAACGATGATCAAGCAGCAAAAAGATGTGATCAACTGCAATTGCTGCCGAGAAGGTACTGGTCCATCTATCACTGCTGAGGAGGGCCCTCGTCACGAGGAGGAGTCCTGGAATAGTATCTGGTGGTCTGGATCCTCTGATAAGCTTGCATCATCTCAGCATGCTGATGTGCTTGAACTCGTAGTATCTCAGCATGCTGCCTTGCCAGAAGCAACATAATTCTCGCATGATCTGAGACCCTCTGGTTCTCAGCAGTCGCGAAGCCAGTAGAGAGATACTCTAATCCGGTGGTGACAGTGTCTAACCCAATCCTCAACGAAGCAATATCTCTGGCAAGATCCTCATTCAAGCCAGTGTTGGGAGCCTAATGCCACTGTTCATGAGATCTAGTCTGCTCCTGTGTCCTGGCCACTTCTTCAGCTTCTGCCATGGCCTCATCAATCTCATCTGGTGTGACCCCACTAGGACCACCTCCACCAGGTATCGGGATTCTCATAAGAGTAAGGGTGGGGTGGTTGAGTACAGGATCGAGGTTTTCAGAGAATGCATTTATCAGGTTTATCTTATTACATTTCAGGAGCTTAGTAACTTGGATCCCATAAGGAAGACCACATTGTCCTCTCTTGACCGCCTCATCCATATAACCCATCATAATGAACCCTAGGTTTAGCTTGATCTTTTCCATAATGCAATGGATTATGAGGGCTTCAAAGGGCTTCACTACATCAAAATTTATTGCCCTGGGAGTGATGTTGTAGGCTACAATCTTGTGAATGACTCGGGCTGTATGGTTCATTAGACTCGCATTGATGTTAAGTTTGTCTTGAGGAGGAGGGACGGTTCCTAAGGTTTTATAAACATTCGTCCTTGAAAAGTGTTTTTCTATCTTATCCTTTTTCCATAAGAAAATCCTTCTCCCTTCATTCGGTACATCAAGCCAAGCACCGAATTCCTTCAAATTTAACCCAAATTTGTCTCCTTGAAGGTGGGTGTTCATTACTATTCCTCCCTGAGAAATATCCAAATTGGCATAAAAATACTTAACTATCTCAGGATAAACCACGACGCTATAAATGAGAAAGAAGGACTAACCTTGGAATTCAAAAAGTGGTAAAAGATTGAATCTATCAAAATCTTGAAAGATGACTTTTCTTCCAGAGATGACTATTCGATTCACGAATGCCTTGTTACGATCCTTGGCCTGCTTGTTGAAGAAGTGTTCGGTGGGGAACACCTCCTCCTCCGATTCATTTCTAGCCCGTTTTTCTTTTTGTGCGGTGGATTTCCTTGAGGTCGACATTTTAGAATCTAGGGTTTTGAGGGAGATGAGAGAAATTAACGTGAAAACAAAAGGGATATGGAGAAGATGATGAAGATAGATGAAAAAGATGAAGAATAGAGGAAAAGCAAAAGGTACAAGGGAGAAAAGGCAAGAGAAATGGAGAAAATGAATGATGGGATCCTTTTAGTGGGAGAAACAAAGAGAGAAGATGAGAAAATAGGGAAATGGAGGAAGATGAATTGATCAAACTCACCTAACCACACTAATCTTGAGGCTTTGGCATCGAAAATCAATTTAGGAATGATGGGAAGCAAAAACCCTAGGAGAGAGAGAAACAACGGAAGTTAGAAAATGTCTCGTGGAAGCCCTTTAAAAAGCAGTTTTCAAACGTCGCAGTTGACCGGGCTATTGCGGTCGCCCTCCGCGACTCGCCTGACTCTTTTTATTTTTGTCCAGGTTGCCTTCTGCAATCGCCCGCCGAGGATCGGTCGACCGCCACACCCCTGTTTTGGATTTTTCAATACTTTTCAAGGGATTTTGTGGTCTAACCCATTTTCTCCTATTTTTCTCGCATCTATGGGATTTTAATGAACATGTAAACTTGATCCCTTGGCCATGTGAGGACATCTAACAATTTATTTCTATTTTTCTATCATTTAAGCTCAAGTGGATGATTGGACATTTGTTTTCATTTTAAGATTTTTGTGGATGTTTTATTGATGGATTTTGCTAGAGTAAAAATGTATATATGTTTGATCTATGTCTAGCAAGGTTCGACGTGTTAGCTCTTCTAGTTGTGGATGCTAAGTGCATATGTGTGTGTTTTTGCACTTGATGCATTTTCCTAAAAGATTTTCAATAAGGTGCAAAATATACTCTAAAATGGATATGTAAGTGTTTTACTTTTAGACTATAATATGAAAATGATGTGATCATTAAGTACATAAGAGCATTAATAAACAAGTACAAGTATATGTATCAAAGTTCATGAATTGAAATCATATACCATTTACGCACATGTCATCTAGATACAAGAAATTCAATATTTGAGATATAGTATCTAGAGAGAAAATTCATATAATATAGCAATTAAAGCACAACCCCTTATATCAATAATTTCAAACAATGATTTGAGTGGGGAGCTTTGGAACCCAAATCACTTTGGTTCCAATCAAGTTTGTGTGTAGAAGTGACTCTTTTCTTACCCACACAAGTTTGTTTGATTTCACAAATCTAAGCCTACACCTAGATTTGTGATGCCCTAATCTACCACAATATGAACATGAGTAAGCATGGGTAGATGAGGAGCAACTAGAACCACAAGAATACACATGAGTACATGTATGTTTGTCTTTATCTTCTTGTAATCTTTGATTCTTCAAATAGAGTTCTTTATTCATTAACTTAATCTCATTTAATTGATTCTTAAGATGATCTATTTGGTGAGAAGAGTTAACTTTACATTTTTCTTCATTTTCACAAACAAATTTACATTTTTCATTTAACTCCTTGTTTGTGTTTTCAAGGCATTTATTTTCTTTTCCAAGGATATTGCATTGTTTAATTAAGTCATCATTTTTGTTTATCAAAACTTTGCTCAATTGACTTAATTTTTCTTTTCTTTTCAAACTTTTATTAACTTCTAATTTTAAAATTTCAATTTGACACTCCAAATTAGAAATTGAATGTTTGAAACATTTGCAAAAGATTTTTGCATAGTCTCCTTTTGTTCAAGATTGTCATTTGAAGAGAGACTATCATTTTTCTCATAAAAGTTTTCAAGGTTAGTCCAAATATCTTTTGCATTTGTACATGATGATATATTTTCAAAAGCATTGGGACATAGTCCACAACATATTATAATAATAGCTTTTGAATTTAATGAAAATAATTTTGCATCATTTTTAGTACATTTCCTTGGAATAGAAAATCCCCTTTCAATGACATCTAAGATGTCAAAATCTATGGATTTGAGATAGGCAAGCATTTTTACTTTTCAAGCACTGAAATCCGTTCAATCAAAGAATGGAGGAATTAGAGCGGATTGGCCTCTCTTAAAATCCATTTGGATTGTCACGAATCTTTTCTCTTGTAGATTTTGAAATTTAAAAATCTCTTTAAGAGCCTTAGCTTTGATACCAAATGAAATACGGGTGTGACAACCCAAGAGGTGGGTGAATTGGTTAATTAAAAATTTGAGCTTAATTAAAGGGATTATTAAAATTAAATTACTAATTAAGCATTTATAATCTAACCCTTGTTCAAATATTCAAGATGATGAAAGCTAGGGATTAGATGTTACTTTAAGCATGCATTCACTAACCCTTGTACGATTATTACATAAACACAAGTTAGGTTAGAGATTGTAAGCCCAAGGGTTCTCATGGGTTAATCATTCACCATACCGTCTTGTTTTGATGCTAGCAAAACAAATTGATTAGCATTTATGAACTGATGTGTTGCTTTGAGGTGTTGTGTTACAGGATTTTCATGTCATAATCGCCATTACACAACTCTTCACAACACATGGCTTGTGGATCAAAGAGCAAAGGAACCAAGCGCTTGCACCTACAGTGAAGACATCCTCATTTGAAGATGTCCGAATCAAGAAGCTCATCATGAAGATTTGAAAATCCAAGGGTGGTCCCGAGTACGGCAACTAATGAGGAGGGAAGAATTAGGTTTCTAACAAGTTTTAATTCTTTTGAAAACTCAAACCCAATTTTGGAAATTAAGAGATCAACAATAAAGTTCAAGCACACAAGTTAAATCTAAAGTGCAAATGCAAAATAAAGAGCAAGAGTAAGAGAGATTGCACCCGAGATTTAAAGTGGTTCGGTCCTCCAAACGTGAGGCCTACTCCATTCCACCAACCAAACCCGTTGATGGCTTCACTAGGGATCTTCTTAACTTCGGCGAAGATCAATGCCGATTACAATTTCAACCGCCTTTAACCTTGGTGGCGATCTTCACCACGGAGAGTGGGCTACGCTTCTCCGAACACTCGCCCAATACAAAGTTCTTGACTAAGAAAGAAAGAACAAAAAATACCTCACAAGGGTTTACAAGAATTGGAGAAGATGTACAAATTGAGCCTATGATCCAAATCCTAATCTTTAGAGGATGAGAGGCATAATCAAGTTTGATTCACTCTTTGGATGTTCAAATGAAGTTTTAGAGTGTTAGGATTGATTGTTTGAATGTTTGGAATGCCCATATATATAGGAAAAACCAAATATGACCGTTCAATGGCATTGTTGTAATTCCAGGAAAAATCGCAACGGCTAAAAATCCGACCGTTGTAGTGTTCTCGGAGTTCCGAGAAAAAATCTCGGAGTTCCGGGAATACAAACAGAAGTTGGAAAAAGTCTACTGGACCATTTCTCGGAGTTCCGAGAAGCCTATTTCAGCAGATTTTATTTCTTGTTTTTAGGCTTCCAACTTAACACCAAGTTGGGATTGCTATGAGGGTTCCAAGGTGTTGGAACTCCACAAAGACAGTCTCTTATATATTTTAGGGTGTGTGTTTATTTACTTAATTATGCCTCTAAAATCTAAAACTAAGATTGGATCGATTACAATCTAAATAAGACTTTGGTCTTCAATGGATTCTTCAAGTCTTCATTTGTCTTGGACTTTGATGTCTTTGGCCTTCATGATGTGGTCCAATGAGATCTTCTTGGCCTCAATCCAAGCAATGTTGTCTTAGCACCAATGTGATCTACAACTTAGACAATCAAACACATTAGTGATCATAAATCACTTGTGTATTGGAATCATCAAAACAAGATGGGAATGCCAAGGTGGAAACCATTGGGCTTACAAGATTCCACAAGTTCCTAAGCAAGTGTCAAGAAGGAGCTTGGAGTTGAACATGGCAAGGTAACACCTCATGTACCTCAACATGCATTGATGATTGGAGGACATGTCACAAGAGCCAAGACGAAGTTCAAGATGTTCACTCAAGCCGAAGAAGTCCAAGAAAGTGCAAAGGAGCCAAGACATTCTAAGAAGACTAAAGGTTCTTATTTGTAGAATGTATTTGGAGTCCTCTTGATTTATGTAAAATGCACTTTCAAAAGGTTTTCAAATGGTTTTCATACTTAACTTTTTACATCTTTGAAAACCATACACACACCCAAAAATGTGTTTGAAAACCTTGGACTTAAGCCCAAAGCCCATAGCCCAAAAGCCCCTAATCTTTAAAGTAAAAATGGAATTTTATACAGGGCCGGTCGATCAGAGTGTCCCGGGCGACCGCGGCAAGGTAGCTGGAAATACAGCACTTGCCGAATATTGGCGGGCCGATCGATCGGGTCAATCCGGGTGACCACGGATATGTGTCTGTTTCAAAACAGAACAATCCTACATGGTTTGGGCGGGCGACCGCCGTGGGTTGGTCGACCGGGATAGGTATTTGGGACCAAATTTTTTGAGCAAACAGTTAGCCCTCTCTGGGCGACCGCCATGTGGTCGGTCGACCGCGACGGTAAGAAATTTGAAAATATAATAGGGAACCTGATAGGGGCGGACGACCGTCGTAGCCCGGTTGACCGCCGTGGTCGAGCAAACTAGCCGTTGGGGCATTTTCTGCTTGACTTTTTCAAGCCATTTATTTACAGTTTTACCCCAGACGGTCATATTTTCAAATACTCTATATATACATCATTAAAACCTATCTCTACAAGCTTTTGAACATTTGAGAAAGATCAAATCTCATTTCTCTTTGAGCTTCAAGTTTTATTTCAAAAGCAAAAACCTCTTTGAACTTGTATTTACACATTCTTTCAAGAGGCACTCCATAGCTATTTCTTGGGAGTGATTGTGAGCTATTAAAGTTGTAATCCGCCTATTAAGAGGCATTGAGAGTTTTACATTTTTATTTGTTCTTCATGTGAGGGTCTCCTCTTCGGCCCGTAAAGAAAGGTGAAGACAAGGGTCTCTGATTTGGCCCGTGAAGAAAGGTGAATCATGTGCGATCCTGTGTCACCTTGCAAAGGCTTTGTGCGAGGGGCTTCGCTTTGGCCCTTGAGAATAAAAAAGCAAGGGTTTGTTCCCTTTGAAGATGAAGGAGTTGGGTGTACAGCTTCATCATTTTAGTGGAGATCCCAAGGAGGTAAACTTGGAAGAGTGGAGTAGGTCAGGTTCTGACCGAACCACTGTAAATCTTGTGTTCCTTGTGGATGTCTCTTTTCGTTCTCTCTTGCACGTGTGGTGATTGGTAATCTCTAGCCTAACTTGTATTTGTGCTTTTAAGTGAACAATGGTTAGTAAATGCGCTTGATTAAAATGTTTAAACCCTAACCATTATAATATCTACTTGAATAAGGGTTAGCTAAATGTGCATGATTAGAAAGTCTAAATCCTAGTTTTTATTGATATCCATATTTGAACAAGGGTTAGACTAATTAGTGCTTAATTAAATGGATTAATTTTTAATCTCCCTTAATTAAGCCTAACATTTCTAATTGACCAATTCACCCCCCTCTTGGATTGTCACACCTGTATTTCATTTGGTATCAAAGCCTAGGCTCTTAAAGAGATTTTTAACCTTAAAAATCTACAAGAGAAAAGATCTGTGACAATTCCTATGGATCTTGAGAAAGGCCGATCCACCATAATTCCTCCATTCTTTGATGGAAAGAATTATGGAGCTTGGAAAGCACAAATGCTAGCCTATCTCAAATCCATAGATAATGACCATTCTAGATGTCATTAAAGTGAAAATTTTTTTTCAAGGAAATGCACTAAAGGTGATATGAAATTATTTTTCTTGAACTTTGTGTTGTGATTTAACTCCAAAATTTTTTAACAATATTTCAAATTGCATCAATGCAAAAGATCTTTGGACTTTATTAGAAAACACTTTTGAGAAAAATGTTTGTCTCTTTTCAAATAATACAATTTCTAGACAAAAAGAGATTTCAGAAAAATCTATTGCAAATGAAGTTTCTTTCAAACATGTAATTTCTGATTTGGAAATTCAAATTGAAATTTTAAAATTAGAAATAACTAAATGGTTGAAAAGAAATGAAAAATTAAGTTAATTGAGCATATTTTTGATAAATAAAAATGTTGACTTATTTTAAAGATGCAATGCCTTTGAGAAAGAAATTAAAAGCCTTGAAATCACAAACATTGAACTTGTTGAGAAATATAAACATGTTTGTGAAAATGAAGAACAAATGAATGAAGAACTCTCCATTAAGAATCAAAGACTTCATGAAGAAAAAGATAAACAACCTTCGAAGTCTTATGATTCTAATTGCTCCTCATCTACCAATCATAATTATTGTGGCAGAGTTGAGCATCACAATTCTGAGTGTATGCTTGGAATTGTGAAATCTAACAAGTTTGTTTGGATAAAAAATATACACTCTCACAAACAAACTTGGATGAAACCAAAAGGATTTGGGTTCCAAAGAATCCCTTTAAACTAATTAGTGAATGAGTTAGTTTAGGGGCTATGCTAAAATTGTCATATCATTCACATTCATTCTAGATACCTCAATTCATTGATTCATTCTTTGTATCTAGTTTTTATGAGCTTAATGATATCTTTTTTTACTTTTGAGCATTAGATACTCATCATTATTCATGTTCTTAATAGTTTGTATCTTTGCTCATTGTGCTTAAATGATCATATCTTTTTTATTTTTGTGCTTATTGAATATCTTTTAGAAAAGCCTATCTAAGTACAAATCACATCACTTGTGCACTTAGCATCCACATAGCAAATCCATAATAGAAAATTCAAATGTGAGAACCATATGTGTGCTTTCATAAAAATTAACCATCCTTTTTGCCCTTGAGTTCAAATTGATCTTTCAAGTTCATTCCTATCATTCTTGAACTCTTTGTAAGATAATTTTGGCATTTACTAGATATTTGTATATTCAACTTAGAAAAAATATCATTTCTAGCAAAATTGAGTGTTAAAAGTCATATCTAAGGAAATCCACTCAAATCCTTTCTTAGACATCTCATTTGCCCTAGGTGAGTAAGTAGGTTTACTACTATGCACCTAGTTGTCCTTCTAACCCACTCTTATGTGCTTAATGATTATCATTAAATGCATAAGAAATCTTGATGGGTTAAATTGATGTATTCCAAAAATGCTTAAAATAAATATCCTCTCATGAATAAGATAAAACTATCTAGTCATAGTAGTTCTTTTTGGAATGCATGTCTCCAAGGTGTTCATCACTTGACATTCTTTAGAAGTCCTTGGATTATTCTCTACAGTCCTGCATGAATATTCTTGTTTGTGTAGAGAATTGAAATTGTGTCTAGATTCAATGTATGAAACTCAATTGAGTAAATTGAAAATATCATAGGACTTTAGTACCATTGTTGGGATGTTTCTCATTATAGTGGTTATCATATAACACATTGTGATAGGAACACTTGTTACCCACACATTTTGATTTTCCATGGGCTTGAGCACTTTCTGCTTGTATGCCCAATCTTTATATGGTGATTTGTGGATGTAGGCATAGATGTTTGGACCATGATTCGTGTGTCCAAACATAGTAGACTATCCATGAATGCTCTCATTGGATGAGCCATGGATGTCTCTCTTAGACATGGGATTCTATTGATCCCTCTTATAATGTCTAATTTCTATAGAATTGTGCTTAATTGATATATTTATATTCTATAGCTTTCCCCTTGTATGTTACTGGGTAAATGGTAAAGATGGTAAACTTAAATTTAGAAATCACTCAATTAGTACTCTCAGTCCTCTTATCCTGTAAGATGGAGAGGTGTACACTCACCTTTAATTAAAACACTAATTTCTTTGGCTTTTAGCCAGCATCTTAACCATAATAAGCCATATGTGCCTTGTCTGTTATATATACATATATATTATTTGTACATATTTAGGGGGAGCATGGTTTGCTAGGTTGTCACCTCTTTTGATATCATATGACTACCTATAACAATCATGCTTTAGTGTCCCAAGGGTAGTTTGAAAATCATTCACCTTTAAATTCCTTGGTGTCTATGTGGTTGGACAGCCCTTTGGATTCATACATTGTATGAGTCACTTACAAAAGGAGAGCTATACATGCTCAATGTCTGCCAATCCACCTTATCATATGATGTGTGATGTGCATCACATATGATAAGTACACTCATGTGGAGTCACATTGCTCCATGTGTGTTGTAATTGGGTCTTGTCCTATTCTTTACATTTGAGATCATCTCTCATCTTTTGACAAGATCCCTTTCCCTGTGCCTCAGTGCTATATCTTCTCAGGCCTTATACTTATCTTGGATAGATTTATATATTTCTATCTCTGCCAATGATAAGTATCTTGTTCTAGAGTTTGAAAAATCTCTAGAACTCTTCTTCATGGAATAGTGATTGAGATGATCATCCTATCTCCTATGAAGTAGTCTCTTATCATGTGCTCTTAACAAGAACATCTTTAATCATGATAAGTTCCAATGGCTGTGCTTTCACATTCTTATCTATAGCCATTGTGTATTGCCAGGCCTTGCATTATAAGAATTATCAAAGGCCAATGATAATTTCTTGGAAGAGGGATGATTTAAAAATATTTTTGAGTTTGTCATGTCCCATCATCTCTTCCAAGATTTTAGCTTCGGAGGACCCCACCAGATCATGTCCTTCGTAGCTTATTTATGGTACTTGTCTCCTTCCATTATGTCAGATGTAATAAGATGGTAGATGTACTCAATTTTTCTCTGTCCATCTCTACATTCTTCCACTGTGAAGGATGAACAGAGACTAAGGAAATTGAAGATTCTGTCTAAAGGCTGGCATGTGCACTTCATGATCATCCTTTCAAGGATGACATTTTGTTGATGGAGAAGATTTAAAACAAGTACACAATCTCTCAATCCGGAAAGATTTGTCAAATGATGCTCCCTTACATGGAAGAAAGGGTCAAGCATTGATCTAAGCACTTCTAAACAATCATCTGTAGAAGAGTTTCGGATAGAAGAAAAGAATTTTAGTTTTACTTCTTTCGAGAGATTTTCAAATACCACTTTTATCATTTCTCGAAGTGATAAAAGAAATGTGGTATTAATCTTTCATTTTGATCATGTATATTGAGCTTTATGGCTCTCATCTATTTATACATAATCTTTTGGTTGCCATGGATATGTACCTCATTGATTTCATTCTCGTATCCGTGTGCTTATTAGACCATCTGCCTTAAACTCATATCCTCGGTCTAATAATCATCCATTCATATTCAAAGTGTGATTGTTTTATGAATGGAGCAACTCAAAATGGTTAAAGGTGATTAAACTTGAATCAAGGGCCTATGTGCTTGGAACTCTAACATTTAGATTAGATGCACAAAGATAGGGGGAGCTTTCACTTTGATATGTGTAAATCTCTATAAGCAAGAAACAAGTAATATAAAAAGTTATATTACAGCTCAGAGCATATCAATGCTCTGGAAGAGACTTGTCTGCTTATTGTCAAGAGATTCCCTACATGATGCAACCTGTGAACTTGAAAGGTTAAGTCATAGATTTGAGCAGATCCTTGCTCAGGTAGATACTTATCTGCTTCAAGAGTTGCAAATGAAGCCCAAGTATCAAAATCATTCACCTGCTTAACCATTTTGTTTGTCATGCCCTTTCACATAGGTTTCACCTAGGGCCAATGACAAATAAATAGCGGGGAGCCAAATTGTTACATACTCATGTTTATATAGACCATTATGATGTGCTCACATGGTTTATTACCCCCTTAGTTGTGCTTAGTTTGAAAATCTTTAGATAAAAACAAATTACTTATCATGCATTTTACTTAGTTTTATATTTTGATAAGCATTCTATGAGCTTCATTGACACATCATATATACTTTGAATAACTCTTATGAGTTGTTCTTCATCTTGATACCCCACTTGCACTCACACTTGCATATCTCTACCTTTTTGCTGTTGACAAAAGCGGGAGAGTTTTTAGGAATTGATTAGGTAGTCCAATTGTGTATGCACCATATGCCTTACATTCATATATTACACTTGTGCATATAGTGAGGGGGAGCATTGCTTAAATTATTTATTGTATTTAATGCTCATTCATTTATTTGTTTAATATCTCCTGCCTCCCTAATCAATTTATTTGCCATCATAAAAAAGGGGAAAATATAAGCCCAAGAGTTCCCATGGGTTAATCATTCACCATACCTTCTTGTTTTGATGCTAGCAAACTAAATTGATTAGCATTTATGGACTGATGTATTGCTTTGAGGTGTTGTGTTGAATACAGGATTTTCATGTCATAATCGCCATTACACAACTCTTCACAACACATGGCTTGTGGATCAAGGAGCAAAGGAACCAAGAGCTTGCACCTAAAGTGAAGACATCCTATTTGAAGATATTCGAATGAAAAAGCTCATCATGAAGATTCCACAAGTTCCTAAGCAAGTGTCAAGAAGGTGCTTGGAGTTGAACATGGCATGGTGACACCTCATGTACCTCAACATGCATTGAAGATTGGAGGACATGACACAAGAGCTAAGACAAAGTTCAAGATGTTCACTCAAGCCGAAGAAGTCCAAGAAAGTGCAAAGGAGCCAAGACATTCCAAGAAGACTCAAGGTTCTTATTTGTAGAACGTATTTGGAGTCCTCTTGATTTATGTAAAATGCACTTTCAAAAGGTTTTCAAATGATTTTCATAAACTTTTTACATCTTTGAAAACCATACACACACACACCCAAAAATGTGTTTGAAAACCTTGGACTTAAGCCCAAAGACCATAGCTCAAAAGCCCCTAATCTTTAAAGTGAAAATGGAATTTTATACAGGGTCGGTCGACCGGGGTGTCCCAGGCAACCGCGGCAAGGTAGCTGGAAATCCAGCACTTGCTGGATATTGGAGGGCCGGTCGACCGGGTCAATCCGGGCTACCTCGGATATGTGTTTGTTCAAAACAGAACAATCCTACATGGTTTGGGCGAATGACCGCCGTGGGTCGGTCGACCGGGATAGATTTTTGGGCCAAATTTTTTGAGCAAACAGTTAGCCCTCTCCGGGTGACCGCCATGTGGCCGGTGGACCCGACGGAAATTTGAAAATAGAATAGGGCACCCGATAGGGACGGACGACCGCCGTGGCCTGGTCGACCGCCGCGGTCGAGCAAACTGTTGGGACGTTTTCTGCTTGACTTTTTCAAGCCATTTATTTACAGTTTTACCCCAAACGGTCATATTTTATATACTCTCCTATATATATATATATCATTAAAACCTATCTCTACAAGCTTTTGAACATTTTAGAAAGATCAAATCCCATTTCTCTTTGAGCTTCAAGTTTTATTTCAAAAGCAAAAACCTCTTTGAACTTGTATGTACACATTCTTTTAAAAGGCACTTCATAGGGCTTTTCTTTTGCTATTTCTTGGGAGTGATTGCGAGCTATTAAAGTTGTAATCCGCCTATTAAAAGGCATTGAGAGTTTTACATTTTTATTTATTCTTCATGTGAGGGTCTCCTCTTCGGCCCGTAAAGAAAGGTGAAGACAAGGGTCTCCGATTCAGTCCGTGAAGAAAGGTGAATCATGTGCGATGGTGTGTCACTCGCCAAGGCTTCGTGCAAGGGGCTTCGCTTTGGCCCTTGAGAATGGAAAAGCAAGGGTTCGTTCCCTTTGGAGATGAAGGAGTTGTGTGTACGGCTTCATCATTTTAGTGGAGATCCCGAGGAGGTAAACTTGGAAGAGTGGAGTAGGTCAAGTTGTGACCGAACCACTATAAATCTTGTGTTCCTTGTGGATGTCTCTTTTCCTTCTCTTTGCACGTGTGGTGACTGGTAATCTCTAACCTAACTTGTATTTGTGCTTTTAAGTGAACAAGGTTTAGTAAATGCACTTGATTAAAATGTTTAAACCCTAAGCATTATAATATCTACTTGAACAAGGGTTAGCTAAATGTGCATGATTAGAAAGTCTAAATCCTAGCTTTTATTGATATACATATTTGAACAAGGGATAGACTAATTAGTGCTTAATTAAATAGATTAATTTTTAATCTCCCTTAATTAAGCATAACATTTCTAACTGACCAATTCACCCCCCTCTTGGATTGTCACACCTGTATTTCAGAGATTACCAATCACCACACGTGCAAGAGAAGGAAGAGAGAAGCAACCACAAGGAACACACGATTTATAGTGGTTCGGTCTATCACAAGACCTACTCCAATCTTCAAAGTTTATCTCCTTGGGATCTCCACTAAAACTTAAGATTCTTCAACGGGCGAATCTCAAAGCCGTACCCCAACTCCTTCAACTCCAAAGGGGACACACCCTTTCTTCACGAAGCTTTGCTGAGGGATCACACTCTCTTACAGCGATTTACCTTTGTTAACGGGCCGAATCGAAGACCCTATGATACAAATGAAGAAATAAAAGATAAGAACTCTCTCTTGCCTCTTGATCGACGGATTACAACTTTGAAAGCTAACAAACTCTCCAAAAAATATATACAAATGTAAAGCCTATGAAGATCCTCTTGATAGAATGTAAAAATACAAATTCAAAGAAGTTTTACCTTTCATTTAAAAGTTTAGGTTGAAGAAGATGAGATTTGATTTTGCAAAAGGTTGTTTAGAAAGGTTTAAATAGTATATATATAGCCCACAAGGAAATATGACTGTTTGGGGGTAAAACTGTAAAAACCAGGGTTGAAAAAGTCAACATGTGAAAGCCCCAACGGCTCTATTTCCAAGCTGCGACGGTCAACCGAGGCACGGCGGTCGCCCGCCCTTATCGGGCTCTTCTTTTTAATTTCAAATTTCATACCAGCGAGGTCAACCGGCCCTATGGCAGTCGCCCGGTGAGGGCAATCTGTTTGAATAAAAATTCGGCTCGAAAACACTATCGCGGTTGTCCGCCAAGCCCAACCTGGATGTTTTCTGAATTTCCAGAAAACAAATCCGTGGTCGACCGGATTGGCCCGGTCGACCGACCCGATTAAATTCGAGATGTCCTGGAATTCCAGGTAGCATCCCGCGGTCGCCCGGAATATCCCGGTCGACCGGCTCTGTGTGAAATTCCATTTTTAACTTTAAAATGCAGGGGCTTTTGGGCCATGGTCTTTGGGCTTAAGTCCTAGGTTTTCAACACATTTTTGGGTGTGTGTATGGTTTTCAAGGATATAAAAACTTAAGTATGAAAACAATTTGAAAAACTTTTTGAAAGTGCATTTAACATAAAATCAAGAGGACTCCAAATACATTCTAATATTGTGTACCATGGAGTCTTCTTAGAATGTCTTTGCTCCTTTGCACTTTCTTGGACTTCTTCGGCTTGAGAGAACATCTTGAACTCTGTCTTGGCTCTTGTGACTTCCTCCAATCTTCAAATCATGTTGAAAGGTGCATGAGGAGTCACAATGGCATGTTCATTTTCAGGCTCCTTCTTGACACTTGTTGGGAACTTGTAGGATTTTCAAGTTCAGCTTCTTGACATGAACATCTTCAAATGAAGATGTCACCAATGTAGGTGCAAGCTCTTGGTTCCTTTGCTTTCTTGATCCACAAGCTATGTGTTGAGAAGAGTTGTGTAATGGCGATTATGACATGAAAATCCTTTATACAACATAACATCTCAAGGCAACACATTAGCCCATAAATGCTAATCAATTTGGTTTGCTAGCATCAAAACAAGAAGGTAAGGTGAATGATTAACCCATTAGAACCCTTGGGCTTATAGAACCCTTGAACCCTATAAGAAGCAAAGGTCCTAAAGAAGGAGGACAAGAAGGGTAAAGGGGTTGGCTCAAGAATCATTCCGTCATCGCCAGATCCCGAGGGAAAGTTCCAAAAAATCCACGGAATCTTGGTAAACAAAAAACGAGAAAAGTCCCCAAAAGCAAAAAGAGCTCACAAAAAATTGATGAAAACCCCTAACGAGGGAGGGAAGGAGAAAAGAATTGGGGTGTGTCCCATCTTATCAGAACCGACGATGTGATATGGAGGGTTCAACACCATACGACAATATCATCATTTCTCTTTGCTGGTTTTCTCTTGTACATGAAGATGGAGGAGGTTGGGAAATGGGTTTGATGGTGGTGGAGATTGTAGAAGAAGAGATGGGGTTGGGTGTGGATGGTGGTGGTGATGATGATGGGGATAGAAAATGAAATGGGTTCTATGAAGATGGTGGCTCAGTGGAGGAGATGGTGGCCAAGGCTCCCTTCTCTCTCTCTCTGCAAATTCCTCCTCGTTGATTTGTTTTTTCCCAATGAAGAGACCCCTCCTCAAACCCCCGATCTTTCCTTTTTTATAAGAGAGGGGGTATGTGCTAATGTTAGCACATCCCAACTTTGATAATTACACCTTCCATTTGTATTTCTCCCTTGGCCATATACTTGTAGGAATTGGTATTGGCACCCCCTTGCTCCAATAAATCACCCTCCCTTTCACTATGAGAAATGACATATTCGACCCCTTTTTCATGCCTTTGGACAGCCTCTTTCAGTAAATTCATGACTACTCTTTTTATTCCAGGGTTGTCTAGGTTAGAAATGAGGCTTTAAAAATGATAGTGATATATTTTGCCTTCTCTTTTGTACCCTGGACAGCCCCTCCAAAGGCATATTCTCTCATTTGTTCCATTTAAGAGGTGTAGTCTAGGCGGAAATAAAAGGAGTGAATATTGCTACAAACATAGTTTTGATACTGGCACAAACTTAGCTCGTTTTTTCCTCAAATTTTTGCCCAATTTATCTGAAAATTTGCAAGGACATTCCTTGGAACGGTAACAACCTTTCGAGAATATTCTTTTACTCATAACGAACGAGTTAAGTTAGTGAAAGTACCAAAATAAGGTTGTAGTCATTCATTTGGAGCTTAGGGTGCAAATAAAGGGGTGCCAATACCAAAGACTCAGAGGTATTTTGTAATTTCTGTAAATATCGAAAAAATGAGAGAGAAGATCAGGGCCTCCAAATGAATGGTATAAATGGAGTCAGGGGCCCGTTTGGGCTACGAAAAATTGTTCATCACGCTTTACAACAGGAAATTTTTCAGAATTTCTAGTTCTTTCGCATTCAAGGCTCGGTTCTTCGAAAATTTGATTTGATTTTGGGAATTGGTTTCAGAATTAGTTTGGGAACTTCAGACCATCGTTTTGAATTTTGGCCGAGTCGAGACCGGAACTGAAATTTGCCGAAATTTGGAATTTCGCGAAATACCAAATTTCTTCCGAATTTCGATAATTTCAGCCGAATTTTCAAGAAAATGTATATTTTAAAAAAATATATTACAAAATTTAGTCCAAAAATTTACAATTTCGGTCCGAAATTTTAAAAATAATTAAATAATAGTTTTTAATTATTACCAAATTTTGGCCCGAAAATTTGAATTTCGGCCCAGACCAAAATTGGTTCCGAAACTGAAATTTAAAACTTTGCTTGAGACTTGATTATGGGGGACTTTGAATTCGGTTTTGGGACTCGAATTTTCGGACTTTATTCGATTTTGGGGGTTTTGTGTTTGATCAAAATGGTGTCTACAGATGTCCCATTTTGGCAGAGGGTGCTTGTCACCGGAATGCCAAAGCCAAAAGGATGACACATTTTGACTGGCCCAAGATGACGGATGAAGCGGAAAGGTGTAATGAAAGTGATTGAAAGAAACAGATTCTGGATGGCACTACTCTAGTGTAAGAAGGAAAAGATTTTTGTGAATAATTGGGGTGAACAAGACTCCATAGTCAGGAGTATCAAATGAACCAAATTCCATGGTTAGGAGTAGGAGGTAAACAGACTCCATAGTTAGGAGTAGGAAGCAAGGATTGACTCCATAGTTAGGAGTAGGATTTCGATCAGGCGGTGTAAGCCCAAGGGTCTACTCTCCTATATTGTTTTGATGATTCTAAACACAATTGATTATGTTTGTTTAACACTAATCAATTTGCCTTGAAGTGTTGTGATAAGATAGGTTGATCATAGAAGGAACCATCACATCACTTGGTCGTGCTTGAAGTTGTACAACACAGGAGTCAAGGGAGCTAGAGACCACATGGGACAACTTACGTCGGAAGAACAATCAATGGGGAGCTCACCTCATTCTTGCACTCTTATTTTTGCCTTTTGGTTTAGCATTTCCCTCTACTTTGATATTATGTGAACTAACCAAAATTAAGCAAGAAAAGAAAAATTGAATTATATTAGAATTTTGAATTAAAAAAGGGATAATTTTTTTGATAAAACCAATTCACCCCCCTCTTAGTTCCATAGACCTTAATTTCAATTGGTATCAAAGCCTCGTCTCTATTTTGTTTAAAACCCTAACCGGTCTAGAGAAAAGATCCTAAAAATGGCAAACTACCCTCAACACCATGAAGGATACTCAAACACTAGGCACCTTATTTTGATGGAACAAATTATGAATTTTGGAAAACCAAAATGAAAATCTTTTTAACCCAAGATTATGAAATTTGGAGAGCCATTCATAATGGATATACCTTGCCCACTAGAAATCTAAATGAATGGACCGAAGCCGAACAACAAGCCTCAAACTATAATGACAAAGCGATAAATTCTTTAATTTGTGCTTGTGGACCCCGATCCGAGAGGGGCGCGGGACGAGCCCCACACGCGTCTCATGATCATCCACATGAATGGAGAGCTCTACCAAGGAACTCTCGAAAGAAGTGCCTCTCACAGCATGAGTGGCGATAAAAGGTGAGATACCTCTCGATTCGGGGATTAGTCCAGATTCGAGGCGTACCTTAAACAAAGAAGAGTCGCCATCCAAGGAAATAGGCAAATGGGCCCTGGATCCCATACTATGCTCTGTTGCAACGGATAACCAGAGATATAAAAAGAAGGTTCGTGCCTGGTTATGAATTTGGAAGGTCTAAAGAGCACCTCATCCGCCCAAGTGCAAACACCTGGTCTCTTATGCCATTTATTATTGATTTTGAAGAGTTTTGGGCGAAAGTCATCTGAAATGGGAACATATATCTCCAAGAAGACATCTATCTAATCATGCATGTCTCGGAGATGATTAATAAGCACACAAAAGAAAATGAAATAAGTGTCGCCTAAGAATAGCTAGGTTATGAGTGTCATACCTAATTGGTGTCTAAATTCTAGTGTACAAACACATGCATGCTACAACTAAATGTATAGGATCTGTACATGAAAGTAAGAAAATACAGCAAAACACACAATACAAATCAACTCATGACTGGACAAGACGAATCCTGAAACTCTAATTCAGGACTTGACTCGGACCAAGATGGTCGTCCATCCCAGCTGCTCTACGTATCCCGGCCTTGGGAAGAATCGGAGTCAACGTAGTTCGATGACCTATTCTAACTACGATGCCTAACCATCTAGAACCGCTATCCTAGACTCGATCCACTAGACTCGACTGATTTTTAAAGTTTTTGCACAATTTACTTAAGTTCAAGTGAATTGTAATTTTTAGGACTCTCTATATGCCCTAACTAATGCAAGTTGATTAGCCTTAAGCTAATGCAGGTGGGCCCTACATCCTAGGTGTAACTAGGTTGTGCATCCTAAAGAAAATCACGGGCTGACTATATGCTTCCTAGTCTAGCCATCGGTTTGACTAAATATCTAACCGATCCACTCGAGGCCTTCTAACTTTAGGGACACTCACACGACAGGACACACCATATCAATACAAATCAGGACAAACTCCTAACTCTAAAACACCCCAAACAGCTAAGACAGACTCCTAACTCTAGGGGAAGATCTTTTTGAAAAGGTTTTGAAAATTTTTTGTATTTTTTGAAGATTTGAAATGTTTATTTTTAAAGGTTTGGCTGGACCTGGGATGTGGATCCCAAGCTGTACTACGTACCCTGTTGAAAGGGATCAAGCCAACGTAGTTCAGAACAGAATTTCCTAACTACTCTAAGACTCAAGACTTTTGAGATTTTTAGATTTTTTAGATATTTTTCAAGTGTTTTTGAATTTTTGACACAAGAGGACAGAATCCTATCATCATAAGGGTAGGATAGACTCCTGATATCCCGCAAAGGTTGGACAGCATCCTATGTTTTGCGGGGGGAAAACGACAGAATCACGACTCTGCAAGGGTTGGACAGCATCCTATACCTTGCAAGATTGGATAAAATGACTTGATGAGAGGTTGGATAGAATCCTAACCCCTATGATGATAGGACTGACTCTTGAAAGAAATACTAACTCTCTAAGGATAGACTCTTGTGCTAAAGGACTGACTCTCAAACAAATGACTCTAATAGAGGTGCTAATAAGACATGGCATGTCTCCTATGGATGGACTCACTAATGAGACAAAGCTTGTCTCTAAAGGACAGAACACTCTCTGCATGAGACGTAGCCTGTCTCCCTGAAGGTAATCTTTCCTACGAGACAAAGCATGTCTCTCTAAAAGAGTAAGCTCTGGATAACTCCTTTATTGCCCTTGCAATGAGAGGACAAATTATAAGGGTTTCTAAACACTGAGTAAGTCTAAAAAATGAGAAGGGAGACAAGAAGAGGTATCAATGAGACTAAGCAAGTCTCCAAAAAGAGAGGGACTCCAGATATCTCTTTCATTGCCCGTGCAATGACTGGGTTTCTAATATACAAGGGATACACACTTAAAAGACTGGACAAGTCTTTTAAGTAAAGAGGGGAGTGCTTTTTGGACTGAGCAAGTTCCCTAATGATGGGCTTGGGCTAGCGCCTTCATCGCCCTATTACCACTCTACTAATAGACAATTCAATCATAATTTTTCACACAAATTGGTAAAAACCGACACTATAGAAAACTGGTACAGTTTATGAAGCAATCAAAATATAATTACAAATGTTGGTATCATTTGTATTACTACCTCTTAATGATAAAATTACCACCAACATTCAAAACAATCACATATATTCGTCAAAACTTTTGATAAGTAAAACCTTTATGTCAATAAAATAAACTTCAAACCATAGATCATTTTGACCAATATTATGAGGAAAAGCATTAAGTACCTTTCTTAGGACCTACTTTACTTTCATCACATAGAAACTTTTTTTTTTATGTATCAACACTGCTACAGCAAAGCCCTTGAAGGATAAATATGTTCTATTATGAAGACATGGCGATAGGAACACTAAAACTTATATAATACAGGGTATGTAAAGGGAATTTGAAACAACAGCATTATAAATTCCAGGCAATTATCATGACCAATTCAAAGCAATTTTTAAGTTATATAGGTATAAGCAACAGGACATGGTTACAATTTTTTTTTTTTAGTAAGGTACAGATAAAGAGTAAACTACTGACATAAGGAACATCCTAAAGTGAAACAAGATTGAAAAATTTTCAGAAAATACAAAGGAACATTACCATAAAAAACATGAATACTATTATGACTTAGTAATTAAAGAGAAGGGCTGCTATAAACCAAAGAAGTAGTTGCTATGAATAATATAATATCTCAACTATAAAATTGCTATTGTGTAATGCTAAAAATTAAAACATACAAGAGAACCACCAAATATTCTCAAGACCTGCTCCACATATCTCATTCTTTTAATAATGTAACTGTCATGACACAGTAAAGCTAACCAAACCAATGAAAAGATTAATCCACTATAGTAGTCTGTCTATGACACACGTTCTCACAAAATAAAGATTCAATCATCAGCCCTCTAAACACCTTATTAGAGGAATCACATCACCATACACAAATGCACAAATTCCTCTCATTCTTTCAGATCAAAAAACATTATTCTCCTCTTCTTCTTCTTTTTTTTTTAAACACAAATACACACCAATATTTAGTCCTACTTGATGCAAAGACTGCTCTTCTTAAGCAAGTGAAACAGAGATTTTCAACTTATACTGCCACTCCTCTCAAGAACCCCTAACCATAAGATTTCCCTCTCATATTAAAATGATAGAATTTTCCAAAACATGGCCCTAATGTCCATCTCCCTGTCTTCTTAACATTGCTCAAATAATATCATGCAAATTACAAATTGAAATAACTAAACTGATGTTGAAGTACTGGTTTCTAATGACAATAATCAAGGAAAATATGAAGTAAATGAAGTAGAACAGATTTGTATAAACAGCAAGCCGATTTGGGCTTTTTCGAATTAAATCACGTGAAACTCCTTGTTAAATAGTTGTATAAAAGCTCTCTCACATCATCCATTACTTAAAAGTCATTAGGAACAGAGAAGATTTTTTTTTCAAGATAATTATTAAACATATTTCATAAAAAAAATTCCTATAATAAAAGATAAAGACTTTTCAAACTAAAAGAGATAAAATCACAAATCTTCAACAGGAATTATATATTTAGGCAAACGATAAATCAAACACCATTAATCATATATGAATCAATGAAAAGAAATCAAAATGATGAAAAATTACCTTTTCCTTTACACTTGTTCCTCGATTTACTCACTAATAACAAGAACTGCAAGTGATCGGGTTAATCTCCGCTTGATTTAAGGTTGATAGCAGCGAGAAATCAAGGCAAATAACTCAGATCTGAAATTTGCAGCAGTACTAAACATCATGCAGACAAGATTGCAGAATTAGTGACCGGAAATGATGAAAGAACTCGTCGGAGCTAGGAATTCCACCGGAATCTGGTCGGAGAAGAAAGGGGAACAAGCTAGGGTTTCGATCGGCTCTCTCTTTCTCTCTCTCTGCAATTTCAGATCTGAAAAATCTCAGATCTGAGAAATGAATAAGAGAAAATGGAGGTATGATCAATGGAGTGGAATAGAGGTAACAGAGGTAAGGGATTGGGAGTTATAGAAGAGGAGGGAGAGATGAGGGAAAATCAAGGAATGCTAATGGACAGATCTCCGGCGAGTTCGTCGGAGAAGGACGGATTGATCGGAGAAGATAAAAAGAGAGTTGATCGGAAAAAATGAAGAAGAAGAGCTCCGGTGGAAGCTTAGAGAGATTGAGGGAGATAGTCAGCCGGAACGTGGCCGGAATCTGGCTTGGGATGATCGGAGAAGAAGACTGGTTTAGAAAACGAGATCTGTTTTCTCTCTCAAGCTTTCTCACTCTTTCTCTCTCTAAAAATGGATTTTTTTCTTTTTTTTTAGAAAATGAGATAAAACCTGTATTTATAGACATTTTCGAAAATTGATATTCGCACCCTAATTGATAAAGCGAGCGATAAATTGATACGGCGCGCCCGCCATTCTTGTCTTATTCGGCTCGGACACGTCTCATCCAGGATAATCCACCCCCCTTTTGTGGTTTACACTACGGACACTCTCTCATCTCGTTCGCTAAGCCAACGCGCTCGGAATTCGACGAAATTTTACAGGGACCTAGCTGGGACCCTAACCTACCTTGGGGTGAAATTTGGGACCCTACCTCAATGATTTGACAGGATTTTGCATAAAAACGAGAGGTTTAGGGCAAGGTCAAAATGGGGTGTCTACAGTGCTTTGTCACCCGGGGAATTCAATAGGATTTCTAACTTGAATTTGGCTAAAGAAATTTGGGACACCTTAGAAGTTACCCATGAAGGAACTAACCAAGTTAAGGAATCTAAAATGAATCATCTATTTAGGCAATATGAACTTTTTCAAATGGCACCCGATGAAACCATTGCCGATATGTACACTAGATTCACTAACTTAGTAAATGGGCTAAGGGGACTTGGGAAACAATTTTCAAATAGAGATTTAGTGACCAAAATCCTTAGATCCCTACCTCTATCATGGGAATCCAAAACCTCCGCAATCACCAAAGCCAAGGAAATGAACACATTAAATCTAGATGAATTAATAGGGTCCTTGATAACCAATGAGATGATTTTCAAAACAAAAGCACCCGAAATTGAAAATAAAATAAAAAAAAGGAAAAGGTGTTGCTTTTGCTTGTAATGTAGGTGATGATGAAGAAACAAAAGGAGATGTGGAAGATGATGTAGCCTTCCTAACAAGAAGGATCAAGTTCTTGCAAAGGAATATGGAAAATATGAAGAATAGATGGACCAATCCTCCATTCAAGAAGAAAGAAGAGCTCGGTGATAGATCATCTCAACCCCGATGCTACGGATGCAAGAAACCTGGACACATTCGTCCGGATTGTCCACTCAACAATGAGCCTACTCCAAACAATCGATTCAAGAGGAGAGAAGGCAAGAAAGGAATGATCACCACATGGGATGAGTACAATGAAAGTGAATGTAAGCCGGATGATGGAGAAGATTGCATGATAGCAAGGAATGTGTACTTCATGGCTTCAACAAATGACAATCAAGAGGTAAGCACTTTAAATGATGTTATTATTTTAAAAGAAGTTATTGATTCCTTGCAAAGTGCATATGATGAACTTGAAATTGAACTTGATAAAAATGCATCTCTTAAAAACTCTCTTTCTACCTTAACAAAAGAATTTGGTTGGTTAAAGAAAGATCATGATTTTTTAAAAGATGAAAATGAAAGATTTAAAGTTGAAATTCATGATTTAAATGCTACCATAAAAAATTTAAATAAAAATAGACAAGAGCTATCTATTGAAAACAACAAACTAAAGTATGAAAATAGTAAACTATCTCATGAATATGATGATTTAAAGAAACTATTTGAAAGATTTGAGAATGGTTCACTAAAATTGGATAAACTTATTAATATTCAAAGATGGTCACATGATAAGAGTGGGATTGGACATAAATGGGATACTACAATGTCAAACTATAAGAACAAATTTGTGAAGGCTTCTTCTAGTGGTACTAAAACTTATTTTTATTGTGGTCTAGAAGGACATTATAAAGTTGCTTGCATGTATGCTAAACAAGATAAAATCAAATTGAATGCTCACATAAAAATAAATGGACATAGCAAGATTAGGAAGATTTGGGTACCTAAGGGATCTCACTTGCCTATTCATATGTAGGTATGCCTTAGAAGCCATAACAAGAAGAACACATGGTACCTTGATAGTGGATGCTCTAGACACATGACCGGAGACCTCACTCAATTTGCGTCACTCTTACTCAAGGATGGTGGAGATGTTACCTTTAGAGATGATAAGAAATGAAAGGTTAAAGGATGAGGCACCATAGGTAACTCTACCTCTCCCATTTATTATGTATTTTATGTTGATGGTTTGTCTCATAATCTTACTAGCATTAGTCAATTGTGTGACAATGGGTTTGAAGTAGTCGTCAATCCCGACAAATGCATTGTTAAGAATAAGATAGATGGAAAAGTGTGATTCATAGGTTCTAGAGACAATAACATTTACACAATTGGGCTAGATGATCTTAGACTCCAAAATGTAACTTGTCTAAATGCTAATAGTGAAGACTCATAGCATAGGAGATTGGGTCATGCCGGAATGGAACTCATTTCAACCATCTCTTCAAAAGACCTAGTTAGAGGTTTGCCTAAGCTTAAGTACACTAAAGATCACATTTGTAGATCTTGTCAATTAGGCAAACAATTGAAAAGCTCATTTGCCCCTAAGAATATGATCTCAACCACTTACCCCTTGCAACTACTTCATATGGATCTTTTGGACCAATGAAGACAAGTAGCTTAGGTGGAAAGAGGTATGTGTTTGTTGTCGTAGATGACTACTCACGATTTACATGGGTCATATTTTTAGCACATAAAGATGAAACCTATGAAAATTTTCTTAAGTTGTGTAATCAAGTCCAAAATGAAAAAGGTATTGCCATATTGTGGGACCCGATCCCGCGAGAGGGGTGGGGCGCGAGCCGCCACGCACTCTCTTGGTCTCTCGTACCCACACGATTGGCGTGTGCATTTTAGTATTAATTTTGATTCATCTTTTATGTGAACTTGGGATCACTAAGGCAATCTGAATTCCACACAAAAGAGACTGACAGAGTCGTCACCTAGATATGGGATCTAGGACCCATAATTAACCAGAAATCTAGACTCGCTACCTGGTTACAAGAATGGAAGGTATGGGGAGTTATCCACCACATGCACCACTCCTACCCGATAATCGGTCTTCAATTCCCAAAAGCTAACTCTTTTAAATTTATTTTAAATGGCTCATTCAACTCTGTTAATGTGCGAACTAAGTGACATGCATCCTAAAATCTAATTTCAATGTAGATCCTAAGTGTGTATCTTGATTTCTTTATTTGTTTGAATTCAATCTAGGTGCAAGTTCTCATAAGATTCTAATCTCATGAAAAATCCTAAGTGATTTAATTAAGAATTTACAATAAAATTAATATACAAAAACACCACAATTTGTTGTAGTGCCGACTCGCGGTTGGTATGCCATCAGACATCCAAGCTACCTACGTACCCAAGCCTCACTGGGATCAGAGTCGACGTAGTTCGGTGCACCTAAGCTAAGCTACTTATGCTTAACTCAACTAAGACACCGATCTAGACTGATTTGACTGTTTCAACAGTTTTAAGAGGAGTTATTTAATTCAAGTTGAGGATTTCATTATCCTAGGATTTCATCTAAGATGCTATATGATTCTTATCTAAATGCAAATTGTTCCTCAGACTAATGCAGGTTAGCCTACATCCTAGTTTACTAGGCTTGTCCTAGGGAAAGATTGGGTGACTAGTGTAACTAGACCTATGGTACGGTTGCTATACATAGCAAACGTCCGTGATGAGGCTGGACTCCTAACTCTAGGACTCCCTAAAACCTAAGACTCCCTAAAACCTAGGACACGACCTGACACCAGTGTTCCTAAATTGGGCTCTAATGGTTCTTACGACGGAAATCGCGATCCAACGGTTCCGAAAGACACAAGACAAATCGATTTAAATTCTCGAAGTTAATGAATTTCAGATTTCAAGGATTTTCAGTTTCTGGACATTCAAGGATTACCAATGGTTCTAGGGTTCACCAATTTCGGCCTAGAATGGCATCCAAGGAAGGGAATCTTGCGCTCTTTCCTTGCGCAATTTAATACTTAGGTTATAGCACCTTATTGCCTGGCATATCTCAGGATTTTCGTGGACAGTAACCTCGGAGCCAACAACATGCTATAGCTTAAATATTCAAATTGTCAAAGATCGAGTGCAATTGGGATACGATTATGGATGCACTGGCCATTTTTTCAGAGAAATCTAAAGATCCTAAAATTTCTGTTTTAATAGATTAAGGAGTTAATATGTGATAGAGATTTAAGGTTCTTTAGAGATTTTCAAATGATTTTCAATTAATTTCGGATTTTCAATGAATTTTATCAATTTTAAACATATGAGTGATTTTACAAGTGAAACTGTTGCAAACGAATTCGAAATGAGTTGAAACTTCTACAGCAGCAAAATATGATGAAATGTAGCTTACTGGAAGATTTTTACATTACGCTCAAATTTAATTTTGATTTAACAATTAATTGGCCAGATTGCAAAAATAACACAGAAACTACTAGAAATAGAAATCCAAATTCAATGCAATTTCTACAGAAATAAGATATGAGTAAATATAACATGCTGTGAGATTTTCATGAATTTTGGAAACTATTTACTATCAGTTTCGGATTTTTCAAGTTTCAGACCAGATTATGAATTAACACTACATCTCATATGAAACAAGATCTAAATCACTTGAAAAGTTTACAGCAACTAGAGATATGGAATATAAGACTACTGTAAAAATTTTGAGAATTTTATATGTGATCTAGTGTCTGTAAAAATTCTCCTAAAATCTGATAATTTTCAAAGAAAGCATAAAATAATATACCAAACCAATTCCAAAAATTCTCAAAAACTCATGGTAAAATATATCAGTATCATATTATTTTCTCACGAAAATTTCATTAATTTTCGAATCCGTTTGGTATATAATTTATTTTTCTTCGTCGAAAAGATATTTTTAAAGAGTTTTCTATTTTTAAAAAAAAGTTTTTCGAGAAAATTGCGACTCCGGAAAACATCCTCCAACTTTGTTCTGATGTGATGAACACAAGAAAATTTTCAAATTCTAAAAAATAGATCATCCTGAGATGGCTATTTTTTCGAATTTTGTAATTTCTCAGCCATTATTTTAAATAAAATTCTACTCTTCACTCAAATTCTAAAAAACCGTTGATCCAATGTCCGATCCGATTCAATAGTTATTTTACTCTATTTAGATAGATCATTGTATTAAATTTTGAGACGAAACGGAATTGAAACACTCATGCAGATCATGATTTTAAGTACACACATATAATATTGAATTAAATTCAATTAAATGCTTAAAAATCATGCAAAATACATAAAAAATACCGAATAATCCTGGAAAAATCTGAGAATCGTGTACCTACTTGTGATCGAGATTCTCGCCGAATCGGAGAGTGAAAAATTCGAAATTGTCCCGTCGACGCTCGATCCGCTTCGTTGTCTTTCGCTTTTTTCCTTTTTTCTTTTTTTAAAAAAATAACCACTGTGAGGAGAGGGAGTCTGAGAGATAGGGAGGGAGTGAGAGGGAAGAACAGCGAGATTGAGAGTGAGAGAAAGGCCGAGAAACAGAGAGAGAGAGTTGAGAGAGTTAGATGAAGAGAGAGATAGAGATGGAGAGAAAGAGAGAGAGAGACAGATAGAAAGAGAGAGACAGATTGAGGGAGGGGGTAAAAAAATAGAGTGGTTTGAGGGAGAGGATGGAACCGTGGGGAGGGTGATATGTGCGAAAAAAACAACACTCTGTTTTTTTCACCATATGCACTAGTGAGAGAGAGAGAGAGAGAGAGAGAGCTAGAGGGAAACAGAGAGGGATCCGAGAGAGATGGAGAGAACCGGCTGTGCAGAATGAGAGGGGAGTTGAGAGAGAGCCTCGGTTCTTTTTTTTCTTTTTCAAACAATTCCAACCGAGCCAATCTCTCCTCGTCCTCTCCTCCTGGAAAGGAATCCTTATTCTCTCCTTTTTTTTTCTTTGCATGCCTCCTCCATTGACACATATCATCGCCCTTTTTCTCTAAAAAAAAACTATTCTAATTCGCACCTGCTAAGCTTCCTTTTGGCTCTTCCTCGTAATAGAATTGTAGCCAAAATAGTATTTCTATCTTTAGAAAACATGCCTTCATTATGGAGAGCTTCCCTGATCTTGTGCTGACTATCCAAGAAAAATTGCCCATATCCCTAACCGCTACTTCTTTGCCAAAGAAGAAAACAGCAGCAACACTGGCAAGTTTCTTAAATTCATATTCGGCTGTTGCTTTTTCTCTAAAAGCTTTCCAAATCAGCCCCCCTGCTCGGCATTTCCCTCATTAGCCCACGTAGGTCCCATTATCGCAAGCAAGTAATTTAGAAAACACTATTTATTTTAGCCTACGACACGTAAACCACATGGACGTGGACACTGCTGCGACAATCTAAGGCAGACAAGGATCTCAACCACTTAATTGCGAGTGGGTCCTACCCTTTCCAATCCAATATCAGCCCGTGACTTTGATATCCATAGCCCATCTTGATTCATATCAGAAACAGCCCGCTACTTCAATTCTAATATTAATAACCTCCTTTAATCGCGCCCATTTTCAATAGACGATCACTACCCACCATCCCCGTTAAATGAATGGTTCGGATCACTCCATAATGCAGACTGCAACATAAATTAGAATGTACCCCTTAAATCATTTCCTAAGGCAGATCAAACCGTTCACTTTATTGGGCCACTATATAACTGGGTAATCTTATAGATCATTTACAGGATGATCCAAACCATCCATTTCAATAGGCCGCCATATAAAGGATTCGCGCTCCTCTAATTCATTGTCACAAGCTGATCTCGGCCGTCCAGTTGATAGGCTGCAATGTGGATATGTTACACCATCTCTTAAATTACTCCCTATTGCTTAATTGGTGGCCCACAGATCTTTTTCCATTAGATTTCAATACTTTTAAGTACGGACACAGAAGAACAAAATTGAATTACTTTGGACGAGCCCCACACATATTTAGTGGGCTACTCGATTTTAAATCCCACAACCAAATGCTAGGCCTACCCCTTGGCCGAATTTTTCATGAGATCCATTCATCATAATTAGGCTGGTTCGCCTGTTTCAACCTAGTGAACCCCACCCCATGTTGGGCACACTTATTTCTCTTATAAAATTTGATCGTTAATATCCATGATAAACTCCGCAGATAACTTGAATGTTTCTTACATAGGCTAACTTTCTCGATCCAAATTTAATCCAAATGCTCAATGCGGGCCCATCAAACGGGTCCCGATTATTTCTGGTTTGGATTTTTCTGAATAACTCTTCTCGACACCTGACAGAAAAATGCGAAACACGGTAGAAATAATTGAAAAGATCGAGAAAACATCGGGAGTGGACACGGGAATAGAAAGACATTGGAAAACAGATGGAAAAACACTAATTTCTTTATTGATTAAGGTAGAGCAAAATGGGGTGTCTACAGATGCCCCTCTTTGGTAGAGATGACGTAGTCATCGAATACCAAAGCAAAAGTGACCGAGCCATTTTGCGCAGCTTTAATCAACAAAGGACTCTACACAAAACGGAACCCAAACGCAAACATTTACTACCTAATGCAAGACCCTAAACGAAGTCCTAGAATTGGAATGCAATAAAAAATCCTGCTGCGGTGCCGCTCACAAACGAGCAACGAGAGAATGAGATATCATTTTCGAATGGATTCTGAAAAGAAAGAACAAAGATCGTTCTCAAACGGTTTTTAGAAGAATAATGAGATACCGCTCACAACCGGGCTCAAGGAGAAGACGAGACCATTCACAAATGGACTCGAGAAATGAGGCACCTTTCACAAAAGGGCTCAAAGAGGACACGAGACCATTCACAAATGGACTCAGAGAATGAGACACCGTTCACAAACGGGTTCGAGGAGAAGACGAGACCATTCACAAATGGACTCGAGAAATGAGGCACCGTTCACAAACGGGCGCAAGGAGGACATGAGACCATTCACAAATGGACTCGAGAAATAAGGCACCGTTCACAAACGGTCTCAAGGAGAAGACGAGACCATTCACAAATGGACTCGAGAAAAGAGGCACCGTTCACAAACGGGCTCAAAGAGAACATGAGACCATTCACAAATGGACTCAGAAAATGAGACACCGTTCACAAACGGGTTCAAGGAGAATACGAGACCATTCACAAATGGCCTCGAGAAAAGAGGCACTGTTCACAAACGGGCTCGAAGAGAAGACGAGACCATTCACAAATGGACTCGAGAAATGAGGCACCGTTCACAAACGGGCTCAAGGAGAAGACGAGACCATTCACAAATGGACTCGAGAAATGAGGCACCGTTCACAAACGGGCTCAAGGAGAAGACGAGACCATTCACAAATGGACTCAAGAAATGAGGCACCGTTCACAAACGGGCTCAAAGAGAAGACGAGACCATTCACAAATGGACTCGAGAAATGAGGCACCGTTCACAAACGGGCTCAAGGAGGACACGAGACCATTCACAAATGGACTCAGAAAATGAGACACCGTTCACAAACGGGTTCAAGGAGAAGACGAGACCATTCACAAATGGACTCGAGAAATGAGGCACCGTTCACAAACGGGCTCAAGGAGGACAAGACCATTCACAAATGGACTCGAGAAAAGAGGCACCGTTCACAAACGGGCTCAAAGAAACAAGATAGTTTTGATTGATGAATTCAACAACGAAGAATTTAGAGATTTTTCATGAACTTGAATTTGACGTAGGATTGGATTTTTTTTTGAATGGGGGATTGGATTTGATGAATTTTTGATTTTTTGAGAAATGAGGCACCGTTCACAAACGGGCTCAAGGAGAAGACGAGACCATTTACAAATGGCCTCGAGAAAAGAGGCACCGTTCACAAACGGGCTCGAAGAATTTAGAGATTTTTCATGAATTTGAATTTGACGTAGAATTGGATTTGATGAATTTTGGATTTTTTTTTGAACTTAATGAAATCGGGGACATTATAGATCGTGCCCGATAAAGATATTGGAAACTAAGATTTTGCCGAGGGATGAAACGGCAAACCTTAGGAACGAAGAACCATTACTAACAAGAATGGATCAGGAACACCTTTATGAAACTTCAACAAGATTTTTCTCAAAGAGACTGCTGGTCTTGTCTTCTGGGGATTTGATAACTGAAACATTGAACAAGATACTTGAAATTGGTAATCTAGAACAACGGCTCTCTTGGATATAATCATGGAAAAGTGGGATTTGCCTCTTGCCAGGTGTTTAGATAAACATCTCTTGACCAGGATAGTATTTAACTAACTGGAAGGAGATTCTGAATTTTAATGGTTCATCTCTTTGAGAAATTGGCTCAACCACCATTGCATCTGAGGCTCTTCCAAGCTTAAGGTGCCTTCCTGGGATATGATCTTTTTACGGAAGCTGGGCTTTCTAATGTTTCTACTTCTGAAATTTTCTGAGTTGATATTCTTTGAAATGAGGCTGCTTGACTAGATTACCGAGCTCTTTCATACGATCGCAGGGAGCTGCCGAGGCCGGGCCTCCTTCACCAAGACAGTTGCATCATTTGAACATAAGAACGGCGATTGACTCTTGCTAAAGAGAAAACTTAGATAAAAGGCACTACTCAAAGGATTGAGCAGCCCTGAAGGAGTGACCATAGAATGACAAAGATTGACTAACTACACTGACAGACACAGTAATGCTTCTGACTTAGTTAACGTTTTATTTGGTAAGTCTATCCTTTCAAGGAATGTTTTTTTCAATTGGTACACACTGGACTTTTTCCTTAAAACAGTAATGCCTCAAGGATTTAATTACGACCCCTAAGATTGCTTAGCTTCAATGCCCCCAGTTTTGAGGATGTCACTTGAATTTGCCTGAACTCCAGTTGATCTTCAGTCTTGATACCGGCTGTAGCCTTCTTATAATGATTCTCTTACAGTGACCAAGTCACCTCTTTGGGGTTTTTAACTTAGCGGACCGTGCTAGCCTTAACTTTTGCCTGAACCGCCTTTCTAGGTTTTCGATCCAGCAGGCTATCCCCTTAGCTTTTGCCTAAGCCGCCCTTTCGGGTTTTCAACTTAGCAGGGGAATGATCTTAAATTTTGCCTAGACCGCCCTTTCAGGTTTTCAGTCTAGCAGATCTTCAAACTCCGTTCTTTTTCTTATTCATCATTTTTTTTTCACTTTTTGTGTTTCGGGATCTAGATCATTAGTTCTGAACACCAGAAGGACTTTATAGGTCGGATAGGGCTTTTCAAAGAATGGCTTAAAGCTCAACAAAGATTTCGACCGAACCTGTGAACAGGTTGCCTACATATCACAAGGTAGGAATCAGGTCGCGTGTAGTTCAGGGCGGATGCCCCTAGTTTGAAGATAAATTGTTTGAAGGTTAAGTGATTTTTCTTTTTTCTTTTCTTTCTGAAATGATTGACTTTTCTTCTTTTGGAACTTGTTCATCTCTTTTTTTTTTTTTGGAACGATTGAATTTCTTTTCTTTTTTGAATCGACCGAACTCGGTTTAACCGAGCTGCCTACGTACCCCAGTATAGGGATCAGGCTTCGCGTAGTTCGGGGCGAATGCCCCTGGTTTGATGGGTTTTCAAGGAAATTTTATTCAGGCTCGAAGGGTTTGCAAACCGGTATTCTTTTGACATTGGGTTCTGATTTTGGGATTTATTCGGCCAAAGGGGGCCTTCCGATGTTCAGATTGGGAATCGATCTAGGTTACTAGAGTCCCTCTGGTACTGATTATTTATTTATTTTTCTTTTTTTTTTTCACGGAGTTTGACGGCATTTCCAGGTAAGAGATAATGGATCTTCTTCTTTCAAGATTCTAACATGCTTTCGAGTTTCATAGAGCGAAACTTGTCCTTTGACTTCCTCCATCTATGGATTTGTAACTCTTGATATCTGATGATTTCTTTTCAACGCTTGCTCTTGAGCTTCTTATCTTGAATTTGTTGGCTTCATGTTATGAATTTGAGAACCAAGGTCATTGATTGGAAATATGAAAGTTGTTTCCGCTCTATGCCCCTTGTATAGCATATGTCTCTCACTTTCTTCATTCTCTTGAGCTTTCTATCTATGTCTTGCCCCTGGTATCGGTTGTAGCTTTTCTAGACAATCTTCTTATTCTTGAAATAATTTTATCAATTCTTCACACTCTTCAGAGGGTAATGTACTTTTCATCGGCATTCACTGAATCAAAGTTTCAGTGCCAGTGCATACCACTTCAATTTCATCTTTGAAAGGCTGGGATTAGCGCTCCTCCTCTTGTTCAAGTAATTGCTGTGACTCAAGTGGAGTTTCGTAAATTTTGTCCTCATTTGAGGAGGGGGTCTTACTTTAAGATCAGAAGCATAATTAAGAAATAGACACAAGTGAACTATTGGAACTGAAATTTTTATTTAAAGAAAAAGCTATTACATCTGACGACCTATCCTGAACATGCTCAGGATTCACAACTCTAAATAAAAAGAGAAACAGAAGATAACTTGCCTAGACTAGGCATTGACCTTGAACTGTAAGACCGGACTCAACAATTGTACAGACCATGATGACTGACTCAACATAAAATAGTAAGTGACTAAAACTCTAACTGCTGCAACTGTTGGGCGTTGAAGGCTCGGCGAAGGCTGGTTCGTTCTGAATCATCATTATGACTGATACTTTCAATTTTGGATCCTTCCTGTTCTACTACAGCTAGACCTGAGCTTCTCAAACTTCGATGCGCCTCAGCCTTATCCTGTGATGCTGTGGCATGGTTCCACACAACATTTGGCGTTTGCTGGAATGATAGCTTGCGCTCGTCAATCAATTTTTGGATCACACGCCTCAAAGTTATACACCGGTCGGTGGTGTGCCCTGATCCTTGGTGAAAGTCGCAGTGTTCATCTGCCTTCCACGTCATGGGGAGTGGATTGGGAGGATCCCTAATGCGAGGTAAATAGACATCACATGAAGCCAACCCTTGTTGCAATATAACAGATGGTGGAAGCGGGAGGGGGCGAATTGCCTACCTGGCTTTTGCTGAGGATAGGTCTTGGTTGATCATATTCGATTACCATAGGCTCCTGTGACCAGTTAATCCCCTTTTCCCTTTTCTTAAACCCTTTCGGGATGCCAGATCGTGGGATAGACAAATCAGTGAATTCTCTTTTAGGAGTTTCAAATGGTGGCTCTTGGTCATAATTAAGAATTAAGGGCCCAAAAGAATCCTGCTGGTGCTGAGAGACAGAGTTTCCGGTAACAACATCTTGGACTTTGGTATTCTTGTCAGCGAAATGTTCAGAACCTTGGGACTGACAATACCCGGTTTGCATTTGTTGCTTCATCTGATGAACTTCTTCTATTAGCGCAGCCATTTGTCTAGAGAGAGTAACAATTAGTTCTTCTGAACCCATAACCATGGAGAGGCTCGGGTTTTTGCCCTTAGAAACAACAGTGGTTGGACCAAATTTCTCAGTAAGTTGAGCTTTGACGAATTGATTTTCTTCCTTCAATTCCTTCACCTGTTGGACGAGCTGGGCCAGGGTTTCTGTGACATGAAAGAGTTGAAAATTTTCCATAGAATCTGCCATAGGTAGGAAAAAGTGGATAGAGGGACTTCCAAAGAAAATGGGGAATTAGCTCCTTCACTGGCCACGAATAGATTCAAACCCAAGAAGCTTTCCTGAATTTTCAGCAGTGAACAATCCTGACATAGAAACAATAAACACGAGATATAAGCTTGACATTCAGGGAATTTTTCCTTTCTATGATTGCAATGATAATTATGATACGACTAGATAAGGAATGGGAAGTAAAGTGATGGTTCCTCAAAACAAATAAACACAACAATGATGACATGATAGCACGTGGGGAATGCCTCTAGCTCAAGGATTATGAGAGTGAACTTTGAAGGACTTAGCAAAATAATCTTGAAAAAGATAGCCCCTAGAGGAGGAAGAGACTAAGGATACAAGCAAGATTGGATCATCTGGACCAGGCATGATCAGATCATGAGATTGCATAATCGAAAGATTGAGAGATTCTGCTCCTGCCAGTTAGGGGATGGCATGAAAATACGATCGAATCGTATGACAGAAGAACGAAAGACGCACGATCAAAAGATTAGATGAGATAGCATAAGATTGCTTTCAATGGATAGATCATGAATGACTAATCCTATGAGATCTTTGGAAATGATGGGATTTATATCCTAACCCCAGAGGGAAAGTTTTTAATCTTCACACATTTTATCAGTGTTACCTGAAGGCATCAAACCCTAATCCTAATCTAGCGGAGTGGAGAGAGGATCTCGACTCATGACTTTGTTTGTGTGCCTAAGGACCGATCGTAGCCATTGGAAGATGGACCACGGCCTAATCTAGACACAAATGGGTAAGATATCCTAAACTAGGCTCACACACGTGATGCACATGTGTTCGTATTCTACATGCATGTGTGGGTTAATCTAGGGATAAGGCCAAGAGTTCCCTTAGCGCGAATCCATGTTCGATATACTGTACCAGTGTCCGGCGTATCAGTACGTGAACAAGAGATCCGTTTACGCACCATAAGGTGCTAGGCTAAGGGTGGAATGCTTCTCTAGCACAGATGCACCAGGTGATGAAATCCCAGTCAACCATGCTAGATACCACTCCGGGTTCCTAAAATAGGACGTGTGTGCACGTGAGATGCAAGGGTGTAGATGCAAGTGATGAAAGTGTGTTCAATAAGTTCACGCAATCTATGATGCCTTCAGGTTTTGTTAAATTAAGTTCGAGTAAAATGTGATGAGAAAATAAAACATGACAAACTAATCTAACAAGTATAGAGTTTTTATGAGCCAGTTAAATTAAATTCAAATGAATTATCCTTTGGAATTGTAATAAAGTTAGGTGGTCCCCAGCAGAGTCGCCAAACTGTGGGACCCAATCCCGCGAGAGGGGTGGGGCGCGAGCCGTCACGCACTCTCTTGGTCCCTCGTACCCACACGATTGGCGTGTGCATTTTAGTATTAATTTTGATTCATCTTTTATGTGAACTTGGGATCACTAAGGCAATCCGAATTCCACACAAAAGAGACTGACAGAGTCGCCACCTAGATATGGAATCTAGGACCCATAATTAACCAGAAATCTAGACTCGCTACCTGGTTACAAGAATGGAAGGTATGGGGAGTTATCCACCACATGTACCATTCCTACCCGATAATCGGTCTTCAATTCCCAAAAGCTAACTCTTTTAAATTTATTTTAAATGGCTCATTCAACTCTCTGTTAATGTGCGAACTAAGTGACATGCATCCTAAAATCTAATTTCAATGTAGATCCTAAGTGTGTATCTTGATTTCTTTATTTGTTTGAATTCAATCTAGGTGCAAGTTCTCCTAAGATTCTAATCTCATGGAAAATCCTAAGTGATTTAATTAAGAATTTACAATAAAATTAATATACAAAAACACCACAATTTGTTGTAGTGCCGACTCGCGGTTGGTATGCCATCAGACATCCAAGCTGCCTACGTACCCAAGCCTCACTGGGATCAGAGTCGACCTAGTTCGGTGCACCTAAGCTAAGCTACTTATGCCTAACTCAACTAAGACACCGATCTAGACTGATTTGACTGTTTCAACAGTTTTAAGAGGAGTTATTTAATTCAAGTTGAGAATTTTATTATCCTAGGATTTCATCTAAGATGCTATATGATTCTTATCTAAATGCAAATTGTTCCTCAGACTAATGCATGTTAGCCTACATCCTAGTTTACTAGGCTTGTCCTAGGAAAATATTGGGTGACTAGTGTAACTAGACCTAACTCTAGGACTCCCTAAAACCTAAGACTCCATAAAACCTAAGACACGACCTGACACCAGTGTTCCTAAATTGGGCTCTAATGGTTCTTATGACGGAAACTGCGATCCAACGGTTCCGAAAGACACAAGACAAATCGATTTAAATTCTCGAGGTTAATGAATTTCAGATTTCAAGGATTTTCAGTTTCTGGACATTCAAGGATTACCAATGGTTCTAGTGTTCACCAATTTCGGCCCAGAATGGCATCCAAGGAAGGGAATCTTGCGCTCTTTCCTTGTGCAATTTAATACTTAGGTTATAGCACCTTATTGCCTGGCATTTCTCACGATTTCCGTGGACAGTAACCTCGGAGCCAACAACATGCTATAGCTTAAATATTCAAATTGTCAAAGATCGAGTACAATTGGGATACGATTATGGATGCACTGGCCATTTTTCCAGGAAAATCTAAAGATCCTAAAATTTCTGTTTTAATAGATTAAGGAGTTAATATGTGACAGAGATTTAAGGTTCTTTAGAGATTTTCAGATGATTTTCAATTAATTTCGGATTTTCAATGAATTTTATCAATTTTAAACATATGAGTGATTTTACAAGTGAAACTGTTGCAAACGAATTCGAAATGAGTTGAAACTTCTACAGCAGCAAGATATGATGAAATGTAGCTTATTGGAAGATTTTTACATTACGCTCAAATTTAATTTTGATTTAACAATTAATTGGCCAGATTGCAAAAATAACACAGAAACTACTAGAAATAGAAATCCAAATTCAATGCAATTTCTACAGAAATAAGATATGAGTAAATATAACATGATGTGAGATTTTCATGAATTGTGGAAACTATTTACTATCAGTTTCGGATTTTTCAATTTTCAGACCAGATTATGAATTAACACTACATCCCATATGAAACAAGATCTAAATCACTTGAAACGTTTACAGAAACTAGAGATATGGAATATAAGACTACTGTAAAAATTTTGGGAATTTTATCTGTGATCTGATGTCTGTAAAAATTCTCCTAAAATCTGATAATTTTCAAAGAAAGCATAAAATAATATACCAAACCAATTCCAAAAATTCTCAAAAACTCATGGTAGAATATATCAGTATCATATTATTTTCTCACGAAATTTCATTAATTTTCAAATCCGTTTGGTAGATAATTTATTTTTCTTCGTCGAAAAGATATTTTTAAAGAGTTTTCTATTTTTAAAACACGATTTTCCCTCATTAGCCCACGTAGGTCCCATTATCGCAAGCAAGTAATTTAGAAAACAGTATTTATTTTAGCCTACGACACGTAAACCACATGGACGTGGACACTCCTGCGATAATCTAAGGCAGACAAGGATCTCAACCACTTAATTGCGAGTGGGTCCTACCCTTTCCAATCCAATATCAGCCCGTGACTTTGATATCCATAGCCCATCTTGATTCATATCATAAACAGCCCGCTACTTCAATTCTAATATTAATAACCTCCTTTAATCGCGCCCATTTTCAATAGACGATCACTACCCACCATCCCCGTTAAATGAATGGTTCGGATCACTCCATAATGCAGACTGCAACATAAATTAGAATGTACCCCTTAAATCATTTCCTAAGGCAGATCAAACCGTTCACTTTATTGGGCCACTATATAACTGGGTAATCTTTTAGATCATTTACAGGATGATGCAAACCATCCATTTCAATGGGCCGCCATATAAAGGATTCGCGCTCCTCTAATTCATTGTCACAAGCTGATCTCGGCCGTCCAGTTGATAGGCTGCAATGTGGATATGTTACACCATCTCTTAAATTACTCCCTATTGCTTAATTGGTGGCCCACCGATCTTTTTCCATTAGATTTCAATACTTTTAAGTACGGACACAGAAGAACAAAATTGAATTACTTTGGAGGAGCCCCACACATATTTAGTGGGCTACTCGATTTTAAATCCCACAAGCAAATGCTAGGCCTACCCCTTGGCCGAATTTTTCATGAGATCCATTCATCATAATTAGGCTGGTCCGCCTGTTTCAACCTAGTGAACCCCACTCCATGTTGGGCACACTTATTTCTCTTATAAAATTTGATTGTTAATATCCATGATAAACTCCGCAGATAACTTGAATGTTTCTTACATAGGCTAACTTTCTCGATCCAAATTTAATCCAAATGCTCAATGTGGGCCCATCAAACGGGTCCCGATTCTTTCTGGTTTGGATTTTTCTGAATAACACTTCTCGACACCTGACGGAAAAATGCGAAACACGGTAGAAATAATTGAAAAGATTGAGAAAACATAGGGAGTGGACACGGGAATAGAAAGACATTGGAAAACCGATGGAAAAACACTAATTTCTTTGTTGATTAAGGCAGAGCAAAATGGGGTGTCTACACATATCTTAAATTAGAAGTGACCAAGGAATAGAATTTAAAAATGTACACTTTAACACTTATTATAATGAACATGGCATCAAACACAACTTTTCGGCACCTAGGACACCTCAACAAAATGGGGTTGTAGAAAGAAAGAACCGAATCTTCCAAGAAATGGCTAGAACCATGTTGCATGAGAATAATCTTCCTAGATACTTTTGGGCGGAGGCGGTTAGCACCACTTGCTATATTATAAATAGGGTGTATATGAGGCTACTTTATAAGAAAACACCTTATGAGCTTTGAAAAAACTTGAAACCAAATATAAGCTACTTTAGGGTGTTTGGGTGTAGATGCTACATCTTGAATATTAAAGATAACTTGCGTAAATTTGGTAAGAAGTCGGATGATGGCATATTCTTAGGGTATTCTACACATAGCAAAGCATATAGAGTGTTTAATAGAAGAATCCTAATTGTAGAAGAATCCATGCATGTCACATTTGATGAAAGAGAGCCAACACCTCATGAAATGCCACATGATGAGGATGAACACATTGAACACCTCATACCTAAGCCAAATGCTCCTCCCCATGCATCTACAAGTAATGCATTACCTAGTGAAGAAGTTGAAAGTGTAGAGGACACTCATTACCTAGGGATAGGAGAATATTGGTAGATCATCCTGAATCCCAAATCTTAGGTGATGCCACATCGCCGATGAGAACTAGATCATACTATAGAAGTGTGAGTAACAATTTGGCATTCCTATCCGAATTAGAACTTAAGTCCATCAAGGAAGCCGAAAATGATGAATATTGGTTGATGGCTATGCATGAAGAGTTGAGTCAATTCGAAAGGAACAAGGTGTGGAGGCTAGTGCCTAGGCCTAGTGATCATCTAGTCATTGGCACAAGATGGGTGTATAGAAACAAAATGGATGAAAATAAAATAATCACTAGAAATAAAGCTAGACTTGTAGCCCAATCATATAATCAGTAGGAAGGGATAGATTATGATGAAATATTTACTTCTGTTGCCCGTATGGAAGTTATTAGGATACTTTTGGCATATACATCTCACAAAGGATTTAAATTATATCAAATGGATGTCAAAAGTGCATTTCTAAATGGCTATATCCAAGAGAAAGTGTATGTTGAGCAACCTCCAGGCTTTGAAGACTACAAACATCCAAATCACGTCTTCAAGCTTTATAAAGCCTTATATGGATTGAAGCAAGCTCCTAGAGCTTGATATGAGAGGCTTTGCAGCTTCCTAGTAGAGAAAGGTTTTGAGATGGGAAAAGTGGATAAGACATTGTTTATCAAAAGAGAAAATCAAGATATCCTCCTTATCCAGATTTATGTAGATGACATCATCTGTGGCTCAACTAATAAAAAAATGTGTGATGAATTTGCAACTCTAATGAAAAATAAATTTGAAATGAGCATGATAGGTGAGTTAACTTACTTCTTACGACTCCAAATCAAACAATACCAAAATAGGATATTTATAAATCAAGAAAAATATACAAGGGGTTATTAAAGAAGTATGGCATGGATAGCAGCAAGATATCAAGAATTCCAATGAGTACAGCTGCTAAGTTAGAAAATGATTAATTTGGCAAGTCAGTGGATCAAAAGATGTATACGGGTATGATAGGTAGTCTACTCTACTTGGCAGCCAGTAGACCAGACATTATGTTTACTGTCTATCTCTGTGCTCGATTTCAATCGGATCCAAAGGAGTCTCATCTATCTGCAGTCAAGAAGATCTTCAAGTACTTGAGAGGAACCCAAAGTCTGAGACTATAGTATGAAAGATCTAGTGACTTCACTCTCACTGGATATTCAGATGCAGACTTTGCAGGATGTAAAGTGGATAGGAAAAGCACTAGTGAGACTTGTCAATTCTTGGGCAAATCACTTGTCTCATGGTTTAGTAAGAAACAAAATTCAGTAGGTCTATCCACAACAGAAGCAGAATATGTGGCAGCTGGGGCTTGCTGTGCACAAGTCCTATGGATGAAAAGCACATTGATGGACTATGGAATTAAATTGAAAAATATTCCCATCCAATGTGACAACACTAGTGCTATAAATTTGACAAAGAACCCCATACAACACTCTAGAACCAAACATATTGAGATTAGGCACCACTTCATTAGAGATCACTCACAAAAAGGGAACATTTGCTTAAAGTACATCAACACTGAGGAACAATTGGCTGACATCTTTACAAAATCCCTTAGTGATGATAGAATATGTTATATCAGAAGTGCCTTGAACATTTGGAGTGCAGATCAAGTCAAAGAAGTTGCCAAATAAATACTTTGTGCGTTTCACCTGCTTATCTATATAGTATATATATATATATATATCATCCTTGTTTGGTAGTATCTGCATGAATGAGATGTCGAACCCTAATATTAAAAATCACTCAATTAGTACTCTTAGCCTTCTTAGTTCTCTAAGATGGAGAGGTACCTTCACTTTAATTAAAATACCTAACAATTTGGCATTGTGCCAACATCTTGATTATGAACAGGTATATGTGCATTACTTGGCTATATTTTTATCCCATAAGCATTGATTTAAGGGGAGTACCTAACTCAATCATCATTTACTCTTGTGTATCATGTTAGTTTCACACTCATACTGTATCTCATTCTATTTTAAACAAAAAAAGGGGGATTTTTTAGGCTAAATTCACTATCATTTGCTATACATCTTCATTTGCCTCATTCAACAGCTTAAGGGGCAGTTTTATAGCTAATTAACATGAATCACTTCTCGGATATATCCTTGTTCATGTATGCGCTTAAAACTTGATTAATTCGCCTTTTTGTCGATGACAAAAGGGGGAGAAGTTTAGAAATTGATTATCTATTTATGTTTCATATGCACTATAGGCTTTTACTTGTTATCTTTTATCGTTGTGTATATGTTGAGGGGGAGTTCATGCATTCACTTACCTATTATGTCACTCTACACACACTTCATAATCAATTTTGTTTGTCATCATAAAAAATGGTGAGATTGTAAGCCCAATGGTCTACTCTCATATCTTGTTTTGATGATTTTAAACACAATTGATTATGTTTGTTTAATGCTAATCAATTTGCCTTGAAGTGTTGTGATAAGATAGGTTGATCATAGAAGGAACCATCACATCATTTGGTCATGCTTGAAGTTGTACTACACAGGGGTCAAGGGAGCTAGAGACCACATGGGACAACTTATGTCAGAAGAACAATCAATGGGGAGCTCACCTCAACACACTCAAGCAAAGCAAGCACACAATAGAAGATCTGTGAAGGCCAAGACCAAAGAGGAACGTAATTATACTTAGACTTGTTGTACATCCTCTCTCTTTTGATTTCTAGGTCAAGGCAAACTTTTCAAAATGTATTTTTCAAAAAGACTAACACTCCCCGCATTAGACTTAAATGGTTAAGAGAGTGTTTGTGAGGTGGACCAACCTTTTTTGGACCCTCATAACATTCCATTTATATTATTAAAATTGAGTTCCAAAAGCCCAAAATTAATCAGCAACAAAAACAGGAAAAGACTGTTGTTTTAGGCTTCTCGGAACTCCGAGAAACCTTCCAGGAAGATTTTTCAAGTTCTGTTTGATTTCTCGGAACTCCGAGAAACAATCCAGAAAGCCTTCTGGTTGTTTTCTCGGAACTCCGAGAATTTCTTGGAGCTTCGAGAACGTCGCGACAGCAAAAAAAAATATAGCCGTTTGAGTTCAAACGGCTAGTTGCTTTTTGGGGTCTTTTTGATACATCCACCCCCAAACGGTCATATCTTTTTAAAGGCTTATAAATACACATTCAAGAGGTTCTTCTACCTCTCTTGAATGATTCAAAAACAACCTTAAGCATTCAAATCATTTGAAAACCCTTTTGGCTTAATCTTTTGTTTTCTTCTCCACCAAACTTGCCTTGCACTTGCAAATCATTAGAGTTTGGATTTAGGGCTTCTACTTGCAATCATTTTGTGGAGAATATTTTGAGGAGCAATCACTGTGCACCAAGCCTTCAAGAGAGGCCAAGCAATATCCTTTCCATTCATTGTAAAGGTGGCTAGGGCATCCTATTCGTAATACCCTGGGGAGTAGCGCTTAGAACTCAGCGAAGAAGGAGAGTCGGTGTAAATGTGGCAAGGGCATCCTCATTTAATACCTTTGAGAGTGTAATCGCCTGGGAGCCGGGCATCGTGGAGGTCTCAAATAGTGGAAATCCTTGAGGACGATCTCAAGAAGAGTGGAGTATGGCTTTGCCCGAACCACTATACATCGGTATGTTCTTCTCTTATTCTTGCACTCTTATTTTTGCCTTTTGGTTTAGCATTTCCCTCTACTTTGATATTATGTGAACTAACCAAAACTAAGCAAGAAAAGAAATTTTGAATTAGATTAGAATTTTGAATTCAAAAAGGGATAATTTTTTGATAAAACCAATTCACCCCTCTCTTGGTTCCATAGACCTTAATTTCAGGCCGAGGTCTCAATAAGATGGTACGGGGATCTGGGGTGTCAACTTCTTGACCAGGTCGATGTCTTAATGACACGGTACAGGGATCTGGGGTGCCAATTTCTTGATCAGGCCGAGGTCTAGATGAGATGGTACGGGGATCAAACACATTATTAATGCCTCCGGGGTCTTACACAAATGGGATGCCTCCGGGGTCTTACACAAATGGGATGCCTCACGGGTCTTACACAAATGGGATGCCTCAGGGGTCTTATACAAAAGGGATGTCTTAGGGGTCTTACACAAGAAGGATGCCTCAAGGGTCTTACACAATAGAGATGCTGAGAATGGCAGAATGCCGTGGGAGGACGAATGTCTTAGAAGGTAGATGCTTAGAGAGGTCGTAGAAGGCGGATGCCGTAGAGGGCGGGGTGTCGTGGAAGGCGGGAGCTGTGTAGAAACGGGCTTGGATGCCGTGTAGAAAACGGGCTTTGATGCCGTGTAGGAACGGGCTCTGATGTCATGTAGGAACGAGCTTGGATGCTGTGTAGGAACGGGCTTTGATGCTCGGATGCTGTGTAGGAACGGGCTCGAATGCCGTGTAGGAACGGGCTTGGATGCCGTGTAGAAACGGGCTTTTAGGACCGTCATGAGAGACGGGTGCCAAAGAAGGCGGGTTACCGGAAGGTGTTAGTCCATTTGTAAGCGAGACGATGAGCTAAGGGATTAGGGAAATTGGATTGGATTCAAAACTAGAAGATGATTTTGACTGACTCTACTGGGGATTGATTGTCTTTTGCTATGAGAAATCAAGAATGCATGTCCTCTGCTGAGAATAGGCCACGGATAACTAGCTGGGAATTTAATTTGAACGGTGATTTTGGAACTGATGGCTGCTATGAAAATTGGGCTCTATTGGGGATTGAATTTTGTAAGAATTGACAATAACTTTGTGGCGTAGACCCTAGACTCCACATGGGAACAGATTTTGCTAGAGAGTTGACTCTGTTGGAGTGTGGACTCAGCTGGGGAGGGACATGACAACTACCATGATGGCTGAGTCTGAGAATCCCTTCTTTCGTTGCTCACTACTGGAGACTTAAGATCTCTGGCAGGTCTGAACATGATGTCTTTTGCCCCTTCTGATACCTAAACTAGGAGTTACTCTGAATTTTCTACATCTTTTGGAGGGTGTGCTGTCATTCTTCAAACGCCAGTGACTTGAACTTCAAAGGGAGGAGAAAACAAATAGAAAGGAGAAACATATTTCAAAGGACTTGCCCAAAGAAAATTCCTATTACACTCGAGACTCAACTCACTCATGACTGACTTTTGGATCTATGTGTTATTTCTTAAGGGCAGGGCATAGCCACTCTTATAGTATATCAAATATCGTGTAAAGAGGCACTAATATCCTTCTTCGATATTTCCGTCATGGTTATTATCCCCTTTCGGATTGATTGGTTTCAATGCCCCTAGTTTAGAGTAGTATCAAAGTAAGCTTGCTGGCACTGCTTGGACTCCGAGGTTCTGCCTTGGTTGAAGACTCTTTCTCTGTCTCATTGGTTTGCTTTTTGCGGGAAGTCATTGCCAATGACCAGATTGCCTTTCCAGGTTTTCAATCTAGCGGACTGCTTGCCCAAACTTTTGCCTGGATTGCCCTTTCGGATTTTCGGTCTAGCGGGCTTGATACCCTGACTTTTGCCTAAGTTGACCTTTTGGTTGTCAACTTAGCAGATAAATGACCCTAATTTTTGCCTAAGCCATCCTCTCGGGTTTTTAACTTAGCGGGTTTTCAGACTCCATCATCCTTTTTTTCTTTTGACTTTGAACCTGTACTTGCACACCAGAAGGACTTTCTAGGTGGGTTAGGGTTTGAAAGGACATGATTTGGTTTTGGTTTTCAAGGTTTCGACCGAACCTGGATTGGCCAGGCTGCCTATGTACCCCACGTGGTGAGGATCAGGTCAGCGTAGTTCTCTCGAGTTTGGAAGAGAATAATTGAATTTTCTTAAAAGGTCGACCGAACTTGGGTGAACTAGGCTGCCTACGTACCCCCATGGTGTGAGGATCATGTCAGCGTAGTTCTCTCGAGTTTGGAAGAGAATAATTGGATTTTCTTAAAAGGTCGACCGAACCTAGGTGAACCAGGCTGCCTACATACCCTAGAAGAATAGGGATCAGGTCAGACGTAGTTCGGGACAAAAATGCCCCTAGTTTGTGGGTATTTGAAAGAAATGTTGATTTGTTAAGGCTCAAAGAAGCTTGCAAAAGGGTTTTTCAAACTTGGGATTTTTAGTTTTGAAGGTTCAAACGGACAAGGATGGCCTTCTGGCATTCTGGAATACAAGCTTCTTAAGTGACTAAGGTTCAATAGCTTTGAATCTTTTTCTCTTTTTTTTTTTCGAGGAGTCTGGCGGCATTTCCGGGCAAGACTTCAATTGCGATGCATGGTCTTGTCTTATTGGTTTCATACTTGTCTCTGTGATGAATTGATGCTCAGGATTCTATGACTGAATCTTCTCGGTACGCTGAAGATAATTTGGAAAATTTCAATCTGTTTTATCGATTTCGCTTTCTGGGATCCCAATATTCTTAAGGAGTTGATGTAGGGGCATGTTCCCTTCTCCTTTTGTTTTAGAGTCTACTTTCATTTCCTTTGTTAATTTTTCTTTTCTTTCTTTTTTCTTTTTTCTCGTTTTCTTTTGATATCGGGGATTCCCCTACTCCTTGAAGAAATCTAGACTCGTTACCTGGTTACGAGAATGGAAGGTATGAGGAGTTACCACCACATGCAACATCCTCGCTCGATAATCCGGTCTTTGATTCCAAAAGTTAACTCTCTTGAATTTCTTTTAAATGGCTCATTTAACTCTATTGAAGTGCGAACTACATGACATGCATCCTAAATTTTAATTTTAATGTAATTCCTAAATGTGTATCTTGATTTTCTTAATTTGTTTGAATTCAATCTAAGTGAAAGTTCTCCTAAAATTCTAATTTCATGGAAAGTCCTAAGTGATTTAATTACTTTTAATTTAAGGATTAATATACAAAACCCACCACTTATGTGTGGAGCCGACTCGTGATTGGTATGTCATCAAGCATCCAAGCTGCCTACGTACCCAAGCTTCACTGGAATCAGAGTCGACGTAGTTCGGTGCCTGAACTAAGCTACATGCCTAAGACATCTAGGACACCAATCTAGACTGGAAGGACTGTTTCAACAGTTTAAGAGAGATTATTTAGTTCAAGTTGAGTAGATTTTATTATCCTATGACTCCATCTAAGATGCTATATGATCATATCTAAGTGCAAGACATCCCTTAGACTAATGCAGGTGAACCTACATCCTAGGTAACTAGGCTTGTCCTATGGGAAAAAAATGGTAACTAGTGAAACCTAATCTAAGGGTCAATTGCAAATAATAGCAACCGGCCGTGATGAGGCTAGACTCCTAACTCTAGGACTCCCTAAGACCTAAAACTCGATTTGACCTAAGTGTTTCTAAAAGGGGCTCTAAAGGTTCTTAAAGGAATTTTGAATCCACAGGCTCTTAGGAAACTCGAATTCTTTTGGGTTTGTTGAAACTTTTAGAATTTTCTTGAAGCTTTTAGTTATCTGGAGATATTTTGGTATGTTTATTGTCTTTTAAGTTGTTTAATTGGAAGCTTTAGTTTCACTTGTGATTTTTATTGGTCTTTTGGTTAATGGCTTTTAACGGATTTATATCGGTGGATTTTAAATGTGCAAATTTTAGATTTGTGACTTTTAGGTTGGTGTATTTTAGATTAGTGTCTTTCGATTTTGGTTTGGAGAATGACATTAACACAACCATCCTTTGACAATTGCACAAATTCGACAAAACTTGACCATTTAAAGATCTAACAAATGCAGCCCACTAAAACTGTCATAACTCTTGAACCGCTTAACCAACTTTAACGTACGAATAAACGTTGGAAAGATATTTCAAATGGCTTCAACTTTGTAGTTTACCATTTTCTGTGAATTTGTGGCTTAGTAGTTCAAAATTGTGCTGCAAGCAAAAAGACAGCAACATTAAACTGGAAATGCCTAAAGGTGTGCTATAACCATTTTGGCCATACCTTTTTAACCGCTCTTCCTCTGATCAAGTACAAATTCTCGTTGGAAACGGCACAAAAATATCTACGACTTTGTAGTTAACCATTTTCCACGATTCTGCTGTTTAGAGGTCGAAAAATCTGTTTAAACTCTAACAGCTAGCACTATGACGATATTGGCACCACCACGTTTTGTTTTGATAGTTCTTGTTTTTTTAGTCATTAAAAGGCTGTGATTATCAAAAATGGCTTGAATGGGCCTATTGTGGAGATTGGATTCTAATGGGATGTTTGGAAAAGGGGTTGTTTTTATCAACTTGGCATGGGGGCTGTGGTTATCAATTAGAGGAGATGTGCTGTGGATTTTAATTAGAAAAGGGGTTATGGAGAAGATGGACTGTAGATATTTTTTATTGTTTTTCTCCAAAAAAGTAAAAAATCCTACAGCCATAGATTCAAAATTCTATTGTAATTAAGAAATCCCAATGGTTTTTCAACTTGGGCTTTAATTAAAAAATCCTTTAATCATGCAACAATTAACACTAGAACATGTAATGGACACAAATTAAATCAAAGCATATGAAACTTGGAAAACCTAATCATGCCACAAAACATATTAAACTTATACCTACCGTGAGATGGAGATTCGTTCACCAAAAGAAAGGAGATGAATCCGGCCTCTGTTTTTTTAATAAAAGAAGATTCACCGATAGAGTTCTTTCCACCAAAAATTCAACCTATCAATGAAATTCCAGCCCACAAGGCTCTCGACCACAAAGGTTTGAGCCTTCTACGGGTTCAGCCACAAAGGACAATGGTGAGAGAGAGATAGATCCACGAGTTCTTTTTAAAGAGAGAGAGAGAGAGAGAGAGAGAGAGAGAGAGAGAGAGAGAGATTGGCCCCCCAACAGAATGACCAGATCCCCATGAATTACCAAGCCATGGTCTTTTTTAATAAGTGCTCATCCCCCAAAAATTGCCAAAATTAAGGGTTATAATCGAAGAGATCGATCTTTTGATCCAATTCTAGAGTGGGATGAGAAAAATGCTAGAAGGCTCTCTTATTTTTAGAAATCTTCTTAGACAGCACACGTTTCTAAAATATTAAAAATCATATCTTTGCCTTCTTTCTTTATATATCATAGCTACCGTGATTAGCATAACTATAGGCAAATGATATCTTCCATTTTGGACAAGTTTCCTTTGTTATATTAGAAATTGTCCTAAACAGCCTGATGATGACATCTGTTCTTCCATGATCATCCACTCCACGTTAAAAATAGAAACTTGTTTTCTTATATTATGGGCCGCAATTGCACTTTATAGAGAACGCTTTCCTACCATGGTGTTGGCACAAAACAGTAGCCTTTCTTGGCATAGTATGTTAGAAATAGACTTTAAAGTTGCTTTGACCAGATGCCCGTGATAGGGGAAAATACTACAAGTTTAGTTAAAAATATTATGTGGTTGGTCAAAGTTGCCCCTTTCCTTTTCCAATGAATTTGGCTTTCTCGGAAACAATTTTAAACATGCCATTCTACTCCTTTTCTTTTAGATGATCCAAACCGTTCCATTGTTGGGCTTTCTCACAAGTGTATTGTGTCCCACAAGTCATTTTTGTGAGCTGACCCAAACCGCCCAAATGACGGGTCACGACATGAATTTGTCGTGCCTTGGAAATTATCTCCGTAAAATTATCCGAACCATAAATTTGGATGAGCTAAATTGTTCATTTTGTTGGGACCACATTGTACTATCCAAATTAATTCGTTGGGGCGATTTGGACCACTCGATTGATGGGTCACAATGGGAATGGGTTGCTCGCCTAAAGTAGCCTCAACAGAATGATCCGAACAATTCAATTGGCGGACTACACCGCAAATTGGTCGTGCTCCGCAAATCCTTTTTATAGGGCGATCTAACCGTCCAAATGATGGGCTGCAATGAAATTAGTTGTACCCTCAAAATTATCTCCATAAGATGATCCACCTTGTCCAATTGGTGGGCCGCCACATTAAGTTTTAATTTTTCACAATAATGGGCCCACGCTAGATCGGTCGAAATATACTATGCCAGCCATGGAAATCAGTTTTGTTTTTTTAGATTTAAAACACATGTTTTTCATAAAAACAACGCGGGGCACACTTGCTTGATAAAAAATGTTCAAAGCAAGCCCGCCAAATTGGTCCAAATTCTCTCTTGTTTTGATTCTCGTGAATAACCCTTCTCAACACTTAGCAGGAAAATGCGAAACATGACGGAAATGACCGAAAAGATCGAGAAAACATAAGAGACGAACACGAAAATGAAAAACACTAAAAGACCGATAGGAAAATACTAACTTCTTTATAGATTAAAGCGGAGCAAAATGAGGGTGTCTACAGCATTATAGTATACCATTTCTGGTGTACCAACTACAGTCAAACTGGTGAATTCATTACATCTTTGGAGGAGGCTGATCAAGGGGAGGAGTTGAAGAGTAAAGTCGAGGAGAATGGGATCTTGATATAGCCTGTAATAGCTCATCATTCTCTCTCTCTCTCTCTCTCTCTCTCTCTCTTGTCAGTGGCTAAGGTATCCATTAGTTGCGAATGATCAATGGCCCTCTGAATATCAGTCCTGGGAAGCCTTCCTATTTCTGCACTCATCTGGTCAATCCGTTTAACAAGATGCTCATATGATCTCTGAGGCTCAGTAGTCTGTGCTTGCTCATCTTCAGCCTATCCCCATGGTACTCTACTAGAGCCAACTCTACTGCTACCTCCCCTTGTGGTATCTCTTATTCCCATTTGAATCAAGGTAGAAGAATCGATCACAAGATCAGGGAGTGTGAAGTATGCCTTCATCAAATTTACTCCGTTATAATTTAGCAATTTAGTGACGAGCATCCTGTAGGGTAAACCTCATTTTTCCTTCTTAACTGTTTCATCCATGAATCCTAAAATAATGGTACCGAGGTTCAGTTGAATCTTCTTAATAATGCAGTGAGTTAAGAATACTTCAAATGGCTTGACTGCATCAAGATTGCCAGCTCTTGGAGTAAAATTATGAACCACAACTTTATGGATTATTCTGGCCTAATGATTCATTTGATTAGACATGATATTCAATTTTTCACCAGTAGGGGGAAAAGATCCTAAAATTTCGTAAACATCCTTCCTTGTGAAGTGATGGTTCTCCGTATCATCTTTTCCCCAAAAGAAGATTCTCTTTCCCTTATTAGGGACATCAAAGATATTCCAAATTTTTGCAACATTCAACACAAGTTGTGATCTGTAGTAGCTATTCATCACTGCTCATCCAAGTGATATTAAAAGATTTGCATAAAAGAGCTTTACAAGCTTGGGGAAGATCAAGGAGTTAGATTCTATAAATGTTACCCATCCTTGTGCCGCAAAGAGATTGAAGAGATCAAACTCAATAAGGTCAGTAATCTCGACTTTCCTTCCCGAGATGACCGGCCTATCTTTGAGGAGCTCGTACCTTTCTTGTGCTTGTTGATTAAAGAAGTGTTCATTAGGAAATTCCTTTTCTTCGGATTCGAATCTTGGTCTCTTTTATTTATGTGCAAGCATTTTCCTTCTTGAGGATTCCATTCTAGGATTAGGGTTTTGTGAAAAAATGAGAAGAGAATGAGGGAAAGCGAGAAGGGAGATGAAAATGGAAGGAAGAGATGGAAACACAGAGAAATCGAGAGATTAGTGGAAGATATGGTAAGAGAAATGGAGAAGATGAACAATTAAGCGGTAGAACAAGAAAAATACGAAATGGAAGATGAAGAAAGAGAGAATGAGAAGAAAATGGAGGAAAACTCACTTAAGCCCGTTGATCTTGAAGTTTTTCAGCACAAACTGGCTTGGAAGCAGAGAGGGAAGAAAACCTTAGGAGAGAAAGAAAACAGCGGAGGTAAAAAAATGATTCGCGGATGCCCTTTGAAAAAGCAGTTTTCGACCGTCACGGTCGACCGGGCTATCACGGTTGCCCACCGCGACCCGCCTGTCCCTTTTTATTTTTCATTTTGCGACCATCTGCGGTCGCCTGCCGAGGGTCAGTCGCCTGCCACGACTAACCAGTTTCTTTTTATTTTTGTCCAAGTTGCCTTCTGTGGTCGCCCTCCGAGGCTCGGTCGACCGCCACACCCCAATTTTTAATTTTTTGATATTTTTCAAGGAATTTTGTGGACAAATCGATTTTCTCCTATTTTTCTCGCCTTTATGGGATTCTAATGGACATGTAAACTTGATTCCTAGCTTATGTGGTGACATCTAAAAATTCATTTCTATTTTTCCAATATTTATGCTCAAGAAAATGAATGGACATATGTTTTCAATGAAGTTCTTTGTGGATGTGTGTTTGATAGATTTTGCTAGATACAAAATGAGACTTGTTAGATCTATTTCTAGCAATATTTGACATGTTAGCTCGTCTAGTTGTGGATGCTAAGTGCATATGTGTGTGTTATTGCACTTAGATGGGTTTTTTCTAAAAGATTTTCAATATAGCACAACATATAGTCTAAAGAGGTAATTTCTTGTTTTCTTTATAGACTATAAGAGATACATGATGTGATCATGAAGCTCAATAAGCAAGGATACATTCTATTAAAAACATGACTAATGGTATGTATCTATGCTTAATTATGAAATGATATATCATTAAAGCACAGGTGATCTAGATACAATGAATGCAACATTGAAATAGTATCTAGAGAAAATTCATATGATATAGCAATTTAAGCACAACCCATTTAACCAAAGTGTTCAATGAAGAGTTTTAATGGGTGATTTTGGAACCCAAATTACTTTGGTTCCAACCAAGTTTGTGTGTGGAAGTGAGTCTTTTCTTATCCACACAAACTTGTTTGATTTTACAAATCTAAGCTTGTACCTAGATTTGTGATGCCCTAATCTACCACAATATGAACATGAATAAGCAAGGGTAGTTGAAGAGCAACTAGAACCACAAGAATACACATGATGACATGTATGTTTGTCTTTATCTTCTTGTAATCTTTGGTTCTTTAAAGAGAGTTCTTTATTTATTAATTCAAACTCATTCATTTGATTCTTTAGATGATTTATTTGATAAGTAGAATTAACTTTTAAATTTTCTTCATTTTCACAAACAATCTTGTATTTTTCATTTGGATCATTGTTTGTGTTTTCAAGGCTTTTCTTTTCTTTTTCAAGGATAGTGCACTTTTTAATTAAGTCATCATTCTTATTTATAAAGATTTTGCTCAAATTACTTAATTTTTTATTTTTTTCCAGGCATTCATTAACTTCCGATTTAAAATTTTAAATTTGTTTATCCAAATCAAAAATTGAATGTTCGAAAGAATTTTCCTTTGCAAAAGATTTTTGTAAAGTCTCTTTTTGTTCAAAAATAATATTTTTAACATTTGAAGAGAGACTACAATTTTTCTCATAAAAATTTTCAAGATTAGTCCAAATATCTTTTGCATTTGTACATGATGAAATTTTCTCAAAAGCATTAGCACATAGTCCACAACATATTATAACCATAGCTTTTGAATTTAATAAAAATAATTTTGCATCATTTTTGGTGTATTTCCTTGGAATAGAAAATTCCCTTTCAATGACATCTAAGATGTCAATGTCTATGGATTTGAGATAGGCAAGCATCTTTACTTTCCAAGATCTATAATTTTTTCATCAAAGAATGGAGGAATTATAGCTGATTGTCCTAACTCAAAATCCATTTGGATTGTCACGGATCTTTATCTCTTGTAGATTTTGAATTAAAAAATCTCTTTAAGAGCCTATGCTTTGATACCAAATGAAATACAGGTGTGACAACCCAAGAGAGGGGGTGAATTGGCTAATTAAAATTTTTGGGCTTAATTATGAGGATTATTAAAATTAATTTACTAATTAAGCACTAGTTAATCTAACCCTTGTTCAAATTATCAATATAGTGAGATCTAGGGTTTAGATGTTACTTTAAGCTTATATACTCTAACCCTTGTTCAACAAACCATAAATGCAATTAAAGGGTAGAGATTACCAATCATCAAGTGCAAAGAGAGGGAGAAGAGAAAGCATCCACAAGGCACGAAATTTATAGTGGTTCGGTCACAACTTGACGTAGTACACTCTTTCAAGTTTACCTCCTTGGGCGCTCCACTAAATATTAGATTCTTCAACGGGCGAATTTTCAAGCCGTACACCAACTTCTCCTTCAAAGGGATCCCCCTTTCTGCACTCTCTCTTACAATGATTCACCTTTCTTAGCGGGCCGAATCGAAGACCCTCAAATACAAATGAAGAAATAAAGTGAAAGAACTCTCAATGCTCTAGATTAGGCTGATTACAACTTTGAAAGCTCACAAACACTCCAAGGAAGATAAAATGTAAAGCCTATGGAGTACCTCTTGATAGAATGTAAAAATCTAAGTTCAAAGAGGTTTAACCTTTCATATATAAAAGTTTAAGTTCAAGAAGATAGGATTTAATCTTGAAAAAATGTTGTTTAGAAAGGTTTTGATAGTGTATATATAGCTCACAATGAAATACGACCGTTTTGGGGTAAAGCTGTAAAATACAGGGTTGAAAAAGTAAACCTGCGCAAGCCCTAACGGCTCTATTTCCATGTCGTGGCGGCCAACAGAGGCACGACGGTCGCCCGCCCATATCAGGCTCTCAGTTTGAATTTTAAATTTCATACCGGCGTGGTCAACCGGCCCTATGGCGGTCGCCAGGCGAGGACAATCTGTTTGAATAAAAATTCGGCTCAAACACACTATCGCGATCGACCGAACCTATGGCGGTTGACCACCAAGCTCAACCTGGATGTTTTCTGAATTTTCAGAAAATATATCCGCGGTCGCCCGGCTTACCCCGGTCGACCGGCTCGATAAATTTCAAGATGCCCTGAAATTCCAGGTAGCATCCCACAGTCGCCCGGCATAGCCCAGTCGACGGGCCCTGAGTAAAATTTCATTTTTAACTTTAAATTCAAAGGGCTTTGGGCTTTGGTCTTTGCGCTTAAGTCCTAGGTTTTCAAATACATATTTGGGTGTGTGAAATGATTTTCAAAGATATAAAAAGTTAAGTATGAAAACCATTTGAAAACCTATTGAAAGTGCATTTAAACATAAAATCAAGAGGACTCCAAATACATTCTAAAAATAAGAACCTTGACTCTTCTTGGAATGTCTTGGCTCCTTTGTACTTCCTTGGACTTCTTATGCTTGAGTGAACAACTTGAACTTTGTTTTGGCTCTTGTGACTTGTCCTCCAATCTTCAATGCATGTTGAGGTACATGTGGTGTCACTATGGCATGTTCAACTCTAAGCTCCTTCTTGACACTTGCTAAGGACCTTGTGGGATCTTCATGTTGAGCTCCTTAACTTGATCATTTCCAAATGGTGATAACTCCAATGTAGATGCAAGCTCTTTGCTCCTTGCTTTTTTGATCCATAAGCTATGTGTTGAGTTGAGTTGTGTAATGGTAATTATGACATGAAATTTCTGTATATGATGCAACACCTCAATGCAACACATTAGTCCATAAAAGCTAATCAATTTAGTTTGTTAGCATCAAAACAAGAAGGTAAGGTGAATGATTAACCCATGGGAACCCTTGGGCTTACAACAACGGTGATATTGTAGGTTCGAACCATACTAAGCCTACCACCCCTACTGGCCTGTACTAATTGGGGCGATGTCACCGCCCCCCTACAGATCTCAATCTTGCGGTAGCACCTGAAACTGTAGACACCCCATTTTGTTTTGTTTTAATCAACAAATAAATTAGTGTGTTAAATCCATGTGAGAACCCCCTCTATCATTGATTTATATGTTTTAGGTCATTAATATCTTGATCTGACTTTACGGATCATCAATCGGGACAAAATAAGCTAGGGTCACTTCATAGCCCGGACCCTGATTCCATTCCGAGACCCGATTTCCGTAAATCGTTAGATCAATGGCAGATCATGACCTGGGTCTAACCATCCAAAACCACCTAACCTCTCCTCTCATCCTAACCATTCAAACCTCACCTAACCTCACCTAACCTCTCCTCCCATCATAACCATCCAAACCTCACCTAACCTCACCTAACCTCACCTAACATCACCTAACCTCACCTAACCTTACCTAACCTCACCTAACCTCACCTAACCTCCTATCCCATTCTCCTATAAATACCCTCTCATCTCACCAAAGAAAAGAAGGAAAAAAAAGAAAAGAGGAGAGAACCCCTCTCTTAGAAAATTCAAGCCCTCTCTCTAGACCAAATCCCTCTTCTCCATAAGTTTGCATGGAATATCGTCTACAAAAAGGTATGTCTTTTGGAATTTTATTTTCTTTTCTATATTTGTAGGATTGAGTGTTGTTTTGCGTATATTTTGGTTGATGTCATGTTTAATTTTGTACTAGTTTGGCCTTGGTCATGTTCTCACTTATGCTAAATATAATTAATGTGTTAGGGTCATTAGAACCTATTTGCGATGGGATGTTGAAATCATTGGCTTGTTAGGGAATTTAGATTTCTTTTGGGAAAACAATTCATTAAAAATATTGAACATTTACAAGAAAGAAAACTTGAATTTTACATGAATTATCAAAACCCATTTAATTTGGCTTACAAAACCTCCATCTTTCAATTGATAACAACAGCCCCCACTCCAATTTGATAACAACAGCCCCCACTCAATCTCAAGAACCCAATATCCATACCCCACCTTGCCAAGTAGATAAAAACAACCCCTTTTTCAAACATCCCATTTGAATCTAATCTCAGGCCCATTCAAGCCATTTTTCATATTCACCGTCTTTTAATCACTAAAAAAATAAGAACTATCAAAAGAAAACATGGGGGTGCCAATATCATTCCCGTCATAGTGCTAGCTGTTAGACTTTAAACAGATTTTTCGACCTCTAAACAACAGAATCGTGGGAAATGGTTAACTACAAAGTAGTAGATATTTTCGTGCCGTTTCCAACGAGTATTCGTGCTAGATCAGACAGCGAGCGGTTAAAAAGTTAAGTCCAAAATGGTTGCGGCACACCTTTAGGCATTTCCAGTTTAATGTTGCTGTCCTTTTGTTTGCAACACAAATTCGAACCTCTAAATCACAGATTTACAAACAATGGAGAACTACAAAGTTGTAGCCCTATAAAAGATCTTTCCAACGCATGTTTGTACGTTGAATTTGGCCAAGCGGTTAAAGAGTTACGACAGTTTTAGTGGGCTGCATTTGTCAGATCTTTTAATGGTCAATGGTTTGTCGAATTTGTGCAATTGTCAAAACTTGGTTGTGTTAACGTCATTTTCCAAACCAAAATCGAAAGACATTAATCTAAAGTACATCCAACCTAAAATTAACAAAACTAAAATTCACCCATTTAAAATCCACTGATAAAAATCCGTTAAAAGCCATTAACCAAAAGACCACTAAAAATTTCAAATGAAACTAAAACCTTCTAAATAAACAACTTTAAAAGCTACCAAACACACTAAATACCTTCAGATAATAAAAGCTTCAAGAAAACTCTAAAAGTTTCCACAAACCCAAAAGAATTCGAGATTCCCAAGAGCCGGTGGATTCAAAATTCCTTTAGGAACCCTTAGAGCCCAATTTAGGAACACTGGTGTCGTGTCGTGTCGTGTCCTAAGTTTTAGGGAGTCCTAGGTTTTAGGGAGTCCTAGAGTCAGGAGTCCAGCCTCATCACGGACGTTTGCTATGTATAGCAACCGTGCCATAGGTTTAGTTACACTAGTCACCCGATCTTTTCCATAGGACAAGCCTAGTAAACTAGGATGTAGGCTAACCTGCATTAGTCTAAGGGACAACTTGCATTTAGATAAGAATCATATAGCATCTTCGATGAAATCCTAAGATAATAAAATCCTCAACTTGAATTAAATAACTTCTCTTAAAACTGTTGAAACAGTCAATCCCGTCTAGGTCGGTGTCTTAGTTGAGTTAGGCATATGTAACTTAGCTTAGGTGCACCGAACTACGTCGACTCTGATCCCAGTGAGGCTTGGGTACGTAGGCAGCTTGGATGTCTGACGGCATACCACCCGCGAGTCGGCACCACAACAAATTGTGGTGTTTTATATATTAATTTTCTTGTAAATGCTTAATTAAATCACTTAGGATTTTCCATGAAATTAGAATTCTAGGAGAACTGTCACTTAGATTGAATCCAGACAAATTAATAAATCAAGATACACATCTAGGATTCACATTGAAATTAGATTCTAGGATGCATGTCACTTAGTTCGCACATTAACATAGAGTTGAATGAGCCATTTAAAATAAATTTAAAAGAGTTAGCTTTTGGAATCGAAGACCGATTATCGGGCAGGAATGGTGCATGTGGCGGATAACTCCCCATACCTTCCATTCTCGTAACCAGGTAGCGAGTCTAGATTTCTGGTTAATTACGGGTCCTAGATCCCACATCTAGGTGGCGACTCTGTCATTCTCTTTCGTGTGGAGTTCGGATTGCCTTAGTGATCCCAAGTTCACATGAAAGATGAATTCAAATCAATATTAAAATGCACACGCCAATCGCGTGGATACGAGAGACCAAGAGAGGAGGCGCGGCGGCTCGCGCCCCACACCCCTCTCGCGGGATCCGGGTACCACAGTCTGGCGACTCTGCTGGGGACCACCTAACTTCATTAAAATTTCAAAAGATAATTCATTTGAATTTAATTTAACTGGCTCATAAAAACTCTATACTTGTTAGATTAGTTTGTCTTGTTTTATTTTCTCATCACATTTTACTCGAACTTAACCTAACAAAACCTGAGGGCATCATAGATTGCGCAAACATATTGCACACACTTACATCACTTGCATCTAAACTCTTGCATCTCACGTGCACACACGTCCTATTTTAGGAACCCGGAGTGTTATCTAGCATGGTTGACTGGGATTTCATCACCTGGTGCCTCTGTGCTAGAGAAGCATTCCACCCTTAGCCTAGTACCTTTATGGTACGTAAACGGATCTCTTGTTCACGTACTGATACGCCGGACACTGGTACAGTATATCGAACAGGGATTCGCGCTAAGGGAACTCTTGGCCTTACCCCTAGATTAACCCACACATGCATGTAGTATACGAACACATGTGCATCATGTGTGTGAGCCTAGTTTAGGATATCCTACCCATTGGTGTCTAGATTAGGCCGTGGTCCATCTTCCAATGGTCACGATCGGTCCTTAGATACACGAACAAAGTCATGAGTCGAGATTCTCTCTCCACTCCGATAGATTAGGATTAGGGTTGATGCCTTCAGGTAACACTGATAAAATATGAAAAAAAAAAAAAAAAAAAAAATTTCCCTTTGGGTTAGGATATAAATCCCATAATTTTCAAAGATCTCATAGGATTAGTCATTCATGATCTATCCGTTGAAAGCAATCTTATGCTATCTCATCTAATCTTTTGATCGTGCGTCTTTCGTTCTTCTGTCATACGATTCGATCGTATCTTCATGCCATCCCCTAACTGGCAGATGCAGAATCTCACAATCTTTCGATTATGCGTTCTCATGATCTGATCATGCCTGGTCCAGATAATCCAATCTTGCTTGTACCCCTGGTCTGTTCCACCTCTAGGGGCTACCTTTTTCAAGATTATTTTGCTAAGTCCTTCAGAGTTCACTCTCAGAATCATTGAGCTAGGGGCATTTCCCTATGCGAATCAGTCATCATTGTCCAAAATTGAAAGTATCAGCCATGATGATGTTCAGAACGAACCAGCCTTCGCCGAGCCTTCAACGCCAAACAGTTGCAGCAGTTAAAGTTTTAGTCACTTACTATTTTATGTTGAGTCAGTCATCATGGTCAGTATAATTGTTGAGTCCGGTCTTACAGTTAAAGGTCAATGCCTAGTCCAGGCAAGTTATCTTCTGTTTCTCTTTCTTATTTAGAGTTGTGAATCGTGAGCATGTTCAGGATAGGTCGTCTGATGTAATAGCTTTTCTTTAAATAAAATTTCAGTCAGTTCCAAAAAGTTCACTTGTGTCTGTTCTTAAGTGTGCTTCTGATCTTAAAATAAGACTCCCTCCTCAAATGAGGACAAAATTGACGAAACTCCACTTGAGTCACAGCAATTACTTGAACGAGAGGAGGAGCGCCAATCCCAACCTTTCAAAGATGAAATTGAAATGATAAACACTGGCACTGAAACTTTGATTCAGTGAATGCCGATTGAAAATACATTACCCTCTAAAGAGTGTGAAGAATTGATAAAATTATTTCAAGAATAAGAAGATTGTCTAGAAAAGCTACAACCGATACCAGGGGCAAGACATAGATGGAAAGCTCAAAGAAAATGAAGAAAGTGAGAAGATATATGCTATACAAGGGGCATAGAGTGGAAACAACTTTCATATTTCCAATCAATGACCTTGGTTCTCAAATTCATAAAGCCAACAAATTCAAGATGAAAAGTTCAAGAGCAAACAATGAAAAGTGATCATCAGATATCGAGAGTACGAATCTATAGATGGAGGATGTCAAAGAACAAGTTTCGCTCTATGAAAGTCAAAAGCACGTATTAGAATCTTGAAAGAAGAAGATCCATTATCTCTTACCTGGAAATGCCGTCAAACTCCGCGAAAAAAAAAAAAAAAAAGAGAAAAAAAAAATAATCAGTACCAGAGGGACTCTAGTAACCTAGATCGATTCCCAATCTGAACATCGAAAGGCCTCCTTTGGCCGATTAAATCCCAAAATCAAAACCCAATGTCAAAAGAATACCGATTTGCAAACCCTTCGAGCCTAAATCAAATTTTCTTGAAAACCCATCAAACTTGGGGCATTCCCCCGAACTACGCGAGACCTGATCCCTATACTGGGGTACGTAGGCAACTCGGTTGAACCGAGTTCGGTCGATTCAAAAAGGAAAAGAAATTCAATCCTTTCAAAAAAAAAAAGAGAGGGACAAGTTCCAAAAGAAGAGAAGTTAATTGTTCCAGAAAGAAAAGAAAAAAGGAAAAAAAAAATCAAACAATTTATCTTCAAACTAGGGGCATTCGCCCTGAACTACGCACGACCTGATTCCTACCTTGGGATATGTAGGCGACCTGTTCACAGGTTCGGTCGAAATCTTTGTTGAGCCTTAAGCCATTCTTTGAAAAGCCCTATCCTACCTATAAAAGTCCTTCTGGTGTTCAGAACTAATGAGCTAGGTCCTGAGATACAATAAAAAAATGAAATGATGATGAATAAGAAAAATAACGGAGTTTGAAGATCTGCTAGACTGAAAACCTGAAAGGGCGGTCTAGGCAAAATTTAAGATCATTCCCCTGCTAAGTTGAAAACCCGAAAGGGCGGCTTAGGCAAAAGCTAAGGGGATAGCCTGCTGGATCGAAAACCTAGAAAGGTGGTTCAGGCAAAAGTTAAGGCTAGCGCGGTCCGCCAAGTTAAAAACCCTGAAGAGGTGACTTGGTCACGGTAAGAGAATCAGTATAAGAAGGCAACAGCCGGTATCAAGACTGAAGATCAACTGAAGTTCAAGCAAATTCAAGTGATATCCTCAAAACTGGGGGCATTGAAGCTAAGCAATCTTAGGGGTCGTAATTAAATTCTTGAGGCATTACTGTTTCGAGGAAGAAGTCCGGTGTTTACCAATTGAAAAACTATTCCTTGAAAGGATAGACTTACCAAACAAAACATTAACTAAGTCAGAAGCATCACTATGTTTGTCAGTATAGTCAGTCAATCTTTATTATTCTAAGTTCACTCCTTCAGGGCTGCTCAATCCTTTGAGTAGTGCCTTTCATCTAAGTTTTCTCTTTAGAAAGAGTCAATTGTCGTTCCTATGTCCAAATGATGTAACTGTCTTGGTGAAGGAGGCCAGGCCTAGGCAGCTCCCTGCAATTATACCTGAAAGAGCTCGAGAATTTAGTCAAACAACTTCATTTCAAAGAAGATCAGCTCAGAAAAATTCAGAAGTAGAAACATCAGAAAGCCCAGCTTCCGTAAAAAGATCATACCCCAGGAAGGCACCTTAAGCTTGGAAGAACCTCAGATGCAATGGTGGTTGAGCCAATTTCTCAGAAAGATGAACCATTCAAATTCATAATTCCCTTCCGGTTAGTTATCCTGGTCAAGAAATGTTTATCTAAACACCTGTCAAGAAGCAGATCCCGCTTTTCCATGTTAATATCCAAGAGAGTCGTTGTTCTAAATTACCAATCTCAAATGTCTTGTTCAAGGTTTCAGTTATCAAAATCCCCAGAAGACAAGACCAGCAGTCTCTTTGAGAAAAATCTTGTTGAAGTTTCATAAAAATGTTCCTAATCCATTCTTGCTAGTAATGGTTCTTCGTTCCAAAGGTTTGCCGTTTCATCATTCGTCAAAGTCCTAGTTTCCAACATCTTTGTCGGGCACGATCCATAATATCCCCGATTTCATTGAGTTCAAAAAAATAAAAAATTCATCAAATCCAATCTTACGTCAAATTCAAGTTCATGGAAAATCTCTAAATTCTTCGAGCCCGTTTGTGAACGGTACCTCTTTTCTCGAGCCCATTTGCAAATGGCCTCGTCTTCTCCTTGAGCCCGTTTGTGAACGGTGCCTCATCTCTCGAGTCCATTTGTGAATGGTTTCGTCTTCTCCTTGAGCCCATTTGTGAACGGTGCCTCATTTTCTGAGTTCATTTATGAATGGTCTCATGTCCTCCTTGAGCCCGTTTGTGGACGGTGCCTCATTTCTCAAAAAATCAAAAATTCATCAAATCCAATCCCCAATTCAAAAAATCCAATCCTACGTCAAATTCAAATTCATAAAAATCTCTAAATTTTTCATTGTTGAATTCATCAATCAAAGCTATCTTGTGTCGTCGAGCCCGTTTGTGAACGGTGCCTCATTTCTCGAGCCCATTTGTGAATGGTCTCGTCTTCTCCTTGAGCCCGTTTGCGGACGGTACCTCATTTCCCAAAAATAAAAATTCATCAAATCCAATCCCCGATTCAAACAAATCCAATCTTACGTCAAATTCAAGTTCATGAAAAATCTCATGTCCTCTTTGAGCCCTTCTGTGAAAGGTGCCTCATTTCTCGAGGCCGTTTGTGAATGGTCTCGTCTTCTCCTTGAGCCCGTTTGCGGACGGTACCTCATTTCCCAAAAATAAAAAATTCATCAAAACCAATCCCCGATTCAAACAAATCCAATCTTACGTCAAATTCAAGTTCATGAAAAATCTCATGCCCTCTTTGAGCCCGTTTGTGAACGGTGCCTCTTTTCTCGAGGCCATTTGGGGATGGTCTCGTCTTCTCCTTGAACCCGTTTGTGAACAGGTTTCTCATTCTCTGAGTCCATTTGTGAATGGTCTCATGTCCTCTTTGAGCCCGTTTGTGAACGGTGCCTCTTTTCTCGAGGCCATTTGTGAATGGTCTCATCTTCTCCTTGAGCCCGTTTGCGGACGGTACCTCATTTTCCAAAAATAAAAAAATTTATCAAATCCAAATCCTTAATTAAAAAATAAAAATAAAAATCCATTCCTACGTCAAATTCAAGTTCATAAAAAATCCCTAAATTCTTCGAGCCCGTTTGTGAACGGTGCCTCATTTCTCGAGTCCATTTGTGAATGGTCTCGTCTTCTCTTCGAACCCGTTTGTGAACAGGTGTCTCATTCTCTGAGTCCATTTGTGAATGGTCTCATCTTCTCCTTGAGCCCGTTTGTGAACGGTGCCTCATTTTCTGAGTCCATTTGTGAATGGTCTCGTGTCCTCTTTGAGCCCGTTTGTGAACGGTGCCTCATTTCTCGAGTCCATTTGTGAATGGTCTTGTCTTCTCCTTGAGCCCGTTTGTGAACGGTGCCTCATTTCTCGAATCCATTTGTGAATGGTCTTGTCTTCTCCTTGAGCCCGTTTGTGAACGGTGCCTCATTTCTCGAATCCATTTGTGAATGGTCTCGTCTTCTCCTTGAGCCCGTTTGTGAACGGTGCCTCATTTCTCGAGTCCATTTGTGAATGGTCTCGTCTTCTCCTTGAGCCTGTTTGTGAATGGTGCCTCATTTCTCGAGTCCATTTGTGAATGGTCTTGTCTTATCCTTGAGCCCGTTTGTGAATGGTGCCTCTTTTCTCGAATCCATTTGTGAATGGTATCGTCCTCCTTGAGCCCGTTTGTGAACGGTGCCTCATTTCTCGAGTCCATTTGTGAATGGTCTTGTCTTCTCCTTGAGCCCGTTTGTGAACGGTGCCTCTTTTCTCGAATCCATTTGTGAATGGTATCTTCCTCCTTGAGCCCGTTTGTGAACGGTGCCTCATTTCTCGAGTCCATTTGTGAATGGTCTTGTCTTCTCCTTGAGCCCGTTTGTGAACGGTGCCTCTTTTCTCGAGTCCATTTGTGAATGGTTTTCTATCCTCCTTGAGGCCGTTTGTGAACGGTGCCTCATTATCCAAGTCCATTTGGGAATGCTTCTTATCCTCGTTGAACCCGCTTGTGAGCGGCGTCTCATCTCCTTCTAAAAACTGTTTGAGAGCGATCTTTGTCCTTTCCCTTCAGAATCCATTCGAAAATGATATCTCATTCTCTAATTGCCCGTTTGTGAACGGCGCCGCATCGAGTTTTTATTATTATTCAAGTTCTAGGGTTTCATCTAAGGTTTTGCATTATGTTAAGGTGCGTTGTATCTAGAGAGTCCTTTGTCGATTAAAACTACGCAAAATGGTTCTGTCATTTTTAACTTTGGTATTCAATGACTACGTCATCTCTACCAAAGAGGGGCATCTGTAGACACCCCATTTTGTTTTGTTTTAATCAACAAATAAATTAGTGTGTTAAATCCATGTGAGAACCCCCTCTATCATTGATTTATATGTTTTAGGTCATTAATATCTTGATCTGACTTTACGGATCATCAATCGGGACAAAATAAGCTAGGGTCACTTCATAGCCCGGACCCTGATTCCATTCCGAGACCCGATTTCCGTAAATCGTTAGATCAATGGCAGATCATGACCTGGGTCTAACCATCCAAAACCACCTAACCTCTCCTCTCATCCTAACCATTCAAACCTCACCTAACCTCACCTAACCTCTCCTCCCATCATAACCATCCAAACCTCACCTAACCTCACCTAACCTCACCTAACATCACCTAACCTCACCTAACCTTACCTAACCTCACCTAACCTCACCTAACCTCCTATCCCATTCTCCTATAAATACCCTCTCATCTCACCAAAGAAAAGAAGGAAAAAAAAGAAAAGAGGAGAGAACCCCTCTCTTAGAAAATTCAAGCCCTCTCTCTAGACCAAATCCCTCTTCTCCATAAGTTTGCATGGAATATCGTCTACAAAAAGGTATGTCTTTTGGAATTTTATTTTCTTTTCTATATTTGTAGGATTGAGTGTTGTTTTGCGTATATTTTGGTTGATGTCATGTTTAATTTTGTACTAGTTTGGCCTTGGTCATGTTCTCACTTATGCTAAATATAATTAATGTGTTAGGGTCATTAGAACCTATTTGCGATGGGATGTTGAAATCATTGGCTTGTTAGGGAATTTAGATTTCTTTTGGGAAAACAATTCATTAAAAATATTGAACATTTACAAGAAAGAAAACTTGAATTTTACATGAATTATCAAAACCCATTTAATTTGGCTTACAAAACCTCCATCTTTCAATTGATAACAACAGCCCCCACTCCAATTTGATAACAACAGCCCCCACTCAATCTCAAGAACCCAATATCCATACCCCACCTTGCCAAGTAGATAAAAACAACCCCTTTTTCAAACATCCCATTTGAATCTAATCTCAGGCCCATTCAAGCCATTTTTCATATTCACCGTCTTTTAATCACTAAAAAAATAAGAACTATCAAAAGAAAACATGGGGGTGCCAATATCATTCCCGTCATAGTGCTAGCTGTTAGACTTTAAACAGATTTTTCGACCTCTAAACAACAGAATCGTGGGAAATGGTTAACTACAAAGTAGTAGATATTTTCGTGCCGTTTCCAACGAGTATTCGTGCTAGATCAGACAGCGAGCGGTTAAAAAGTTAAGTCCAAAATGGTTGCGGCACACCTTTAGGCATTTCCAGTTTAATGTTGCTGTCCTTTTGTTTGCAACACAAATTCGAACCTCTAAATCACAGATTTACAAACAATGGAGAACTACAAAGTTGTAGCCCTATAAAAGATCTTTCCAACGCATGTTTGTACGTTGAATTTGGCCAAGCGGTTAAAGAGTTACGACAGTTTTAGTGGGCTGCATTTGTCAGATCTTTTAATGGTCAATGGTTTGTCGAATTTGTGCAATTGTCAAAACTTGGTTGTGTTAACGTCATTTTCCAAACCAAAATCGAAAGACATTAATCTAAAGTACATCCAACCTAAAATTAACAAAACTAAAATTCACCCATTTAAAATCCACTGATAAAAATCCGTTAAAAGCCATTAACCAAAAGACCACTAAAAATTTCAAATGAAACTAAAACCTTCTAAATAAACAACTTTAAAAGCTACCAAACACACTAAATACCTTCAGATAATAAAAGCTTCAAGAAAACTCTAAAAGTTTCCACAAACCCAAAAGAATTCGAGATTCCCAAGAGCCGGTGGATTCAAAATTCCTTTAGGAACCCTTAGAGCCCAATTTAGGAACACTGGTGTCGTGTCGTGTCGTGTCCTAAGTTTTAGGGAGTCCTAGGTTTTAGGGAGTCCTAGAGTCAGGAGTCCAGCCTCATCACGGACGTTTGCTATGTATAGCAACCGTGCCATAGGTTTAGTTACACTAGTCACCCGATCTTTTCCATAGGACAAGCCTAGTAAACTAGGATGTAGGCTAACCTGCATTAGTCTAAGGGACAACTTGCATTTAGATAAGAATCATATAGCATCTTCGATGAAATCCTAAGATAATAAAATCCTCAACTTGAATTAAATAACTTCTCTTAAAACTGTTGAAACAGTCAATCCCGTCTAGGTCGGTGTCTTAGTTGAGTTAGGCATATGTAACTTAGCTTAGGTGCACCGAACTACGTCGACTCTGATCCCAGTGAGGCTTGGGTACGTAGGCAGCTTGGATGTCTGACGGCATACCACCCGCGAGTCGGCACCACAACAAATTGTGGTGTTTTATATATTAATTTTCTTGTAAATGCTTAATTAAATCACTTAGGATTTTCCATGAAATTAGAATTCTAGGAGAACTGTCACTTAGATTGAATCCAGACAAATTAATAAATCAAGATACACATCTAGGATTCACATTGAAATTAGATTCTAGGATGCATGTCACTTAGTTCGCACATTAACATAGAGTTGAATGAGCCATTTAAAATAAATTTAAAAGAGTTAGCTTTTGGAATCGAAGACCGATTATCGGGCAGGAATGGTGCATGTGGCGGATAACTCCCCATACCTTCCATTCTCGTAACCAGGTAGCGAGTCTAGATTTCTGGTTAATTACGGGTCCTAGATCCCACATCTAGGTGGCGACTCTGTCAGTCTCTTTCGTGTGGAATTCGGATTGCCTTAGTGATCCCAAGTTCACAGGAAAGATTAATTCAAATCAACATTAAAATGCACACGCCAATCGCGTGGATACGAGAGACCAAAAGAGAGAGCGCGTGGCGGCTCGCGCCCCGCCCCTCTCGCGGGATCCGGGTACCACAGAAACCACATTGATACCGCTGCTCTTCGGGCACGCCTCCTACTCTCTTGCAGCATGCCCCTTTCGGGCAATACAACTTTCATCGTATGAGATGCAGCTGAACGATAGCTCTTCGATCGCTATATTCTTGTGATAGTGAAGGATCGAAAAGCGAAGCTGTGGCTTTAGGCAACGAAAACCTTGAGTCTTACTATTTTTTTTTCTTCAGAACAACGATCATTCACTGCTGCTGTTGGCTTGACCAAAGACTTCAACTCCGGTCCAGGCAAGCTATCTTATGGAACTTATCTAATTGATCATGGATGGAAGGGTCGGCAAGAAAAGAATCAATGTGATAGCGAGGTTGAATAGAACTGAGTGGTGATAGCGAAGGCGTGGTTCATCCTCTAAGAGAGAGTAGATGCAAAGTGAAGATTTGGATCGCAGATCTTCACAAGACGACCCATGAATCTCGAGAATCAAGTGTGGGGGTTTGATTTCCTCCCATCTTTCTCTCCTCTTTCACCAGTGAGTGGTGAGTTTCCTTTTTATCTAGGCAGGTACCTCTTGAATTCGGAGTTTGTTCCAACAACTGCCACACGTGAGATCCTGATTGTCTTCCTCCCAGTGTTCTTGCCTACTGGGGGACAGAAGGAAACCCGATGATATCCCTCCAAATAAAACATAACTATATTGTTTCCCTCTAAATTGTGGAAAGGACAAAAAAAACTTCTAAAAAAAATTATCTCCTAGAAATATTTCTTAGTATCCAAACCGGGCCTTAAAAGGATTTTATGGAAAGTATCATTTTTAATTTGGAAATGAATTCGGCATTCGCTTTTCGAAATGACGGTGTTGAAAAGCCTCCCTTTGTCAATAATGACACTCCATTTTCATTTTGTAGTATTTTTTTGTAACTAGTTGTCAAAGCTCTTCTTATACAGAGCGAAATGCTGTTTTTAGAAATTATATGGTGTCCTAGTGTGAAGTCCATTGTAAAACAAACATGCATGGTGTGGGTCATTGGATTAAAGTCATGGGTATGCTCCCCAATGGCAAGAGTTTGAATCACCCAGGGTTACCCGATGCGCATGGTTTTACGGGTGATTGCAAGCATCCATAGGCATGGATTTAAATTTCGGTTTCAGTTTCACTCTTGGCCGAAACTGAAATTTCGGCAGAAATCCTGAAATTTCAGCCGAAATCCAGTGATAAAAAAGTATTATTTTATTAATTCCCAAATTTGGCCAAAAATTTCAGAATAGTAAAGTTATTTAAAAAAAATTATAGTTTTTCGAAATTTCGACTGAAATTTGGGATTTCGCAAAATTTGAGATTTCGGCTTTGGTCCCAACCGACGAAATTTAAAACCATGTCCGTAGGGAATAGTCCCTCCCTACAAAATTGGGTGGGGATACCCTATGTCATAAAAAAAGAGTCCAGTGTAGGATCGCCCTTTATATTTAATCCAACATCAGCCTCTCGGGCACCATATAAAATCAATGCTAATTTACGGGGCGCCCTTGACAAATCCTAGCAAGAAGTTGAATTTATAATGACAGTGGAAACATAAATTAAAGGAGATATAAATGTGTTTGGTGACGTGTATTATGGGGGCGCCTTTGCTGCTGAGTGTACCTTTTAGCTAGACTTGGCAAACGGTCGGGTTGGGTTAGGTTACCCGTGGGTGATGCAGGTGCAGGTCAAATGGGTTGGGTAAAAAATGACCTACATCCCTACACTTAGGTGACGCGCACCCACTGCGGGTGGGTTGGGTCAACCCCGCGGGTAACCCGCAATTTTTTGCTAAAGAGTTATTTTTTTTGGGCGGTGAAATATTCACCCAACTATGTATGAATTCACCCCTTCTATATATGAATTCACCCCCTAAGTTTCAGAATGATCCAAAACTGTCCATTTGATGGGCCACAACGTAAATAGGCTGTGCCCCAAAAATCATTTTGATAGGATGATCCTAACCGTCCAATCTATAGAAGTTTACAAAATCTGAGTCCCTTTTTAGATCAGAGGGTTAGAATCATCCTATGGTAATGATTTTTTGGGCACAACCTAGTTACTTTGTGACCCATCAAATGGACGGTTTGGATCATCTTATGGTGTGGGCTGTACCGACCATTTTGAAAAATAGGGGGTGTATTCAATTTAATTCGACTATTCCAGCCACTCAAACCAAAAAAAAATGGTAAAGAAAAAACGAATTGCAGGTACCCGCGGGTTCACCCGACCCAACTTTCGCGGGTTGGGTGACCCGCGTGTCAATTTGAGTGACACGTACCCACAAATTTACGCGTGGGTTGGGTCGACCCAAGGTCACAGGTTGATTTTGCCAGGTCTACTTTTAGCATTGCTCTAATTCCTGGACTATCAAGTGTAAATCAAAAAACTATTTAACAAAGGGAGAGTGTCATTATCAAAACAAGGAGTAGGGATATGAAGAAAATCTTTGTCTCCATCCAAAATAGCAAAGGTGGATGATTTATTGATTTCCGCACGTGAACAAGATCCCCACATTGGCCTACCCAACAACCCTCACAGCATTCCCACGTGCATGCAGACCAATCGGTCGCATGTCACTTGGGCAAAGTATGTGTGGCGGCTAAACCCTAGTAAAAACCCTAAAACAAGGTTGTCCAGTCTTGGCGATTGAAAAGGCAAGAAAAGAGACAATAGGGAAAATTCCCACATTTGACTGCTCATCCGCACTAGATTTTGGAACCCTAGATTGAGAACATATCTTCAAGTGAAATTGTTTGAACCCTAGAGTTTGAGCATTGCATTCATATGGCTCAGTTACAGGCCATTGCTTCATGTTCTTCCCCCAACCTCTCCTTTCATGGCCCCAACAAAGCAGGTCTCTTTCTTTACTTCTCTTCCCCCAGGAAATCCTCTCTCTCTCTCTCTCTCTCTCTCTCTCTAGCTCTGTCTGTCTGTCTGTTTCTTTAATTTTCCGTTATCTATGATGATATAAAATGTGTGGTTTGCAACTGTTTGGTTTTGTTTTTCATAGGTGCTATTTGTAGTTGCATGCTTGAATTTTTTAAGTTTTTTTTTTTTTTTTTTTTTTTTGGGTGGTAAGAAGAGGTATTTCTTTTTGACATATAAACGCGTCTAGTAATCGATTTATTCCCTGTTTGTATAGCAAGAATTTTTTGGAAGGAAATGAAAATATATTTCTAAAAGTTCCTGCTTTTTTGTTTTTTACACATGAAGAAGATAACTTGAACAAACCCTATTTATGATTTTGTTCCTCTAAGTTATCCATAACTATATCATTTCCTCTAAATCATAGAAAGAAAGAAAAATTTCTGTCAGAAATGTTTTTCTTGCAATCCAAACAGGGCCTTATGGAAGCAGATTTATTTCCTCTGTTTATGAATGAACGATCTATAAATTGAGCTAAAAAGAAGAGCAATGAGGGGCATAAATGGAGAACATTGATGAGAATTTAGGTCTTTGTAGTATATTTGTATTTTTTATATTAATTTTGAGGTTATGGTGTGTCAATCTTGCAGAAACAACCTTTTATCGTGATCAGCTTTACTGCCCAAGGAAGTTGTCTTCGTTCTTAGAGGTGGTGTAACTTTTGAATTTTTTTTTTTTTCTATGTATATGTTTGCTTTAATGGGTTGATAGTGCTTGCTCCTTATTAGTTAGGGGCGAAATCAAGTGGGCTCCATGGTGACATGGCCGTTTGTCACACTTCACACATAATTCAAGTTTCACACAATCGAGGTATTGTGACTAAATGATTATCTTTAGTGTTCTTGTTATTATTAAAAAGAGTTTTAGAACATAGTAAAGGATTATCTGTGCATTTGTAGGTCCTCTACACTTTTTGTTTGGCATAAACCATGTATGACCGCATTGGTAGTTTATTAATGATGAAGCAGCTATCAGTAATTTATTTATTTGTTTACACACTTCCATCCAATCCTACATTGCTACTTTCACGCAAATTATGCCTTCTGCTATTCTTTACTAATGCTAACCATTTTGCCAATTCACAGGCTTTTTTTTCCCATGTAGAGCTTTGGTAACATTTCTGTTTTGTTTGGTCAATTTGGATTCATTTCCTTTCTAAGTTTATTTCACTCCAATCTATCTTGTTGTGGATGTTCTTTATGCTGGTTTCCATATTATTTGTGGTTTGATGCAAAGGAGCATACGCCACATGAATTTCAAAATATCTTGCTAATTCTGGTATTTCACATCAAGCTTCTTGTGCTCATAACCATTAAAAAAAAATTTCCTTTTTTTTAATGGTCTTAAGAAAAAGAAATTTTTTTAATGGTCCATGAGAAAATTGAGTAGTCGAACATAAACATCAGCATTTTATTGAAGTTGCTCGTACTTTATAAATTCATATGACTGTCCTTAAAGAGAGACATGGTCTTAACTTCATGTTTTTTGGTCTATCGAATGCTGTCTTCCATCTTACTTGTGAAGTCTCTTCATTTTATTTCCTTCTTGGCAATCCCTTCTTTTCTCTCTCCTATAGTGTTTTGTTCATTCATGATGCCACTTTCTTGGAGTACATCCCTTTGGTGCAGATCTCCTCGACGAAAACCGTCCCAGTTTTCTCTTTTCACCTCTAAAAACAGTGAAACAATGGATGATTTACTCCTACATTGTAGGATGGCTAGAGGTGTAGGGCAAAGTACTTTCTAGAATTGGAATTGCATGGGTGTTTCCGGCAAAACTAGTGGAATTATTGGAAAGTTGGGCATTAGCTCCATGGAAGAGAGAGAGGGGGGGATACTGTGGCACGTCGCATTTTTAGCAGCTATATGGGTTCTATGGAAAGAACGTAACTCAAGGATATTTAAAGGCCATATAAAAGGACCCCATTTCCTATTCAACAAGGTGATAGCTAATACCATCTCTTGGGTAAAAACTCTCTCATGTTTTAGATTTGTTTCAACCTTCGATATATGGTATGTATGGAAGGAAATTTGCTATGAATCAAGCTTTGAACCGAAGGTGGTGCAAGATTGGATGCGGGGGCTCATGGTTTTTTGAAACTCAATTTTGATGGATCAAGTATGGGAAAACTAGGCCCATTTGGTATAGGAGATTTCTTTAGGGATGAACTTGGTTCGGTAAAATGGGCTTTCAAGGGTCCCATTGGACTGGCAGATGCAAATTAAGTGGAAGCATGAGCCATACATCAAGGAATAAAGTTTCTTGAGAATGAAGATGTCAACAAGGTGGTAATAGAAGGAGACTCGCTCAATATAATAAGGTGGCTCAGAGGATCACATTCTATGCCATGGAGATTCATAGCCTTCTTTGATGAAATCCAAGAGAAGGTCCAGGGAACATCTATATCCTTCCATCACGTAAGACGATCGGCTAATGGAGAGGCAGACAGATTGGCTAGGGAAAGGGTATCCAGGGAGAGCTTGGAGCTATTTGATTTTCTTCCTTCCCGAGTATACTTGTGGATCGTAGTAGTTTTTTCTTGTCCTTTCCTCTTTTATGCTTGTGTTGTTTTTCTTGTATGTTGCTGACCTCCTCGGTCTCTCTTCGTCTTTAATGCAATCTTTTTACCATTCAAAAAGAAAAATATTATCTAAAAACAGCCACTACAGGTTTATACGAGAAGGAATTAATGAGAAGTTGATACTTGACTCTACTTGTTCCACAATTGTCATTTGTGTTCGAGGAAACTATGGTTAATCATACTTCTTCAAGTGTTCTTATAGCTATTCGTAAAGGTAAAATGTTGTTTGCTTAGCATTCTATTGCCAATTTTGTTTCCTTTGCTTCACTGCGATGGATGAAGGCATGCAAAATGCTGTTTGTTTAGCATCCTATTGCCAATTTTGTTTCCTTTGCTTCACTATGTTGGATGAAGGCAATTGATCATGAAACAAGCATCCTTCAAAAGAAGAAAAATTAAGCATGAGATCTAGCTGAATTACTTGTTGAAAAACGTGTTGTTGGTGTTTTGTGTGTGTGTGCGTGCGTGTGTGTGTGTGTGTGGGGGGGGGGGGGGGGGTTGCACACATGCGTGTATTTATATTGTTAATTATCCACATGATGACACCCTAGGAAGCACGGGTACTCTCCCGGGGCTCCCGCACCCGCACCCGACACGTATGGGGTGCGGGTACGTCCGGGGTACGCACCCCATTTAAAAAAGAAAGAAAGAAATAGTTTTGGTGGTTGGGTGCGTGTCGGGTGCGCACCACGCGTACCCGACACGTTCTGCTGCTTCTCTTTCCTCTCCTGTACTTCTCTCTACTTTTTTGTACTCGGTATCTACTTTCCTGTACTCCGTATTTGCATGTAAACCTACTCAGTATCTACTTTCCTGTACTCCGTATTTGCATGTAAACCATTTAAGTAAATGTCTTTACTATTTTATTGTCCATTTACTTAAGATTTACATGTAAATAACGGAATTCCCCCCTTTTGGATTATTAAAAATAGTTTCAACACCCAAATCTAAAAGGAAAAAAAGTCAACACTCCAGTTCTAGTACAAAATTCAAAGATAAAGGGTCGGGTCAAAATTTTAACTTTCTTAACTTCCAAACGGTGGGTTATTTTTCAAATTTTAAAAATTCATAAAATCTATCGTGTCCAAACATTATTAAATCCCAAAAGTCCGGTAAAAAAAATCTCATAATTTGGTCTCTAAAAATTATTCATCGTGTCAGGCACTGGTCAACACACTGGTTAACACACTGGTGACAGACTTTTTTTTTCTAATGAATGATGTATTGATGCCTCATGTTCTGAAATATGGAACTTAATCACTTATGAAATGAAGAGTAATATTAGAATTCTCCATTTTGGTGATGTTATTGTTATTTGATTGCTCTACAATTAATTTTTTTTAAAATTTTTATAAATATATAATAAAATATTAAAATATATTATTATATTCGGCGTACCAGAACGTACCCGCACCCAGTTTTTTTGGCAAATCACGTACCCACGTACCCGTGTCGTGTCGTACCCGCACCCCATACCCGTACCCGTGCTTCATAGATGACACCATTGAGAGCTTAGAGGAAAGGTTGGTTGCTAAATGTTACACACCGATGTTTGGCATTGATTACTATGAAACAATTTTCCAATCGCCAAACTAAATTCCATTAGAGTGATTCTCTAGTCTCTAACCAAGATTGGCCTTTGTGGCAAATAGATTAAAAGAATGTTGCGCACATGCATGTATTTATACTGTTAATTATCCACATGATGACACCATTGAGAGCTTAGAGGAAAGGTTGGTTGCTAAATGTTACACACCGATGTTTGGCATTGATTACTATGAAACAATTTTCCAATCGCCAAACTAAATTCCATTAGAGTGATTCTCTAGTCTCTAACCAAGATTGGCCGTTGTGGCAAATAGATTAAAAGAATGCTTTCTTGCATGCTAATTTACAAGAGGAAGTTTACAACCTTCAAGGAATGTTGCTCAAGGGGAGTCTGGTAAGTTGCGTAAGTTATAAAATGCTATCTATGGTTTGAAACAATCTCCTCGTGGTTGGTTTGATAAGCTTTAACTCCAATGTTACCAAGTATGATTTTTGCTAAAGTTAAGTGGGCCACTCAATGTTTGCATGGATCCAGGCGAGTAGCATCATCATTAGTGCATGTGAAGATCTAGGCAACTGATACAAGAGCACCATTATAAACTTGGGGAAGGAGCACTATCATCCTTTTTCTTTTTAATTTTGCTTTGGGGTTTTAGTGACTTAAAATGTTGGGGGACCTTCAACTTATGTCATAACTAAAATAATTTAAGTTAGGGTTTTAATTACTAAAGTGGTGGCACAATCAACTAAATGAGGCTTTGTTTAATGAAGGAGTTAGATTTATGAAGCCAGGAGTTAGATTAGTTATCTCGTTCCTTAATGAGGTAGGGACTTAGATTACTCTGTGTTCCTTAATGAGACATTGTTTATTGAAGGATGCTCACTAAATGTCAGCAGATGGATCATATTATGGCTGGGGTACGGAGGGAGCCCTGCTGTTGTGTTTGAAGGAATATTGGAAAGATTAAAATACTAAGGTACAGTCTAGTCACAAATAGGGGGGAGACTAATGCAGATGCATGCAGATTAGCGAAGGAAGGGGTGACTAGCACATCACTTGTGATTAGATATATAAAATGTAGAACTTGCATAGTATTGTTTTTTGCTTGATCATCTCGATTGGGACTTTTATTTCTATGACTACTTAATGAAATTCTAATACTACTGAAAAAGGAGTTGGAAATTCAGAAAAATAAGGATTCAAAGCATAGATATTTTTCCCATTGGTTTGATTAGATCTAAGACTGAGCGGCGGGTTCATCCATTTGTATCCATCAGGTCAAAAGATCAGCAAATGGTGATGCCGATAGGTTAGCTAGGGCAGGCGTATCCAAGAAGAGCCTAGAGATGTTTGATTATCTCCCTCCTTGGGGTTTTTTTTTCTTATTAGTACTCTTTTGTAGTCTATACTTGTACTGATCCCATGGCCAGTCACGGGACCTCCCACTTTTTCTTTATTTAATATAATCACTCGCTAAATGTCAGCAGGTGCGTGTATTTATATTGTTAATTATCCACATGATGACACCATTGAGAGCTTAGAGGAAAGGTTGGTTGCTAAATGTTACACACCGACGTTTCGCATTGATTACTATGAAACAATTTTCCAATCGCCAAACTAAATTCCATTAGAGTGATTCTCTAGTCTCTAACCAAGATTGGCCGTTGTGGCAAATAGATTAAAAGAATGCTTTCTTGCATGCTAATTTACAAGAGGAAGTTTACAACCTTCAAGGTATGTTGCTCAAGGGGAGTCTGGTAAGTTGTGTAAGTTATAAAATGCTATCTATGGTTTGAAACAATCTCCTTGTGGTTGGTTTGATAAGCTTTAACTCCAATGTTACCAAGTATGGTTTTTGCTAAAGTCAAGTGGGCCCCTCAATGTTTGCATGGATCCAGGCGAGTAGCATCATCATTAGTGTATGCGAAGATCTAGGCAACTGATACAAGAGCACCATTATAAACTTGGGGAAGGAGCACTATCATCCTTTTTCTTTTTAATTTTGCTTTGGGGTTTTAGTCACTTAAAATGTTGGGGGACCTTCAACTTATGTCATAACTAAAATAATTTAAGTTAGGGTTTTAATTACTAAAGTGATGGGCACAATCAACTAAATGAGGCTTTGTTTAATGAAGGAGTTAGATTTATGAAGCCGGGAGTTAGATTAGTTATCTCGTTCCTTAATGAGGTAGGGACTTAGATTACTCTGTGTTCCTTAATGAGACATTGTTTATTGAAGGATGCTCACTAAATGTCAGCAGATGGATCATATTATGGCTGGGTTACCGAGGGAGCCCTGCTGTTGTGTTTGAAGGAATATTGGAAAGATTAAAATACTAAGGTACAGTCTAGTCACAAATAGGGGGACACTAATGCGGATGCATGCAGATTAGCGAAGGAAGGGGTGACTAGCACATCGCTTGTGATTAGATATATAAAATGTAGAACTTGCATAGTATTGTTTTTTGCTTGATCATCTCGATTGGGACTTTTATTTCTATGACTACTTAATGAAATTCTAAGACTACTGAAAAAGGGGTTGGAAATTCAGAAAAATAAGGATTCAAAGCATAGATATTTTTCCCATTGGTTTGATTAGATCGAAGACTGAGCGGCGGGTTCATCCATTTGTATCCATCATGTCAAAAGATCAGCAAATAGTGATGCTGATAGGTTAGCTAGGGCAGGCGTATCCAAGAAGAGCCTAGAGATGTTTGATTATCTCTCTCCTTTGGGGTTTTTTTTTCTTCTTAGTACTCTTTTGTAGTCTATACTTGTACTGATCCCATGGCCAGTCATGGGACCTCCCACTTTTTCTTTATTTAATATAATCACTCGCTAAAATGTCAGCAGGTGCGTGTATTTATATTGTTAATTATCCACATGATGACACCATTGAGAGCTTGCAGGAAAGGTTGGTTGCTAAATGTTACACACCGACGTTTGGCATTGATTACTATCAAACAATTTTCCAATCGCCAAACTAAAATCCAATAGAGTGATTCTCTAGTCTCTGACCAAGATTTGCCGTTGTGGCAAATAGATTAAAAGAATGCTTTCTTGCATGCTAATTTACAAGAGGAAGTTTACAACCTTCAAGGTATGTTGCTCAAGGGGAGTCTGGTAAGTTGTGTAAGTTATAAAATGCTATCTATGGTTTGAAACAATCTCCTCGTGGTTGGTTTTATAAGCTTTAACTCCAATGTTACCAAGTATGGTTTTTGCTAAAGTCAAGTGGGCCACTCAATGTTTGCATGGATCCAGGCGAGTAGCATCATCATTAGTGCATGCGAAGATCTAGGCAACTGATACAAGAGCACCATTTTAAACTTGGGGAAGGAGCACTATCATCCTTTTTCTTTTTAATTTTGCTTTGGGGTTTTAGTGACTTGAAATGTTGGGGGACCTTCAACTTATGTCATAACTAAAATAATTTAAGTTAGGGTTTTCATTACTAAAGTGGTGGGCACAATCAACTAAATGAGGCTTTGTTTAATAAAGGAGTTAGATTTATGAAGCCGGGAGTTAGATTAGTTATCTCGTTCCTTAATGAGGCAGGGACTTAGATTACTCTGTGTTCCTTAATGAGACATTGTTTATTGAAGGATGCTCACTAAATGTCAGCAGATGGATCATATTATGGCTGGGGTACGGAGGGAGCCCTGCTGTTGTGTTTGAAGGAATATTGGAAAGATTAAAATACTAAGGTACAGTCTAGTCACAAGTAGGGGGAGACTAATGCGGATGCATGCAGATTAGCGAAGGAAGGGGTGACTAGCACATCGCTTGTGATTAGATATATAAAATGTAGAACTTGCATAGTATTGTTTTTTGCTTGTTCATCTCGATTGGGACTTTTATTTCTATGACTACTTAATGAAATTCTAATACTACTGAAAAAGGAGTTGGAAATTCAGAAAAATAAGGATTCAAAGCATAGATATTTTTCCCATTGGTTTGATTAGATCTAAGACTGAGCGGCGGGTTCATCCATTTGTATCCATCATGTCAAAAGAGCAGCAAATAGTGATGCCGATAGGTTAGCTAGGGCAGGCGTATCCAAGAAGAGCCTAGAGATGTTTGATTATTTCCCTCCTTTGGGGTTTTTTTTTTCTTATTTGTACACTTTTGTAGTCTATACTTGTATTGATCCCATGGCCAGTCACGGGACGTCCCACTTTTTCTTTATTTAATATAATCACTCGCGTTTTAAAAAACCCTAGATATTCCACATACTTGTATATTTTTCACAATACAGTCCAAATTAACTATATGGAGTGGTGGTTCAGTGTATTCTTTTAGATTTTAACAGTTGTAGATTCAAATCACGCAATATTGGTTGTAGAAATGTTGTGAAATTACTCAAATTTATTGTTATTTGAAAATTTTGTCGTAATTGGATGTCATGAAATCTTGCAAATTTGCTAATTTTTATTTTTTTAAAAGCAAAATTTATAATTTTTTTCATGAAAAACACCTCCCAAGAGAAGCTACAACTCAACTCAACTCTCAACAAAGGCTTTGTCCCATACTGGTTTGGCTCGGCTAAATGAATCCTTTAGAAAAATTTCATGAAGAAGGTGAAAGGAATCTACCCGGCTCTAATCCTGGCTCTAGTTGGGTTCGTCTACTTGGATCATTTTCTTCCAATAGAAGCTACTGAGCCTTAACATTTCAGAATTTCATTGAATTCTGTAGCTATGCTACCAAATGGCATATTCTTCTTACTATGCAGCAAATATGACATTTTATTGTAAACATTTGTTGAACATTCTGATTTACTGTAAGATTTTTGTCTCCTTTAGCCCATACTCTTTGTAACTCTAACATGATTGTTCTTAAATGCAGTCATTCAGGCTGTACTGGCCAGTGAAAAAGAGACTTGTGCATCTGGGTCTGTAACTGGTGGACTGCGTGGCAAGTTAAATAAAGTAGTTCTAGCTTACAGTGGTGGCTTAGACACCTCAGTGATTGTCCCTTGGCTAAGGTATAGCATCTATGATACATTGTTTTATTTGTTTTCATGTACATTTGGTCCATAAAGATAAATAAGATTCTTGAACAAAAAAGTAGTTTTGTATTAATATCAAAGACTTGGATCTGAGAGGACTAAATGTTCCATTTTCATATTGAGTGAGGCCAGCTCCAATGGGTTTTTATCTTTCCTTCATCCAAATCCCTTTTGGGAGAGCAAGCATAACTGTACTTATAGCTTATATATTTGCAATATATTTTACTTTCATTGGGCAATGATTTCTTTCATCAGACATTTCATACCTTTTACGCCCTACCTTATTGTGCCATGAACAGGTCGTTGGACTTATGATTTGATATATTTCTGTGAAATATTGTTGTAAACTCAAACGTGCAATTGTAGGTGATGTATAATGCATGGGTTTTGAGATTACCTGTTTGCAAGCTTTGTTCTGCGTGACTTGTATGTTTCTAGTGGATTTGTACATATTAATTCTTTCTATTTGGATAATTTGTTTCCTCATCACTCTCGTCCTTTACTACTTTTCATTGCAGGGAGAATTATGGCTGTGACGTCGTTTGCTTCACTGCAGATGTTGGTCAGGTAAGTCAGTGATAAGTATGAATATGCTATTTTGTTCCTGAGCAAATTATCATTCTTGTATTGTACTTTAAAATTGGATTTTATTTTTGGATTCTTCTGAGATGCTAAGTTTTTTCTTTTTTCCTTTTGAATGGTACCTGAGAGGCTAAGTTATATTATAAATTTATAATAAAAGCTGTTCTAGATGGTTAACGTTTAATTCATCAAAGGAGCTTGTACTTGCAGATCTGCTTGAATGACATTTTTTTAATTTCATATCAGATATGCACATTTACAGTTCTGTATGCATGTATTTGTTTGATGCTATAACTGTATACATTTACATTAGAGGGGGCTGTCCTAAGTAAAAAAAAAGGGGGGCAAATTTATCATTTCACATATATATTTTAATTGTGATTTGTACTAGTCAACGACAAATACAAGAAATACAGGACTATTTCATAACTGTAATTATGAGATTTAACACTTCCAACTTGTCATTTATCCTCTTGTTTTATCAAATTTGCTTTTTTCTCGTATTCTATTGTGAGACTCCATTGGAGTGCTCCTTCCTCTTCTTCTGTAATGATGATGATCTCTTCGAGTGTATTTCAGTTGTGAGTAGTCAACAGCGAATACTAAATATACATAACTATTTATTCATACCTAACTTCCTATTTATGAGATTTAACTCTTACAAATGGTCTTTTATCTTAAAGGACAGCCTTTTAATTTGAATTAAAATAACATTTTTCTTTAAAAAATAAAAAAATGCCAACAATCTCTATCATTATAAAAAAAAATTGTCCTTTATCTTTCTGCTTTATTAAATTCGCTCCACTCCTTTTCTTTATTGAGAATTCATTTGAGCCGTCCCTCTTCATTTGCATTTTAACTCTTGTTTCATACTACTTGTTGTCTCTTACGGTAGATTCTTCTTACATCTCCAGTTGAAAATTATCTATTTTTTCCTTTGCAACGATGATTTTCTCGTTGAATTATCTTTTTACCATGAATTACCTGTGTATTTACATTTATTTTGAAGGGTACGGGGGAAATGGATGGCTTGGAAAAAAAGGCCAAAGCTAGTGGTGCGAGTCAATTAGTAATAAAAGATTTGAAGGAGGAATTTGTGAGAGATTACGTATTTCCTTGTTTGCGAGCTGGTGCAATCTATGAAAGGAAGTATTTGCTGGGGACATCAATGGCCCGGCCTGTTATTGCTAAGGTAATGAGTCTTATCCAGATGCAGTAGTTTTCTGTCTTTACTTTTTTCCTTATTTGTTCTGCATAGGATGTTCTTAGATGGTGATATTTAACCGATACTATTTCTATGCAATTAAATTCCAGTGTTGTCCACAATTGAGTATTGTGACTAAGTGGGCTGTAGTGTCACTGTAGTGTATTCTTGAAAATGAGATTAGTTGGGATTGCATTTTGACGCATTTCTGCCAAGGTTACATTTGCTTGACTAGTGGTTGCATTGAGACCGATGCGTTATTTGTGACTTGCAAGAGATAAACTTGTATCTGTTTGCTGGTTTTTTATGGCTTTTCATTATACATATGGGATGCTTCATGGATTGTTTAGGTTTCTGGTGGAAGGACCCTATGTTTCTCCGCCCTTTATTATCTTGACCTTAGATTTGGGAAACTTCTATCGAAGGTGTGCTCTCACTCCAGAATGCGATACCCGGGGGTACTGAGCGGTCTCAACTCTCAATGCCTCTTTAGGCTAGGCTAGTCTTCTCTGTTATAGTGTAATCTGGAAAGAAAAAGGCTGCGACACAACTCATGTAGTTTGGACCCAATTGATGTCATTTGGTACCCATCCACATGTATTCCATTTCGATGGAGGGAGTTGCTCCATCTGCGAGGAAACCGCTGTTTGTAGAGACTTTTGACTGTTCACGTTTAGGATAGATTGTGCTCTCCGAAGGATGCTTAAATGCCTTGCAAGTGGTAGTGGATAGATTGCTTGTTCTGTGCCATGTTGGCCATTTGATGAGATTAACGCTGTCTTGACAAATTGATGCCGCGGACTCATGGAGAGATATTTGATTAGATCTCTTAGTATTGCGTAATTGCTATATCATGTTTAACTAAAGGGTACTGCGGTTTGCATATTCATTAGGAGTCACGGTGCTTGCTCAAATGGTATTGTGACCTGGGCCTCATTGCCCCTTATGGATTGCACTGTCTTATGATTGTCTTACTCTCCTAATTACATTTTGCCAATAAAAGAAATGACATATTTCTATTATATATTTTAAATCACAGGCCATGGTTGACGTTGCCAAAGAAGTTGGAGCAGATGCAGTTTCCCATGGGTGCACAGGAAAGGGAAATGATCAGGTATTTTGCATTTGCTCTCAGTGAATTATATCCACTATTGGCCTTTCTTTTAAACCCTACATGTGTCAACAATGTTTCTCTGCAGGTCCGATTTGAGCTGAGTTTCTTTGCTTTGAATCCTGAACTCAATGTTGTGGCTCCATGGAGGGAGTGGGAGATTAAAGGGCGGGAGGACGCCATCGAATATGCAAAGAAACACAATGTCCCTGTTCCAGTGACAAAGAAATCTATCTACAGCAGAGACAGGAATTTATGGCACCTTAGCCATGAGGTAATTCTAATAGCTCGTTGCTTTTCTATAAATGTGTACTAGAAGATCCTTCCATAGCTCTCTTTTTTGTGATGTGGACACGTAGGGGCTATTTGGATATGTGGATTTTAGAATCCAGGTTTTAGTTTGATAGCGGTGTAAAATTCTGGATTTTACAATCCAATATCCTGGATTTTAAGTAAGAAATCCAGGTTTTAGAAATCTCTCCCCCATCCGGAGATTTCTAAAACCTGGAAACATGGGACGATCTCCTACTCTCTCGCTTGACGGAAAGAAGGGCGAAAAATCAGAAAATGACGGACGTTCTCCTTCTCTCGTATTCCATGCCGATGACAGTGTTCTGGCTTTTTAGTTTTTTATTGAATTTGAAATCAGTCAGGTCAGAAACTATGTTGATTAGAGTTCATAATTTGGTCCTACAAGAAAGAATAGTGGTTGATTGGAGGGGTGATCTCTTTATCTATTAAAAGAAGAAAAAAAATGGATGATATATTACCAGCTAGATTCAGAAATAATTGGGCACATGGGGGGCACAAAATTTCTGAATTTGACTTTAAGAAGAATATGCTCACCTTGTGTTTCTTTATCTGTGACGTTGAAGGGCGACATTTTGGAAGATCCTGCAAATGAGCCTAAGAAGGACATGTACATGATGACTGTTGACCCGGAAGATGCTCCCGATCAGCCAGAGTATGAGACCTCATTTCATTTTCACCTTAATTGATATTTACACATTCTTTTGATACATAAGTACCTTATATTTTAAACTTTTTTGATTGGCTGTTAGAGCCATATGACAGCTCCATCTAGAGAAGAGTTACAAAGTCCAGATAGGGTCACTGAGCCAGTCCCCATTTACAAAAAGCTACTGAATATCTCTAAATGATCGGTTTCCGTTCTTATTTCTAGGAGTCTTGATTTTCGAAAGTTATAAATAAAATCCATTTATGATTTGTTTGCTTGAGTAGCTTCCGTATGATAGACTTGTTATTTTCCAAAAGAAAAAAACTGTTAATTTTCTTGCATCTTGCTGTCTTCCTCTTAGTTCTTCATTCAGAATTTCTTGTGGTTCTCTTCTAAAATAACATGGATATTACTCTTTGGAAGCTGTTATTTCCACTCGTTTTGTCACATTAACACTGTCTCTTTATTTCTAAATTTTTCTTCGGTTTGTATAATTCATTCCCCGTTGTGTTTGTCAGGTCTTTTTTGTCTAAATTTCATTTATAAATTGATATTGTTTTTCATATACTATCCATCCAGATACATAGAGATTGGAGTAGTCTCTGGACTCCCTGTATCTGTCAACGGGAAGGAGCTCTCTCCGGTATCACTCCTCTCAGAGCTCAATGAAATTGGAGGAAGACACGGAATTGGCCGTGTTGACATGGTTGAAAACCGGCTTGTTGGAATGAAAAGCCGTGGAGTCTACGAAACTCCAGGTGGGACCCTCCTTTTCAACGCCGCCCGCGAACTCGAATCTTTGACACTTGACAGAGAGACCATGCAAGTTAAAGACTCGCTGGCTCTAAAATACGCTGAACTGGTTTATGCGGGTCGTTGGTTTGATCCTCTCCGTCAATCCATGGATGCATTCATGGAGAAGATTACAGAGACCACAACAGGGTCAGTAACCCTAAAATTATACAAAGGGTCTGTCTCTGTTGTGGGCAGGAAGAGTCCTTACAGCTTGTATAGGGTAGATATATCATCGTTTGAGAGTGGGCAGATTTATAACCAGGCTGATGCTGCCGGATTTATACGGCTTTATGGACTTCCTATGAAGGTCCGAGCAATGCTTGAGAAGGGCATTTAGTGATTTTTCAGGTTTTATGTGTTGTTGGGTGGTGAGCTTTAGAAAAGGGATCATTGGTATTTATTGCATTTCTCATTCTAGAATGATTCTTAAGAGGAATGATGTTGTAAACACCTGATTTTATTTTAGTTTTATTATTATCTGAGGTTTAGGTTATTGGATAATTTATTGAAAATATTCTACATAACACCCTTTCTTTCCATCTATAGATTACCCTCCCCCCCCCCCTCCCCCCTTTTTTTTTGAGCTAACATTTGGAAAGAGTCACCCTTCATTGTTAGGTTTTCTGGTTGGCTGTAGGGACCGCTGGGGGGCTTTATGTAGTTGTACCAGTCAAAAGCGTAGTTCAAACTTCAAACTAAATGTGAAAGGGTGTTTTTACTAGAAAGGGGGTTTAAATAGGGAAATGATATCCACGCTCTTTGTTTTGATAATGACTCATTATTAGCACACCCATGTTTGATAATTCCACAAACTCATTTAATCTTTTACGATTCAAAGAGCTGTCAAATCTTATTACAGTACCCAATAGGCTCTCACAAGCCAATTTTAAGAAAAAGACAATCTGAGTGCCTGCAATTATTAAAACGTGGTAGTGTGCCAATATTGGTAGCTTTTTTTATCTGCTGTTAGAAAGCACATGGAATGCCCTGACTAAAACAAGGAACTGTGGATATCATTTTCTTCAAATTTTCTTTTACTAGAAAGCGTGGGGCCCAACAATTGAGGCACATAATTTTGTAACGCTCATCTACAGTGGGGCCCAACAATTGAATGGTTGGATCGATGACCTCTTTTACCTTTGCTACTCATACTAGAAAAATTACTTCTATACTTCTTATGGAAGAGAATGGTGATCACAAGGGTGATCCACTTTTTTTGATCCGCTGGGCATCATAGTAACCATTGATTGCATGAATAGATGTTTCTGGTCCCTTCTTGTACTGAAAAAAAATAAAATCCAACGGTTTAGCTTCTCTTGGTGGAAACCCAAACCAGATCAAGGGGCTAAGATCATTCAATCAACGGCTATTGAGAGATCTGTGCTCTCCGGTAAGATGAACGGTCCATCATGTCCATGTGGCCCCAAAAAAAGGACTTGTCAAGAAAGAACCCAACAGTACACACCCTATCAAAAGAAAGGACAACGAAAAGGAAAAAATATCGATGCCCGGACTCTATACACAAACTTTAAGTCACAGCTCCCGGCGAGGATCGAACTCGCGACCTTTGGCTTACGAAGCGAACGCACTACCACTATGCTACCGAAGCTATTTTCACCAAAAGGCCCCAAAACTTATTAGAAAAAATTTAATTATTTGACAGAGATGTGACGGGCATTTTTTGGGGTTACTAGATTGAATGATTGGAATCGGACCATTCTTGCAGAATCATACTTTGAAAATCCGCCAGAGAATGGAAGTAATTTGACGAAGATGCTGCAGGCATTCTTGTCATCAGGGTTGAGTGATTGGAATAATGGAATCAAACCCATCTTTTGGAGGGAAGATTCCTTCCACCATCATTCAACTTTGTTTCTTCCATGGTCTTATGCTACCCACCATCATAGTTACATGGGGGTGCCCAATTCTAGTGTTTGTGTAAGAGCTGGAATTTATTTAGGGAATCAATCGTGATTCCCATTCTAGTGTTTGGTACTGTCCAGACCAACGCCGGAATGGAATCAAATTTTAAATAATTATTTCAAGAGGAATGATAGATACAAGGGAGCCCTTGCATAAAGAGCCGCAAAAGGGCTCTTGATTGGATCCACGTCTTCAAATGTAACTGATTTTACGTTTTCCATTGATTTTAAAATGTCACTGAAAATGACGTGGATCCAATGAAAGGCCCTTTTGCTGCTCTTTATGCAAGGGCTCCCTTGTATCTATCATTGCTCTTATTTCAATTAAGAATACTTGTTTTTTCTAATAAAATGTGAAACCAAATTTTTTGATACAAAAATTCATAGAAATCTCACCAAGAAAAATACGGAATGCGGGCATTAGTTACCGGAAATTACGGATTTCGGGTACTTATTAAATTAAATATTAAACAATGGTGATTCTTCAAAATCAGGTGGGAAAAAGACTCCAATACCCTTCTTACATTATCAGAACAAAGATAGAGTCCTCATATGTTTGTGTTTCCATGATTCTCTTTTTCATTATTTTAGTATTTTCTTTGTACAAAAAAACCCCCTGTATTTAATGCATCGTACCCCCATTTACGTTGTTGCATTGCACAAGGCTTCTTTTGGTTCGTATCAATGTGCATTTGAACCAACAGAACCTTGGGTTCGTTTCAATCTTGGCCGTCGAAAATAACCAGAAACGGATGGATGCTTGACACATGTTAAATAACTTTTTGGAACGGTGGCCCCTTTATACACAGCTGGTTTGGTTTGGATTTGAAATTTTCCTTTGAACACCAAGTCCCATGGGTTCGTCTAAATCTTGGCCGTCACTAATATGCATAGACGGTCGAATCCACGACACGTGGACTGATAATATGGAACGGCGGCGTCTTCTAGTGATACCACCGGCATTTCTGAAAATTTTAAACCAAAACCATCCCACCGTTTGCGCTCCCTCGTCATTTCATCCGTTTCCATCTCTCTATATTCATCATCTTCTTCCTTTTAACTCTTTCATTCCTACTGTTTGTTCAACCTTGCCTTCCATTTGTTTGTCAAACTCCCTCTCTTCATCAAACCCTCTCCCCTCCAATCTAAATGCAAAATGGCCGGTTTGAAGAAATCCAAGAAGGCCGCACGAACTGCACCAACTGAGGTTCTTCCTGTGGAATCACCAGTGAAGACGGGAAGGATGAAGAGAGAGGTAAAAATTTTTTTTTGCATTTTAATGTTAAACTGTAAATGGACCGTGATAACTGAAACAAACGGGGACCCCACCGGAGTACCTTCCTTTTCTAGGTTTTATCTTTTATTTAAGAGGAGTATTACCTCTCCGGTGGGATAATCTCTACAATAGTATTTGGTTATCTGGGTAAAACTCATATCTCTATAATAGTATTTGCTTATCTAGTTAATACTCATTTAAAATACCGGTGGCGTTACCACCATTCCGGTGGCATTATCGCCTCACCTTTCCTATCAGTAACTGGGTTAATTAAATACCGGTCGTTATTTCCTTTCCACTGGCGTTATCGCATTACGTAACTGGGTAAATATAATACCGGTGGCGTTATTTCCTTTCCAGTGGCGTTATCCCATTAATTTTAACTAGGTAAATAAAATACTGATGGCGATATTACCTTTCTGGTGGCGTTATCAGAACACCTTTCCTATCATTAACTGGGTAAATAAAATACCGGTTGCATTTCCCCTTTTCGGTGGAGTGATTACCTTTCCGGTGGCGTTATCGCCTCACCCTTCCTATCATTATACTTTCCAGCGGCGTAATGTCATATACCGGTGGCCTACCCTTTTAAAGTTTGATAGTACGCCACCCGGATTGGTAAGGAATGCCACCGGTATATGAAAATAATTTTTTTCCTAGATCAAAGCACTAGTTACTGTTTCATTCCGTTTCATTCCCAGATCAAGTTAATTTGGGTAGTTATGTAAGATGTCATTTTGATTTCAGATGAAGATCCTAATTACATCGTCTTGTTTTTAGGTTCCATATGATTCCAGATGTAGTTCCGTCAAATTTTAAAACTACTACAAACAACTATCCCTAAGAAAGGAGCATCTGGTTGCGTTGGGGAGGACTCCGTTCTCGACCTTAGTTTGAAAAATTGACGACATGTCTATAAACCGTGCCCTGTTGGAAGAGTTGATTCCTACTTGGGAAACAGGGGCCAAGGCCTTTAAACTTGGAGGGCAATCGGTACCATTTACTGCCTGTGATGTGGGCGCCATATTTGGATTGCCCATAAAGGGGGAGGCAATTCAATTAGGTAAGTCTGAAATGACCCCATTTAGGAAGACCTTTGCCGGATTTAGTTCCATTGAGTCCCAAGTAATTTTTGAAAGGCTGAAAGAATCTCTAGCAGATCCTCTCAGAGTGGAGGAGAGTGTACGTCTACTTACTTTGCTATTGTTTTCAACTTTCTTATTCGTTACATCGAAGCATAGAGTCGATTTTGTTTTTTTGTGATTATTTGGATAATGTTGGTGAAATCTTTAAATATTCCTGGGGACATAAGGTGTACGAGATTTTACTGAAAAACAAGGTAAAGATGGAAGCGGGACACAAGACTACATATTTCCATGGTGCGATTGTTACCTACCAGGTTAGGATCACATACTTATTCCACGAGTAATTTTTTGATTCAATTATTCAATGAGTAATTTTTTAGATTTGATTAGTGTATAATCTTGTTGCTCGTGAAATCACAGGTGTGGTTCTATGAGCACACGGACTTCGTAGCTCCCTCCAATGCGAATGCCGTGCCACGCTATTTTAGATGGGAGGGATATAAGGCCGGAAAGTCCACCGACCGGGAAGTGTACAAAAAATATTTTAGATTTGAAAAGGCACACAAGGTAACAAAATAACATTGTTAGATGCCATCATCACTTATGGAGGTCTAGTTGTTTCTAGAGCTTTGACATGTATCTAAATCATTTGAAATTTTGTAGATCATTCTTGATCTTGACCTGTCATATGAGGAGTTGTTCACAATCGAACCTACAGTGAGTGATATAGATTAGCGCATAATGTTTAACGGTGTTACGTAAACTGTTTTTTGATCGATGGGTGAATATATTTTGTAATTAGGCAGCAGCAGAAGAAGGAGAAGAAATAGGGCATGCTAGTGCAGATGGAGGTTCACACTCTCGTACAAGATCCGCACAGGTAAAGCTGTAACTTAGTAGTAGGGAAAGACAAAGCTTGTTCCATATGTTCCGTCAAATAAATTTGTGAAGGCATTGCGTGTGAAGGACGATGCGGAGGCAAATCACAATCTTGGTGTTCAACCCCATGAACCTGTTAACTAGGTATATTAGTTGTTCACAATACTAGTTGCTTCCATATTCTTTTACATATAATAACATTTGTGCTATTCTTTGCCCAGTTATCCCCCCTGAAGCTGCCCATGAGCTAACTTATAGGGAAGTTGATTTTCATAGCAGGGAACTTGCTTTGAGTTTGAGACAAAGAGAAGTAATTAGCAAGGAAGCACTTCATGCTGACAAGGATGGAAATTTAAAAAGACAGGAAGATGAGTTGAGGGTCTTGGAGTCTGCCTTTAGAAGCTAGATGAATTGCGGGCTAAAAACAAAGGGCTCCGCACTGAAATATCAGAGTTGACAGTAAAATTACGGAAGTTGGGGGGTTTACTCAAATCCCGCATGGAGGAGGATAATAAAGATGATAAGGGGCCTAAGAAAGCAAAAAAAAAAAGCTTTTACTTGTGGCGGTCGATGGAACAAATAAAGTGGCTCTACAACTCTACCCACAACGAAGCAACCAGCATCCATTTTTGATAAGAATAAGGAAGCTAAGGATAGCAAAGGTCCAGATGTCGTGGGCAAGGGAGCATATATGGAGGTCATCACTTCTATAGCTCCAGCCACAATTGATAAACTAGCCTGCATGGCTTCTATCAATGAAAGGAGACAGAACATAGCCAAGAGATCATGGACAAATACCCAACAAACCACAGTTGTTGACCCTCACGAAAAAGGGCTGAGGAAGTAGAAATTAGATCAGCCGCTTCTGCTTCCGACCTTGTCGGAAGCTAAGAAGGGCAAGGTGGTCATTGACAAAAAAACCACAGCTGTTGTTCCTCTCCCTTTACCGAAGACACCCGATCCGCTTCCGAGAAAGAGAAGGTCGTCACGACATTTGAGAGACAATATGCAGAGGAGAGTCACAACTTTAAGACCGTCATCTTGTCGGGGGAGGAGGTTATAAACACTGTGAGTAGCAATGCTGTCACTACCAGTGCTAATGATACTATACTACTGATTTCATTTTTAGTGATTTAATCGTCTGTATAACTAATGAAGCTATTTGCTTTTGGTTAGGCATTCGATTCATATGTAGACAAAGTGAATCGAAGACTGGCAGCTACACAACCAGGGGTGCACGTTCTAGGTGCCGCCTTTCACGTAAGCACATGCTCTAGCATGATACTTTTAAGGTACAATAAATAGTGATAAATGAACGTCACATCACTCTTCTGATTGTATGACTATGCAGCAAATGGTTAACCCGACTAACCTGCCCAAGGTGAGTAAGAAGAAAGCTCAGGTGGGCTCCGCGAGGACTACGCCCAATGTCTTAGAAGTATGTTGACACGTTTCTCCCGGTGGAAAATTAAAACTGGCTCGCAGAATTTTGCCCAATTCTTCATTCATTACATTACATACTTTTGCTTGCCGACGTCGATAGAAGGATACTCATTATATACAACTCATTATACAATGAAGAAATTAAGTGGTTAGAAGTTGAAGAAGTAAGCAAAACTATAAGTATCGGTTGATCATTGTTGTCATAGCCTACAAATATTTATATCTCGTCCCTATTTTAATTTTATTATGTTGTGTTTGCAGTTGGATAAGGTAAGAAGTATTATGGTTTTGCGTGGTCACGACATTGACAATTGGCCTATCACATATTAGACTGTCCGCAGCAAGATAATAAGTTGTTGATCACTTTCATTTTTCAAGAAATGTCTATATGTATAGAAAGCATTTGAAGCTTAGTTTATGATGTAGCAATCGATGCAGAACCGACTATGGTATTTTTGTGTTGCGATACATTGACCGTCTCTCTACTTTCGAGGGTATGGACTTCGGGCAGGTAAATTTATTCTCCATAATTTTATTTTTGTTTTGTATGAGGTTATATTTATTATATCCTATATCTTACAATATATTTCTTTCCTATCAGAATGATATACCTTACTTGAGGAGGCACTATAGGTACGAGCTCATTACAAAAGATAATGTCTAACCAACTGCAACCGACGTCGAGGTGATGGGAACTGAGAAAGGAATGTTGACTGTAAGGAGGACGTGATGATTGTGCTTGGTGAGAGGGTGGCTATTAATTTTTCGGATAAATCAACAAAGAAAATATTTTTTCGGATCAAATAGCCATGATTCATAGTCAGTGGTGAAAGGGAATCGAACAAACCCTAACAGCAAGGCATACCTTAGTGATCCAAAAGAAGGAAATCAGTTATCCTTTTTCTCTTGCCAATCTATCTCCGAGAGGATAGGAAGAGCTGTGGCGAAAAGACTCTACTAGGGTTTCTTCGGAATGGTTTTTTACCTTAAGAAGTCCTTATATATATACATAAAAACAAACTGATGTAGGGTTAGGGTTAGGGTTTCAATACAAGATAACGGTCCCATTTCTATAATAAGTCACCGACACCAGCAAAACCAATGTGAAAAGGGTACGCCACCGGAAAGGTAATACGGGCTGGGTTTCATTCAAAAAGACCAATGTCAACAGGGCACCCCACTGGAATTGTTCGAAGTGCCACCGGTATAAGACCAACGTGAACAGGGTAAGCCACTTGATGTACCAGGGAATGCCACCGCTATTTGTAGACACCCCATTTTGACCGAACCTTAAACCGTCATGTGTGAATAAAGATATTTCAAATAAGTGAATTAGTGTCCTAAAATTCATCTTAGCGTAGGTTAGGATCCCAATAAAGTCCCTACAAAATTTCATCAAAATCGGGCCAAAATTTCCTAATAGGACGAGCCTAGTTAGAATGATAGTGTAAAAAGGGGACTGTATTATCCAGTAACTCAGTCAGCTTTTACACTAGAAAAGAAGGGGGGTGAGTGACGTAGGGCAAGTTGGCTGAGATGTGACGTTCAAGTGTTGTAACACATGATATGAAATAGCGAATGTGCAAACCTTGTCAAATCATTCCTTGCAGAGAAGGTTTATATGGGTTTGGTTTTTCAATACACAATGACAGACTTCGATCCTTAGAAAATGTTCCTTAGTTAAAATCCACCAATTACTGAATAAAAGAGACTATATCTCAAGTCAAAGAATACTCTAATCTGAACGGTTAAACAACAAACAAAATGCACACACTGGAAAGTTAATGAAATAGTAAAAGCTTGTCTTGATAGAGTTTCTCAATTCAGAAGTGACATCTAGCCAATCTCCAAAGATTGTAAGTCTTCTTGATGGGGAGTTGGCTTGGATTCAGGCCCTGCTCACTAGTTGCTGAAACTGGCAATAGTACTTGAACTGAAATCCCACAGAAACCTGCAAATTTTCAGAGGTCCTGATACCACAAGTATAATCTCTATCAAGCCAAAACACAGCAACTAACAAGGAAAAATACTTGCACTCAAAATTACATATATTTGATGAATTATGCAAATTAATCAAGCATAATCAATGCCTTTACCCATTTTCTTTGATGTATTTCAATACTCTTAAGAAGGATCATCGATTCAACAAACAAGTAATTACTTACCTGATCACAAAAATCAAGTGACATATTCCACACATTCGAACAATAGAATCAAGAAAGAAATCAGACATATCCACTTTAAAATCATTTTCATCTTTCACAGGATAGAGTATATATATTTTTAAAACTGAACATCATTCATATTCAAATCTCAATTTTTATAAAGTCAGCTATACATATTGATGAGCCAAACAGAGCATTAAATCTAAATCTAAATCTCTTACACTGAAATATGAGCTACAAATTTAAGTGATCTTCAACAAGATTTGGATCCTAGTCTCAACATCCAAAACATGAAAGTTCTCATCCAAAAACCATAACATTCGCAGTAATGCAGTAACATAAAGTATCAATTCAAAAGCTAAATCTGGATCTAAATTAAAAATGTTAAAACTTACTAAAATACAGGATATTCAGATCTAAATTTTGAAAATTCTTATGCTTTGTCTCTAAAATCTCATACAAAATTTAACTATAGAATAAATCAGATCTTAAAAAAAAATAAAAAATAAAATATGAATTTAATTTTACTACGAGAACCTCAAGGTAGATCATATAGCAATGACATAAGGAAGTCAAATAATAAACAGAAATTCATCAAAATCAATTAAAATAATTATGTTCATAAGCATAAGATCATTTTTCAGTAATTAGTTCACTTACCTGAAAGATAATCTCTAACTCCACTTCTTTATTTGATCTGTGCTCTACTTGCTTTGACTCTTATATTCTTTTGCTTTGCTTTGTTTTTTTATCTTCTCTCCTCAACAAAATTCGGATTATAAAATTCCAGTGAAGAGTATTAAAATCTAGGTTAGGTTGATCTTCGGCACAAATTTATAACAAATCTGAGCTTTTGGAGATAGAAACAAGAGAAATAGTTCTAATCGAGGGTTTCTAAAGCCAAATTCGAGATTTAAAGACAAAAATAAAGATCACAACAAAGGCTAGCAAGAAAGGAAGAACCAAAAGCTAGCTACGGGTAAAAATTTTGATCAGAATCCGATAGGGCTTCCAGGAGAAGAAGATCCTTGGTCGAGGGATTAGGGTTTGGACGATGAGATTTCTTTTCTCCTTCTCTATTAAGAGCTCTGCTAGGGTTTGGAAAAAACAAAAATTAGGGAAAATGAAACCCATGCCTCCTATTTATAAAAAAAAAACTAGTAATGTTTAGGCCCCATTATGTTATGGGACCCCTCCTACATGCTATTTCACTTGTATTCTACTAAAAATGGGCAATCCATTGGAAAAACTCTTAATGAAAAATTATAAGGAATTCGGACCTTTTAGTCGCCTAAGACAACCCCTATGCTGCTAATTAATCTAACTGGACAACCCTTAAACCAGATAAAACACTCCCCTTCTACTACACTATATTTATATTAGGCTACCTACCTTAGCCGTATTCTAAGCAAACCTTGACAGATTTCAACGAAATTTTAAAGGGACCTTCCTGGGATCCTAAACTAACCTAGGGTACAATTTGGGACTTTAGTTCACCTAATTGAAGGATTTTTACTCAAATCAAACTATTAGGGGTTCGGTCAAAATGGGGTGTCTACAGATGCCCCTCTTTGGCAAAGCGTGCTTGTCGCGCGAATGCCAAAGCCGAACAGACAACACATTTTGATCGACCCGAAAATAAAGCAAAGCAATTTTTGGATTTTTGGTTCAAAGATAATATCCACAAAAGTAAAATAATAAAAGGACATTACAAGACTTAAAGTTCATAAGCCAATAGGAAAGTGGTCTCTCACTAACCCTTAACATGGTAACCATATCATGTAAATGACATAGCCTCTTTCATTTTTGAAATCACAAACACTTAAAGTATTCGGAACAAACCACTCACAAAGGTAGAAACTAACCACTGGAACAAACGCAAACCAAACACTTCAAGATTTTTATATCAAGACCTTCTCAAAACAAATATAAAACCCAAAAACTCAAAGAATTTTTTTATATGGTGTCGCATAAACCAGCTCCATGTAAATCTAGATTCGTACGGTTCTGCAAAAACCAGATCCATATGAACCCTTCACAGATATTACAAAATCAAACATCTGAAGATTTTTTTTAAATGAGGTGTTGCATAAATCAGCTCCATATAAGTTTAGATTCGTATGGTTCTGCAAAAACCAGATCCATACGAAGCCTTCACAGATATTACAAAACCAAACATCCGAAGAAGATTTTTTTTAAAGTGTGGTGCTGCATAAACCAGCTCCATGCAAATTTTCAAAAATACATGCGGTTCCGCAAAAACCAGCTCTATGTAATTTTTCAAAATAAATGCGATGCTACATAAACCAGCTCCATGCGAACCTTTCACAGATATACGATAATAAGCATAAGACCAAACACTCAAAGAGTTTAATACCAGGGCGATAGCTAGACAGACCATTGCTGAAAATCCATCTATTTAGTTATCAAGGTAACTCTGACTCCTCTATTTCAAGGTAACGAATCACCCAAGATTTATATGGTGCCACATAAACCAGCTCCATGTAAACCCAGCTTCGTATGGTTCCGCATAAACCAGCTCCATATGAACCTCTTCACAGATATGCCTAACTCCTAACTTCATTAGGCAGCGACACATTGCGGATCAACCTTGGTTTGCATGGTGCCCATAAACCAGCTCCATGCAAATACAAAACCAAACACTCAAAGAGTTTTTTTTTTAATTTTTTTTACTTTTTTATCATTGTATGAAAAACTTCACCAAAACAAGTATAAAACCAAACACTCAAAGAGTCTTATTTCTAAAACTAGAGAAAAAGACCAAAGCGCGCAGCACAGACTCCGGTAATTTTCAACTTTATTGGAACTTCTCAAAACGATGAAAGAAAATCAAGACCGTGAAACACAGAGCATTCAATTTCTAATCTTTTTAGAAACTCAAAACAATGGATGATTGAAGGAAAAGACAATATAAACTTTCAAATTGATGAAAGAAAAGGACCAGGCCATGAGATATAGACTCTGGTAACTTTCTACCTTATTAAAAATCTCAAAACAAATGAAGCAAAAGATCGACTCTTATCGATTTCATTGATGGACCAGTCATCTCTCACAAAGAGTAACTAAAAAAAAGCACGATCTTGGTTAAAGACCGGACTCAAGTAACGTGAAGAAAATTTCGGGTGTCAACCCTTTTTTCAAAGGTGAAAAACATCCAACAGAGGTTTGAAGATCGCCATAATGAATTCTAGACTCCGCTGGGGCAAAGAATTTCCAAAAGACCTGACTCTAAAGGAGAACAACTGGACTGAGGAGTTCAACTCAAAAGAGCATGCTGAAACTTCACTAGTTTCTATTTGGTGAAAATATCCATCTCAAATATCATCATTTAATTGACATCTTTATGACGTAAGTCATAAAAGATGCCCCTAGTATGATTACTTTTATAACAAGATTCCTTGTAGAGCAACACAAGAACAACAGGCCAAAGGCTTTCATTGATGTACACTTGGGATTTACAAAAGATTCTTCTCATGAACACTGGAATTTACAAGGCTTTTCATAGATACAAGAACATAGTTCTGCTCAAAATTCTCTTCATCTCTGTCATCTGCTGATATTGTAAAGGAGTTTAAGAGTCTGTCACTTTCTGAACTCTGCTCGATTTCACATTATCCACAGGAGCCACGAATTCTCTGCTTCTCTGAGGGGTTTTTTTTTACTCATCACCCCAGCTTTGGGAGAACTTTGACTAACAAGACCTCAAAACCTGAACTCGACTCGACAAAGGAAAGACTTTGACAAGTAACAAACGAGGACTCTGATAAACACATGACTTTTTACACTAAGAGAGACTGAATCTGCTTCTTAGATTGATAAATGTTTTAAAATGGTAAAAGTCAACCACTCTTAGAATCTTTTGAATACCGTGTTTAAAGGCATTTTCTTCCTCTTTTCGGTATTTCAGTCATGGTTATTATCCCTTTGGATTGCTTAGTTTCAACCTCCTTAACCCAAAGAGTACCAAAGGAAGCTCTACTGGCGCTTACTCAGACACTGGAGTGATGCCAAAGAAAAATGAAAGTCTAGTTAACTCTTTAAAGCTCTATCCTTTCCTGCATGAAGTCACTGCCATAACCAAATCGCCTTTTTCAGGTTTTCGATTTAGCGGACCGTATGCCTTATATTTTGCCTGGACTGTCTGCCCTTGCAGATTTTCCATCCAGCAGGCTCTGCACCTTAATTTTTGCCTAAGTCGCCCTTTCGGGTTTTCAGCTTAGCGGATGAATGACCTTAACTTTTGCCTAGACCGCCCTTGCGGGTTTTCAGTCTAGCGGGTCTAAGACTCCATAATTTTTTTCTTTCTTTCTGTTTCTCTACAAACCTGGGCCTAAAATACACCAAAAGGACTTTCAGGTAGGCTTCGGTTCAAGCAGGTTAAACATTGGTGTGTTTGAATGTATTTAAACCGCATCTAGACCCTCCAGACTGCCTACGTATCCCTGAAGAAAATGGGAATCAGGTTTACGTAGTTCGTCATTTTGGGGTTTCAAAGATTTTTATTTTCAAAATGTTACGAAAGATGTGAGCGAACCTGAATGAATCAGGCTACCTACGTACCCTTAAAAAGGGATTAGGTCATAACGTAGTTCAGGTTCAATATCTTTTATGACGCAAGTCATAAAAAATGCCCCTGGTTTGAGTTTGTCAAAGAAAGGAAATATTTTTTTTACTGGCCCAAAGGGTTTGCAAATGGTTTTAAACATGTAGGTTGTTGGCTCAAAGCTCAAATCGACAAAGATGGCCTCCTGGTGTATCAGGCGTAATATTTCTTTAACTGATCCAGGTTTGTAGGTTCATTTAATTTTTCTCCGTTTTCATTGAGGAGTCTTACGACTTTTCCAGGCAGAACTTCATCAATAATGTAAGGACCAGACCAGTTTGGTCTGAATTTCGCTCTGGGATCAAACACCGGTGCCCTGTTGGACTTTAAGACAAGATCTCCTGGCTTCAGGTCACGGACTCGAACTTTCTTGTTGAAAGCTCTTTCTATCCGCCTTTGATATCCCTGAATGTGGTATAAGGCTCTCAGCCTCTTTTCATCTATCATCTGCAGCTCATCATGTTTGGCTTTTGCCCACTCAGACTCTGGTAAATCAGCCTCTACAATCACTCTCAAAGAGGGAATTCTCAGCTCAACTGGCAAAACCGCTTACATTCCGTACACCAAAGAATACGGAGTCGCACCTGTCGAAGACCTGATCGATGTCCGATAAGCCCACAAAGCATATGAAAGTTTGTTCGACCAGTCTTTATAAGTTTCAGTCATCTTACAGATAATGACTTTGATATTCTTGTTCGCCGCCTCTACAGCACCATTTGTCCGCGGTCTGTAGGGAGATGACTTGTGATGCTTTATCTTAAATTCTTCGCACAGGTGTACCACCTCTTTCTTGAAATGTGATCCATTATCGGAAATCAATTCATGAGGTACTCCATAGCTGCAAATGATGTTTGCACGGATAAACTTCGTAACTGTGTTCGAAGATATGGAAGCATAAGATGCAGCCTCGATCCACTTTGTAAAATAGTCGATAGCTACCAAAATGTACTCATGACCACTCGAGGATCTTGGATAAATCTTTCCAATGATGTCTATTCCCCATACTGAGAATGGCCATGGCGAAGATAAAGAATGCAACTCCGAAGGAGGAATATGAATGAGATTCGCATAGACTTAGCACTTGTGGCATTTCTTCACAAAGGCAAAGCAGCCTGCTTCCATTGTGGGCCAATAAAAACCAAGTCTCAAAATCTTTCTGGATAATATTTTCCCATTCATATGAGGGCCACAGACTCCTTCATGAGTCTGCTCAATAAGCTCGGCAGCTTTGTCCTCATCGATACATAGGAGTTGTATACCATCAAAAGATCGCCTGTACAGCTCTTCACCACAAATGATGAAGTTGGCAGCTAATCTCTGAAGAGTCTTTCTCTCTTTGCTTGAAGCTTCAGGAGGATGTCCTTTACCAGAAATGAGGTTCTTTATGTCCACAAACCACAGCTTCCCATCTGGACACCTGGCTGATATTTCAATCGCATTCATATGTGCAGGAGCCCACTGTAGTCTCACAGCTAAGGGTTGGACCTCCATAGTTGCAGAGATGTCTAGCAACGAAGCCAAAGTAGCCAAAGCATCAGCAAAATGATTCCTGGTTCTTGACACTAAATTTTTTAACCAGATATTTCAAATATGTATTATACGGGATCAATTTATCTTCTCGAGTTTTTCATTGCCCATTGATTTGACAAATAATGAGCATTGAGTCCCCAAACACATCTATGTCTTGAATTTGAAGAGCTAGAGCCGCCTCAAGTCCTGCAATACAGGCTTCATATTCTACCATATTGTTCGTGCACTCAAACTGCAGCTTGATGGATATAGGAATATACTCTTTCTTTGGAGATATCAAAACTGCACCTACTCCTTGACCCTAGTTATTGACTGCTCCGTCAAAATACATCAACCACTTGGTACTCAGAGTTTCTTCTTCAATATCCATAATCTTTTCATCAGGAAATTCAGCTTTCAGAAAAACATTCTCCTCTGTAGGAGAATCAGCTATCTGCTCTGCTATAACCCGTCCTTTGATGGACTTCTGAGTGACATAAGTGATGTCAAACTCAGATAACAATAACAACCACCTTGCGGTTCTTCCAATAAGGGCGGGTTTCTCAAACAAGTACTTCAACGGATCCAACCGTGAAAGTAAAAGAACCTTGTTCGATAACAGATAATGTCTAAGCCTTTGGGTAGCCCAAACTAATGCTAGACAAGTCTTTTCCAAAACAGTGTACTTTAACTCATATTCTAGCATCTTCTTACTGATGTAATAGATGGGCCTTTCCCGCTTAGATTCTGAACCTTTCTGAGCAAGCATACAACCCATTGTTGTGTCTGTGATGGACAAGTACAACAACAATGGTTTGCCTGGAATAACGGGAGATAAAACAGGAGGCAAAGATAAACACTGTTTAACTTTTTCTAAAGCTTCCTGACACTCCTCATTCCATTTCTTCAAGGAATTCTTCTTTAAAAGCTTGAAAATTGGTTCACATGTTATAGTTAAATGAGATATGAACCTTCTCAAGTATTGAACTTTCCCAAGGAAACCTCTGATCTACTTTTCTGTTTTTGGCGGTTCCATTTCCTAGATTGCCTTGATCTTTTGAGGATCCACCTCAATTCTTCTTTCACTGACCATAAATCTAAGGAGTTTCCCTGATGTAACTCCAAATACACACTTGATTGGATTCAGGCGAAGCTGATATTTCCTAATTCTCTCAAAGAATTTTCTCAAGGCAACTGTATGCTCTGGTCTAGTCTTTGCTTTAACGATCATGTCATCTACATAGACTTCGACTTCTTTGTGAATCATATTATGAAGAAGAGTGATTGCAGCCTTTGATAAGTAGCATCAGCATTTTTCAAACCAAACGGCATCACTCTGTAGTAGTAAGTACCCCACTGAATAATGAATGTTGTTTTCATCATGTCCTCAGGTGCCATCTTGATCTGGTTATATCCCGAGAACCCATCCATAAAGGATAACAGAGCATGTCCAGCCGTATTATCCACCAGAAGATCAATGTTCGGTAATGAAAAATCGTCTTTTGGACTTGCCTTGTTCAGGTCCCGAAAATCGACACACATTCGAACCTTCCCATCCTTCTTAGGCACCGGTACTACATTAGCGAGCTATTCAGGGTATTCGACCACTTGGACGAATTTCACCTCTAGAAGCTTCTTGACTTCATAAACTTTCAACTCCGATTCAATTTTGAGTTTTCGGAGCTTTTGCTTCTTTGGATTAATGCCAGGGATTAAGGGTAATTTGTGCTAAACAATCTCCTCACTCAATCCCGGCATGTCATAATAAGACCAAGCAAAAACCTCCTTGAACTCTTTAAGTAGAGAGATTAATTCCTTGCGTTCCTTAGGAGATAAAGTTTTGCCAATCCTTATTTCCCGAATTAAAGTTTCATTACCAATATTCACGGTTTTAATTTCCTCTGCGAGTGGTTTCGCTCGGCAATTCTCCTCCTGTTGAATCATATGTTTGATTTCAGGGGGAGTTTCGTCGGCTTCCTCATCAGAGGGGCAGTCTTGATTATTATTATCATTATCAGATTTTAAAGAAGATTCAGTAGATGAAATAGAAACAGAAATATACAAAGGAAATGAGTCATTTATTTCATTGAAAGTAGAATTGAATACATCCAATGATGAATGGCCCACATCAGGCTTTACAATGGACTCTTGAAATGTATTTACAGACTCAAATGATAGGTTGACATCAGTATCAACCGATTCAAACATATGCAAAGAAGAAACATCAGGTTCATTGACAGAAACTGCCTTCAACTCGATTTCGCTAGGAGAAGTGAACCCATCACCGACCTCAGAAATAGACTTGACCTCTACGGCACCTGCATCAAAAGAATTATTAGAAGGAAAAGACTCTGAATTAGACTCAGAGACTGACACATACCCATGAACAACTGACTCTTTTGAGGGAACATGACAGGACTGAAAAGTAACCTGAGGTAGGACCTGAGAGGTCCAGTTAGTCAAAGGTCCTTCAGCTGAGGTGATAAGGTGAGTGGGGTTCAGTACAAGCGGGCTCTTGCTGATCACAACCACAGTCTGTGACCTCTCATGGAAAAGGGAGCTCAGTGCATCCGGCCCCATTGCATCTGCCCAGTCTATTTCAGCCTCTGTTTCAGTTCCCGTGCCCTGCAGACTCATCAACTCATCATCAAGCTCTAAGTCAAAGAAAATCTCAAACCCGGTAGCCACTGCCCAGTCGATTCATCTTTCCATGTCTCAGCAAAGCCACAAAATGGGATATCAGATCATTCTTTACGGAATCTCCCATTCAAGGTCAAATCGAGTGGTCCCATCGGCAAGTCTAAACCTCTACGGCGACACTCTGCCCATTTCAACATGTATCGCTTCATCTCTGACCTCTGCCTTAGTTGGCTTATATCCAAGCCTAAACAAACCATCGAAGGTATGAACAAATGGCCATTCAGTTAAACCCTGATGGTTTCTGCCAAGTCCTGCCCCTGGGATATAACCCTGTAAACGTATCATCCTGACTACGTTCGAATTGGTACTGCTTAAGAAAAAGATTTCTTCATTCACTGCTTCTGCCAAAGTTATAGCTGTCACCTCCAAGGAAAATCCAGTCAGACTAACATCTCTGAAGTTATCAACAAAGAGTTCTTGAGAAATTTGTCCCACTTCTAGGTCAGGGTCTCCTTTAACAGTTATCACCTTGTTTTTCGAGATGAACTTCAACTTCTGATGTAACGTGGATGGAACAGCTCCAACCTTATGTAACCATGGGCGGCCAATCAACAACAAAAAGGAGGCCTTAATGTCAAGAACTTGAAACTCAATATCAAATTCCTCTCCACCTATTTGCATTTCAGTTATTAAGGTCCCTATCACATCACGCCTAGTCCCCATCATAGGCCAAGATACCTTGTTCTGAAGGAATGAAGCTCTCGGGTCCAAAACCCAAGGTAGTTGCTGTGCTTAATGGGCATACATTTAGTGCAGACCCATTATCGATAAGAACTTCAGGCACCTTCTTCTTGTTGCAAATAACAGTTATTCTGAGGCTTTCGTATGATCTCTCCCTTCTGGTGGCAAATCACTGTCTATAAATGATAGAGTTTTCACTGCTTTAGCCATGGAAACTATGCCGACAAGCTCGTCGGGAGTTATCTCAACAGACACCTGAGCAGAGTTTAGCTCTTTCAACACCACTTTCCGGTGCTTTGAAGACGACATGAAGAGACCCCAAACAGAGATGTTCGTTTGGGTCTTCTTCAATTGTTTCAAAAGATTATCATCTTCTTCATTTATCACGAGTCTATTCTGCCTCTGGCCATCAGCAGCCCTTGCAATCTCAGCCGAATTATCAGTGCTCAACTTAGGAGGTTTAAAGACTCGCCCTCCCCTGGTCATGTGACGCATCTCGTCACACTGATCATCTAGCAACACTAATTCTTCATCATCCATACTTAAAACGTAAGGAAGAGGACTCCGCAATCTCGATGTGAAGAGGACTCCGCAATCTCGATGTTGCTGAATGATACTACATACGGCTATTTTTCTTTCACATCCTCAAGTTCTTCCTCATCAAACTCCAAAACATATGTGTTATATGACATGATAGCACATATAAGAGTAGAGGGATCAAGGACGGGCTCATCCAGAAAGATGGCATTGGTTGTAGGAGGAGGAGCAGCACGATGATTCGGGAGAGGATTCTGAGTAATATTTGGCCCTTTAACTGCGAGCTCATCCTTATCAATCATATTTTGAATTGCATGCTTCAAGGCGAGACAGTTTTCAGTCAAATGACCTGAATTCCTGTGATATTCACAATGTTGATCTAGCCTCCAGTATGGTGGTAATGGATTTGGCACAGGTTTCAGATTCAGAAGTTTTATCTTTTTGTCCCTTATCAGCTTTTTCAATATCATGGGTAAAGGGTAAGGGAGTGGATCGAATTGCCTAAAAATATTTTTCCTTGCTGGTCTGGCCACCTCAGCAACAGCCTTGACCTTTGGTCTAAAAGCTGGCTTAAAATAATTCACTGCATGGACCTCTTTAGGTGGGGCCATAGGCCTCTTGCCTTCTCGCACATCAGACAATGTCTTTGCTCTAAGGCCCTTAGCTATAGCGTCCTCTGTCTGGGTACCAGTTTTTATCAAGTGATCAAAACTCGGATACTGTTGTGGTGCTATGAAATGAAAGTACTGTGGGGACAGGCTTTTGATCACTAATTTAATTTGATCTTCTTCTGGCATCCTCTGACTCAACTGTGTAGATTTGCGCCTCCAGAGCCTTATAAACAACGTGAAAGTTTCTTGGGGACCTTGCTTCAGCTGCTTCAGGTCTCTCTTTGTTATCTCGATCCCCTCCTCCATAAAAAACTGTTCAACAAGCAGGTTCGATATATCGTCCAAAGTTCTGGTTTCCTCGGGCTTTAGTCTTAGAATCCACTTTTTAGCTATCCCTATGAGAGACATGGAAAATAACTGAGCGATTTGTTCACGACTCAACCCGTGCTGCTGAGAGAGGGTAATGAACCATCTGACATGGTTTCTTAGGCACCCAATGTCATCATACCTGTCATAATCTGGTGCCTTGAACTTTGGCGGTAAAGTAACACTAGGAGTCTCAAAATATTCAAAAAATCGAACCTCTTCGGCCCTTGGAACTTCATGCTTTCAATGTCCCTAGCCATCTTTTGACACATACTGAATAACTCCTTCTCCTTATTCGTCTGTGGAGCACAATATTCTTCGGCATATTGATCCTCATCGAGGTCAATCTCCACGGGAGGAATATGAGGTCTATTGAGGTTAGAAAATGTAGCAGGAGGAGGCTGGATGACAGGCGCTCTAGAAGTAGAGGTCTTGTCGGTATTCTGGGATTTTAGCACGGTCATTTCTTCTTTCAATCCCGATATATCTCGAGACATGTTTCTCAACATTTCTTATATGACCACCATGGGATCAGTTAAATTAGCCATTAGGTCAGACTCAGATGAGTTAGGTAACTCAAGCGTAGGGGATAAAGATTCTCTGGATGTTATAGGTGAGTCAAAATGACGGACAAGTTTAGAGACAGAGGAAGGTCTAGACTAGGTAGGTTTGGACTGGTTATCTTTTGATGGAGCGATAGGTGCTCTCTTTTAGAATCCTGAATGGAAATGAACATATTAGATTAAATGAATGATGAGTGAAATAAGACATTCTAAGAAAATAAAGATAAGAGAAAACAAACACACTTTCATTGATAAAACTTGATCTGATTACAAAGATAAACTGGTAAAAGAAAGGATAGTATGGTTAAGACAGTGAAATCCTGAAAAATAAGATACTTAGGACATAAGATAGATGAAGATTCTCAATCATCTTTTTCCTCCAGTCTAGCCCTCTTAGGCTTACGATTTTCAATGTTCTCCAATAACCACTGATAATACCCTTCGGATACTCCACAATATGTCTTGCCTCGTAGGCTCCACGATGATCGTATTACTTTATGATCCCAATCTCTACAGATTTCTTCGGCAATATGACGATTGAATTGTACAAGAGGACAATCAGGTGCTGGGAGATAAAACTCAGTTCGAAAATTCCCATGCGAACATTCAGTCTGGAGTCCTCCTAACTGACGGAAGATACGGTCCGGATATAGAATGAGGTTTTCTCCTGACCAAGAAATTGAACAATTCTATTAGCTCGGGTCTGGGTTACGAACTGATGATAAATAGGGAACCACCAAGCAATTTGGTCAGCTTGACGGGAAGCTAACCACTCAATTCATTCATCCTTAGTATAGGAAAAAGTTTTGTGTTCCCATTGGTCAAACTTGGACAAGGTAAAGTCTTTGTTTTGCAAAGGTACATAAATTTAGAGTTTTAAACAGAGCCAAAAGGACTGGGGATCCAGCAAAAGTGGTACGGACTCCATTGACAATGTCATCCAATCCATTTAGGGTTTCTGCAAGCATGGTGGGGATTGGATTACTCCATTTGAAAATCTGATATACAAAGTCCAAAAGTTTAGGGGACGCATAATGAATATCTTGGGAAGTAACCATTTGGAGTAGACACATAAAACCAAGGCATGACTACGGCTGGTTTGGAATTCTTTGGTTAGCTTAACTGGCTGAGCAAAAAATTTGACCAATTGCTTAATGGACACACCCTTCTCCCCTAAGATGGATTTAACTAGAACAACTTGAGGTGAAATAAGTTGCTCAAAGACATGATTATAACCTAACTTGGTATCAATTTTGACCAAGGGGCCAGAGCGATTGCAGTCGATCAAATAACACCATTCGTCAAAAATTGGGCAAACCTCTTGCATGCCGAATTGAAACACATGAACATCAGGTTGCCAGAAGGTGGCGGCTGTCTTAAGGAGGTTCCAATCAATCTTATGAGTAGCAAGACTGTAGAAATGAGAAAAGTCATGACCAGAGAAGCTAAGGCGACCACCTCTATGTTCAGAAATCCACTCTTTCAACACTTCATTAGACATGTTAAGTCACCTGATAATTAAGGAAGGTAAATAGGATGAGAATAAGGTCAACTCTAAATATTGAGTTACAAAAGGAAGGTATTGACAATAAATCACATACTCAAAGGATACAGGTAGGATACAAGCAGGATCAAACTTTTCCATCAATGATCTCGATATGATCTATGGGTAAAAAGATAAATGATAAATGATTGAGAAATTAAATAACCGCAAGTGCACGGATAGTGTAAATACGGGTCGAACTCAGGGAAGAGAAATCTAGTTGTCAATCTTATTCTTGTACCGATTAGAATACTAGCTATGATATAATGTTGCCTGGAATGGACTCTGGATTTTTGTGGACTTGACCTCGGAGCCAACACTATATATAAGCGTATATTCTAATCAATCTAAGAATCAAATTTAACTAAGATCTTTTTTATTTAAAATTCTAATTTAGGCAAAGTGTACCAAGGTTCTAATGATCTCTTTTAACTACTTATCTAATTTAATTAGATAACCAAAATTCTAAGGGCCTAAGTTAATTGGAAAATTGCAAAAGTAATTTGGAATAGTGTAAAAATCCTTAATTCAATATAAAAGATTACTTAGGGTTAGAATCCACCATGGGTTTGGATTAAATTGATTAATTTAAAACAACTCTTGAATTGGGTTGAAAATTCGATTAACTAGTCAATAAGGAATAAGATCAAAGGGATGTCATTCGTTATAAGTAATTAATCAAATTCACTCTCCAATTTACATTGATTATATAGAAATTTATATTTGTTCAACAACAATCATTCATACGAAAGGGGAAAACCAATGGCATGAATGATTGGGATTTTCCAAACACAAAATCCTACACAATTTTTCAATTGAGTAGATTGATTTAATTATAAATATTTCTCCTTCCCCATTGCTTCAACTAAACCCTAAGTAATTAGGATTTAGTTATTCATGAAGAAGTGAAGAAAAATAAAATTAAAAGAGATAGATGGGAGAAGAATTGCCATATAGAACTTGAAAGGAAATGAAACAAAAGCAAATTACTTCTTCACTAACTTGAATTGAAACAGAATTACATCAAATTAAACTTAAAATAAATAACAAAAATTAAATAGAACTTAGTCTTTTTCTCCTCCAACTTTGGCCAAATCCTCCTCTTCAAGCTTTAGTGTCACTTGGATTGAACGGTGGATGCTTGATCATTGGTTGAGAGTAGAAAAGAAAAAGAGCATGAAAAAGAGCAAGAGAGAACAAGAAAACCTAAGAGAGAGAGAGAGAAAGAGAGAGAGAGATTGAGAATGGTGGAGAGAGCTTAGAGAGTAAGAGAATGTCGAGCAAAAGGGTAAAAAAAAAAAAAAAACTAGAGAGAGTGCAAGAGAGCATATAAAAATAATATATATCCTCCTTCAATAGTGGCCGAATATCCCTATTTAGTAAAAAAAATTGGAAAAGAAATCTCCTTAGAAAAAGAAAAAAATTCTTTTATGAATTTGGCCACCACCTTGTTACTTTCTAAAGAGAAATACCAACTCCACCGAAATAGAAAAGTGACCACTTTGCTAAATTTGCAAATCTAAGTGAGCCCCATCCAGTGACGTTTCTTCTTGCCCTTTTCATCATCTTTTTTTATTTTAAAATAGCACATCCACTTTTTACTATAGAAGGAGGCTACTGTTTCGACCTTCTCTTGTATTCCATATGATTTTTCAGTTGCCTTGATTTAACATCATTCCAATAATAAAAAAAAATGCCCCCTTGCATGCAAAGAGTATCACCATGCCATCCCTCTAATTTGCAACCTACTATTTTAATTTTCTTCATTCCCACATTCTCAGAGGAAGTGGCTAATATTAATATAGGAATCAAATAATGTTGCTATTTTAGTGTGCATGCATATGCATGTCATCCATCCTAGACAGATATAGCAAGTAAGCATTGCCTTGGATGTTCGGGGGCCATGTCGGGCCCATTTGTATTGCTAAAAAAAATGCCAACCCAAGCTTCTATTTCTATTTCCCTACACGTGCATGGTGGCCTCTTTATAATCTAATCCATGCAAGTCTTGCATGGATTTACAAAAGCCATGCATACGTGACACCATGCACTTCTCCCTTTTATGCCAGCTTTCCAATACCACATTCTCTCACAAAAGCTATTTCCAATATACAAGTATCTTGTATTTTTGGATGTGTGCTCAAATTGCTACTTTCCCAATTGGGAGTTTCTAAATAACCATTTTTCACATGTGGCCTCCCAAAATATTATTTCCATTAGTGGGGCCACCAATTCGTTTCCATGGGCTGATCTAAACCGTCCACTTGATGGTCTGCAAAATAAATGGGCCACAATATATATAGATGGCGCCCCTCTATTTTTGTTGGATGATCCAAACAGTCCATTGGATAGGCTGTACTCTACATTGGTTGCACCCCTAATAATTTGATTCCAGCAGCATTCCCATTCCAACAGCCATTTAAATTCATTCAACAACTGATTCCAGCAGCATTCCCATTCCAGCAGCCATTTAAATTCAGCACTATTCTGTTCCAATTCCAGAAATCGAATTCCGCAGCTTCAATTCGTTTCCACCTTCTTATTCCCATTCTAGCAAGTTATTCCGGCACAATTCCAATAACTGATTCCAGCAATTGATTCCAGTTTCTAATTCCAGCAGTTTTGAATTCGGCAATTTCAGCACTACTTAATTCCAGCTGCAATGTAATTCCAGTGGGTCCAAACCGTTCATTTAAAGATAGAGAAATATTTATATAAGTGGGCCCAATAACTAGTGTGGCTGCAAAATGATATTTTCTGTGGAACTCCATCTCTTTAGCTGTATTTTCTGTGAACATCCAGAAAATAACCTGAAACACAAAAAACAATGGAAATACCTTAGTAGTTCCACTTTAAATGAGAAAAATACATGCTTTTAACCCCTACCATCACACATAAATGTGCTCATCAATAAACATGGATCAAATGGATAGTCACTGGATGATAGATCATGGTCATAAGAATGACAAAGTAGGGTCAAGGACCAGATCTAAAATTTGCACGATGGATGGATATATTTGATCAACTTAGACAAGAAGTTCCTACTAAGAAGTAGATTCTGGTCTAAGAATCAAGAAATACCAAGATTGAATTTATCATCAATGAAACAAGATACAGACTATGACCATAATAGTGTCAAAATAGAATCCACTGACCAGGTCCAAATCTGAAAGATGAACTGATATCGAGGATAGACCTAGACAAGGAAGCCTCACAAGATGAGTAGGCCCGAGTCTATAATGATCGAGTTTACCATGAATGAATCAAAAGATAGACCACAGCCACAAGGGCAACAAGAAAAGAGCCACATGGTAGGTCTAAATCTGAAAAATTGATTGATATAATTGATTGGATTAAATAAAGAACCTCACTAAATAAGTAGGTCCTAATCTAATAATCAATGAATATAGGTATATATACATATAAACACCCTAACTAGGGGCACCATCCCTAGTCTAATTTAGCAGAGTCAAGGAAATCTTGACTCTTGACAGACTGATGAGTGTACTAGGACTGCGTCTGTAGCCACATGAAGTGAGCTACCCTAATCTATAGATAGGATAAGGCCCCTAACTCTAAGCTCCACAAGTGTAAGTAACACATGTTCGTCTTTATATGCAAACAAGAGGACAATGCAATATATAGAAGGGGTACCGTTGCGAGGTCCACCTGGCCAGGTGCATAGTTACTTGTACACTGTGCCATAGAGTCCAGTGTACGAACTATGTCCGTTTTACACACAAAGTGTCCAGGTGCTGAGTATACTATTGGTGCGGTGGCACTAGAAGGCGGGCATAGTCCTCACGGCTCCTACTCATAGTATCTCGAATAGGTCGTTTGATAGTATATCCACAGCAAACCATAGCAGAAAGTAACCACAAAACATATAATATATGCATGAATGAAAGTGGTGTGTGAACCCTTGTTTTATTTACGCATTTATTTGGTGCCCCTGGATTCTAACGATAGAATTCCCATTTAAAATGATTTTAGCCCAAATTTTTCCAAAGTTAATTAAACTGGCATTTATATAGAGTTAGGCAATGTTTCAAGAAATTTCCAGCAGAGTCGCCAGCCTGTGGACCCCGATCCAAGAGATGATGAGGAAACGAGTCCCTACATCCTCTAGATCTCCACATGAAGGAGAGCTCTATCAAGGAACTCTCAAAACGGTGCCATCCTCACAGCATAGCACGAGTGGCGATATAAAAAGAAAGAGATACCTCTTGATCCAGAGCCAAGGCTCGAAACCAAGACGCACTTAAAATAACTCAGAGTCGCTATCCATGGATAGGCCATGGAACCCCAAAACAAATCCTCTGTGCAATGGATAACTAGAAATATATATGGGCTCGTGCCTGATTACGAATGGGGAAGGTCCGAAGAGCACCCTCAATTCGTCCAAGTGCAAGCACTTGGTCTCTTATACCATTTATTATTAACTTTGAAGAGTTTTGAGCGAAATCATGTCAAATGAGAACAAATATCCCCGAATGGACGTCTACCTAATCATGCATGACTCGGGGATGAAACAATAAACACATACAAAATAAAATAAAAGATGTGTCACCCAAGCACAGCTAGGTTATGAGTGACATGCCTAACTGATGTCTAAGTTCTGGTGGACAAACACAAGCATGCTACAGCTAAAGGTATAAGGTATGCACAGGAAAGTAAGAAAACATAACAAAATACACAACAATGACAACACAACAAATCCCATGACTCTAAACGATTTAACCCGAGTCCTTGGATGGTCTGATGTTCATCCAAAGAAGCCTACGTATCCCCGCCTCCACAAGAATCAGAGTAACGTAGTTCTTCACACCTATGCTAAACTATGATGCTTAAGACATCTAGACTTCTATCCTAGACTCGATCTAAAAGACCAGACTAGTTATTAAAGCTTCTTGTGCGATTATTTAAATTCCAGTGAATTGTAGATTTTAGGACACCATATATGCTCTAACTAAATGCAGGTTAGCCCTAAGCTAATGCAGGTGGTTCCTACAACCTATGTGTAACTAGGCTGTGTTTCCTAAGAAAAATAATAGGATCACTAACGCATCTTAGACCTAGTCATCGTCGGCGATGTGAATCGCCAACTGACGGGACGGAGGCGCTCCTATAACTCTAAGATAAACCCCTAACTCTAAAATAAACACTAACAAGCACACAACAAATCAAAGATCAAACACTAACTCTAAAACTCTCTATCTAGGACACAGTCCTAACTCTAGAGAAAGATTTTTCGAAAATAGGTTTATGAAATATTTTGTAGTTTTTGAAAGAGTTCGAATGATTTATTTACAAAGTTTGGCTGGACTTGGGATACAGATCCCAAGCTGCACTACGTACCTCGTGGAAGAGGATCAAGCCAACGTAGTTCGAAATGAACTTTCCTAATATGCTCTTAAAAACTTAAGTTTTCAAAGCTTTTTTGAATTTTTTAATTTCTGATGTTTTTGTTTTGAATTTTAAAGTGTTCAAATATTTTTTTAGATTTTTAGAATGTTTTCACCCTTTTGGTCAAAAACCCCAAAGGGAACATACAAAGTAATAAACCAGGGCAAAACCCTAAAGCTACGGGGAAACCCCGAACAAGCAAACTAGTGTCAAAGACACTTGAACCAAACCACAAACAAGTAACTAAAATCCCAAGTAAAAGAGAAAGGATAAGATCTCAAACAAGTCAAACTCGAACAGGACTAAGCTAGTCTTTAAGGATAAACCTCTAAACCAATCAACACTATAGAGGGGTTACAAGTTAGAGAGAATTATATAAATGAAGCCAAGCATGCCTCTATGAGTAAACTCCTTATCATGACCAACGTAACCTCTCTAAAGGTAGGCTCTAGACAATAAGGCTTGTATCTGAAGGATATCCACCTTACAAGACAAAGTGTGTCTTCTAGTAGAGGCTCTAGATGACTCTTTCGTTGCCCTTGCAATGATGAAAGGTTCTAATATCTAAAGGTCTAAGACAATCTTCTAAATGAGGGGAAAATAATACTAGGATTTGGTAAGTCCCCTAAAATGACGGGCTTGGGCTAACGCCTTCATCGCCCTAGAAGGGAATAAACTCCTAAAAGATGATCTTATAAACCAAAACATCAATCTAGAATTTGAAAAAAAAAGTAATAGCTAATACTCTCATATCATTATTAACATGAAATGTGATGACACCATATCCTCAAAAAAATAAAATAAACTCATATTTTAAACAAACATTTTTAAATAACACACAGGGCACAACAACACTATATTTATCATTCTAATTCTAAGCTATCCAACTCATTTCTAATAAGATATGTTATTGCTACATCTCTCAAACATCAGGTTATGCAAATTCTGAAATACTTTCTTACTATCATAACATTCAATCAGTTCAACTCACAGGCATAGATACATCATCTTCTTGAAAAAGGAAAGACTACTAAATGAATGTAATTGTTAGAATACAAATAAAGAAGGAAAATACTGGTTACATAATTGTCACGGTATGATAACAAATAGTGAGCCAACTTATAAGTTGTTAGGAAAGACAAGATATTTTATTGAATTTAGAACAACATATGAGATGCTGATAGATTGCCAAGAGTAAACTATAAGCAGTTCTTCTAAAAGAACAAATCAATATATATATATATATATATATATATATATATATATATATATATATATATAATTGAGATAAAATAAACCACATATGCTCTCTTTCTAAAGATAATGAAGGAATGAACACCACATCACCTAACACAAATCTTGCTAATAACAGAGTATCATTTGACACTCTATTTTCTTTCACTAATGGTTAAATGACTTTACACTATCTTGAAAGACAATCAATATATGGTGCAAAACCATACGGTGCAAGGATAACATGGTGAATAAAGCTGAACAATATATAAATAATATTCATGCCTCATGTTATCGATTAATCATCCCTCAACTTTAAATCTATGCACTCACAACACACAGAGATATGACATATATTACTGTACCGAATCTTCATAAGGTGTCCCAACAAATAATCATCATACAACGTGATTTTGAATTACCCAACAAACAATACCACCACTTACGGATAATTTTAAACCATTCTTTTTTAAAACAAATGCCATACCAGCTCATTGCTATGTGTGGATCCCGATCCGAGAGAGGCGGGGGGAGGTGCCCCCCAGACGAGTCTCAAGATCATCCACGTGAAGGAGAGCTCTGCCAAGGAACTCTCGAAAGAGTGCCCCTCACAGCATGAGCGGCGATGTAAAGTGAGATACCTCTCGACTCGGGGACTAGCCCGGATTCGAGGCGTACCTTAAACAAAGAAAGAGTCGCCATCCAAGGAAGTGGGCCCTGGATCCCATGTTGTGCTCTGTCGCAACAGATAACCAGAGATACAAAAGGTCCGTGCCTGATGACGAATGGGGAAGGGGTTAGGCGCCCCCAATTCGCCCAAGTGCAAGCACTTGGTCTCTTATGCCATTTATTATTAACTTTGAAGAGTTTTGGGCAAAAATCATGTGAAATGGGAACAATCATCCCCGAGAAAACGTCTATCTAAGCATGCATGACCCGCGGATGGGCAAAGAAAATGAACATCCAAATCCTAACTCATGGCATCTAATCCTAACTCATCACATCTAAGAAAGCAATAAACAATCGCATGCATAGCTACAGCTAAGCAGATAATGATAGATATAATGAGATAAGGAAAGCAAATATCTAAGTTTAGATAGATAATCAAGCTAAGATGAATGGATAAACGCTATAGCTAAGCAATCAAAGCAGTAAAGTAAACACACTAGCATGCGAGCCTATGCAAGAGATAAGACTAAGAAAATGGCAATCGATCGCACGCTAGAAGAACAAACAAACTAGAATGCATGAGAAATCTAAGATAAGCACACAGCAAGCTAAAAGGTGTAAGAAAAGAAAGAAATCGGAAAATCAACGGCATGTGAGAACAAAAAATGCCAGGGGGAAGAAGATGGAACACACGATAGGCTCAGAGGGCGATTCAAAAGGAATCAAGCCCATCGATCCTAATCTGCTGAAGATCGGACAAGTCTTGCGATCGTCATGACCTATCGTTGGGCTCAGAGAGGACAATCCCTGTAAAGGGGCCATGCTACGTCATCGCCCATCCCAAAACCCGATAAAACGTCAGAAAACCGATGGAAACCGGAAAATCACGATGAAAACCGGAAATGGAATGAAAAGAGGGCTCCGAGTGACCTGGCAATCACCATCCTTGCCCATTTTTGCTTTTTTAAAAAATGTTTGAAAATATTTATTAAAAGTGTTTGACTGAACTTGGGTGGACCCAAGCTACCTACGTACCCTGCGGAGAGGGATCAAGCCAACGTAGTTCGGACGAAAATGTGAGAAATATTTGTAAAATGGTGATGAAATGGGTGATGTAAAATGGTGTAAAAAAAAGGTGTGTAAAAATGGTGTAAAAAAGGGTGTGTAAAAAAAGTGATGACTGGACTCAGGATGCCAGCAGCATGCCTGAGCTGCCTACGTACCCCTCAGCTAGGGATCAAGCCATCCGTAGTTCGGACTTGACTACACTCCTAATGACTCGAGATTTTTGAGATTTTTTGGTTTTTCAGATGTTTTTAATGTTTTTGAATTTTTGACACAAGAAGACAGAATCCTATCATCATAAGGGTAGGATAGACTCCTGATATCCCGCAAAGGTTGGACAGCATCCTATGCTTTGCGGGGGGAATGAACAGAATAACAACTCTGCAAGGGTTGGACAGCATCCTATACCTTGCAGGAGCGGATAAAAATCACATGATTTGATGAGGGGATGGACATAATCCGAACCCCTATGATGATAGGACAGACTCCTGAAAGACTGAAGGACTGACTCTGAAAGATGGAAGGACAGACTCCTAAACTCTCTATGACAGACTCTAAAGAGGAAGAAATCCCTTAACCTGCGAAAACTCTAAGGCAGGAAGGGAAAGGGTTGGCTCAAGAAGCATTCCGTCATAGCCTGGTTCAATGGGACGTGTTCCCGAATCCTTAAGGATTAATCTAGGCTAAGCTCTCACATAAACAGAACCCCAAAGCCAAGGATAAACTCATGAATTATTTCAAAGCTTTTAGAAAAATCGATGCCCAACATGGGGACAAATTGGCAAAATTTTCATCATGTTGAGACTGATAACAATGGGATAATTTCTAAGTAAGCCTAGATTCCATATTTGCCTTCGCCTAGATATATTTTGAAAGTAAACAAAATGCTCTACCAGGACATACAAACCAAAGCTTAGAAGAAAATGATATTAAATTGGGATTTCAATCATTGTCCCATCTCTGATTTTTGTCTTGACCATAATCATAAAGCTAAATCAAAAGGGTTAATAACAATGGTTCCAGTACACAACTTGAAGATCAAAGGCAAGCCAAAACCAAAACTAAGCGGGGGTCAGATCCCTTCTCTTATGAACATACCTCCCTCGTCTCAATTTTTTTTTCAATATAGGAAACCAATATCATTCCAAAATCGAGACAATGAACTCATAATTTTCAAGAGAAATAATGAAGACTGATGAGTAAGAAGATAACCAATAGATACATGGCAACACCAACTTTGAGAAAACTACAGGTACTTTGGAAATATTCAAAGGAAATGAGATCAAGCAATTCACACGATCAAACCCTCGTCATGGGGTTTCCTGTGAAATCAGATGATACTCGTGCCCACGACATGGAGCAGAGTAATCATCTGATTTCCTACATCAGTTAAACATATACAACTCCACCATCCATTCGTCACAGAAAATTCGATCGCCACCTTGCACTCGAGGATCAAATTAAAATCCAAAACCCATGAATCAATTCCATAATCAGAAAGCTAGGCAAATAACCATATGGATTTCAGCGAGCTAAGAGGGTCAGAGATGTTACCCGGGTGAAGAGCAGATGCTGGAGATGGGGCGTCAACGAAATGGGGGAGATGGGGCCTCGGTGGATGAAACGGGGTTGATCGGAGAGCGTCCGGAAAGTGGAGCTCGAGATCCCCTCCTGATTTTTTTTATATAAAAACAAATGAGAAACCCCTCATCTGCTCACAGAAATGGGGTTTCTCCTCTCTCCCTCTCCCTCTCTCTCTCTGTTTTCTCTTTGTTTTCCCCTCTCCTTTTTTTCTTTTTCTGGGGACGAGGGAGAAGATGGAGGAGGATTACAGAGGTTGAAGAGGGAGGTGGGTTGTAGAGGTTGGGGTCGGAGATGGCTTACCGGAGATGGGGTTTGTCCTTGCCGGATTCCGGCTGGCGGTGGTTGTGAACGAAGGAGAAGATGGAGGAGGAGGTGGTTGTGGGTGGATTGGAGGTGGAAATGGCAGAGAATGGTGGTGGATGGATGATGAGGGCAAGGTGGAGGTGGTGGAAGATGGGGGTTGCCGGAAAAAATGGATGGCCGGCGGCTTTTCTTTCTCCTCCCTCTCTCTGCTTCGATTTTTTCTTGCAAAAAAAATAAAAATGAGGCTTCTCCCTCTGGTCTCACGAGCTCTTTTGGAGTTAAATAGCTAGGTCTACTCTTCAATTTAATCTCCACCCTCCATTTGCCCCATTTCATTTTTTTTTGTTGGGTTATTTTCAGCCATTGATCTATTACCCTTAGCCCTAACTCTATCTTAGAAACCCTAAAAAACTAGAATGTTCTAGCTAATCTAAGCCCTATACCTCACCTTTTTGATCCAACAGCCCATGTTCATTACTTGTAAAGAAAGCAATGCAAGCTTCCAAGAATGCCCTTTTTGAGAGTGGGGTTTTACTCTTTTATCTACATCCTAATTGTTGGCTATTTGATGGGAAATGATGAACTCACACCCCTTTTCACAAATGATATCAATGCAGCTGCATTCGATAATCGCACTAACTCAGCCTGTCTTTTCTTCCATTTCTAGTATGATTTTCTTTTGAAAAATTGCAGGGACACTCTCGGGGATATTAACAACATGCGGGGAAATTTGTACCAGTTAGTGAACACTGTGGGTTAACAAAAAATTCTAGGACTTCCTCGCATTTGGGCCCGATTCCTCAAGAACTTAAGGTTAAGGCTCTATCTTATGACATTAAGGAATTCGGCCCGGGGGCTTGAGATTTGATTCTGGGGAACTCTGAATTTGGGAATTTTATTCGATTTTTGAAGCTCTTATTCGATTTTGGAGACTTTAGGGCCCGGTCAAAATGGGGTGTCTACAGATGCCCCTCTTTGGCAGAGTGCGCTTGTCGCACGAAAGCCAAAGCCGAACAGACAACACATTTTGACTGGCCCAAGGCTTTAAACAAAAGGGATGCAAGGGGGCGACGAGATGGATTGACGAGACAGATTCTCATCAAGAAGGAATGATAAGGTGAATTGACGAGGCAGATTCTCGTAAAGAAAACTAAGATGTTGAAATATTGAGACAGACTCTTAAGGTATAGTGAGACAGACTCAGACAAATTGCAGAATGGAATGATTAGACAGCCTCTAATTAAGCCACTCAGGGATTTGGAGATTATAAAGCGGAATGATTAGACAATCGTCATGATCAAGCCTAAATTAGGATCTGAGAAGACAACATCTTGACAGATCAACAAAGCGGAATGATTAGACAGTTATCATGATCAAACCTAAATTAGGATCTGAGAAGACAGCATCTTGACAGATCGACAAAGCGGAATGATTAGACAGTTATCATGATCAAACCTAAATTAGGATCTGAGAAAACAGCATCTTGACAGATCGACAAAGCGGAATGATTAGACAATCATCATGATCAAACCTAAATTAGGATCTGAGAAGACAAAATCTTGACAGATGAACAAAGCGTAATGATTAGACAGCATCATGATCAAACCTAAATTGGGATCTGAGAAGACAACATCTTGACAGGTGAACAAAGCGGAATGATTAGATAGCATCATGATCAAACCTAAATTGGGATCTGAGAAGACAACATCTTGACAGATGAACAAAGCGGAATGATTAGACAGTTATCATGATCAAACCTAAATTGGGATCTGAGAAGACAGCATCTTGACAGATGAACAAAGCGGAATGATTAGACAGCATCATGATCAAACCTAAATTGGGATCTGAGAAGACAGCATCTTGACAGATGAACAAAGCAGAATGATTAGACAGCATCATGATCAAACCTAAATTGGGATCTGAGAAGACAGCATCTTGACAGATCGACAAAGCGGAATGATTAGACAGCATCATGATCAAACCTAAATTGGGATCTGAGAAGACAGCATCTTGACAGATGAACAAAGCGGAATGATTAGACAGTTATCATGATCAAACCTAAATTGGGATCTGAGAAGACAGCATCTTGACAGATGAACAAAGCGGAATGATTAGACAGCATCATGATCAAACCTAAATTGGGATCTGAGAAGACAGCATCTTGACAGATTGACAAAGCGGAATCATTAGACAGCATCATGATCAAACCTGAATTAGGATCTGAGAAGACAGCATCTTGACAGATCGACAAAGCGGAATGATTAGACAGCATCATGATCAAACCTAAATTGGGATCTGAGAAGACAGCATCTTGACAGATGAACAACGCGGAATGATTAGACAACATCATGATCATTCCTAAATTGGGATCTGAGAAGACAATCTCTTGACAGATGAACAAAGCGGAATGATTAGACAGGATCATGATCAAACCTAAATTGGGATCTGAGAAGACAGCATCTTGACAGATGAACAAAGCAGAATGATTAGACAGCATCATGATCAAACCTAAATTGGGATCTGAGAAGACAGCATCTTGACAGATGAACAAAGCAGAATGATTAGACAGCATCATGATCAAACCTAAATTGGGATATGAGAAGACAGCATCTTGACAGATCGACAAAGCGGAATGATTAGACAATCATCATGATCAAACCACTCTAGGAATCAAGAACACGAAACTCAAGAAGGAACAATTTTGATTCGAGAAATCGAGATTTCGATCGATTCCCTTACAGGATTGATTGTCTCTTGCCGAGAACTTTAGGAGTGCGCGATCTCTGTTGAGAACCAGACACAGGTAACTTGCTGAGGTTTTGAGTATTGACCATTTTTTCTGAGAGAACTGAATTTTGCCGGGGATTGAAGGCTGCGCGAGCAAATTCTAGACTCCGCTAGGGAAACTAATTTTCTTGGAGAATTGACTCTTCTGAAGAGTGGACTCAACTGAGGAGTTTAGAGGTTTGGCTTGAGATGTGCTCGTACCCCTCTTATCTTAACTTGCTGGAGACATTGCTTACTGATTGTCTTTGTGTGCTTGACATCTTTTATGACGCAAGTCATAAAAGATGCCCCTAGTATATTGTGTTTCCATGACAGGAGTTTTAAGGAGGCAGGACAATGATGGTTGAAGAAAGATGCATCGTTTCATGAAGGCTTGAGGTTGCATAGTATTTTTTGTATGGAGAGAGTAGGACAATCACCATGATGGCTGAGTCTGAGAATCCCTTCCTTCGCATTGCTCACTTTTGGAGGCTTAAGGTCTCTGGTAGGTTTGAACAAGATGTCTCTGGCCCCTTCTGATACCTAAACCAGGATTTACTCTGAATTTTCTTCGCATTTTGGAGGACACACTCCCATTCTTCCAGCACCCGACAGTTTGGACTTTGCAAGGAAAGGGAACACAAATGTGAAGGAGCAAAAGATTTCCAAGGACTCAATCAAAGAAGATTCTTGTTGTTCGAAGGACTCGACTCGCTTTCGACTCACTCTTGGATCTGATGTGTTATTTTTCAAGGGTATGGCTTTGCCACTCTTAGAGTATTTCGAAGACCGTGTCAAGAGGCACTACTCTCCTCTTTCGGTGTTTCTGTCATGGTTATTATCCCTTTCGGATTGCTCGGTTTCAATGCCCCTAGTTTAGAGGAATGTTAAAGTAAGCTTGCTGGCACTACTTGGACTCCAAGATTTTACCATGGTTGAAGACTGTTTCTCCATCTCAATGATTCGCTTTTTGTTGGAAGTCATTACCATTGACCAGATTGCCTTTTCTGGTTTTCAATCTGACAGACCGCTTGCCCTAACGTTTGCCTGGATCGCCCTTTCAGGTTTTCGGTCCAGCGGGCTTGATACCCTAACTTTTGCCTAAGCCGACTTTTCAGTTGTCAACTTAGTGGGTGAATGACCCTAAATTTTGCCTAGACCGCCCTCTCGGGGTTTCAGCCTAGCGGGTCTTCAGACTCCATCGTTTTTTTTTCTTCTTGACTTTGAACCTCTGCTTGTTCACCAGAAGGACTTTCTAGGCGGGCTTGGGTTCAAAAGGGTTGGATATTTCTTTTGGATTTCAAAGTTTCAACCGAACCTGGATTGGTCAGGTTGCCTACGTACTCCAAAAAAGGAGGATCAGGTCTGCGTAGTTCGCTGGGGTTTGGAACAGAATGATTTGGCTTTAAGCTCAAAAGTTGAAAGGGAATAATTTGATTTTTATTCCAAAGGTTGAAAGGGAATAATTTGACTTTTATTCCAAAGGTTGACCGAACCTGAATTGATCAGGTTGCCTACGTACCCTGTAGAAAGGGATCAGGCCAGACGTAGTTCGGAACAAAATGCCCCTGGTTTGTGGGTGTTTGAAAAGAATGTTTGATTTTGTTGAGGCTCGAAGGTGTGTGCAAAAGGATTTTTTTTAACTTAGGATTTTGGCATTTAAGGCTCAGGCGTCCAAGGATGGCCTTTTGATGTTTTTGCATACAAGCTTCTTGAATGGCTAAGGTTCAATGGCTTTGAACTTTTTCTCTTTTTTTTGAGGAGTCTGGCGGCATTTCCTGGCAAGACTTCATCTGCACTGTGCATGCTAGACTGGTTGAATTCCCACTTTGTCTGATATTCGGGATTCTACGACTCTGGGTCTTCTCTGAATTCTGAAGACGATTTTAAAATTTTCAATCTATTAATCGAGTCCGCCTCCTGCGATTCTGACGTTCTTGAGAGGTTGACGTGGGGCATGCTCCCTTCTCCTTTCTTCTCTGGATTCTATCTTTTTTTTTCTCTTTGTTCATTGATCTTCTTTTTTCACTTGAAATGCAGGAATGCCCCTACTCTTTGATTACTTTGACTTGAAATTCCATCGGAATGTATAGCCCAGGTATTCTTTTTGGGGTTCATGTTCTATGCTCATGACTTTGTTGTCCGAAAGTCTTCTCTCCATTTTTCATTAACTTCACTTGATGTCTGGTATTCTTCGTTTGAAATTTTTGCTTTTTCGACCAGATGTCTGAAGCTGAGGGTGACTCACGTTGAACAGTGCCAAGGCACGCTTCCGATTTATCCTCATAGGACCAAGCAACACTTCTTTGAACGCTCTAAATAGGTTTATCGATTCTTTGCGCTCTTAGGGAGATAAAATTTTACCAATCCTTATTTCTTGAGTTTTGGATTTCGATACCACCATCCACGGTATCGATTTCATCTTCAAGTGGCTTTGCTCGACGCTCTTCCTCTCGTTTGATCATCTTTCAAATCTCGAGGAGAATTTCATCGGCATCCTCGTCCGAGGAGGGTGTCTTAATTTGTTTATTAACATTAGATCCAAGAGTGAACATATACAAGAATATTGACGACACCGGAATCAGATGTTCATTGCATTGAATGTTTGAAGTACATCAATGATTTTTGACGCGCCACGATAGGCTCTCCATCAAATTCAACAAGAGACTGGACATTGGCTCACAATGAGAGAGACCAATAAACACAACATACTTAGAATTGATATTGACATGGTTAGACTTACCAACTTTGACAGGAGAGTTGGTATACACATGACAAAATAAATTCCAAAGATAAGACACTTCGTCGGAGGCAATGGACTGACGCTGAAAGTTCAAGGTCAACATGCCTTCCTTAATGATGAGAATGATTGGAGAGATCGACCCTGGAGTTAGAATCTCAGAAGGGACAGTCCTATAATGTCCTACCAACTTGGCTCAAACTGATTCATTGGCATTGGTGGGATTTTCCTTGGCGCGTGATTTCTCCTGAATTTCAAGCTCTGACCTATTCCCTTTTCCCTTTGCAATCAATCTACTTCCTAGCCCCAGGGTGGTACAGGTAAAGGTGGCAAGATATATGAAGGGTTGAATGGGTGAAATGGTTCCCATGGTGTGGGTGTAGGAGGTGTAACACGGTTAGGTGTAGGGTTCTTGGAAGCATTTGAGTTCAAGAATAATGAGGGGATCCCTGTCTATCAGGTCATGGATATCATCATCATCTCTCTCATTTCTGTCAAGATGAGATTTTCAGTATACTCAGCCATCTGGGCAATGTGAGAGGAAATAGGTACAACGGACTAGCTAGACCAAGCGAGTTCAGAGATGAAAGCTCTTTTGAGGTTGATGGCAGACGAGTGACTAAGACTCCTGTCATGGACACCATAAACACTAGGCTCAATGAGAATTAATCGCATGACAATGTAATGTGCAAGTTGAAACAAAAGGTAGCACAAACACATCCTTTGGATAAAATCCGACAGCATAACAGATGTACATGAAGATGTGGTACGGCCAGTACATGGTTTGTCAACAAGCCTAAAAGGATGGTGACCACACTCAAGGTATTTGGAGAAAATTCGGCAGCATAACGACTATACTAGGAGATGTGGTAAGGTAAGCACATGGTTTGTCAACGAACCCAAAAGGATAATGATTACGCACAAGGGTTCTGAAAAAAAATCGACAGCATGACAGCTATACTAGGAGGGTCTCAGCAACTAAACATGAAGAGTATGCCGTCATGGTCAAGATAAAGCAGGGCTCTCAGCAAGAGCACACACTCCGGTAATGATAATGGCAAGCTAGACTCATAATCAACATGCGGAGTACATCTAATCAGGATCAATCAAAGGATCAAGCTCATGGGAGATAGATCATGGCTAAAAGAGCCAAGCATCTTATGATAATCCACATAATGGATAGAGAGGAATAATTGATTAGATTATGAAGGAAAACTTAACTAGGAAGTAAACCCTAATCCAATAATAGCTATGCATACATATAAATATATATACATATACACATGTATACATATATCCTAACCAGGGGCACCATCCCTAGTCTAACCTAGCGGAGTCAAGGATGTCTTGACTCAAAAATGTCTGTGAGTGTACTAGACAGCGCGGCGAGTAATCACAGTGTGATTTACCCTTCTACACTACAAGGGTAGACTGACTTCTATCCTTGGCTCACACATGCCAGTCGCACATGCTCGTCCTATATGAGTACATATATATAGTGTCTTAGCAAGGGTTCCCTAATTTTGGTTCTAAAGGGAGCAACTAATATATATATACATAATATAATGAAATGAAAGTAGGGCTCAGGCATTTCTGCAGGGTACTATGCTTATGACCATGCTCTTGATGTATAACGCCAGCACACCCAGCATTATACAGAGTATGTTCATTGCTCATCGACTGCTGTAGAACACCAGCACACCCAGTGTCTACGGCTGCAGCTCCGGTGCATAGCTCGGAAATAGATACAACAGTTCCCTCAAGGTCATAATTACCCATCTGGTACGCGTCATATCTATTCCCTGAGGCTAATAATGAAAATAATGAAAGAAATAAAGAATATGACAATGCATGATGTGCAGTGTGTGAATCCCTTGTTTTATTTACGCACCTACTTGGTGCCCCTGGATTTCTAACGATAAAGTTCCCATTTAACTTGGTTTTGACCCAAATTTCTTCAAAATTAATTAAAATGGCATTTTTACAGAGTTAGGCAATGTTTCGAATTCCCCAGCAGAGTCGCCATCCTGTGGACCCCGATCCGAGAGAGACGGGGGGAGGTGCCCTCCAGACGAGTCTCAAGATCATCCACGTGAAGGAGAGCTCCGCCAAGGAACTCTCGAAAGAGTGCCCCTCACAGCATAAGCGGCGATGTAAAGTGAGATACCTCTCGACTCGGGGACTAGCCCGGATTCGAGGCGTACCTTAAACAAAGAAAGAGTCGCCATCCAAGGAAGTGGGCCCTGGATCCCATGCTGTGCTCTGTCGCAACAGATAACCAGAGATACAAAAGGTCCGTGCCTGATGACGAATGGGGAAGGGGTTAGGCGCCCCCAATTCGCCCAAGTGCAAGCACTTGGTCTCTTATGCCATTTATTATTAACTTTGAAGAGTTTTGGGCAAAAATCATGTGAAATGGGAACAATCATCCCCGAGAATGGGCAAAGAAAATGAACATCCAAATCCTAACTCATCGCATCTAATCCTAACTCATCACATCTAAGAAAGCAATAAACAATCGCATGCATAACTACAGCTAAGCAGATAATGATAGATATAATGAGATAAGGAAAGCAAATATCTAAGTTTAGACAGATAATCAAGCTAAGATGAATGGATAAACGCTATAGCTAAGCAATCAAAGCAGTAAAGTAAACACACTAGCATGCGAGCCTATGCAAGAGATAAGACTAAGAGGACTATGATAGCAGATATCTACATTAAAGTTGCACATAATCCTACCTTAAACCTCTTCCTCTATCCCTTGTCATATATATGCACATACAAGTTTACATGTATTGATACTTTTTTAGAAAAGAAAATGCAGAGAGTTTTGGATAATCTAAAAAAAAAAAAACTACACATTTGCATAAACAGGTCCTGAGCTGGACAAAGTTTAAAATGTTTAAAATGTTCAATTCTTCATTATTCCTCTTTAACCAATATACTAAAAAATATAGCTCCAAACCATATAATGACCACAAAGAAGATGTCAAGTATATATATATATATATATATATATATATATATATATATATATATATATTAAACACAGGAAACTAATAAGGAAAAATACTTGCACTCAAAATTACATATATTTGATGAATTATGCAAATTAATCAAGCATAATCAATGCCTTTACCCATTTTCTTTGATGTATTTCAATACTCTTAAGAAGGATCATCGATTCAACAAACAAGTAATTACTTACCTGATCACAAAAATCAGTGACATATTCCACACATTCGAATAATAGAGTCAAGAAAGAAATCAGACATATCCACTTTAAAATCATTTTCATCTTTCACAGGATAGAGTATTTTTAAAAAAAAAACTGGACATCATTCATATTCAAATCTCAATTTTTATAAAGTCAGCTATACATATTGATGAGCCAAACAGAGAATTAAATCTAAATCTAAATCTCTTACACTGAAATATGAGCTACAAATTTAAGTGATCTGCAACAAGATTTGGATCCTAGTCTCAACATCTAAAACATGAAAGTTCTCATCCAAAAACCATAACATTCACAGTAATGCAGTAACATAAAGTATCAATTCAAAAGCTAAATCTGGATCTAAATTAAAAATGTTAAAACTTACTAAAAATACAGGATATTCAGATCTAAATTTTGAAAATTCTTATGTTTTGTCTCTAAAATCTCATACAAAATTTAACTATAGAATAAATCAGATCTAAAAATAAAATAATAAATAATAAATAAAAAATAAAATCTGAATTTAATTTTACTACAAGAACCTCAAGGTAGATCATATAGCAATGACATAAGGAAGTCAAATAATAAATAGAAATTCATCAAAATCAATCAAGATAATTATGTTCACAAACATAAGATCATTTTTCAGTAATTAGTTCGCTTACCTGAAAGATAATCTCTAGCTCCACTTCTTCTTTATTTGATCTGTGCTCTACTTGCTTTGACTCTCATTTTCTTTTGCTTTGCTTTTTTCTTTTATCTTCTCTCCTCAATGAAATTCGGATTATAAAATTCCAGTGAAGACTATTAAAATCTAGGTTAGGTTGATCTTTGGCACAAATTTATAACAAATCTAAGCTTTTGGAGATAGAAACAAGAGAAACAGTTCTAATCGAGGGTTTCTAAAGCCAAATTCGAGATTTAAAGACAAAAACAAAGATCACAGCAAAGGCTAGCAAGAAAGGAAGAACAAAAGCTAGCTACGGGTAAAGATTTTGATCGGAATCCGGTAGGGCTTCCCGGAGAAGAAGATCCTTGGTCGAGGGATTAGGGTTTGGACGATGAGATTTCTTTTCTCCTTCTCTATTAAGAGCTCTGCTAGGGTTTGGAAAGAACAAAAATTAGGGAAAATGAAACCCATGCCTCCTATTTATAAAAAAAAACTAGTAATTTTTAGCCCCCATTATGTTATGGGACCCCTCCTACATGCTATTTCACTTGTATTCTACTAAAAATGGGTGATCCATTGGAAGAACTCTTAATGAAAAATTATAAGGAATTCGGACCTTTTAGTCGCCTAAGACAACCCCTATGTTGCTAATTAATCTAACTGGACAACCCTTAAACCAGATAAAACACTCCCCTTCTACTACACTATATTTACACTAGGCTACCTACCTTAGCCGTTTGCTAAGCAAACCTTGATAGGTGTGTTAGCCCAAGGGTTCCCCATGGGTTCATTCAATCACCTTGTTTTGATGATTAACAAACACAAATTGATTAGTCTTTTATGGACTAATTGTTTGCCTTGAGTGTTGTGCTATACATAGGGAATTCACATGTCAATCCATGCTAGCACACACCATTGATGGCCTATGCTTGAAGATGAACCAAACAAAGGACAAATGAGCTAGAGCATATTTGGACAAACCATACCTTGGAGGATCAACCAAGGAGAAGTTACACACAACCATCTCAAAGCATTGAACAAACAAAGGAAGATCAATGAAGGCCAAAGCTTGTGGATCAACAACTTGCAAAGGAGCTTGAACCAAATGGTGGCATCATCCTTTGAAGGTGTCAAGCAAAGAAGCTCAACCTTGAAGATCCCAAAGCAAGCCAAGCACACTATTGAAGATCAAATGAAGATTGGCTCAAGAGAACAAGAGAGTACTTAGAATGGTAGTATGTATCACCTTTCTCTCTTGTATATTTTCTTGATCAAGGCACACCTTAAAACTCTTAAAAATATATTTTTCAAAGAGACTAACACACCCTTTAAGGACTAAAATGGATAAGGGAATGGTCATGGTGGTGCACCAACATGTTGGGTCCCATATGGCATTCAACACAACATTGAACAAAACAGAGTTCCAAGTGAACAACCTGGACCAGCAACTAAATCCTATCATAACTTATTTTAAATATTTTAAATATTTTTAAAAATATTTTTAGCAGATAGCTCTCATTTTTCTCATATCCTTAGAGTATAAGAACGTCGAAATCCGACGAGAAACGAAGGAGATATGAATTTTTGAAGTTGGACACTGATTGCTGGAAATCCAGTTTCGGAACTCCGAGAATTATTCTCGAAGCTCCGAGCTTGGAACTCCGAGAAAATTCTCGGAGCTCCGAGAAATGCTCCAGGCACTTAAAATTAAATCTCTGTTTGGTTTCTCGGAACTCCGAGAATACCCTCGAAGCTCCGAGCTCGAAACTCCGAGAATACCCTCGAAACTCCGAGCAGTCCCTTGAAAATAGAGCCAACGGCTAGTTGACTGTTTGACCCAGTTTTGACTGTTTTGCCCCCCAAACGGTCACATGGAGTTGGGACTTCATATATACCCATTCAGAGGGTCCAAAACACTAGATGAATATGCTCCAACTCTAAAGAACCCTAGAAAACTACTTGAAACTATTTTGGGGTTAATTTTCTCTCACCAACCTCTTGCGCTTTGATTTGAGAAAATCATTTGAGATTGGTTTAGGCATTACTTATAATCATCTTTGAGAGTGCATTGTGAGCTTTACTTTGTATTAGCCTATCTAGAGGCAAGTGAGCAACATCTTCTTCTCTTCATTGTATTTGGCAACAAAGGGCGCCGTATTTAAGACCCTTGGAACTTGTACGCTCGGATTGTACAAGGCGAAAGGAACACCATATTTAAGTTCCTTAGAAGATAGTGGATACCTCAAGGAGAGCAAACTTGAGAAGAGTGGAGTAGGTCTTGGGTTTAAGACCAAACCACTATAAAAGCCATTGTGTCAAAGCCTATTGTCTCTCTACCTCCTCTTGATTGGTGATTGGTACACATCTCTCTTACTCTCTCTTGTAGGTGCTTCAATATTCATATCCTTGCTTGAGTGAGTGAGTGATTAGCACTTAAGTTGAAATTGCATATTCATCTCTTGCTAATTAAGCCTATCATCATTCTAATCAAGTTATAAAATCAACTAGGGTATAAAGTTTACATCATTACTATTAAGCTTAATTAATCAAACTAACTTAATTGAGAAAAGTTAAAACTAGGATAATTTTGGTAAAGAGTTTTTAAAGAGAATAAGTTTTTTAAAGAAACCCAATTCACCCCCCTCTTGGGTTGCCTAGTGGGATTTCAAGATGTCAACGAAAGTTTAAAGGGACCTTCCCGGGATCCTAAACTAACCTAGGGTACAATTTGTGACAGCTAAGGACTTTAAAATCTTGAAGGAATTGGGGTCTTTAGGACCACCTTCAAATGTCACAACAGATGCTTTTACAATCTTTTATTCAAACACCTGGTGGGCAGCACATATGCAAGCACTGAACGTTCAAGTAGGAAAATGTGATAGGGACAAATCTCAAAGCATTACCCCAAAGCATATGAAATAAACTGATGAAGAACTCATCATTTGTAACCACCACATATATGAACTCAAATTAAACAAATTCTCCATGTATTGGATGTAGCCACTAATTTGCTGAAATGCTAAATTGGTTAAATTTTACCCTGACCTCCGGATCTTGAATTCCTGAACCGTCATTTGCAAGTTCTAGCCAACATTTCATACAATTCAACAATTAAGAAACAAGCAGAAATTTGAATTCACAACCAACACCAGAAGACAACAATTCTATTAGATTACAGATCAAAGAACTCACCCAAAGTAGAAAGTGGATCGAGAAATCAATACTATTTGTTCCAATCGTGGGACGAATGGAACTCCCAGAAATCCTCCAAGGATAAGTGAAACAACTTGCATTCAGCATGAAAATCTACAGGAATTTTTAGGCTAGGGGACAATTTTATTCAGATTTGCCTCTTCGCTCATTTAACTCCCTGGGATACAAAAACTCCCTCTCGTGTGGAGGAAAGAGCTGAAAACAAATTCCCTAATTGTCCAATTCAATTGCTAAAAAAAAGTGCTCTAATGACAACAGCTACCCTAGTTTTACTAACCCTAAAAAAATGTAAAATGACCATACACCCCTTCCGTGGACTATTATCTACAAGCACATGCCCTATTACATGGAAATGGAGCTACCCGTAATCTTTGGCCAGGACCCGCTCTACATCAGGGAGTTTAGCCAAGAATGAAGAACACCTTAGCTTAGGATGTAAGCTAACTCTAGAAGAGGGGTGAGTTAAACTAATAGAAGGTGTTTAGCTGAGTTCAATAGAGGCAAAATTCTTTAAGTATTTACTTATTTGTTTTTTCCTGAGCCACCCATGTATAATGAAAGAAAGGTTATGAATCTATACAAGTGGGCTGTCCCTGGAACTTAAGGGGGCAAAAATTCTGGTAAAAGTCTATAAATAAGAGCACAAGGGCTCTCATTTGAGAAATCTTTCATTTTTTGTTTCTAGGGCTTGCTAATTAAAGAGAGAAGGAGAGAGGGAGAGAGACAAAAGTCATCTTCTCCGGTGAACTCTAATCACATAGTTTCACCTAAACCTAAGATCTAGCCCTGCATTACCTAGATTGGCATCATCAATTCTTTTTTTACAGTTCCAGAAACTTCATCGAGTTTGATTTTTGTCTTTTGTATTAGATCTGGAGCTCACTTTGGTGAGATTTGATCTAAGATACTTTGATCTTTATTCAGCCTCTGATTTTATACCAGTTGATGCTCCTTGTTGCCAAATCATTGTCAGATCAACATTATGTTGGGTAAGTGATTGAATCCTCCTCGCCTTGGAATAAAAAGGATTGATATTGGTGTGATCTGGGATCAATCCCGAACCCGCCATATCATTCCTTTTTCCGATATACGAAGATCACCAAATGCTCGGGAGTTCCTCTATTCAATCCTTTTCCTTCTTCTTGTTGCTGGATATCTCGTTCGTACACATCTTCTCTTTGTTTCCCGAGCCTCTAGTGAGTTACAGACAGAGTTAGAAAAGATAAAATCTTTGATGATTCCATCATACATGATTGAGTTGCGAAAACTTCTGGATAGGTATCCTACATCTGAACTGAATTCTTTCTGGTTAAAGAATCTCTTTCTAGTTATTTTCTCTGTATTGAAGACGAAGATAAAAGGTAGGGAGAATCGAACGGCTGAGCTATCTTCTTCATCAGGTAATTTAATACAAATTTCTTTTTTAGATTGATTTTATATAGCCATGACCTTGAATGGGACAAATGATCTTAGAATTGACCTGAGGGAATTACAAGATTGATTTTTCTGAATTTTAGTTTTGATGCATCTTATATTGCTTCTAATAAAGATTCTGAGTATAATAATCAATGGTTATAAAAGAATTTTACAATATAAAGTTGTTTCATCTCTTGTGGTTATAAATTAACTCAAAGGATCATTTCTGAAGTATAAAATCCAATTCTTTTCTAATCGATGGAATTACATCTATGACATGATTTGAGGCTATTATTTCTTACTAGTGGAAACTGTTAACATGAAAATTCTGTTGTAGATTGGGTTGTAGTTCTCTTTATTGATACTTGTTATAGAGATTCCATTTTCCTTGTGGTGTGACATAATTTCTGATCATTGATATAAGTAACGATTTGGTGTTTCACACTCCAAATGATTTGATAAGGGTTGAAATTTCGTTCATATTTCGATTAGAGCTTGTAATTGGATTTTAGAAATGATATTGTTTGATGTCAGGATATGAACCAATGAATTAGTTTTTTTATTATTCTTTGGCTTTTATTCTCATGCTTTGATGACTGGATAAAGCTTGAAATTGAGTTTATATCTTAATTAGGATTGGTAAGTATTTATACGTCGGTTTTAGATGTCGTTAAACATGATTTTCTTCAGCCTTATATTATTATAATTGTATTAGCCTGGCTAGTCTTGAAGTGAATTGAAAGAACTTATGCTCTGTAATTGCATTAAAAAAAAAGAGAGTTAGTCAATCTTTCTTTACTTTAATTGAATAGATGTATGAAAATCATTAGGAAAAGATGATAATCTCAAGAAACCTTTGTAGATGTCTTGTAAGCTTGTATTAAAACCATGGCTTATAGATTCCAATTTTGTGCATCCATGAAAAATAAGGTTATTAATTCTCTGATGAACAGGAGTATGTTGCCATGCCTTCATAACAACACTATCTCAGTCCATTCATTATTTTTCTCTTGAGCTGAGTTGCTTAAGACTCGTTTAATTAGTCATGTCACTTTAAATACTTTAGGTGATTTAGTTGATTTGTTCCAATTCTAGTTTAGTGTTTAATTCATTGTTTCTCTTAATCTCAAATGGAAATTATCTTAATATGATCATGCTTCAAAGTTATTCTTAAGATTATGAATGTTTTGTTAACTTGGTGTAATTTACAAAATAATAACAAAATTATTGAAAGTTTTAGGATTCTGCAAGGGATTTGAAAGGTTGATTTTAGGAAACATGAACCCTAGAAAACAAGATTAATAGAATAAGGTTTTTTTATTATTGATGACATTTTTCAGTCAATTCACAGGTTTCTCATATTGTTTTAAAAGGAAAAAAGGTTTTAGTAACATTGTATAAGGCTAAAAGGGTAGAAAGAGTGGTCGAATTCTGTTGACATAAATGAGTTGTTCTCTTCTTTTTCATTGTTCAAATTTGTTAGTAATTCCTCAAATGATCATAGGATATCCAGCTAATTACAAGGGACAATGATATGGACACATGGAGCACATCCCTTTAGGGGACTTGCTTAGTCTCTATAGCATCCCATCCTTCTTTTTTCCCCTTTACAAGACTTGCTTAGTCTTTTAGACATACACCTCAAATCATTAGATCCTCTATCATAGCAAGGTTGTGATAGGGATACCTGGAGCCCACCCCTGTAGGAGACTATCTTAGTCTCATTAGCAAGTCACCCCTAGGAGACTGTCCTAGTCTCATAAATAGAGTACTTCTCCTACTAATTAGGGACTAACTTAGTCATTTAGCTTAACCCTATTCATCATTGCAGGGGCAATGATAAGGTTACTTAGAGCTCATCTTTGCATCTAGGAGACTTGCCTAGTCTCATTAGCACCCCAGTTGTCTTCTCTTCTTCTAGGAGACTTGCTTTGGTCTTATTAGCAACTCTCCTATAGGGTCATAGACTAGGAGTCTGTCCTTTAACCTATGAGTCTGTTCTTTAGTTAGGAGTCAGTCCTATAGATTAGGAGTCTGTCCTTTAGTCTAAAAATTTGTTCTCTAGCTTAGGAAGTTGTCTATGTATTTGTCTCCCCTCTTTTATTGACTAGCTTAGTCTTATACCTTCTTGGGATTCTTATCATCATTCAGGGACTCTAGTTCATTTGTTTAGGGATTCGCCTTAGGCTCTAGGGATTCTGTCCTTAGTGTTGACACTTCAGCAGGTTGTGGATCACAGAGTGTTGTCTTATAGGTTCCTTTTAGGTGAAAGGGTGAAAACACATAAAAAGACAAAAAACATTAGAAATTTAAAATCACAAAACAACTTAAAAACCACTAAAAACTTATTTCGAAAAGCAGTTTCAGAACTACCTTAGCTTGATCCCTTTTTACAGGGTACGTAGGCAGCTTGGGTCTTCCCAAGTCCAGTCAAACCTTTTTGATAAACTTTTCAAACCTTTTAAAGCAAAAAACTTTCAAACCTTTCAAATCCTCTCAAACAAAAATATTTTTAGCTTGTTTTTCAATGTTAATAAGATGGTTTTCGAAAACCTAAAGAAAAAATAGTTTTCAACCAACAACAAGGAAGAAAAGGTTGTTGTCGACAACACTTTGAATTCAACGCTCTTCTGGGAGTTGATTTCATTGGACACAGGTTGTACGTAAGGACGTTTGCCTTTTCGAGCCTATAAGCCCCTTTTCGAGCCGCAAACCCCTTTACATATTCTTTAATTCTTTGATTTCTTTGACTTGTTGACATGATTAGCATAGTCTTACTTTGATTATATATTTACTCATGCTTTGCTGTAGTTTACTTGTTTGTTCTTGCTTTGATTATATGCTTTGATCACATGCTTACCTGTAGCATTATTATTTTCTTGCTTTGATTACATGTTTAGCTGTAGTATTATTAGTTTCTTGCTTTGAACACATGTTTAGCTATAGCATTATTAGTTTTTTGGTTTGATCATATGCTTAGCTGTAGCTTTACTTGTCTTATTCTTACTTTGCTCATATGCTTATTCATATTCTTAGCTATAGTATTACCAACTATTCCATTTCTTGATCATATGCTTATTCCTGCTTAGTTCTTTAGCATTATCTGTTTTATTCTTTTATCATTATCTTTGTATATTTGCTTTATCTGCTTATCCGTAGTATGCATGTGGATGTTTACTGCTTTCCTAGATGTGATGAGTTAGGATTAGAGGAGACACCGGGTCATCTGATATTGGATTTGCACTAGTTTCTCCCGCCTCCTCACTAGTGATGTGAGGTTATTGACATATTCTGTAGGTGAGATTATTGACATATTATGTATATATATAGAGGAAAAGGATTGTGAGGTTGAAGCTCATATAACTTATATGAGCTTGAGGGCCAAATACATATGGACCCACATTGTTATGATGATCCAAAGCATTCATTTGACAGGCCCTTACATAGATAGGGTGTGTACAAAAAATCCGCTCCATTGGATCATCCTAATCCATCCAAAATTGGATGGCAAATGGAGAGATACCGTTTGCCACAAAATCTGCCCATTTTTACCCTCCGCTTTTCGAGGGGTTAGGATGATCCAATGGAGCTGACTTTTGCTACACACCCTATCTATGATGGGGCCTTGCAAATGAATGGTTTGGATCACCACAAAAAAATGTGGGACCCATGTGTTTGGGCCCTCAAGCTCATATAAGCTATATGAGCTTCAAGCTCACAATCCTTTTCCTCATATATATATATATATATATATATATATATATATATATATATATATAGAGAGAGAGAGAGAGAGAGAGAGAGAGAGAGAGAGAAAGAGAGAAGAGAAGGTACTCCCTGGAGTAGATAACTTATCTACTCCCTACCTTAAAATAACAGTTGGGGCCACATTGTTTGGGTGATCCAAAGCATTCATTTGATGGGCCTTCATATAGATAGGGTGTGCCCAAAAAATCAGCTCGATAGAATCATCCTAACCCTATGAACTGTGGAGGAAAAAATGGACGTGTATAAGCCTGCACAAATCTGTCTATTTTTTGCCTCCACAGTTCATAGGGTTAGGATGATCCTATCGAGCTGAATTTTTGGGCACACCCTATCTATGTGAGGGCCCATCAAATGAATGCTTTGGATCACCCAAACAATGTGGCCCCAACTGTTATTTTAAGGTAGGGAGTAGATAAGTTATCTACTCCAAGGAGTACCTTCTCTTTCCTCATATATATATATATATATATATATGAGGAAAATGATTGTACGCTCTAGTGTACCTAACCTTAGGTACGCTCGAGTGCCCAATCACATGGGTCCCACATTTTTTTAGTCATCTAAACCATTCATTTGCAAGGCCCCATCATAGATAGGGTGCATACCAAAAATCAGCTCCGTAGGATCATCCTAACCCATCCATTTGTGGAGGTCAAAATGGACAGACACTGTTTGTCCACAAATCTGCCCATTTTGCCCTCCAGTTTTGGAGGGGTTAGGATGATTCAATGGTGCTGATTTTTGGTGCACACCCTATCTATGATGGGGCCTTGCAAATGAATGGTTTAGATGACCAAAAAAAATGTGGGACCCATGTGATTTGGCACTCGAGCGTACCGTACACTCGAGCGTACAATCCTTTTCCTCCGTACTCCGTCGAGCTAAAAACAGTGGGGGTCCACATTCTTTAGGTTATCCAAACCATTCATTTGAAGGACCCTTACCTACATAGGGCATCCACAAAAAATCAGATTTATAGGATCATCCTAACCCATCCAAATGTGGAGGGAAAATGGGGAAAATGGACAGACACAGTTTGTTAACAAATCTGCCCATTTTCCCTCCACATTTGGATGGGTTAGGATGATCCTATAAATCTGTTTTTTTTTTTGACACCCTATCTAGGTAAGGACCTTTCAAATGAATGGTTTGGATCACCCAAAAAATGTGGGCCCCCACTGGTTTTAGCAAACCGAGTAGATAAGCTTATCTACTCGACCGAGTACGCTCACTTTTCCCTATGTGTGTGTGTATGTGTGTGTGTGTGTGTGTGTCTATATATATATATATATATATATATATTGAGAGGGGGAGACGGCGGATTCTAGTGTTCATTCCAATGTCAGGTGATATTGATATTGACCCTCCTTAGGTCATGGATGTTTTTTCCTTTCTTTTGTGGATGTGATTGCCCATCCCCGTGCCATGCATGCTTTAGATAGGTCGTTCTTCTCGGGGATGCCTGTTCCCATTACACGTTTTCCCCAAAATTCTTCAAAACTAATAAAAATGGCATAAGAGACCAAGTTTTCTCTGGTGAGTGGGGTGCCTAACACCTTCCCTACTCGTGACCAGGCACAAACCCTTTTCTTTTCTAGTTATACATTGCATAGAGATCATTATGGGTTCCAGGTCTGGATGGCGACTCTAGTTATTTCATTTCCAATCAGATCCTTGGATCTATGTGTGGATATTCTTTCAGGTACGACTTGGTTCCGAGTTTACTCCGAATTAAGTGGTATCATGCGCCATAGACTCATGCATTGAGGGCACTATTTGAGAGAGCCCCACTACGGAGCTCTCCAACTCATGTGGAGATCGAGAGGCCGCAGGATTTGATCCCGTCATCCGCCTCGAGATCGGGTCCCATAGTAATAATATTGAAATTTACCCAGTTACCCAGTGGGGAATCATCCTTCACAGTAAATTCAAGTTATACATCTAGACAGGAGAAGTCACTGGTCTTGTTGGATGAATTCTGAAGATGCAAATTACAATGAACTGAGAATTCTATAAACATAGTCACCCATAAAAAGGAGGTTGCCCAACTATTTCTGACCTACAATCACCCATAAAAAGGTATTACAATATTGGATTACAAACGATACTAAATTATATTGTTTTCAAATATTCCTGGTGTAGATTGTACCTATTTAACGGCCGAGAATGTAGAAGGCGGTCAACATCTATGTCGGATCTCCTTATCGGATCATTCCTGCGTCTTCGTTTGTTATGTCCAAGTTGACCGCAATTACCACATCTGTTGAGTACTCCAAAACTAAAAGCTGATTCTTTTCTCTTTTTCTTTGGCCTTCCAGGAAGTCTTTCAAATTTTGGCGGATCGATCGACAACAATCGAGCTTCAGGTTGTTGCCACTGCAACCTGTCTAGTGTTGTGTCAATCACTTCTCTATACGTATCACGTAGAGTTTCGAAATGGTACCATTCCTCAGTGAAGTCAAAAGCATTGGCTTTTCTAGAACCAATGGCTGCTATAGCATGACTACATGGTATCCCGAGAGTTTGAAATGCACGACATGTACAGGTCTTCTTTAGTAAGTCAACTCTGTCTTGGTGAAACTTCGAGGTCACCTGAAAGAGAAGCGAATCGAGAGCAAGAACATTCATCCTCCTTCCCTTCTCACTGGCCAATTGCATGATCTTAACAGCATAGGAAGTCAAAGGACTTTTCCATTCATTACTCGCTTGTCTACATTTTTGAAATTATTCAGTCGCCTTCTGCCTCGTGTGCTCCACCAGTGTGGTAATAGGATATTCTCTCATATTCTTCAGAACAACATTCGAAACCTCACATGCATTGGATGTATAAATATTGTATCTCTTCCCCGTCAAGAAAAGACTAGCCCAATTTTCCATATCAATGTTGCATATCTATTCGTACGCATTTTTATTGGCGTTTTCGATATCAGCTATGGTCATGCAAAAAATATCTTCTCTCAACGTAGTTGCTGCTATCCAAAATTGATCCTTTACATATTCGCCTTAAAGTGCTCCTTAGTGTTCCCTTGGATGTGCCTAAGGCAATAACGGTAGTAAGATTCTTGGAACACATCTTCAACTGCTTTTATTATTCTTTTCTGTCAATTAGAGATGAAAGTGATGCCCGTTCTCCGATGTGCTTCACAAATTCTCACACGAAGTTGGCACAAAAACCAACTCCACGTCGGGATGTTCTCTTTCTCAGCAACAGTGTACGCCAATGGAAATATCCCATTGTTTCCATCCATCCCGCATGCAATCCATAATTTACCAGGATACTTTCCCAATAGGTGAGTACCATCCTGGTGATAACGGGTCTGAGTGATTTATCCCAAGCAGGAATACAAGGACCGAGTAACCAGAATAGTCAGTCGAATGAATCAACTCCGCCAAATAACTTGGATAACCTGTAAACTTACATAAAACTGCTAGGGTTTGCACGACAAAACTCTAATGTATATGCCAGTAGTATGCAAAAAGACTCTTGACGATTTCCAAGGAAATGTTGAGCAACTAATTCCTTCGCAACATGTGCCTTTTGGTAACTCAGCGTGATACCCCATTTGGACTTCAAGTAGTCAATAATAATATTGGCGTTGTTCGGTCGACCAAATTTAGCAATGCAAGTCTTAGCTTCCCAATCTAATGTGTGTTTTGGATGATCATGTCTGGGTAGTTGAGGAGTACAAGTATGTTCCTTTACAAATCTTTTCACCTTCGCATTACCCTTGTACATGATTGCGCTTATTCTCCAGGGCACTCCTGTACAAGATCGCATCACCCTTGTACATGATCGCATCAATAAGTTAGAAGGTCAAAGATAAATGGTTTACTTGCATACAACTTTTAGAGGATGTAATTGCAATAAATCCATATTTTTTCAAAATCACTATATAGCGGTAAGAAAATAACTAATCTCGCAGCCAAAGCTTTTTTTTGAGCCAATGATAACTATATTAGCCAGAGAACAAAGCAAGCAAAGCATAAGCTCAAGGGATGATCTACCCTATTGACAAGACAAGACAAGACAAAGGCTCTAGAGATGAACCGCTACCCTATTGAGAACAAGACAAAAGTCATTAAAAGGCTTTAGACTCAAGAGAGGATCTACTACCCTATTGAGAAGAGACTTGCATCATAAGCAACCCACCAACATCAACCCTATTGAGTATGAGATTTTGTGTATATGGGTACAATCAAGACTGTTCACACAGTCAGAGAGAGAGAGAGAGAGACCCATATTTGGGTTTCAACGAGAGAGAGTGGGAGATAAAGAGGAGACCTAATTTGGGTTTCAACGAGATACGGTTTCGACTAGACTTAGAAAACTCTATTCTTGCCGAGAGAGAGAGAGAGAGAGAGAGAGAGGATGCATACCAAACTTTGTGTTGATTTGCAACCAGAGAGGAGAGAACTGTGTAGATTTGAAGAGCCGGAGAAGGAGAAGGAGAGGAGAGGAAATGAGACAGGGAAGTTTAATGGAGGAAATACCTATTATTAGATGCTTAAATTGAGCAACAATTGAGCGAGATTTCGCGCCTTTTTTATCTCTTGTTTCTAGAAATCAGAATACCACCCCCTTGGGCAGGTGTCAAAAGACGCCTCATATTCCCACATATATTCCCCTCGGAGTAAAAATCCTTTCTCATTCCATTTTGCAAATGCAGCCAAATGGTGGAATCACCCAAACCGGTATCAAATGCCGATACCGATTCCCGATTCCGGCGATCCAAACGCATCTTTAGGGTCAATGATTAGAGAAGATAAGAGGGCGGTTGAAGATTTGAGAGAGATGAATTAAAAAAAATATTAAAAATAAGAACAATTTGAAAAATGTATATGGCTTATTTTTACTAAAATAACCCTGAAATAACAAGTTATAAAAAATTAGAAGGTAAATTCGTAACATGGTATATTAAATTGGATTTAGGACTGTTCCACGGCTTTGTGAATTGTTTGGGATCCGATCGGTAATAATTTCGGATCCAATGATAGGTTCATGGAATCTGTCCAGGGATCCTTGTAATGTGTCTAGATCTTGTCCGTTTAAGTTCGGATATTAGATGGTCTATTGAATTGTCTGGGTCCATTGACACTCCTATAGTTACATTATTCTCCAAATAATTGCAAAATTCTTTAAAAATCCTTGATAAATCAAAATTCTAGATTTTTCGATGATGAATAATTCGTCTAGACACGTGGGGTCCAATTTGACAATTAGCATGTATTATTTTTTGGTCGTGGGGCCCTCCATCTTAGCCCTACTAGTAAATCAATGATTAACATACATGTGGAGTCCATTATTTCTACCTATTTGGCCTTCTATGTAGCCCCACGAATATATTTCAATTACCATACAAGGGGCTCACTCTATAGTCTACTTGTAAATTACATATTAGTATATATGTGGGTTTGATTATATTTTCTGGACATTATACCCTCTATGTGGGTCTTACTAGTATATCAATCATTAGTATATATGGGCCCTATTATTTTTTTAATCATTGTGCCATCCATACCCTGACTCCACGTGAAAAGTCGATGCTATGATTGGATCTTCATCAATCGAATCCACGCTAGATAGATCTTTCGTACGTCATCAATCAATCCTCGGGATTGGATCATCTTCAATCCACTGTGCAAGGGCTTTCAATATTCAAAGAGAAGAGCAAAATAAGATTAAAGAGAAATCATTTTTGGAGAAGAGAAATAACAGACAGAGCATTGAATGTGGATCATCTGGTTTTATTCCTTCTCAAGAGTCCTTCTCCGCATGGATTTCGGATGTAATGGATTTGCATTTATTGCAAGTTTCCCACTTTGCTAAACCCCCAAAGAATTTTCTCCATCTCCTATTAATCAGATTCATGGAAAGGTGTGCATGTATGCATCCAAATCAAGTCATCCATGCATGCTGAATTTTCAGTGTCCACATTAAATATCGGGAAAATTACCAATGGGGGACAAACATTAGGCAGAATTATCAACTGGACCCAGGCTTTTCAGAAATTACCAATGGGGGACAAAATCTGTCTTTTCAGTAAAAGATGGACGAAAATACCCTTTGGCATATAAAACACGTTTTGACTTTGGAAGGGGGTTTTCAAGTCTCTACGATTGGGGTTATTAGGTATCAAAATGGGGTTACCAATTTCAGAACGGGGTTTTCAAGTCCCTGAAAATTGACCGAGAGTTCTGGAGTTTTGGAAGAGGGTTTTCAAGTCTTTAGGAATGGGGTTATCTAGTATAAAAAATGGGGTTACCAATTTCTGAATGGGCTTATCAAGTCCTTTAAAATTGGCAGAGGGTATTGGAGTTTTGGAATGGGGTTTTCAAATCTCTAGGATTGGGGTTATCAAGTATCAAAATGGGGTTACCAATAACCCCAATCGTAGACTTGAAAACCCCATTCTGAAATTGGTAACCCCATTTTGATACCTAATAACCCCAATCGTAGAGACTTGAAAACCCCCTTCCAAAGTCAAAACGTGTTTTATATGCCAAAGGGTATTTTCGTCCAGCTTTTACTGAAAAGACAGATTTTGTCCCCCATTGGTAATTTCTGAAAAGCCTGGGTCCAGTTGATAATTCTGCCTAATGTTTGTCCCCCATTGGTAATTGGTCCTTAAATATCACTATACAAGTACGCCTTTTGCTTTTGGGTGTGTTTGTGTATATATATATATATATATATAAGAGAGAGAGAGAGAGGAAAGTGTGGGTGAGCTTAAGCGCCCAATCACATTGGGGCCTACTTTGTTAGGATGATCCAAAGCATTCATTTGAAAGGCCCTTACATAGATGGGGTGTGTACCAAAAATCAGCTCCATAGGATCATCCTAACCCATCCATTTGTGGAGGTCAAAATGGACAGACATTATTTGTCCACAAATCTACCCATTTTTGTCCTCCACAAATGGAGGGGTTAGGATGATCCTATGGAGCTGATTTTTGGTACACACCCTATCTATGATAGGGCCTTGCAAATGAATGGTTTGGATCACCACAGAAAATGTGGGACCCATGTGATTGGGGCGCTTAAGCTCACCAACACTTTCCTCTATATATATATATATATATATATATATATATATATATATATATATATATATATATATATAGGGGAAAGTGATTGTGAGCGGCCCCTCGTATAAGCTTATATGAGGTGACTGCTAAAAACATGGTGGGCCTACATTTTTGGGGTGATCCGAGCCGATCATTTGATAGGCCCTGACGTAGATAGGGGGTGCCCAAAAGATCAGCTCCATATGATCATCCCAACCCTACTAACTGTGGAGGTGAAAGAGGGGGAAATGGGTGGGTATAAATTTGCCCACTTACCCGTCCATTTTCCCCTCTTTCACCTTAACAGTATGAAGGGTTGGGATGATCCTATGGAGCTGATTTTTTGGGCACCCCTTATCTACGTCAGGGGCTATCAAATGACCGGTTCGGATCACCCCAAAAATGTGTGCCCACCATGTTTTTAGCGGCCACCTCATATAAGCTTATATGAGGGGCCGCTCACAATCACTTTCCCCATATATATATATATATATATATATATATATATATACTAGTAAAAAACCCCGTGCGATGCACGGGCCGACAAAGAACTGTACGGACCACGTCATAGGTTGATCCAAACCGTCCATGTGATAGAACACAACATAAATAGGTTGTGCCCCAAAAATCATTTCCATAGGGATAAGGCGACCGAATTTTACTTCTTACTAAACCAAGATACAAGGGATCTACCTAGAAACTGACAAGTGCCACTTGTACTTTTTCTATCAACTCTACATCTAGCAAAGTCAACATCCGACTACGCTACTACGTTGAAATCATTGAAATTTTCAAACCACAACCCTAGACTAGGAGTCCCCTTGAGATACTTGAATATTCTTTTCACAGCTTGCAAATGGGATTCCTTAGGGTCTGACTGAAATCTAGCACATAAGCAAACACTAAACATATTGTCGGGTCGGCTAGCAGTCAAATATAGTAGACTCCCTATCATACCCCTATATTTCTTTTGATCAATAGATGGGCCGAGATCATCTTTGCTTAGTTTGGTGGATGTACTCATAGAGTAGGCTTTGTTTGAGCGCTATCCATCCCAAACTTTTTAAGCAATTCTCTTGTATATTTTTCTTGATTAATGAATATGTCATTTTTCAATTGATGAATTTGTAGACCTAGGAAATATTTAAGTTCTCCCATCATGTTTATTTCAAATTCATTTTGCATGCATTGGGCAAACTCGTTACACATACTCTCATTTGTTGAACAAAAAATGGTATCATCAACATAGACTTGCACAATGAGTATGTCATCTCCTTGCTTTTTGATGAAAAGGGTTTTATCAACCTTACCCATATCGAAGCCCTTGTCTAATAAGAATGAACTAAGCCTATCATACTAAGCTCTAGGAGCTTGCTTTAATTCATATAAGGCTTTGTCCAACTTATAGACATGGTTAGGGAATTTAAAATCTTCAAATCCGGGAGGTTGTTCAACATAAACTTCCTCCATTATGAATCCATTTAGGAATGCGCTCTTGACATTCATTTGATATAGCTTGAATCCTCTATGGCAAGCAAATGTAAGAAGCATCCTAATGGCCTCTAACCGGGTTACGGGTGCAAATGTTTCATTATAGTCGATTCCTTCTTCTTAATTGTAACCTTGGGCTACCAATCGAGCTTTATTCCTTTGAATCTCCCCTTGTTAATCTAGCTTATTTCTATAGACCCATCTAGTGCCAATCACTGGATGGTCTCTAAGTCTAGGAACTAACTTTTAAACTTTATTTCTTTCGAATTGATTTAGTTCTTCTTGCATGGCAATAATTCAAAAATCATCTTTTTCAGCCTCATCTATACTTTTAGGCTCTATATGTGACAAAAATGCAGCAAACTCACACACATTTTCATAATTAGACCCAGTTTTAACTCATTGAGAGGTATCACCGATGATTTGGGTATTTGAGTGATCGGATAGAATCCGTTTCCCTTTTCCTTGATCATCAACCTCTTTAGGAGGACTTTCTAGCTCTAGTGTCTCTAAGGTTTCACTAATATCATCAACATGCACTTCATTTTCAATTTCGTTTTGGTTTGTGTTTCGGGGGTAACTTCATAATCTTCATCATCATGTGACTTTTTCATTTTTTCACTAAGTTCATCAAATTTCACATGGATGACTTCTTCTACACGTAGTGTTCTTCAATTGAATACTCTATATGATTTACTTATAGTAGAGTATCCAAGAAAAATATTAGCATCAAATTTGTGAAGGTTGTCTTTGATGTTCAAGACATAACACTTACATCCAAACACGTTAAAGTATTTAATATTTAGTTTTCTATTATTCCAAAGCTCATAAGGTGTTTTGTGAGTGTGATGTCTAATCATGATTCTATTAATGACATAGCAAGCCGTGTTAACGGCTTCCAACCAAAAGATTCTAGGCACATTCTTGTCATGAAGCATAGACCTAGCCATTTCCTGAAGAACCCTATTTTTCCTTTCCACTACACCATTTTGTTGTGAGGTTCTAGGTGTTGAAAAGTTGTGATCAATTCCATGTTCTTTACAATATGAGCTAAAGTGAATGTTTTCAAATTCGGTTCCATGATCACTCCTAATTTTTGAAATCTTACACCCTTTTTCAACTTGTAATATATTGCATAAAGTACAAATTGTTTTAAAAGTTTCATCTTTGGATGCAAGAAAAGAAACCCAAGTAAATCTAGAAAAACATCAACAATCACAAATACATATCTTCTACCATTAAGACTACATGTTTTCATGGGACCAAATAAATCCATATGCAATTTGTAATGGTCTAGAAGTAGATATGATATGCTTGGGTTTGAAAGAATCTTTATGTTGTTTACCTAGTTGACAACCTCTACATACAAGATCATTTTCAAATATCAACTTTCGTAAACCTTTCACAATCTCCTTTGAAGCAAGCCTCGACATTAGATCCATATTCGCATGGCCTAGCCTTTTGGTGCCAAATCCATGAATTGTCTTCCAAAGAGGAAAGACATTTCACGTCTTGGTTATGAAGCTCTTCTAGGACCAATGAATATAGGCTTCCGTCTCTAGCCACTACAAATTTAATTTTACTTTCATTTTTCTTTTTAACTATGCATTTGTTGTTTTTGAATAAAACTTCACAATCAACATCGCATAGTTGGCTAATACTTAACAAGTTTAAATGAAGACCTTCAACAAGAAAACATTTCTAATACTAAGGCCTTTAAATTTAATATTACCTTCCCCAATGATTCTCCCTTTGCCATTGTCTCCAAATTTTACATGACCTTTGTCTCCCATGATAATGCTAGAGAATTTGGTTGAGTCTCCCGTCATGTGCCTTGAGCATCCGCTATCCAAGTACTATTTGTCTGTTGTGGATCTTGAGCTCAAGCACCCCTACAAAAAAAGATTTAAATCTGGCCCTTAGGTACACAAGTAATGCTGAGTCCTTCAATGTTAGTAACAAAAGACTTATCTTTTCTTACCCAAATAAGGTCAGATGATTTTCTCAATCTACATGCATAATTGTATTGTCCCAGTTTTTCACAATAATAACATGTTGGAGAATAAGTGTTAAAGTTCTTGTAAGGGGTTTTGGACTTGACAAACTTAGTTTTGTAAGCAACTTTCTTTTGGGGCTCTTGGTAGCCAAGACCTTGTTTCCCAATAGAAACCTTGCTTGCTAAAATTTCATCAAGCTTTTCCTTTCCACATGCATGTCTAAGAGCAAGTTTATTATTTTCACTAGTAAGTCTCTTGTTCTCAACATACAATTTTTCAATATCAACATATAATTTTTCATTTTCTTCCTTTAAATGATCAAACTTATACTTTAAATTTTTGTATTTCCCTTTAAGTAAGGTGTTTTGCATGAAAAGTTTATCATTTAAAGAAGATTTTCGTCTAGCTCATTCTTCAAGTTTCCAAAATCTTTTGTTATCATTTCAAGAGATTTCTTCAATTTTTTAATTTTAGAAACTTTAAGGAGCAATGCTTTCTTAACTTCTTAACATGTGTCAATTAGTTCATTCATGGTAAGTTGTTCATTTTCATTATCACTTTCACTACCACTACTACTATCACTATTACTATTAGGAAGAAGAGAGTCTAGAATTTGACTTACATTGAGTTGAGATGGATCACTTGCCATATAGCATACAAAATTTGATTTCTCATCTCCACTTGAGTTGCTTTGTCATGTGTCGCTTAAGCCATCCCAATTGGCGCTGAAACTCTTCTTTTTCTTGTCATCTTTTCCGTTTCTTCTATCCGAGTTCTTCTTGAGTAATGGGGACTTGGGACAAATGTGTCCCTCTTTGTCGCATTCGTAGCATCAGACCGGATCATCATCTTCTCTTCTTCTTCTGTCCTTGTCTCTCTTTGGGGATTTGCTCATTCTTGAGGTTCGGTTCTTCCGATTCAATCTCCCAAATCGACTTATCCTTTTGGTGAGGAGAGTCATTTCCGATGTTAAGTTCTCGATACTTAACTCTCTCTCACTTTCTTCTTCTTCACTGTCAACTTTGGCTTTGAAAGCCAAATCCCTCTTCTTTGATTCTTTCTTCTTTTCTTTCCTTTCGCTTTCCCTCTTCTTCTTCTTCATCTCATGGGTGATTAGGTTCCCCATGAGGTCATCAAGTCTTAGGGTGTCCAAGTCTTTAGATTGCTCTATTGCCGTGACCATTGGATCCCATGAGTCCAAGAAACATCTCAGGAGTCTTTGGACCAATTCATAATTTGTATAGGTCTTTCCTAAGGCATTCAACTCATTTACAGTGTTAGTAAACCTTGTGAACATGTTGGAGATAGACTCTCCTTCATGCATCTCAAAGGCTTCAAAATCACCAGTAAGCATATTAACCTTAGATTTCTTCACTTGAGTCGTCCCTTCATGGGTTGTCTAAAGTGTGGTCCAAATTTCCCTAGCCGTCTTACAAGTTGAGACTCTATTGAATTTCTTGGGAGAGAGAGCACAAAATAGTAGTGTCACTCCTTTGGCATCCAACGTAACCTTTTTCTTGTTGCCGGCACTCCATTCCTTCCTATCCGTTGTAGGTTCAATGTACCCATCTTCGACCAGCTCCCAAATTTCAAAGTCTATGGATTTTAAACAAAAAGCCATTCTAATTTTCCAATATCCGTAGTTTAGTCCATTAAAAAATGGAGGTCTATTTGAAGCATGACCCTCAATGTACCCAGAGGGAGCTACCGGAAGAGGATTGGATGAGGAGGGGTTATCGGTTGCTGTGGATTTTTCTCTTGTAAATTTTTTTTTGATTAAAAATCTATATAAAAGCCTTTAGCTCTGATACCAATTGAAATCCCAAAGGGCAACAGACAGTAGGGGGTGAATTGGGTGTTTTAAAATTTTTCTACTTACAAAGCTAGGGCTTATGAAATTAACCTAGTTAGTTCTAACCCTTGTTCAAGATTATATTCAAATAGAAAATGGAAAGAGATTACCAATCACACCACAAGAGAGGAGAGGAAGCAAGGAGACTATACGGTGATTTTATAGTGGTTCGGTCACAACTTGACCTACTCCACTACCCAAAGCGTTTACAAACGATCACCTCCTCCACAAGGGGTCACACCCTTGTTTACAATCCGCCTCCAATGACGTTCTTCTTCATTGCACCACCGGCTTGAAGAAAGAAACTCCTCTTGCAACTCCAAACACAATAAAGAAAAGAAAATAGGGAATGAAAAGCTCTCAAGCCTCTTTAAGGCATATACAACTCTCAAGCTCACAATATTCTCCCAATTATTGAAATTAAATGCTTGGGGAGATCCTCTTGGCAAGAAATGAATGCATGTTTAAATGCACAAGAGGTTTGAAGAAGGATCATTTTGATTTCAAAGATTGAAGCTCTAGGGTTTGAAAGATAAATGCTCAAAAGGCGTAAAATGAAGTCTTTGATGGTGTTTAAATAACCCTATTTCATTTAGGACCCTTCAAGGGCAAAATCGTAATAAGACTGGGTAGGTGCACCTACCCACTGCAGGCTCCAACGGCTCTTTCGCCGAACCGGCGCGGTCGACCGGCCCACGGCGGTCGCCCGCCCTTATCGGGGGGCCCTTTTCTATTTTTAAAATTCAAACCGCCGCGGTCGACCGTGGCATCCGGGTCGCCCGCCAAGGGCAATCTGTTTGAACAATTTTGGCTGGAAAAATAAGGCGCAGTTGACCGGCTCATCGCGGTCGCTCACCAAGGGCAATCTGTTTGAAAAAATTATTTTGCCTTTGAAACATTCCGCGGTCGACCGGGGGGGGGGGGGGGGGGTTGCGGTCGTCCACCGAGACCAACCTAGATGTTTTCTGGATTCAGAAAACCGATCCGCAGTTGACCGGATTGGCCCGTTCGACCGGCCCGCTAAACTTCGAGATGTCCTAGATTTTCAGGTACCATCACGCGGTCGCCCGGCATAGCTCGGTAAACCGGCCCTACTTTGAAAAACTGTTTTAAAATATTTTGTGCAAGGGACTTTGGGCCTTGATCTTTGGGCTTTAAATATTTCAAATACATTAATGCACTTAAGAAAAATGATTTTAAAGATGATTTGAAAACATCTAAACGTGCAAACACTAAATGCCAAGAGGACTCCTATGCCTTCTAAAAATATGAACCTTGAGTCTTCTTGATCTTCAATCTTCTTGGGTGCTTGAATGAGCTTCTCCTTGTCTTGAGATAGTCTTCAAATACGTTCTTGCGCTTATGGTTCCCTTGATTCTTCGATACACCATACGGCTTGAAGGATGACCACCAAGACTAGCCCTTGTTCTTCTAGCTTCAAGTGTTGACATGAATGAAACCTGTCTAAATCACAACACTAGAGAAGCCGTTAGCAAACTACCATCAATTTGGGTTTGTTGATCATCAAAACAAGAGAAGGATGTACCCTTAGGCTTACAATATATATATATATATATATATACATATATATATGCATTCTAATCTTTATCCAACGGTGTGAGGCTATAATTTATTGTTGGCATTTGTTTATCAACCCTGGATCTGGACCGTCCATTGGGCTGTTTGGCCACACGGTCCTACATCTCTGTCTTGGCCAATATAGCTTGAGATATCTTTTATTCATCTCTTAAATCCCATAGAGAAATTTTGTTTCCTCATAATTCCAATTGATGTTGATATGCAAACATTTCATTGGATGGCAAATAACTTACTGTTATTTTATTTTTCTTTATTGTATCATATATATAAAAATATTGAATTTCAATATTGTAAACCCAAGGGCTTCTCACACTTTTACCCTTGTTTTGATGATTAACAAACACAAATTGATTAGCTTTGAAGGACTAATATGTTGCCTTGAGTGTTGTGTTAAAACAGGATAAGTTTAGCACATCAAATGACACAACACAATGCGTGACTTGGAGATCCTTCTGTACATTACTTGTAGGTTGTGCATTCGGCTTTAACCGAACCGAACTGTTTTGGTTATGTGGAAATAGTAACCGAAACCGAACCAAAATATTTGTCAACCGAAAATAACCGAAACCAAAATTCCATTACGGTTTTTCGGTTACTTCAGTTATAACCGAAGTATGGGGGCACAAATTTATTAGGCATTTGTTGTAGGGGCAATCGCATACTCTCAATTGCGGAAAGCATTGGTGGGCCGGTTGTTGCAAGTTTGCAACTTGTAAGAGAGCAGCCACTTGGCCCACTTCAAAAGTGAAGTAAAGAAGACAAAATATGGTGTAATTAAACACAAAATATATTGAAAGGTCAGCCTATGTGTGACTGTGTGAGTGTGTGACTATGTGTGACTGAGTGTGGCATCGTGTTGTGGCAACGTGGCATTATGGTTGTGGGTTGTGGCATGGGATGCCTGTGAAAGTGTGAATGAGAATATGAGATATTGGGATGCATCTTGCCTGTGAATGAGTGAATTTGTCATCTGTTAAATGTGAATGCACTGAATGGGAATTATCAATTATGGGATGCCTGTAATTCTATAATTAATTAGCAGCCACTTCAATTTTCAAATGGGATGCTCCTATGAAAGTTCAGAAATTTCATAAATATAACTATTGCAGAATTAGAACTGACATGGGAATATGGGATGCCTGTGATTCTGTGAAAGTGTGATTTGTGAATGGGATGCCTCCATGCCTGTGAATAAGTGAATGAGTGAATTTGTGAATGCACTGAAATACTGAATGGGATGCTTGTAAATGACTAAATGTGCAGGGCAGCCACATCAATTTTCAAATGGGATGCTACTAACTTATACCCTATAATCCTATATGAAATTTCAAAATTTTCAAAAATATAACTAATTGCAGAATTGTAACTAACTGTAGACACCCCATTTTGGTCTGCTGTAATCAACAAAGAAGTTAGTGTTCTTGTTATCAGTCTTTTTCAGTGTTTCCCATTCCCGTGTCCGTTCCTTATGCTTTCTCAATCTTTCCGATCATTTCCGCAATGTTCCATATTTTTCTCTTCGCTAAGTGTTGAGAATGGTTATGCAGAAGAATCTAAGCCAGGGGAGAATTCGGACCCATTCGGTGGGCCCGTATTAAACATTTATTGAAATTTGGACCCGTTTGGTGGGCCCGCATTGAACATTTGTTTAGATTTGGATCAACAGGGGATACGCATATTGTTTTAATGAAAAATGAGTGTTGAGCCTACTTCGATTCAGTGCATAAAGATGCCCATCAAGGGAATAGTCAAGATTTCAGGGAGGTTATTTTAACGACTAATTTTGTTGCGACCATCAAGTTGAGCTATTCAGATAATCCTTGGAAATGGTTTTGAGGCACAACTTTATAAATTAATGGTTTGGATCATCCCTTGGGGATGATATTTGGAGGATATAAGTTGTCCATGCCATGGCCTGTCAAAGTGAACGGATCAAATCAGCTCATGGAAATGTTCTAGCAGGTGCAACCAATTTATGTCAAAACCCATCAAGTGGATCGTTCGGATTATCTCACTTAAGAAGGGGAGCACCCAATTTATATCGTGGTCCACCAAATGAACCGTTTGGATCATCCCACGAATGTGATTTATAGGATATGCCGATTTATATTATGGCCCAATCATTTGGACAGTTGGGATTACTTCGAAGAAACCAATTTGAGAAGGGCCTTGGTCGAATGTAGCATGAAAGAGTTTCGCCATTTAAAGTAAATACGGAAAAATCAAATGAAAGTGCCGTTGGTTCGGTTCCTCTCTTTACCCAAGCTGATCTCCATATCATTTTTCAAAAAAAATAAAATAATGGAAAGTAGTAAGAAGAATAGCCGAATATGCTATTTCTATATTGAGGTAATGGTGGAACCCACTGGGCTTAGGGAAGAAAAAAAAAAAAAAAAAGGAAAGAGAGATCGAGATTAATGGATGCCTATTCAAGACTTTCTACAATGTTGCTGTTTTCCTTATGCGTTCTGGCTTATTTCCAGATTCTTTTTTTTAAAAAAAAAAAAAAACCAAAAAAGGAAGAAGAAAGAAATTGGAAGTTGCTACCAAGGAATGAGGTTGTTGCTCTCTTTATCTTGCATGCTGTTGGGTAGTAAATCTCCATTTTAAGATATTTCTAAATTTTGAAATCGATCATGGTTGTACAATCGATCAAGGCTGTATAAAGAGAAAAACCCGAACAAAAAAAAAGGGTTCGGAGGAAAAACAGCAGCTAGGGAAAAAGAAAAAAAGAAGAAGGAGAGGACAAGGGGCAGCGGCTCTCACGGCTCTCCCTCTCAGCATCTTACCTTCTCCCTTGCTCAAGGGCTGGCTCGATCTTCACAATTTCTGCTCTACAGCAGCTCCCTCCCTCTCTCACTCAACCTCCATCTCTTGCTCTCTTCTCATCTCCTCGGTGGAATTGGGCCATCTCTCCCTCCCTCTGTTTCCATATCTCAACAGAGCCTCCCTCTCCCTCTCACCATCCTGGGCTCATCTCCTTCTCCCTCAATCCCTCTCTGGACAGAAGTTGGAATTTAAAAAAAAAAAAAAAAGAACAGCAAAGAGAAAAAAAAAACAGAGTATCGGTTTTCACCGATACTCTGTTTCTCTCTCCCTCTCTCTTTCTCTCTCTCTCTCTCTCTCTCTCTCTCTCTCTCTCACTAGATTTCAATCCTATCACTCTGTTAATCTTCCCTTCACCTCTCCATCTATCTGACTTACCACCCTCTGTTTTTCACCTACGCTCACCTCCCTAGGTTTTTTTTTTCTCTCCTCGGCTCACAAATCTCTGTTTTTTTTCCCACCACTCCCTGTTTCTCCATCTCACCTCACCTCTCCTACGTATTTCACCGCTTCAGACCACCAAAGCCCAAGCTCCATTTCCAAAAAAAAAAAAAAACAGAGTCTCTATCTATACCATTCTCTCACCCTCTATCTCTATCTTGCAATCTCCCTCTATCTCTCTATCGTGCACTCTTTCTCTGTCTCTCAGTTTTAATCCCTCTCTCATTCTCTCTATTAACCTCATATCTCTGCCTCTCTTTCTCACCATCTATATCACTCTTTCTATTACTCCCCCTCTCTCGGTCTTTCTACTCCTCTCTATATCCCTCTCTCTATATTACATTCTCTCTCTGTCTATATCTATTATTCACTCTCTCAATTCATTCTCTTACTCTCACACTCTCCCTCCCTCTCTCTCTCTCTCTCTCTCTCTCTCTCTCTCTCTCTCTCTCTCTCTCTCTCTCTCTCTCTCTCCATAGTGGGAGAAGCAAAAAAAGAAATAAAAAAAAAAACAAAGAAATAAAGAGGAAGAAATGCGGAGCTGATTGCTCGTCGGCGGGATTTTTCGGAATTTTAGGCTTTTGGATTCGGCAAGGAACACTATCACAGGTTGGTGCACTGTTCTCGGATTTTTTCAGGATTATTCGGTATTTTTTATGTATTTTTGCATGATTTTTAACATTAAATTGAATTTAATTGAATATTATATGTGTGTGCTAAAAATCATGATCTGCATGAGTATTTCAATTCCATTATGTCCCGAAATTTAATACAATGGTCTAGTTAAATAGACTAAAATAACCATCGGATCGGATCGGACATTGGATCAAGGGATTCAAAAATTTGAGTGAAGAATAGAATTTTAATTAAAATAATGGCTGAGTAATTGCGAAATTCGAAAAAATAGCCATCTCAGGATAATCTATTTTTTGGAATTTTGAATTTTTCTTGTGTTCATCACATCAGAACAAGGTTGGAGGACGTTTTCCGGAGTCGTAATTTTCTCGAAAATCGTGTTTTAAAAATAGAAAACTCTTCAAAAATATCTTTTTGACGAAGAAAAATAAATTATATACTAAACGGATTCGAAAATTAATGCAATTTCGTGAGAAAATAATATGATACTGGTACATTCTACCATGAATTTTTGAGAATATTTGGATTTGGTTTGGTATATTATTTTATACTTTCTTTAAAAATTATCAGATTTTGGGAGAATTGTTACAGACATCAGATCACAGATAAAATTCCCAAAATTTTTGCAGTACTCTTATATTCCATATTTCTAGTTTCTGTAAAATTATCAAGTGATTTAGATCTTGTTTCATATGGGATGTAGTGTTAATTCATAATCTGGTCTGAAAATTGAAAAATCCGAAATTGATAGTAAATAGTTTCTAAAATTCATGAAAATCTCACAGCATTCTATGTTTACTTATATCTTACTACTGTATAAATTTCATTGAATTTAGATTGATATTTCTAGTAGTTTATGTGTTATTTTTCTATCTGGACAATTAATTGTTAAATCAAAATTAAATATGAGCTTAATGTAAACATCTGTGAAAATCTTCCAGTAAGCTACATCTCATCATATCTTGCTGCTGTAGAATTTTCAACACATTTCGAATTCGTTTTCAACAGTTTCACTTGTAAAATCACTCATATGGTTTAAAATTGATAAAATTCATTGAAAATCCGAAATTAATTAAAAATCATCACAAAGCTTCTAAAGAACCTTAAAATTCTATCACATATTAATTCCTTAATTCATCGAAACAGAAATCTTAGGATCATTAGATTTCCCTGAAAAATGGCCAGTGCATCCATAATCGTATCCCAATTGCAACCGATCTTTGACAATTTGAATATTTAAGCTATAGCATGTTGTTGGCTCCGAGGTTCACTGTCCACGAAAATTCTGAGATATGCCAGGCAATAAGATGCTATAACCTAAATATTAAATTGCATAAGGAAAGAGTGCACGATTCCCTTCCGTGGATGCTATTCTGGGTCGAAATTGGTGAACCCTAGAACCATTGGTATTCCTTAAATGTCCAGAAACTGAAAAATCCTTAAAATCTGAAATTCATTAACTTCAAGAACTGAAATTGATTCATCTCATGTCTCTCGGAACCGTTGGATTATGGTTTCCGTCATAAGAACCATTAGAGCCCAATTTGTCGTGTCCTAGGTTTTAGGGGGTCTTAGGTTTTAGGGAGTCCTAGAGTTAGGAGTCCAACCTCATCACAGACGCTTGCTATGGATAGCAACCGTACCATAGGTCTAGTTACACTAGCCACCCAATCTTTCCCTAGGACAAGCCTAGTAAACTAGGATGTAGGCTAACCTGCATTAGTCTAAGGAACAACTTGCATTTAGATAAGAATCATATAGCATCTTAGATGAAATCCTAGGATAATAAAATCCTCAACTTGAATTAAATAACTCCTCTTAAAACTGTTGAAACAGTCAATCCAGTCTAGATCGGTGTCTTAATTGAGTTTGGCATAAGTAGCTTAGCTTAGGTGCACCGAACTACGTCGACTCTGATCCCAGTGAGGCTTGGGTACGTAGGCAGCTTGGATGTCTGATGGCATACCAACCGCGAGTCGGCACTACAACAAATTGTGGTGTTTTGTATATTAATTTTCTTGTAAATGCTTAATCAAATCACTTAGGATTTTCCATGAAATTAGAATTTTAGGAGAACTTTCACTTAGATTGAATCCAGACAAATTAAGAAATCAAGATGTACATTTAGGATTCACATTGAAATTAGATCATAGGATGCATGTCCCGTAGTTAGCACATTAACAGAGAGTTGAATGAGCCATTTAAAATAAATTTAAAAGAGTTAGCTTTTGGAATCGAAGACCGATTATCAGGCAGGAATGGTGCATGTGGTGGATAAATCCCCATACCTTCCATTCTTGTTACCAGGTAGCGAGTCTAGATTTCTGGTTAATTATGGGTCCTAGATCCCACATCTAGGTGGCGACTCTGTCAGTCTCTTTTATGTGGAATTCGGATTGCCTTAGTGATCCCAAGTTCACATAAAAGACGAATTAAAATCACTACTAAAAATACACACGCCAATCGCGTGGGTACGAGAGACCAAGAGAAGTCGTGGCGGCTCGCGCCCCACTCCTCTCGCGGGATCAGGTCCCACACTAACATGGGATGCCTGTGAAACTGTGAAATTGTGAATGGGAAGCCTCATGCCTGTGAATTAGTGAATGAGGGAATTTGTGAATGCACTGAAATAGTGAAATACCATTTGGGATGCCTATAAATGACTAAATGAGAAGGGCAACCACAGCCTCATACTTGTGAATCAGTGAATGAGTGAATTTGTGAATGCTCTGAATATTAAAATACTAAATGGGATGCCTGTAAAATTTTAAAATATTCAAATGGGATGCTACAACTTATAGGCTTATAGCCTATGTGAATGAGCAGCCACTTCAAATGGGATGCTACAACTCTACGACTACAAGCCTATAAGTATACAACAATTTAGAACTAAATTCAAATAAAATGCCACAGCCTAGTAGCCAGCAGAAGTTATAGAATAGTGGTTATGAGTTACTAATGCTAATTGCAACAACCAAGTAGCCAACAGAACAGTGGTTATGAGTTATGAAAACATATAAAATGCTTTCACATTGTCATGATGATTCAGCCAACTAGCCAAGTAGCCAACAGGCAATAGCCAACAGAACAGTGGTTATGAGTGCATGATATAAATAAAGAGCATACAAAAATATAAAATGCCACCAAGGGTCCTAGGGCCAAGGCCACCACTACCAAGTCACCAACAATAATTTTACATCAAAATCCACCTCCAAAAGATATAAATAAAGAGTCATGCACCACCTATCTAACAAAAGTACATAAGTCATAAGTGAGCTAAAAAGAGTTTGAGAGTTGAAAGTGCTACTTACCTACTTTCATAGCAAAACTACTTCCAATACACACGAGAATAGTACCAACCATAACAGCAAGTGGCAAAGTAGAATTTGAGGGTTTGCCATCCTCACGAGAGTGGTCGGAGTGGATCTCCTCTTTGACATCGTCACCATTGCGTTGTAAGAACGCTTTCATAGCCTCTTCTGCCTCTTCCCTTTTATTATAGGACTTGTGGCATGCTCCACTGTACCCGTTGACACTCACATGGCATTCATGCCAACTATAAAAAATGCTGATGTGCCTTCCCTTAAAAACTACATAATACTTATTTTTAGCCATTAACCTGATCAAAACATTGAAAAGGAAATTTTTTTTGCTATAAGTCTATAACCTGACATACGATACGACTATACAAGGAGAAATATCAAATATCAAATATACAATTAATAAGTGGGAAACAAAGATTTAAAGAGAACTACACAAACCTCAATATTGCAGTCTTTGAATCAAAGATCAATAGTTGAAGATATATCTCCAATATGTGAAAATTCTAAAAAAGAGAGAATATGAATATAAGTATATAACAAACATCAAGTTGCAAGACTAGAAAAAAGATAAAACAACCCCAAAAATTCAACAAAAATATAAATATTACCACTTTCAAAAGATTCAAGATCCTCTAAAGATTCTTCAATGTTAACAGGCAGTGATGATGATCGAAGCCAATCTTGAGTACATATAAGAGCTTGTACGATCTTAGGAGTTAATGAACTCCTAAATACATCAAGAACGCGTCCCCCCGTGCTAAATGCTGACTCTGAAGCAACAGTGGAGATGGGAACCGCCAACACACTCCTGGCCATTAGTGACAAGATCGGATATCTAGGAGTATGAAGTTTCCACCACCCTAAAATATCAAACTCCTCGGTGGTTTCGCCTTCGGTATCTTCACCTAAATATCTATCCAAATCCGTTTTATTATCCCCACCTCCGCTTTCGATCTTGTGCTTTTTATACTTTTCATGAAGCATCTTCCTCACATGTTGTTTCGGTTGTTGCATTTGTTTCAAATATACCTCATTTTAGGTGTTTTAAAGTTGATTCGCAATCACGTATGTCTCTAGGAGGTTCCATTAGTCTCCGGAAGATGAGAATTCAAGTTTCCAATCAAGTAAGAAAACCTGCTATTTTTGGAGTTTCTCAGGATTTTTCCTAGTTTTATCAATTTTTGCACCACATGGGTAATTTGGTAATTTCATTGTGTTTCATTTGACCCCAGGGTTGTGTCTGAAAAATTTTGAGTGATTCCATGAATTTTGAAAAATCTGCTAAATTTAGACCTCCCAGGGGCTTCGCTTGATTTGAAAATTTTGAGTGTTGAGGGCATTTTGAAGGAATGATAAATGATCATGTTTGATATTACCCACCAAAAGAAGCAAACTTAAAAACTTTCTAGTTTTGAGGTTTGACCACGAAAACTTTTCATTTTTAACTTTTCCCTTTAAAAAATGAACTAATTTGATGGTCGCATTCTGGTGGGTAATGGTCAAATAGAGGTGTTTCGGTCCAAAAAATTTGTTTCTTTAAAGGGGATGGTACAACCATATATTAAGGGTGCACCATAAAGGTCACATGGGTTAGGTTTATCCATAAAATAATGAATTTAAAAGAATTTTATTAATTTTTTATGAAAAAACCTAAAACCCATGTGAGAAGGCCCATTAGGATAAAGCCCAAGAGTGGGGATCCATGTGGACCCACCCATGTGGATCGGTCACATAAGTGGGTGCCTCACATGAGGAGACCACATGCAAAAACGTCCAACATGGGATAAGGGTGTTGGTGACATCATATTTGTTTTGAAAAAATAATAAAGAAATGAAGAGTTATATTTAGAAAAGAATTGTGTGGTTAGGTTACTAAAACAGACATAACTTTTTACATTCTCATCAAAAAAATTTACGATTATACTTGTTTCGAACTTCTCAAAAAGATCTATAACATTTTAGTTTATGACGTTTCCTGAATCAACCTCTAAATGGGTCAAAAACGAGCTCAAACGTCAGACAGCCCTTTTTGGAAGAAAATCATTCATAAAAGCTAGTTTCCTATGTGGGAGGGCTTCTAGATTGATCTTGAAGGATCTCCATTGTGTAATTTAGCATTGCTTAGCTTGCAAGAAATAAGGTTTAGAAATAAGTTTGATATGAAAATCAAAGAATGAGAAAGTCAAAGCACAAATTGGAAACTAACAAAAGATGGGAGCTCTCACATGGGAAATTACAATTTTTCTCTTAACCCGAACTTTTTCTATAAAAACAAAGCAAACACAACCTTTGGCTTTTCTCTAGAAAATTGATCCATCTCTCTCTTCCTCCTTGGAATTCATTTTTCTCTTTTGTTGCTTTTGTGTTTATCTGTTCCACTTGGTTCTTCACAAAATGCTTTCACATATTCAATACATTCAACATATTGGAGGCTAGTTTATCATTCTTTGGGGTTTCTAGAGCGTATAAAAGGATGCGACAAAGCGTATATCTCGGATCTACGCACCCTAAAGACAAGGAGCGCGATCAATGATAGGATCTTTATCTTTGTAATATCAAAAGTAGAAAAGCATGCTAGGGTTTTACTTTTGATAGATCAAATCAATGAATTTTTCCTTAAAATTCCAATACATTATAATATAAATTATAAGTTTTCAAAATCCAAAATTTCACCAAAAAATAATTCTCCTCCAATTAATAATGATTTTCTTTCGTTTTTTATTCAATATGGATTTAAATCGGATTATCAAAGCAAGTGTTTGAAAATATCAGTTTCTTTAAAAACTGATATTTTTTGGATTTTATATAAAATAAAATACTACTGTGAACTTAATTTTCAATCGCGGTTTGGCCATTTTATTTTTCATTCTATTTTTCAAAAAATAACTCATGAACGAAGCCAAACGTATATCAATCCATGTCCAAAATTCGTGAATCTTGTTTCCAAACCAATTTTTAGATTTACAAACCACCCAAACATTTTCGGAATTTTTTGAATTTGTTTAATCCGGTTTTAAATTATTTTATTATTTGCCTATTTTTAATAAATACTAAATTTTTTTGAAAATTGATGAAAATTTTCAGAATTCAAGTTTAATTATAAATTGAATTTTTCATAAAAATAATTTTTGAAAAATATATTTTCTTTACATTTTTCTAATCGATCTTAGTTTTGCGTGCCATAATTCTTTTTCATATCAAACTAATGAATTTTCAAAATTTTTATTCACAAACCAGTAACTTAGGTTACTGGAATGTTAGAGAAAAGTTTTCAAAGGGTTTTATAATGTTTTGATATAGTTTTACAATTTATTTTAATAAACGGGTTTTGATTCCTATAAAGCAAATTGATCTTTTCCATTTAAAAATCAATTTTATGGAGGATCTTTAATTTTTAGGATCTGAAATTTTGACAACAAATGTTATAATTTATTTAATATCTATTGTAATTTTTCCTTTATTTTAGGATACCATTAAGTTTGACTTTTAATTGAGTCTTTGAATTCATCCGATTTTTGTGTGATTTTTAATTGATATCAAATCGTAATACCAATCCATAAGCTTTTTACAGTAGCTTACTCTCATGATGATCTTTATACTGTAAACGTTTGGATTAATTTGAAATTCATATGCTATAAGTTGCTGTGTTAATCTACAATCTAACTTGAATTTTGAAAAATCAGAAATTGGTAGTACATTTTGATGAAAATTCATGAAATTTTTTCAGTAAGCTACAATCATCCATGTCTTGTTACTGGGAAAGTTTTAATTGATTTGGAGTTTGATTGCTAAGGGTTTCTGTGTAATCCTTCAATCTGGTCTTAATGTTATTAAATCACAACTTAATAGCAAATCAACACAAAAGTTAGTGACAACTTCCAGAAAATTCTAATTTTTCATCATATATTTAACCTTAAAATTTTTTGAAACAGAAAAGATTCCTTTTGTAAATTGACTATGCTGTGACGGTTTAACTGCCGAGATCCATTCATAATCGTATACTAATTGTGATCGTTCCTGCATAATTTGAGCATGTAAATTATAGTATGTTGTTGGCTCCGAGGTCCACTGTCCACAAAAATCCTAAGAAACATGCCAGGCAATAATATACTATAACTTATGTGTTAAATTAAACAAGGATTGAGAACACGATGCCCTTCCATGGATGCAACTCAAGGCTGAAATTTACCAACCATAGAGGCTTTGGTATTCCTTAGATCTTAGGAATCGAAAATCTTTGAAAAATTGAAAATCATTTACTTAATAAATTAAGATCATTTGATCAATGCTTTTGGAACCGTTGGATAACGGTATCTCTTCGTAAGAACCTTTAGAACTAATTAGGAATACTTACACCACATTGTGTCCTAGGTTTTAGGGTGTCCTAGAGTTAGGGAGTTCAGCCTCTTCACGACCGGTTGCTATTATTAGCAATTGAGTCATAGATCTAGTTACACTAATTACCCCTTTTTCTTATAAGACAAGCCTAGTTACCTAGGATGTAGGTTCACCTGCATTAGTCTAAGGGATGTCTTGCACTTAGATAGGACAATATAGCATCTTAGATGGAGTCCTAGGATAGTAAAATCTACTCAACTTGAACTAAATAATCTCTCTTAAACTGTTGAAACAGTCCTTCCAGTCTAGATTAGTGTCCTAGATGTCTTAGGCATGTAGCTTAGTTCAGGCACCAAACTACGTCGACTCTGATCTTAGTGAGGCTTGGGTACGTAGGCAGCTTGGATGCTTGATGGCATACCAATCACGAGTCGACCTCACACACAATCAGTGGGGTTTTTTAGGATAGTTTTATTTTCTTTCATCATTTAAAACCTTAAATTAAAATTGATTAAATCATTTAGGACTTTTTTCCAAATTAGAATTTTAGGAGAACTTTCATATAGATTGAATCCAAACGAATTAAGAAAAATCAAGATACACATTAGGAAATCCATTGAAATTGGATCTTAGGATGCATGTCATATAGTTCGCACATTAATATAGAGTTAAATGAGCCATTTAAAAGAAATTCAAGATAGTTAACTTTTGGAATTGAAGACCGGAATATCAGGCAAGAATGGTGCATGTGGTGGTAACTCCCCATACCTTCCATTCTCATAATCAGGTTACGAATCTAGATTTCTGGTCAATTATGAGTCCTACATCTCTCATCTAGGTGGTGACCCTGTCATTCTCTTTTGCGTGAAATTCGAATTGCTTTAGTGATCTCAAGTTCACGAAAAAGATGAATTAAATCAATAATAAAAAACGGCACACGCCATTCGCGTGGGTAAGAGAGACCAAGAGAGGCAGGTCACGCGCTGCGCCCCTCTCGTGGGATCGGGTCCTACAAATAATCATGACCAGCAATGTATAATGATAGGTCAGAATATATTGAGCCCGGTCTCCACAGGTCAGGAAATCAAAGAGGCCACAACACATGGGGCTTATAACAGGGGCAATTTTACTTCAAAAATATCAAGGAGCTACAAAACCCTATGGTATTCAAATACGATCAGTCAAGGGCTACACCTAAGCAAACGCTCAATAAGGAATTTATCCCTCTCTCATTTCCACCGTCTATCATATTACAGCGAGAATTGGCTTCAGGCAATATTTATTTACCTCCCATTAAACATCCTCCTAATCCACAACTCAAGACATGGAGGGTGCTGGATCACTGTGATTTTCACCGAGGACATGGGCATAGCATTGATCAGTGCATAACTTTGAGGCATGTAATCCAGAAATTGGTTGATGAACGTAGGCTGGCATACCAACAAGAGTTGAATATTATTGATAATCCCATGCAGAACCATGCATGTCGCTTGCCAATCTCAATGCTTAGTACTTGAGAAGCACCGGTCCAGGTGCAGTGAAGAACAATCAGAAATTTAGAGTACTAGACATGAACCTGCTTTCGTCGGGCCTCCAAAACCAGACACTTGCAGCAGTTGCAATTTTAGTCCTTCATTTTTTTTATTGAGTCGAGTCATTATGGTCAGTCTAGTTAATGAGTCAAGTCTTACAATTCTACAGTTCAAGTTCAATGCCTAGTCCAGGGCCATTATCTTCTGCTTTTCTTCTTATTTTTGAGAGTTGTGAATCCTTAGCATCTTCAGGATAGCTCATGGGATGTAATAGTCTTTCTTTAAATGAAAATTTAGTTCCAATAGCTCATTTGTGTTTATTTCTCAAGTATGCCTCTGATCTTGATAACAATAACAATAAGACTCCCTCTTCAAATGAGGAAGAGATCGACGAAACTCCACTTGATTCACAGCGATTGCTTGAACAAAAGGAGGAGCGTCGATCTCAACCTTTCAAGGAAGAAATTGAAATTATAAGCATCGGCACTAAAACTTTAATTCAGTAAAATCCAATTGAAAATACATTACCCTCCAAAACAGCGCAAAGAATTAATAAAATCATTTCAAGGATAAGAGGATTGTCTAGAAGCACTACAACCGATACCAAAGGCAAGACATAGATAGAAAGCTCAAGAGAATGAAGAAAGTGAGAGAGATATGCTATACAAGGGGCATGGATTAGAAACAATTTTCATATCTCCAGTCAATGACCTTGGTTCCCAAATTCATAATATGAAGCTAACAAATTCAAGATAAGAAGTTCAAGAGCAAGCATTGAAAAGCGATCATCAAATATCAAGAGTTATAGATCCATAGGATATCAAAGAACAAGTTTCGTTCCATCAAAGTCGAAAGTACATATCAGAATCTTGAAAGAAGAAGATCCATTATCTTTACCTGGAAATACCGTCAAACTCTGTGAAAAAAAAAGAAAAAGAGAGAAATAAGAATAATAAAGCAAATTTATCAACCTAGATCAATTCTAAACCTGAACATTGGAAGGCCTCATTCGGCCGAACAAATCCCAGAATCATAACCCAATATCAAAAGAAATATCCGTTTGCAAACCCCTTTGAGCCTGAATAAAATTTCTTTGAAAACCCATCAAACTAGGGGCATCTGCCCTGAACTACCCGATGCCTGATCCCTACACTGGGGTACGTAGGCAGCTCGGTCAAACCGAGTTTGGTCGCTTCAAAAGAAAAAATTCAATCGTTTCAGAAAGAAAAGAAGAGAGTCAATCAAGTAGAGAAAAAAAATTCAATCAAAGAAAAAAAATCAATTTACCTTCAAACTAGGGGCATTCGTCCTGAACTACGCACAACCTTATTCTTACCCTGGGATACATAGGCAACCTGTTCACAGGTTCGGTCGAAATCTTTGTTGAACTTTAAGCCATTCTTTGAAAAGCCCTATCCTACCTATAAATTCCTTCAGATGTCCAGAATCAAAGATCTAAGCTTTAAAAAAATAAAAAATAAAAAGAACGGAGTTTGAAGATCTGCTAGACTGAAAACCTGAAAGGGCGGTGTAGGCAAAATTTAAGATCATTCCCCGGCTAAGTTGAAAACACAAAAGGGTGGCTTAGGAAAAAGCTAAGGGGATAGCCTGTTGGATCAAAACCTAGAAAGGCGGTTCAGGCAAAAGTTAAGGCTAGCACGGTCCGCCAAGTTAAAAACCCTGAAGATGTGACTTGGTCACGGTAAGATAATCATTATACGAAAGTTACAGCCAGAATCAAGACTGAAGATCGAAAGGAAGTTCAAGCAAGCTCAAGTGTCATCCTAGAAACTGGGGGGCGTTGAAACCAAGGAATTAAATCCTTGAGGCGTTACTGTTTTAAGGAAGAAGTTCAGTGTTTACCAATTGAGAAACTACTCTTTGAAAAGCTAAGACTTACCAAACAAAATGTTAACTAAGTCAGAAGCATCACTGTGTTTGTCAGTATAGTCAGTCAATCTTTGTTATTCTAAGTTCACTCATTCAGAGCTCCTCAATCTTTTGAGTAGTGTTCTTTATCCAAATTTCCTCTTTAGGAAGAGTCAATCGTCGTCCTTGTGTCCAAATGATGCAACTGTCTCGGTGAAAGAGGCTCGGTGTCGTCAGCTCCCTGCAATTATACATGCGCCAAGTTAATTCTGAAGGAAAGATCTCGAGAATCTAGTCAAAGAGCTTTGTTTTAAAGAAGGTCAGCTCAGAAGCATTCCGACGTAGAAACATCGGGAAGTGGAGTTTCTATAAGAGGACCATGCCCCAGAAAGGCACCTGAGGCTTGGAGGATTTCATATGTGATGATGATTGGGCCAGTTTCTCAGAAATATGAACCCTTAAAATTTTTAATTTCCTTCCTGGCAGTTGAATACTATCCTGGTCAAGAAATGCTTATCTAACACCTGTCAAAGGAAAAATCCAACTTCCCAATTTTCAGTATCCAAGAGAGCCGTTGCTCTAGATTACCAATCCCAGGTAGTTAGATCAAGGTTTCAGTTATCAAAATCCCCATAAGAAAAAACCAACAGTCTCTTTGCGAAAAATCTTGTTGAAGCTTCCTAAAAGCGTTCCTAAACCATTCTCGTTAGTCATGCTTCTTCATTCCTAAGGCTTATCGTCTCGTCATTCGTCAAAGTCTTAGTTTCCAATATCTTCATCGGGCACGATCTCTATTGTCCCCGATTTCATCATTCATTGATTTCAAGAAACTAAAGTTCATCAAATTCAACTTCACATCGAATTCAAGTTCATGAAAAATCTCCAAATTCTGCATCGTCAAAGTCATCAATTAATCAACAATTGATTAATCAAGCAATCTGAATTTGATCTCCCGTCTCGCTTGCAGACAGGTTAATTATCTTGACCTAGGCTCGCTCGCAGCCAGGTCAATCCCTTAGCTTTCCGTCTCATTCGCTGACAAGCTAATCCCTTCCGACCTTCTATCTCGCTCGCAGACAGGTCAATCATCTTGACCCAGGCTCGCTCGCAGCCAGGTCAATCCCTTACCTTTCCGTCTCATTAGCAGACAAGCTAATTCATTTTGATCTTCCGTCTCGCTCGCAGACAGGTCAATCCTCTTTGATTCGCTCTCGCTGACCCTCCGTCCTGCTGGCCACATCTCATTCGCAAACAGGTCAATTTCATAGACAAATCAAATTATCTTTAGCTTCCATCCCGTTGACCCTGTCTCATTCGCAGACAGGTCAATTTTGCAGACAAGATAATTTCTTTTGACCTTCCGTCTCGCTCACGGACATGTCAATATTCTCGATCCCAGGCTCGCTCGTAACCAGGTCGATCCTTTAGCCATGAGTCTTACTCGCAGACATGCTAAATCCTTCCGATCTCCTGTCTCGCTTGCAAATAAGTTAAATCTCTCTGAGCCCGTACTACTAAGGTGTCTTGTTCTCTTCGAGTCCATACAACCATGGTCTCTTATTCTCTTTAAGTATCATACAAATGTAATGTCTCATTTCCTTGGAATCCGTATAAATATGGTATTTCATTCTCTCCGAGTCCATACAACTATGGTCCCTTATTCTCTTTGAGCATCATACAAATATGATATCTCATTTCCTTCGAATCCGTAAAAATACGATATTTCATTCTCTTCGAGTCCATACAACTATGGTCTCTTATTCTCTTTGAGCATCATACAAATGTGATGTCTCATTTCCTTGGGAGTATCATACAAATGTGATGTCTCATTTTCTTTGAATCCGTAAAAATACGGTATTTCATTATCTTCGAGTCCATACAACTATGGTCTCTTATTCTCTTTGAGCATCATATAAATGTGATGTCTCATTTCCTTTGAATCCGTATAAATACGGTATGTTATTCTTTCTGAGTCCATTCAAAAATGGTCTATTAATTCTCTTTGAACATCATACAAATATGATGTCTCATTTCCTTGGAATCCGTAAAAATATGGTATTTCATTCTATCCGAGTCCATTAAAAATGGTCTCTTAATTCTCTTTGAACATCATACAAATATGATGTCTCATTTCCTTGGAATTCGTATAAATACGGTATTTCATTCTCTCTGAGTCCATTAAAAAATGGTCTCTTAATTTTCTTTGAACATCATACAAATATGATGTCTTGTTTCTTGGAATCCGTAAAAATACGGTATTTCATTATATCTGAATTCATTTAAAAATGGTCTTTTGTTCCTTTTTGGGATCCATATAAATATGATGTCGGAACTGTACAAATACAGTATTTCATCCTTTCTGAGTCCATTTAAAAACGGTCTCTTGTTTCTCTTTGGGATCCATATGATGTCTCATTTCCTTAGAGTCTGTATAAATACGACATTTCATTCTCTGTAAGTCCATTCGAAAATGATCAATCTCTTATTTCCTTTTGGCCTGTACAATTACAGTGCCTCATTTCTGGTTAGCCTGTTTGAAAGCGGTATCCATTCGAAAATGATCTCTCATTTCCTCATTGCCCATTTGAAAACGGCGTTGCCTCATAATTATCTTTCATTTTGAGTTGCATAATTTTTACAATCAGATTGGATCCATTTCTCCATTATTCTGAACCACCAAGTCACGGTGTTTAGAGTAAATGATTTTTGATAACATTCTAATTCTAGGACTTCATCTAGGGCATTAGGTTAGGTTGCATTGTCAAGTGAATCCTTTGTTGATTAACGCTACGGAAAATGGTTTTGTCATTTTTGCTTTGGTATTCGATGACTACGTCATCTTTACCAAAGATGGGCATCTGTAGACACCCCCTTTTTGCTATACTTTAAAAAGCAAAAGATTTGATAATTTGCCAAGTCTCGAGTCCATATTCCGCAATAGATTAGGCATCCATGCATTCTAGGGTAGATTTCATCTCATTTTAGATGTTTGGAAGTTGATTCGCAATCCTAAATATTTCTAGGGTGTTTCAATGGTATCTGGAAGATGAAAGTTCAAGTTTCCAAGCAAGTGTAAAAACCTGTTATTTTTAGAATTTTTAGGGTTTCCCTCATTTTTGCACTGCAGGGGTATTTTGGTCTTTTCCTATGTGATTCATTTGATCCCTAGACCGTGTCTGAGAAATCCCAGGTCGTTTCTTGAATTTTGGGAAACCTGCTATTTTGGAATTTCTTAGGGTTTTTCCTAGTTTCACCAAATTTTGTACCTCATGGGTAATTTGGTCATTTTCAATGTGTTTCATTTGACCTCTAGGGTGTGTCTAAGGAATCTTAGATCATTTCATGAATTTTGGAAAGCCTGCTAAATTTAGAGTTTCTCAGAGGTTTCGCTTGACTTGGAAACTTTATGTGTCAAGGGCATTTTGGGTATTTTCAGGGAGTACCAAATGATCCTGTTTGATATTGCCCACCAAGAGGACTCAATTTTAAAAGTTTCTATTTTTGAAGTTTGACCACAAAGACTTTCTAATTTTAACTTTCTCCTTTAAGGGGTGAACCAATTTGAGGGTATTTTGGTTGCATTTGGATGTGTAATGGTCGAGTAGGGCTATTTTGGTCCGAAAAATTATTTTTTCTAAAAAGGATTGTTCGACCATATGTCGATGCTGCACCATAAATGTCATATGGGTTGGATTCATCAATAAAAAATTTAAATTTAAAAGATTTTATTGAATTTTCATTGAAAAAACTCAAAAAACATGTCATAAGGCCCATTGGGCTAAAGCCCACAAGGTGGGGGTCCATGTGGACCCACCCATGTGGGTCGGCCACCTAAGTGGGCGCCCCACATGAGGAGGCCACATGCAAAAACGTCCAACATGGGATGAGGTGGTTGGTGACATCATATTTGTTTTGAAAAAAGAATAAAGAAATGAAGAGTTATAATTAGAAAGGGCTTGTACGATCAAGTTACTAAAACAACCATAAAATTTTACCTTCTTATCCAACAAATTTGCCGTTATACTTGTTTCAAATGTCTCGAAATGATCTACAACTTTATAGTTTATGAATTTTCCTTAATCAACATCTAAATTGGTAAAAAATGAGCTCAAATATCGGGTAGTCCTTTTTGGACGAAAATCATTCATAAAAGTTAGTTTCCTATGTGAGAAGGCTTCTAGATTGATCTTGAAGTATCTCCATTATGTCATTTAACATTGCTTAGCTTGCAAGAAACAAGGTTTAGAAATAAGTTCAATATGAAAATCAAAGAATGAGAAAGTCAAAGCACAAATTGGAAACTAACTAAAGGTAGGAGTCCTCACATTGGAAACTTCCAAATCCAATCTAACCCTAACTTTTTCTATAAAAACAAAGCAAGAACAACATTGGCTGCTCTCTAGAAATTTTCATCCCTCTCTCTCCTCCATCTTGGAATTTGTTCCATTGTTTTGTATGCGTTGGTGTTCATCTCTATCACTTGGTTCTATTCAAAGTGCTTTCATATATTCAACATATTCAGCATTGGAGGCTATTCGAGATTTTCTTTACGATTAAAAGGGTAAATCAAAGCGTATATCCAAGGATTACTTACCCTAGAGACAAGGAGAGCTAGCAAGGTTGGTTCCAAAACCCTCTTTCATGTAGTTTAAACACATGCTATGATTGAATTTGTGATTTTCTTTGAGAAGCTATGAAGATAAAATTGTTTGTATGTGAAATTTTGAGGAGATGAGATCAGGTTTAGGTTATTTCATAATCTAAAATTTTTCCTGAAAATTTTATTTTTTAATATTAAAATCCAATTTTTGAAATTAAGAGGGTTTAAATCCACTTTACAAAGCAAATTTAATAAGCCTCTGAAATCTCTTGAATTTTTCAATCTCTGAGTCTTTTGTGTATTAAAGAGTATAGAAATCTGAAATTTTCAGAAATTTTAACTTCGTTTTTACTACAATTTGACCTTTTAAACTTTACCCTTAAAGGGGTAAAATTCCAAAGATCGAATTTAAAAAGATGTCAAAACAGATAAAAAATCAATGGAAATTTAAACATAATAGACTTTTAAGGTTTTGGAATAGGACGAAAGTTTTGAAGAATTTTGGAGTTTAGTTAAGGGGTTTAAAGATTTATTTAATTCTAAGGGCATTTTAGGAAAAAACTAATTTTCGAACAATTTGTAGGGTTTCCAGAGATGAAATTTGGATGAGAAGTGATTAAGATTTAATCTAATCGTCTATGAATTTTTCAAGATTTTTGGTTGCTATTAGATATTTATTTATGATTTTTATGCCAAATCATGCTATATTAAATCAGAAAAAATAGTAAATTGCAATGCAAAATTATGAAAATATTTTATTTAGAGTTACTTCTGGAATTACATGTTTTTCATAAAGTTTGGATTAATTTGGATTAAATTTACTATGTGATTCTTTGTAATTTCATAATCTGGACAGATATTGTTAAAATAAATAATTGATAGTAAATCATCTTTAAAATTCCTGAAAATATTACAGTAATCTTCTCTGGTCAAGAGAAAGCTACTGTAAAAATGTCATCTTATTTAGATTAGATATTATATGAGTTTATGTGTAAATTTATAATCTGGACAAAAATCTTCAACATGGGAAAACTGATAGTAAATCATATTTACAATTCATGGAAATTGAACAGTAACCTTCTCTAGTCAAGACCAAGTTACTGTAAACATTTGAACTTATTTAGATTAGATGTGCTATGAGTTGCTGTGTAAATCTATAATCTGGATAAAACTCTTCAACATTGGAAAATTGATAGCAACACATATTTATAATCCATGAAAATTTTACAGTAATCTGCTCTTGTCAAGAGAAAGCTACTGTAAAAATTTCAGCTTAATCTGAATAGATTTGCTATAAGTATTCAAAATAAATTCAAATTGTTATCAAAAATTTTCAAAACAATTCTAATGCTCTATCATGTATTCAATCTTTAAACTATTGAAATATAAACTTTAGGAGTCATGGATTTCCTTTGCTAATTAGCAATGCTATGATAGTTTAATCGCCAAGATTGCGTTCATAATCGTATCTTAATTGCAATCAATCCTTCATAATTTAAGCATTTAAATTATAGTATGTTGTTGGCTCTGAGGTCCACTGTCCACAGAAATCCTGAGAAATATGCTAGGCAATAACATACTATAACTTACGTGTTAAATTATGCAAGGGTGGAAAGCACGATTCCCTTTCATGAATGCAACTCAAGGCTGAAATTCGTCAAGCCCTAGAGCCTTTAGTATTCCTTAGATGTTAGGAATCGAAAATCTTTAAAAAATTAAAAATTAATAACTTAATAAATTAAGATTATTTGATCCAGGCTTTTGGAACCGTTGGATAACGGTATATTTTCGTAAGGACCTTTAGAACCAATTAGGAACACTTACGTCATGTTCTAGGTTTTAGGATGTCCTAAAGTTAGGGAGTTCAGCCTCATCACCACCGATTGTTATTATTAGCAATTGAGTAATTGATCCAGTTACACTAGTTACCCATTTTTCCCATAGGACAAGCCTAGTTACCTAGGATGTAAGTTCACCTGCATTAGTTTAAGGGATGTCTTGCACTTAGATAGGACCATATAGCATCTTAGATTGAGTCCTAGGATAATAAAATCTACTCAACTTGAACTAAATAATCTCTCTTAAACTATTGAAACAGTCCTTGCAGTCCAGATTAGTGTCCTCGATGTCTTAGCCATGTAGCTTAGTTCAGGCACCGAACTAAGATCCACTCTAATTCCAGTGAGGCTTGGATACGTAGGCAGCTTTGGATGCTTTGAATGGCATACCGAGCACGAGTCGGCCCACCAGAAATGGTGGGATTTTGTATATTAGTTTTTTATAAATTCTTAACTAAATATATATGATTTTTCTCAAATTAGAATTTTAGGAGAGCATTCACTTAGATTGAATCCAAATAAATTAACACATTAAGGAATACATTGAAATTAGATTTTAGGATGCATGTCACATAGTTCGCACATTAATAAAGAGTTAAATGAGCCATTTAAAAGAAATTCAAGAGAGTTAACTTTTGGAATTGAATACCAGATTACCAGGCAAGAATGGTGCTTATGGTGGTAATTTCCCATACCTTCCATTATCGTAATCAGGTAGCGAATCTAGATTTCTAGTCATTTATGGGTCCTAGATCTCTTATCTAGGTGGCAACTCTCTCATTCTCTTTTGCATGGAATTCGGATTGCTTTAGTTATCCCAAGTGCACGGAAAAGATGAATTAAATCAATAATAAAAAGCACACGCCATTCGTGTGGGTACAAGAGACGAAGAGAGAGGGAGGCGGGCCCCGCCGCCCCTCTCGCGAGATCGGGTCCCACAGATATGTGTAAATTTTCAAGAATAACACAAACAGAACATGAACCATAAGACATAAGTCCATAACGAGTTACTTACACTTACAAACTTACATAGTTAGATGATAAAATTACTTTACATATTTACAATAAGAAAATGTTGAAAAACCCAGTAAGACAGTAACTAACTCAGTGAACTAAGAAGTAAGAACAAAACAGAGTGCGAAGTCCTAAACTCCTAAGTCCTAAGTCCTAACCCAAAAATTGGAACATTCAAGAAAAATATAAACATTCAAGTATTCAAGAGGTAGTATGAAATAGACAAATAGATTCGAAGCTTTTAAATCCTGCAAAATTGAAACATAAAATTAAAAATAACCCTATGAATTATGAAATAGAGAAACAAATTTGAAGCTTTGAAACCCAAAATTTAAAAAATAACAGATTCTCCAATATTGAAAAAAATTCGAACTATGAAGCTTTAAAAAACAAAATAGAGATAATAGATTTGAAGCAAACCATTAGAATGTCAACATTGAAACAGATTCGAGCTTTGAAGTTTGAAACCCTAAAAAATTTGAAAAATTACCTAATGGTGACTCATATTCGGCTTGCGGGAGTTCGTCCAGTGAGATGAGAACCACCAAAAAGCACAAACCCAAATTAATTGTTGAAAGACACAAACCCTAGTTGAAAGGCCTAAACCCAGAAAGACAGAAACCCTAGTTGAAGCCTGAAGGCACAAACTTATAAACCCAGTTCAAAGGTACAAACACAGAGTCTCAATTGAAACTTGAAAGGAACAAACCCACAAGGCACGAGACCCAGTTGAAACTTGAAAGGCACAAACCCTAGTTGAAACCTGAAACTTCAAAGGCTCTGTAACTTCGTCTCATCGATTTTTGGAGAAACGAATGAGAAAATGAAACCCTAGCTTCTGCCTTCTGGAACAAACAAAACCTTAGCTTTTGGAACAAACGAAACCATGAGTTTTGGAGAAACGAGAGTCGAGAGACGGAGAGAAGTAGAGAAAACGAAACCCTAAGTCCCTAGCTTCTACCTTCTGGAACAAAGTCACAAATGATTGATAAAACCCTAGCTTTTGGAATTTGGAGAAACGAGAGACGGAGAGAACTCAGAGATGAGAGAAGTAGAGAACCCTAGTTGAAATCGTAAAGAGAAAAGGACTCGGTCACCTTAAATTTGTAAAATCATGTGAAATTACTAAAATAGCCTTAACCCTAGGTAACATTTTTACATTTTCAAATTTACATTTTTTGGGCATTTTAGTCTTTACATGAGTAATTCGGTTTTTCGGGTAACCGAAATTTTAATGGTCTTACACCGAAACCGAAAACCGAATTTCCAATGGTCTTACAACCGAAATTGAACCGATTGAGGGAAAAATAGAACCGATAACCGAAATAAGGTTCGATTATTCGGTTAACCTCGAATATTGCACAGCCCTATTTACTTGTAGCAACTCAATCTTGATGGGAGCTAGCTTAAAATGTCATTTGATAGAAGATCCTACAAGATGGAGTGAAGATTTGAAGACCTCGTCCAAGTTAAGCATCGAACGGAGCATATTGAAGATCACGCTCAAGAGAAGACTCAAGAGATGTGATTTCTGAATATGCGTTATATCTCTAACACTCTTGATGTTTTCTCTATCAAGGTACACTCTCTTGGACCCCTCAAATTTCTTTTTTAATGTTCAAGAGAAAAGCAAAAAGGGTTGCAAAGTTCTCCTGTCAAAAATTAACATGTAAATACTCATTTCGCCCATTACATACAAATTGCACAATCCATGTGCCTGTAGACACCCTCGTGTTGGTACACTTTAGCCAACAATAACCTAATATATTGATCCGTGGAATTTCACTGGTAAAATATGCATCCTCAAATTTTCTGAAAACCAAAATGATAAAGAGATGTACCTGGTAAGATGATTAGATCCGAAAAATTGAAAAAATACCCTGATTGGTGAATTTAGTATGTTAAATCCATGTGAGAGTCCCTCTATCATGGATTTATATGTTTTAGGTCATTAATATCTCGATCTGACTTTACGGATAATCAATCGGGACAAAATAAGCTAGGGTCACTCACAGCCCGGGCCCTGATTCCATTCCGAGACCCGGTTTCCGTAAATCTTTAGATCGAGGGTAGATCTTGACCTGGGTGTCTTTCTTTACCAAGGATTTGTGATCATTTAGTCAAAATAATATCAATCAAGTTTAATCTCAAATCCGGATTAAACATTGGATTACTTAACTAAGCAAAAAACTAGTGAAAAGTCACGGATCAAGGCGGGATAAGCGAGATCCGTCAAAATCATCCCATTAAATCATTGATAACAGAACTTGTTGATGTCTCAATGATTGTCAATATCATGGTTTAATGGTTTAACCGTTGACCCAAAGTTGATCGAATCAGTTGGTTCGTTTAGATCGTCGATCTGCTCGATCTTTGGAAAAACGATTTACAGGCGGAGATCGGGGGCCCTCACTAGTCAAAAATTTCAAAATTAGTATTTCTATGGCAATATTGGGCTTAAAAGAACGAGGAGAAATCAACGATTCCAATGGCGAAGGAATTATCGAAATCGGACTTCAAAATCTCCTGAAAACCACATTTTTTCGATTTTCACATTCAAAATATTTGGAAAATCTCTTACAAAGATTCTAGGAGATTTGGAAGCATCATCTCATCCATTCTTTTGATTCCCTAAGGATTGCAATTGATCTCAACCACACAATCTTAGTCCATATCTTTGCAAAGATTTCAGGATATTTGGAGACCCAATCTCGCCCGTTCTTTCGATCACACGGAGATTGCAGTTGATCGCAGCCATCCAAATTGTTGCCATTCTCTACAAAGGCAACCAATTTGGACATTTTCTTTGTCCTCCAAATTTGTTTCCACAGTCACAAAGATTCCTGGGACAAGTGGCATAATCTTGGACCCTGAATTGATTTTAAATCTTTAGTGCTCGATCCATGCCACACAAATGCTTGCCATTTTTTACATGGCAATGTCCAAATGAGAAACTGCTAAAAAGTGGGGAGAATATTCTAGAAGGATTCCATCTTGGCCATTCTTTTTCCTTCCTTTTTCCCTCACTCAATCTTCACCCTACACCTCTAGGCCCTAAAGATGGCAGTTTAGCCCATCCCTCACCTATAAATACCCCCTCCCCCCTCTTCATTCATTACATTATTTTCAGCCCTCCCTCCCCCTAAATTCTGCCCCAGACTTCCCCTTCCCCCTCTCTCATTTCTTCTTACCCTCCCTCGGTGGTGGTGGAAACGCTAAGGAATCGAGTCATCTCTGAGGAATCGTCTTCATCACCTGGAGCAAAAATCGACATCAAGCCTTGGGAGAGGTAGGCCATCATTTTATTCTTCATTTTTGGCCCATTTTAATGAACCAAATCTTTTGAAGTCACACACCATTCCTGAATCTAATATATTGTATATGCAAATGCAGTGCCTGTGCATGCATCCGTACATCATGTACATGTGCTATGCATAGACATACAAACATTTGTTGCATATAACTAACTGTATCATGGTCAATCATCAAAACACAGTGTGTGTAAATGTGGAGAATAAGCCTACGGACATAAGCTCAAAGAAACAGATCTGCATGCTATGGTATAAAAATTAATGTTCTGTGTGGACCCAAGGCTCGTGGATTGAATACCTATGCCCAAATGACTCATGCATACATGCACATGTGCACATGATGTGTGTATTATTCATGTTAAATATTTAACCGTTTCCATCTGGCTGAAACATTGAAGTGGCCCGACACCCCAACCCAACTCGGGCTGCACCTCAACAGACCCTAGGCCTAGACCTGACCCAATTCATGTTACACCCCTTGAACCCCCTGACACACACCTTGATGGCACCCTGGGTTACTCCTTGGTTGCACCCTAGTTGCACCCTGGTGTGGGACCCGATCCCGCGAGAGGGGTCGCGAGCGCGAGCCGCCACGCTCTCTCTTGGTCTCTCGTACCCACGCGATTGGCGTGTGCTTTTTATTATTGATTTTAATTACCCAACCAAGCAGGTAGCAACCAAGCCATCGGGTGCAAACAAACGTGCAACCCAGTACCCATAAGGGCAGGGGTAAGCCGCCGAGCCTAGCAAGGTTTTAATTCATCTTTTCCGTGAACTTGGGATCACTAAGGTAATCCGAATTCCACGCAAAAGAGAGTGACAGAGTCGCCACCTAGATGAGGGATCTAGGACCCATAATTGACCAGAAATCTAGACTCGTTACCTGGTTACGAGAATGGAAGGTATAGGGAGTTACCATCACATGCACCATTCCTGCCCGATAATCGGTCTTCAATTCCAAAAGTTAACTCTTTTGAATTTCTTTTAAATGGCTCATTTAACTCTATATTAATGTGCGAACTACATGGCATGCATCCTAAGATCTAATTTCAGTGTAATTCCTAAATATGTATCTTAATTTTCTTAATTTGTTTGAATTCAATCTATGTGAAAGTTCTCCTAAAATTCTAATTTCATGGAAAGTCCTAAGTGATTTAATTACTTTTAATTTAAGGATTAATGTACAAAACCCCACCACTTATGTGTGGAGCTGACTCGGGCTTGGTATGCCACTGAAGTATCCAAGTTGCCTACGTATCCCAGCCTCGCTGGAATCAGAGTCGATCGTAGTTCGGTGCACTTAAACTAAGCTACTTATGCCTAACTCATCTAGGACACCGATCTAGACTGGATTGACTGTTTCAACAGTTTAAGAGAGATTATTTAGTTCAAGTTGAGTAGCTTTTATTATCCTAGGACTCCATCAAAGATGCTATATGGTCCTATCTAAGTGCAAGACATCCCTTTGACTAATGCAGGTGAACCTACATCCTAGCTAACTAGGCTTGTCTTATGGAAAAAAAGGGTGACTAGTGTAACTAGATCTATTGGCACGGTTGCTATCCATAGCAAACGACCGTGATGAGGCTAGACTCCTAACTCTATGACTCCCTAAAACCTAGGACATAACGAGACGTAAGTGTTCCTAAGGGGTCCTAAATGTTCCTACGATAGGAGACCGTAATCCAACGGCTCCTAAGACGCGGATCGAGTTAATTCGATTTGTTAAACTTAATGATTTTTTATTTTTGAGGATTTTCGATTTCTAAACATCTAAGGAATACCAAAGGCTCTATAGTTAACAAGTTTCAGCCTCGACTCGCAACCATGGAAGGGAATCGTGCTCTCAGCCCTTGTATAATTTAGCACGTAAGTTATAGTATCTTATTGCCTGGCATATTTCTCAGGATTTCCGTGGACAGTGGACCTCGAAGCCAATAACATACTATAATTTACGCACTCTAATTATGCAGGATTAATCGCAATTAATATACGATTACGGTTGCGATCTCGGCAGTTGGACTATCGCGGTATAGCGAATTTACAATGGAGATCTATGAACCCTAAGGTTTCTGTTTCAAAAAAGTTAGGGATTAAATTCATGATGTAAAGTTAAGATTTTTTGGAAGTTTTTACTGACTTTTATGTTGATTTGCTATTAAATTATGATTTATTAACATTAAGACCAGATTGCTAGGATTACACAGAAACCCTAAGCAATCAAACCCCAAATCAGCTGAAACTTTTTTAGTAAGAAGATATAAATGATTTTGGCTTACTGGGAAAATTTAATGAATTATCATTAGGATTTGATATCAATTTCTGATTTTCCAAAATTTAAATCAGATTATAGATTAACATAGTAACTTATAGCATATCAATTTCAAATTAATCCAAACTTTCACAGAATAAATATGATCATGAGATTAGACTACTGTATGACTTTCATGAACTTTTATTACGATTTGATGCAAATTGAAATTGACACAAAAATCGGATGAAACCAAAGAATTACTTAAAAAGCAAACCTAATAGTATCCTAAAATTAAATAAAAAATTCCAGTAGATATATAATAGATTATAAAATTTTCTATCAAAATTTGAAAACTTAAAAATTAAATCTCCTCCATAAAATCGATTTTTAAATAGAAAAGGGGAATTTGTTTCCTAGAAATTGAAACCCATTTATTAAAATAAATTACAAAACCATATTAAAACATTGTAAAACCAATTGAAAATTTTTATCTAACATTCTAGTAACCTAATTTACTGGTTTGTAAAGAAAATTTTCAAAAATTTACTAATTTAATACGAAAAAGAATTACGGCACATAAAACGAAAAAGCGATTAGAAAACAAATAAAAAAACCTTTTTTCAAAAAACAATTTCATGAAAAATTCAATTTATTATTGAAAATTAATTCTGGAGAGTTTCATCAATTTTTAAAATATTTTGATATTTATTAAAAATGGCCGAAATTTAAAATAATTTAAAACCGGATTAAACAAATTCAAAAAAATTCGAAACTTTTTGGGTATTCTGGAAATCAAAACATTAGTTTGGAAATAAGATTTCACAAATTTTGGACATTGGTTGATATACTTTTGGATTCGTTCATCAAGAAATAACCCCTTTCGGGGTTATTATTTGAAAAATAGAATGAAAATTAAAACGGCCAAACCGTGATTGAAAATTATTTCCAGTAGTATTTTATTTTATAGAAATCCCAAAAAATATCAGTTTTTAAATAAACCCACGTTTTCTAACACTTGCTTTGATAATCCAATTTAAATCCATATTGAATAAAAAACGAAAGAAAAATCATTATTAAATTGAGGAAATTTAATTTTTTTGTGAAATTTTGAATTTTGAAAACTTATAATCTATATTATAATATACTGAAATTTCAAGAAAAAATTCATTGATTTGATCTATCAAAAGTAAAACCCTAGCATGTTTTTCTACTTTTGATATTACAAAGATAAAGATCCTACCGTTGATCGTGCTCCTTGTCTCTAGGGTGCGTAGATCCGAGGTATATGCTTTGTCGCACCCTTTTATATGATGAAGAAGACCCAAAGAACACCCCAAAGGTCCTTGATGTGTGATTTGTTGAAGAAGAAAAGGGATTTCAAAAATCCCTTTTGTGAAGAACCCTTGAGAGATATGAACACATTTCAAGAGAGAAGTTTTTTTTTTTTGAGGAGAAAGAAAAATGACGAATTTGGATTTTTTTCATTATTTTCTAGGATTGTTTGCTTTGATTTTTATATAAAAAAGCTAGGGTTAAGAGAGAAATAGTAGTTTCCAATGTGAGAGCTCTCTTTTTGGCTTGTTTCCAATTTTCCTCTCTTGCTTTCTTTCTTTCTTGTTTCCAAATTGGATTTAATTCCAATCTTAATTTCTTGTCAATCAAGACATGCTATTCTTTATTCCACATTGCTTCTTTGGAAGAAAACCTTTTTTAAGCAATCATTCATCTTTTCCTTCTTTCCTTCTTTTCTTTTTTTTATTCTTTTTATTTTTCTTTTAACAAATATGATGTCACCATTGTGACATCATCAAGGTTGGGTGCTCAACTCATGTGGGTCAGCCATGTGGGGCGCCCACCATGGTGGTTGACCCATATGGGTGAATCCACATGAGCTCCATCTTTGCGGGCTTTAGCCCAATGGGCCATTTCACACGGGTTTTAGGTTTTTCCGTAAAAATTCAATAAAATCTTTTTAAATTCAACATTCTATATATTGACCCAACCCATTTGACATTTATGGTGCATCCCTCACACATGATCAAACCATCTTTTTTGGGAAAATAATTTTTTGGACCAAAATGCCCCTATTTGACAATTACATATCCAAATGTGACCAAAATAACCTTAAATTGGTTCACCCCTAAATGGAAAAGTTAAAAATGGAAAGTCTTTGTGATCAAACGTCAAAAATAGAAACTTTTAAAGTTGGGTCATTTTGATGAGCAATATCAAACAGGATCATTTGGTACCCCCTGAAAGTACTCAAAATGCCCTTGACACATAAAATTTCCAAGTCAAGCGAAACCCCTGAGAAATTCTAAATTTAGCAGGTTTTCCAAAATTCAGGAAATCATTCATAATCTCTCAGACATATTTCGGGGATAAAAAGAATTACACAGGAAAAGACCAAATTACCCCGAGGTGCTAGAATTTGGCGAGACTAGGGAAAACCCTAAGAAATTTCAAAAATAGCAGATTTTCGAAAATTTATGAACGGACTCAAGATTTCTTAGACACAACTTATGAACCAAATATGATATATTGGAAATGTCTAAAATACCCCCGAAGTGCAAGACTAAGAGAAAATCTTGAGAGATCTAAATTTAGCTGGTTTCCCAAATCTTACGAAATTAGTCATAATCCATCAGCCGTACCCTCGAGATGGTTTTGGACATATGAAAAATGATTGAAATATCTATAAGATGATGAAAATCTGGAAGCCCTATGAGTTTCTAAAAATAGCAGCTTTTTCAAAATTTGTAAAATCACTCAAGATTTCTCAAATATAACTCGGGGGTCAAACGAGACACATCGGGAATGACCAAGATACCCCTGCAGTGCAAAATAGGCAAAAATGAGGGAAACCCTGAAAATTCTAAAAATAGCAGGTTTTTTCATTTGCTTGGAAACTTGAACTTTCATCTTTCAGAGGCCAAAGGAACCCCCTAGAGACGTTCATGATCGCGAATGAACTTCAAAACTCACATAATGAAATGAAATTTACCCTAAAATGCATGGGTGCCTAATCCTAGGTAGAATACGGACTCGAAACTTGACAAACTACCAAAACTTTTACTTTTTTAAAGTCTAGCAAAATGGGGGTGTCTACAGAAGCCCCTCTTTTGTAGAGATGACGTAGTTATCGAATACCAAAGCAAAAGTGACAAAACCATTTTGCATAGCGTTAATCAACAAGTGATTCACTTAACCAAATGCAACCTAAATGCAAACACATGCAACCTAACCTAATGCAAGATCCTAGACGAAGTCCTAGATTGTAATAAAAAATCATTTATTCTAAACACCATGAGATAGCAGTTTAGAATAACGGAGAATCAGATTTACTCTGGGTGCAAAAATCTTGCAATCCAGAACAAAAGATGATTATGATGCGGCGCCGTTTTCGAACGGGCAATGAAGGAATGGGATACCATTTTCTGCTCTGTTTTGAAGCTGGCTTCTCTTCCTTACAGACTAGAGTCTCAAGAGGTTTTTCACAATTTTGGGCAATACTGCCTTGGGCAGTGACATCTTCAGTCATAATATCCATGTTGATGAAGTGCTCAGAACTTTGACATTGACAACAATGGGTGGACATATAATGTATCTGATTCTTTACTTGAATGACTTCGCCAACTACCATGGCTGTCTGCAGAGAGGTTCATGAAGAATTTCTCCATCTTTATGAACGTATCATTTTGAGACGATTTCAATGCATCATAGAGGCTATGATTTTTGTCCTTAGAGGCAATAGTGGCTGGGCCAAGTTTCTCATCCAGCTGAGCCTTAATATATTGATTATCTTCCTTAAGTTCTTTCATCTGTTGGACAAGCAGAGCCAGGGTTTCTGTGACATGAAAGAGTTAGAAATTTTCCATAGAATCTGCCATAGGTAGGAAAAAGTGGATAGAGAGACTTTCAACACAAATGGGGAGTTAAATTTTCTCACTTAATCCAGAATAAGTTCAAACCCAAGAAATTTTTCAAGATTCTCAGTGATGACCAATCCTGACATAGAAACAATAAACACGAGATGTAAGCTTGACATTCAGGAAAATTTTCTTTTCTATGATTGATATGATAATTATGATACGACTAGTTAAGGAATGGGAGATAAAAGGATGGTTCCTCAAAACAAATAAACATAACAATGATGACATGATAGCACATGGGGATGCCTCTGGTTTAAGGATTATCGGAATGAACTCTGAAGGAATTTAGAAGATGATCTTGAAAAAGGTTCCCCCTAGAGTCAGAAGAAATTGACTATAAGCTAGGGATACAATGATCTTAAGAGAAAGAAGATCTAGGCTAAACAATCTGAATATGTAAACTACATCCCAGATGTATGAACTGCCCTAGGGAAAGCCTAAGCGATAGGTCACACGACCTATAATAACACAAGCATGACTAGACCATTGAGAGAGAGAAATCAGGATATCATAATCATATGATTTAGCAAGATCGTGCATGATAGATCTGAGAGATAGATCGAGAGGAAGCTATCCTATGAAATCTTTGGAATGATGGGATTTATATCCTAATCACAAAGGGAAAGTTTTTTAATCTCCTTACATTTTAACCAGGGTTACCTGAAGGCATCAATCCTAATCCTGATCTAGCGGAGTGGAGAAAGAATCTCGACTCTTGACTTTATTTGTGTACCTAAGGACCGATCGCAGCCATTGGAAGATGGACTACTGCCTAATCTAGACACCATTAGATAAGATATCCTAATCTAAGCTCACACACGTGATGCACGTGTGTTCGTATACTATATGCATGTGTGGGGTAATCTATTGGTAAGGCCAAGAGCTCCCTTAGCACGAATCCGTGCTCAATATATTGTACCAGTGTCCGGTGTATCAGTACGTGAACAAGAGATCCGTTTACGCACCATAAAGGTACTAGGCTAAGAGTGGAATGCTTCTCTAACACAGAGGCACCAGGTGATGAAATCCCAGTCAACCATGCTAGATAACACTCTGGATTCCTAAAATAGGATGTGTGTGCATGTGAGATGCAAGTGATGTAAGTGTGTGCAATATGTTTACACAATCTATGATGCATTCAGGTTTTGTTAGATTAAGTATTTATGTGATGAGAAAGTAAGCAAACTAATCTACCAAGCATATAAGATAGAGTTTTCATGAGCCAATTAAAATCAATTCAGATGAGTTATCCTTTAGAATTTTAATGAAGTTAGGTGGTCCCCAGCAGAGTCGCCAAACTGTGGGACCCAATCCCGCGAGAGGGGTGGCGAGCGCGAGCCGCCACGCTCTCTCTTGGTCTCTCGTACCCACGCGATTGGCGTGTGCTTTTTATTATTGATTTTAATTACCCAACCAAGCAGGCAGCAACCAAGCCATAGGGTGCAAACAAACGTGCAACCCAGTACCCATAAGGGCAGGGGTAAGCCGCCGAGCCTAGCAAGGTTTTAATTCATCTTTTCCGTGAACTTGGGATCACTAAGGTAATCCGAATTCCACGCAAAAGAGAGTGACAGATTCGCCACCTAGATGAGGGATCTAGGACCCATAATTGACTAGAAATCTAGACTCGTTACCTGGTTACGAGAATGGAAGGTATGGGGAGTTACCACCACATGCACCATTCCTGCCCGATAATCGGTCTTCAATTCCAAAAGTTAACTCTTTTCAATTTCTTTTAAATGGTTCATTTAACTCTATATTAATGTGCGAACTACATGACATGCATCCTAAGATCTAATTTCAGTGTAATTCCTAAATGTGTATCTTAATTTTCTTAATTTCTTTGAATTCAATCTATGTGAAAGTTCTCCTAAAATTCTAATTTCATGGAAAGTCCTAAGTGATTTAATTACTTTTAATTTAAGGATTAATGTACAAAACCCCACCACTTATGTGTGGAGCCGACTCGGGCTTGGTATGCCACTGAAGTATCCAAGTTGCCTACGTATCCCAGCCTCGCTGGAATCAGAGTCGATCGTAGTTCGGTGCACTTAAACTAAGCTACTTATGCCTAACTCATCTAGGACACCGATCTAGACTTGATTGACTGTTTCAACAGTTTAAGAGAGATTATTTAGTTCAAGTTGAGTAGCTTTTATTATCATAGGACTCCATCAAAGATGTTATATGGTCCTATCTAAGTGCAAGACATCCCTTTGACTAATGCAGGTGAACCTACATCCTAGCTAACTAGGCTTGTCTTATGGAAAAAAAGGGTGACTAGTGTAACTAGATCTATTGGCACGGTTGCTATCCATAGCAAACGACCGTGATGAGGCTAGACTCCTAACTCTATGACTCCCTAAAACCTAGGACACAACGAGACGTAAGTGTTCCTATGGGGTCCTAAATGTTCCTATGATAGGAGACCGTAATCCAACGGCTCCTAAGACGCGGATCGAGTTAATTCGATTTGTTAAACTTAATGATTTTTTATTTTTGAGGATTTTCGATTCCTAAACATCTAAAGAATACCAAAGGCTCTATGGTTCACAAGTTTCGGCCTCGACTCGCAACCATTGAAGGGAATCGTGCTCTCAACCCTTGTATAATTTAGCATGTAAGTTATAGTATCTTATTGCCTGGCATATTTGTAAAGACTACCCTCGTTAAATCTATAAAATTAGTTTTAAAACTGTAAATTCTAGACCATTGAATCAAAATTTAGGGTCGAGATTATCAACTTGTTTCGTCCTCCCTTGATTATCTTGGATCAAACGAGTTGAAAATCAAGGGCCCTAATTTAATTCAATAAATATATGAATTGGCTGCTAATTATAGGATTTTTCTTTGGAAATTCTTGTATATGGAAAATCAAGTTAAAAGGGAAGAATAAATAGCAAGTAAGAGAGTTCCACGTTTTCCCTCTTGTGGGAAAAACGTGTGAACTTTCCTTTTTTTTAAATCCATTTTTTATAGAAGGTCTGCTATTAAATTGATCTAACGTTCTTAAAGCCATTCAATATTCATAATTAAGGGAAGTAATTAGGGTAAATTGAGGATTAAATTAAGAAGGCTAGTAACGTTAAAAAAGGAAAAAACGGTTGGAAATTATGAATAAGGAAATCACGATCTCAAAATTTCAGAGAAGAATGGGCAAAAATGAAGATTTCTTTATGGATCGTAAATATCTTGTAGTAACACCCATCCTTGCTTAGAAAAACATAAAAATCCCACCCAAATCAGTTACATACCTTTTGTTAAGATCAAAATCAAGAGAAGAAAAGGAGAAAGAATACAGTGAGAGAGAGAGGAAGAAAAGAGAGGCTCGGACAGTTCTTGGACGGGAAACCCATCGTGCTTTTTCGTCTTCCCCATTCACCAGCCGAGAGGTATGTTGATTTTATCTACTTGAAATCCCTTGCATCTTCTTCATCAAATTTTTGAAACCATGGAACGGCACCCCCAAACCGTGTATGCTATGAACCCTTTCTGTTTATTCTGTAAAACCCACTTCACTTCCACGAATTTTCCTTGCCCAAATCTCACGCTCCAAAACCTGCAGAAAACCGACATATGCGTTAAAATAATTTAGGGTTTCTGCAAACCAAGGAATCAAGATGCAAGAAGGAAAAATAAATGAATAAATACAAAAATCTATACATTACCCGAATTCGTTTCCACGATTTCTTCATACTCAATTTCATGTTTCAACCTGCAAAAACCCACATCTCTGTTAAAAGAAAATAAGGTTGCTGTAAACAAATGAAGCAAGGCAGAAAGGAGAAAATAAATAATGAAAATTTTCATACTTATGCCCCTCGTTTTACCCTTGAGACACCGTTTTTGTTTATTCATTTAAAAAAAAAAAAAAGAGAACACAGTACATATGTATGCGTATAAATGTTCTTTTGAATGGTAATGCGTATAAACTAATGTATACGTAAAAATCTGTGTATAATAACTAAATAGACATGGTACGGTTTTGATGTATAAATTAGTGTATAAACTATGTATCTCATCCTTGCCAGGTTATCAATCTTCCCACCTCCTCTAGGGGGCTCGTCAAATTTTTATCCACAAATCTAACTGGAAGGCAGGTGACAGCTAGACCTTGCCTTGTAATAGTTTTCAATATAATTTGTCTATGCAATGTAGCTCTACTTATAAAATTTTGCCTTATTGATACCTGCTTAGTTTATTTATAGTTGCTTGCATGGAATAAAATGAATTGAAATGAAAAAAATAAATTGTTCTAAAATCTTATGCGAAGTAATGCAGGAAGGAAGACAAAGGTAATGTACTTAAATTCCTAATTGCATATCATACATGGGGGAGAGTGAAGGGGAACTTAAAGGTGTGGTGGTATCATCCTGGGACCTAAGGTCCAAAGGCCAACGCAAGAAGCATGTACAGCCTTTCGTTGGCAAACCATCCAAAAGGGATAGTATCCCCGAAACGGCTCGGCATTAAATGCGAGACCGAAATCCGAGTCCATAACGTCACTACCTTTAGACAGGGGTAGTGGGTAGTCGTGCGGCAAGGACACTGGCAAAAAAAATAAAAAAAAATGAAAAAGTCAGCAAAGAACTGACAGAAAAATAAACTGGGGAAAAGCCGGATGTACCTGGGGAATGTGCTGTCTCAATTTATATAATCGTTGCATTCATAGTATAAATTTGAATTATTGTCACTCCTTTTATTTATATTGCCATGAATAGCGTAATTCCTTTCCAGTCTTTATTATTGTTGCTATATATTGCTGAGGATCTGGATTATATTGCCTGCACTTTTTAAATTGTCTCTCTTACTCTGCTCGGTCTCTGGAGGACCCTGCTCTAACGTTGTTTCCTCCACCACAGGGGTTGAGGCGTTAGATGGCGGAGCATTTGCAAATGAAGGAACCATGGGATAAGGGACTGTGTGATCAGAGAGTTCGCTTCTGGGATTTTTGCACTTTGACGTCTTGCGTCATTTGCCATTTTTATTTTGTCAAGACTTTCTTTAGTTTGGACTTTGGTGATTTCAAACTTTACTTTTCTTTTGAAATATGAAGTATTGAAATTGTTATGGTAAGACTTATTTAATTTGGAATAAGATTTTGTTGTGGTTGTTGTTTATAAATAAAAACAATATTTCTATGATTTTTGCTTTGTTCTTTTGCTCGTAGCGACTTGACGGAATCGGGTCGTTACAGTTGTGGTATCAGAGCTCTGGGTTTTTGTGAAATACCTGGAGTACGTGGGTGTGGGTAGGTTATAGGATTGGGGTAGACAATTAAGACTTGTCGACCAAAATTTATGCACTCTAATTTCTATACCCTTAAAGGGAAGACACAGTACTAAATTTTAATACCTACTCACTCAATGGCAAACAAAGTCTTCTATTAGTATGGTACTTCCTAGCAATAAAAAGATTATGTCATTGATATATAGACATATGACTTTGTATTGTTCATTTTGCAGATGTATCAGAGGAGGGGAGCTGCTAACCAGGCTAATGTCCCTAATAATGATGGACATGAACCAGTTCAGCCCGGTGCGCATGGCCAGGATGGACCTGACCCAGCTCAACCCCAAAATCAAGATGGTCTGCAAATGCTAGCAGAGATTCTTAGACAAAATCAGATAGCTAATCAGACCGCCCTTCAGGCCATCGCAGCCAATCTCGGGGCTCGTCAGGAGTCGAGGCCTCGTGAGGATGCCTCTCAGGTGCACCGTCAGTTCCGAGACTACCATCCATCTGAGTTTACTGGTTCAGGTGACCCCTTAGCGGCAGATCATTGGCTTACAGAGGTAGAGGGGATCTTTGCCGTGATGGAGTGTTCTAACATTCAGAAGATTCGTTTTGCTTCCTTCCTACTAAAGGGAGAGGCGGGTGTCTGGTGGCGGACTATGATTCAGAACTATCCCGCAGTTTTGTCTGGAACTTGGGGACAGTTCAAGTCTCGCTTCAATGAGCAGTTCTTTCCGAAGCGCATAAAAGATCAGTTGGCAGAGCAATTCGCAGAACTAAAGCAGGGGGCTTTGACTGTGGCTCAGTATGGAGCCAAGTTCAGAGAACTGTCACGTTATGCACCTGGATACGCAGCTACGGAGGCAGATCGGGTTCAGAAATTTGTTAGCGGTCTTCGCCCTTCCATTAAGGCGAGTATCGTTAACCTTGGTACCAGGACCTTGGCAGAGGCCTGTGAGAAGGCCGAAGTGGCAGAGGACTGCGAGAAATCAGTGCAAGCAGCTAGATCTCAATCATTTGCTAGCAAGAATCAGGGACCTCCACCCAAAAAGCAGAGAACGGATGGTGGTTCGCAATCCAAGACCTTGTGCCCTCTTTGCGGAAAATTCCATTCAGGCCAGTGCTGGAAATCAATGAACGTTTGTTTCAATTGTGAGGATCCGAACCACAAGCAGAGGGATTGCCCTAAGAAGAAGCATCAGTAGTATGCCAGGCAGCCATATCAGCAGCAGCAGCAGCGGGCTCTTCCTAGACCTCCACCCCAGCCGCAGCAGCAAAATCACTGGAGGGGAAACCCAAATCACATACCGGTCCAAGGAAGAAATGCACCCCAAGCTCCTATCAATCAGGTCTTTGCCTTGAGTCAGCGCGACGCTGAAGCATCCGATGCAGTTATCGAAGGTCAGCTTCTCGTTAATGGTATATCTGTTCATGTCTTATTTGATTCTGGCTCTACATTATCATTTATATCGCCTGATTTTGTTCGAGAACTAGCTTTATCCCCTGTACCCTTACTACATCCGTTGCGAGTGGTCACACCAGTAGGCGATGTGGTAGTTACTGACTTGTTATGTAAGGGTTGTATAATTAAAATTGGGGACCGTGAGCTTTTGGGAGACCTTGTCTTGTTGAATATGAATGACTTCAAGGTCATCTTAGGCATGGACTGGTTAGCATCTTATCACGCCAGTGTGGATTGTTTCCATAAGGTGGTGGTGTTCAGAATACCCGGAGAGGAAGAGTTCATGTTTGAGGGTGTGAAGCGCCCTGGCAAAATTAAAATTATTGCTGCATTAAGGGCCCAGAAAATGTTAAGTAGAGGTTGTGAAGGTTTCTTGGCGTATATGAAGAAAGAGGATGATGGTGTAGGGTTATCAGCAGCTGATATTTCCGTGGTGAGTGAGTTCCTTGATGTTTTTCTAGAAGATCTCACGGAGTTGCCTCCCCACAGGGAGATCGACTTTACCATTGCTATCGAGCCAGGGACCTTACCCATTTCCAAAGCACCTTATCGGATGGCCCCTGCCGAGTTGAAGGAATTGAAGGCGCAGTTGTCTGAGTTGCTTGAGAAAGGATTCATCAGGCCAAGTTCTTCGCCGTGGGGTGCTCCTGTTTTATTTGTTAAAAAGAAGGATGGCAGCCTCCGTTTGTGCATCGATTATCGGCAACTGAATAAGGTTACTGTCAAAAATCGTTATCCTCTGCCTAGGATCGACGATCTTTTTGACCAGTTGCAGGGAGCTTGTCACTTTTCTAAGATTGACCTCAGATCAGGGTATCATCAGCTTTGTGTCAGAGATGAGGACATATCCAAGACAGCTTTCAGGACCCGATACGGTCATTTTGAATTTGTGGTAATGCCATTTGGGCTGACTAATGCTCCAGCCATCTTTATGGATGTAATGAACAGGATCTTCAAACCCTTCTTAGATCAGTTCATTGTGATATTTATTGATGATATACTCATTTATTCTAAGTCCAAGGAAGATCATGCAGAGCATCTGAGGAGAGCACTTGAAACTTTGAGGCAGAATCATTTGTTTGCCAAGTTTTCCAAGTGCGAGTTTTGGTTAGAGAGCGTGACATTCTTAGGTCACGTGGTCTCTAGGGAGGGCATCTCAGTTGACCCAGTTAAAGTAGAGGCAGTGTTGCAGTGGAAACAGCCTACTAATGCAACTGAGGTCCGGAGTTTCTTGGGGCTAGCCGGTTATTACCGAAAATTTGTTGAGGGGTTTTCTGCATTGGCTGGTCCTCTGACCAAGTTGACTAGAAAGAATGTCAAGTTTATTTGGGCGGAGGAGTGTGAGCTCAGTTTCCAGGAATTGAAGAAGAGGTTGACTTCATCGCCTGTACTTGTCCTCCCTTCTGAAGGTGTGGATTTTGTTATTTATAGCGATGCTTCCATAAAGGAGTTAGGTTGTGTACTTATGTAGGGTGGGAAAGTGATTGCATATGGCTCACGGCAGTTGAAGCGGCATGAGGTGAACTACCCCACCCATGACTTAGAATTGGCAGCTGTGGTTTTTGCGCTCAGGATCTGGCGTCATTATTTGTATGGTGTGAAGTTTGAGGTTTTTACGGACCACAAAAGCCTCAAATACCTGTTTGATCAGAAAGAATTAAATATGCGCCAGAGGAGGTGGCTTGAGTTCTTAAAGGACTACGATTTTACATTGAGCTACCATCCGGATAGAGCCAATGTGGTTGCCGATGCTCTTAGTAGGCAAGGATGTGCTAGGCTTGCATGCTTGATGATGGAAGAGTGGAAACTCCTTGAGCAGTTTAGAGATTTGACTTTGGGTGTTTGCAAAGTGGGTGAAAATCAGTCTTAGCAAATTTTTGAGTTCAGTCAGACTTTTTGGAGTTGATAAAGGCGGCTCAAGCAGATGATGCAGAGTTGGTCAGGTTGAAGAAAGAGGTAGATTCTAGACCAGACTTTTCAATTGGGGCAGACGGTTTCTTGTACTTTAAAGGCAGGATATGTGTGCCAGCTAAAGAAGATCTCAGAAGGAGTATCTTGGATGAGGCCCATAAGTCTCGCTACACCATTCACCCGGGTAGCATCAAGATGTATCATGATTTGAAAAGAAACTTCTGGTGGAGCGGAATGAAAAGAGAAGTGGCTAGCTATGTTTCGAAATGCTTGACTTGTCAGAAAATAAAGATTGAGCATCAGAAACCTGGAGGCACTTTAAAGCCTTTGGAAATACCCATGTGGAAGTGGGATAGTATTTCTATGGACTTCATCATGGGTTTGCCCAAAACCAAGAACGGTTGTGATAGCATCTGGGTGATTGTTGATCGTCTCACCAAGTCTGCACATTTTATTGCCATGAAAAAGACTTGGACTTTGAACAAGTTGGCCGAGGTGTATGTGGCTCAAATTATCAGATTGCATGGAGTACCTGCTTCTATAGTATTAGACAGGGACACCAGATTCACTTCTGGGTTTTGGCGTGGGTTGCAAGAGGCTTTGGGATCGAAGCTAAATTTTAGTACTGCCTATCATCCTCAGACGGATGGTCAGACCGAGAGGGTTAACCAGATTGTGGAGGACCTATTGAGAGCCTGTATCCTCGACTTTGGGGGAGACTGGGAGCGACACTTGCCCCTAGTCGAATTTGCATATAATAACAGCTATCAGCAGAGTATTCAGATGGCTCCCTTCGAGGCTCTTTCTGGTCGTGCTTGCAGATCACCATTGTGTTGGATTGAAGTTGGTGAGAGGCAGTTGCTTGGGCCGAAATTAGTGGAAGAAACTTCTGAGAAAGTAACCTTGATCAGGGAGAGGTTAAAGGCAGCTCAGAGTAGGCAGAAGAGCTATGCCGATCAGCGGCGTAGAGAGCTCGAGTTCGCTGAGGGAAATATGGTTTTTGTTAAAATCTCGCCATTCAAAGCGGTTATGCGATTCGGCAGGAAGGGTAAGTTGAGCCCTCGTTACATCGGGCCTTATCGCATCTCTAAGCGTGTTGGATCTCGAGCTTATGAATTGGAATTACCTCCAAACCTTGATCGGATGCATAACGTATTTCATGTATCCATGCTCCGTCTATATCATCCCGACTCTTCTCATGTGTTAGAGGAGGACGAGGTGGAGCTTCAGGGTGATTGGTCATTTTCGGAAGGGCCTGTGCGCATTCTGGAGCGCAAGGAAAGAGTATTGCGGAGCAAGTCGATTCCCCTTGTCAGAGTACTTTGGCGTCACCATGGCATCGAGGAGGCTACTTGGGAGCGAGAATCCGATATCCAAAAAAAATTTCCAGAATTATTTGGAGGTACGCCTTTAGTTATTTAGTGATACCGTTTATGTTTGAAATCATTACTAATTAGTACCATATCAAGATTTGTTGTGTAACCATTGAATGTAATTACCCTTGTCAAAGATTTGAGAGAGGAATTTCGAGGACGAAATTCTTTTTAAGGGGGCTAGAATGTAAAGACTACCCTCGTTAAATCTATAAAATTAGTTTTAAAACTTGATTATCTTGGATCAAACGAGTTGAAAATCAAGGGCCCTAATTTAATTCAATAAATATATGAAATGGCTGCTAATTATAGGATTTTTCTTTGGAAATTCTTGTATATGGAAAATCAAGTTAAAAGGGAAGAATAAATAACAAGTAAGAGAGTTCCACGTTTTCCCTCTTGTGGGAAAAACGTGTGAACTTTCCTTTTTTTTAAATCCATTTTTATAGAAGGTCTGCTATTAAATTGATCTAACGTTCTTAAAGCCATTCAATATTCATAATTAAGGGAAGTAATTAGGGTAAATTGAGGATTAAATTAAGAAGGCTAGTAACGTTAAAAAAGGAAAAAACGGTTGGAAATTATGAATAAGGAAATCATGATCTCAAAATTTCAGAGAAGAATGGGCAAAAATGAAGATTTCTTTATGGATCGTAATTATCTTGTAGTAACACCCATCCTTGCTTAGAAAAACATAAAAATCCCACCCAAATCAGTTACATACCTTTTGTTAAGATCAAAATCAAGAGAAGAAAAGGAGAAAGAATACAGTGAGAGAGAGAGAGGAAGAAAAGAGAGGCTCGGACAGTTCTTGGACGGGAAACCCATCGTGCTTTTTCGTCTTCCCCATTCACCAGCCGAGAGGTATGTTGATTTTATCTACTTGAAATCCCTTGCATCTTCTTCATCAAATTTTTGAAACCATGGAACGGCACCCCCAAACCGTGTATGCTATGAACCCTTTCTGTTTATTCGGTATAACCCACTTCACTTCCACGAATTTTCCTTGCCCAAATCTCACGCTCCAAAACCTGCAGAAAACCGACATATGCGTTAAAATAATTTAGGGTTTCTGCAAACCAAGGAATCAAGATGCAAGAAGGAAAAATAAATGAATAAATACAAAAATCTATACATTACCCAAATTCGTTTCCACGATTTCTTCATGCTCAATTTCATGTTTCAACCTGCAAAAACCCACATCTCTGTTAAAAGAAAATAAGGTTGCTATAAACAAATGAAGCAAGGCAGAAAGGAGAAAATAAATAACGAAAATTTTCATACTTATGCCCCTCGTTTTACCCTTGAGACACCCTTTTTGTTTATTCGTTTTTTTTATTTTAAAGAACACAGTACATATGTATGCGTATAAATGTTCTTTTGAATGGTAATGCGTATAAACTAATCTATACGTAAAAATCTGTGTATAATAACTAAATAGACATGGTACAGTTTTGATGTATAAATTAGTGTATAAACTATGTATCTCATCCTTGCCAGGTTATCAATCTTCCCACCTCCTCTAGGGGGCTCGTCAAATTTTTATCCACAAATCTAACTGGAAGGCAGGTGACAGCTAGACCTTGCCTTGTAATAGTTTTCAATATAATTTGTCTATGCAATGTAGCTCTACTTATAAAATTTTGCCTTATTGATACCTGCTTAGTTTATTTATACTTGCTTGCCTGGAATAAAATGAATTGAAATGAAAAAAATAAATTGTTCTAAAATCTTATGCGAAGTAATGCAGGAAGGAAGACAAAGGTAATGTACTTAAATTCCTAATTGCATATCATACATGGGGGAGAGTGAAGGGGAACTTAAGGGTGTGGTGGTATCATCCTGGGACCTAAGGTCCAAAGGCCAACGCGAGAAGCGTGTACAGCCTTTCGTTGGCAAACCATCCAAAAGGGATAGTATCCCCGAAACGGCTCAGCATGAAATGCGAGACCGAAATCCAAGTCCATAACGTCACTACATTTAGACAAGGGTAGTGGGTAGTCGTGCGGCAAGGACACCGGCAAAAAAATTTAAAAAAAATGAGAAAGTCAGAAAAGAACTGACAGAAAAATAAACTGGGGAAAAGCCGGATGTACCTGGGGAATGAGCTGTCTCAATTTATATAATCATTGCATACATAGTATAAATTTGAATTGTTGTCACTCCTTTTATTTATATTGCCATGAATAGCGTAATTCCTTTCCAGTCTTTATTATTGTTGCTATATATTGCTGAGGATCTGGATTATATTGCCTGCACTTTTTATATTGTCTCTCTTACTCTGCTCGGTCTCTGGAGGACCCTGCTCTAACGTTGTTTCCTCCACCATAGGGGTTGAGGCGTTAGATGGCGGAGAATTTGCAAATGAAGGAACCATGGGATAAGGGACTGTGTGATCAGAGAGTTCGCTTTTGGGATTTTTGCACTTTGACGTCTTGCGTCATTTGCCATTTTTATTTTGTTAAGACTTTCTTTAGTTTGGACTTTGGTTATTTAAAACTTTACTTTTCTTTTGAAATATGAAGTATTGAAATTGTTATGGTAAGACTTATTTAATTTGGAATAAGATTTTGTTGTGGTTGTTGTTTATAAAAAATATATATATATTTCTAGGATTTTTGCTTTGTTCTTTTGCTCGTAGCGACTTGACGGAATCGGGTCGTTACAGTTGGGTGGTGGAGCATTTGCAAATGAAAGAACCATGGGATAAGGGACTGTGTGATCAGAGAGTTCGCTTCTGAGATTTTTGCACTTTGACGTCTTGCGTCATTTGCCATTTTTATTTTGTCAAGACTTTCTTTAGTTTGGACTTTGGTGATTTCAAACTTTACTTTTCCTTTGAAATATGAAGTATTGAAATTGTTATGGTAAGACTTATTTAATTTGGAATAAGATTTTGTTGTGGTTGTTGTTTATTAAAAATATATATATATATATATATATATATATATATATATATATATATATTTCTATGATTTTTGCTTTGTTCTTTTGCTCGTAGCGACTTGACGGAATCGGATCGTTACAATATTTTTCAGGATTTCCGTGGGTAGTGGACCTCGGAGCCAATACCATACTATAATTTATGCATTCCAATTATACAGGATTAATCGCAATTAGTATACGATTACGGTTGCGATCTCGGCAGTTGGACTAACGCGGTATAGCGAATTTACAATGGAGATCTATGAACCCTAAGGTTTCTGTTTCAAAAAGGTTAGGGATTAAATTCATGATGTAAAGTTAAGATTTGTTGAAAGTTTTTACTGACTTTTGTGTTGATTTGCTATTAAATTATGATTTATTAACATTAAAACCAGATTACTAGGATTACACAGAAACCCTAAGCAATCAAACCCCAAATCAGCTAAAAACATTTCAGTAATAAGATATGGATGATTGTGGCTTACTGGAAAAATTTCATGAATTATCATTAGGATTTGATATCAATTTCTGATTTTCCAAAATTTAAATCAGATTATAGATTAACACAGTAACTTGTAGCATATCAATTTCAAATTAATCCAAACTTTCAAAGAATAAAGATGATCATGAGATTAGACTACTGTATGACTTTCATAAACTTTTATTACGATTTGATGCCAATTGAAATTCACACAAAAATTTGATGAAACCAAAGAATTACTTAAAAAGCAAACCTAATAGTATCATAAAATCAAATAAAAACTTTCAGTAGATATATAATAGATTATAAAATTTTCTATCAAAATTTCAAAACTTAAAAATTAAATATCCTCCATAAAATCGATTTTTAAATAGGAAAGGGAAATTTGTTTCCTAGAAATTGAAACCCATTTATTAAAATAAATTACAAAACCATATTAAAACTTTGCAAAACCAATTGAAAATTTTTATCTAACATTCCAGTAACCTAAGTTACTGGTTTGTAAATAAAATTTTCAAAAAATTACTAATTTAATACGAAAAAGAATTACGGCACGTAAAACGAAAAAGCGATTAGAAAACAAATAAAAAAACTATTTGTCGAAAAACCAATTTCATGAAAAATTCAATTTATTATTGAAAATTAATTCTGGAGAGTTTCATCAATTTTTAAAATATTTTAATATTTATTAAAAATGACCGAAATTGAAAATAATTTAAAACAGGATTAAACAAATTCAAAAAAATCCGAAAATTTTTGGATATTCTGAAAATCAAAACATTAGTTTGGAAATAATATTTTACATATTTTGGACATGGTTTGATATACTTTTGGATTCGTTCAACAAGAAATAACCCCTTTCGGGGTTATTGTTTGAAAAATAGAATGAAAATTAAAACGGCCAAACCGTGATTGGAAATTAAGTTTCCAGTAGTATTTTATTTTATAGAAATCCCAAAAATTATCAGTTTTTAAATAAACCCACGTTTTCTAACATTTGCTTTGATAATCCGATTTAAATCCATATTGAGTAAAAAACGAAAGAAAATCATTATTAAATGGAGGAAATTTAATTTTTTGGTTAAATTTTGAATTTTGAAAACTTATAATATATATTATAACATACTAAAATTTCAAGGAAAAATTCATTGATTTGATCTATCAAAAGTAAAACCCTAGCTTGCTTTTCTACTTTTGATATTACAAAGATAAAGATCCTACCGTTGATCGCGCTCATTGTCTCTAGGGTGCGTAGATCCGAGGTATACGCTTTGTCGCACCCTTTTATATGATGAAGAAGACTCAAAGAACACCCCAAAGATCCTTGATGTGTGATTTGTTGAAGAAGACCTTTTGTGAAGAACCCTTGAGAGATATGAACACACTTCAAGAGAGAAGAAGTTTTTTTTTTTTTTTTTTTTGGAGTGAGAAAAAGAACGAATTTGGATTTTTTTTTTCATTTTTTTCTAGGATTGTTTGCTTTGATTTTTATATAAAAAAGCTAGGGTTAAGAGAGAAATAGTAGTTTCCAATGTGAGAGCTCTCTTTTTGGCTTGCTTCCAAATTTTCCCTCTTGCTTACTTTCTTTCTTGTTTCCAAATTGGATTTGATTCCAATCTTAATTTCTTGTCAATCAAGACATGCTATTGTTTATTCCACATTGCTTCTTCGGAAGAAAACCTTTTTTAAGCAATCATTCCTCTTTTCCTTCTTTCCTTCTTTTCTTTTTTTTATTCTTTTTATTTTTCTTTTAACAAATATGATGTCACCATTGTGACATCATCAAGGTTGGGTGCTCAACTCATGTGGAAGAAAACCTATTTTAAGCAATCATTCATCTTTTCCTTCTTTCCTTCTTTTCTTTTTTTTATTCTTTTTATTTTTCTTTTAACAAATATGATGTCACCATTGTGACATCATCAAGGTTGGGTGCTCAACTCATGTGGGTCAGTCATGTGGGGCGCCCACCATGGTGGTCGACCCATATGGGTGAACCCGCATGAGCTCCATCTTTGCGGGCTTTAGCCCAATGGGCCATTTCACACGAGTTTCGGGTTTTTCCGAAAAAATTCAATAAAATCTTTCTAAATTCAACATTCTATATATGGACCTAACCCATTTGACATTTATGGTGCATCCCTCACACATGATCGAACCATCTTTTTTAGAAAAATAATTTTTCGGACCAAAATGCTCCTATTTGACAATTACACATCCAAATGTGACCAAAATAACCTTAAATTGGTTCACCCCTAAAGGGAAAAGTTAAAAATGAAAAGTCTCTGTGATCAAACTTCAAAAATAGAAACTTTTAAAGTTGGATCATTTTGATGAGCAATATCAAACAGGATCATTTGGTACCCCTTGAAAATACCCAAAATGCCCTTGACACATAAAATTTCCAAGTCAAGCGAAACCCCTGAGAAATTCTAAATTTAGCAGGTTTTTTAAAATTCAGGAAATCATTCATAATCTCTCAGACATATTTCGGGAATCAAAAGAATTACATAGGAAAATACCAAATTACCCCGAGGTGCTAGAATTTGGCGAGACTAGGGAAAACCCTGAGAAATTCCAAAAATAGCAGATTTTTAAAAATTTATGAACGGACTCAAGATTTCTTAGACACAACTTATAGGCCAAATATGATATATTGGAAATGTCTAAAATACCCCCGAAGTGCAAGACTAAGAGAAAATCTTGAGAGATCTAAATTTAGCAGGTTTCCCAAATCTTACGAAATTACTCATAATCCATCAGCCGTACCCTCGAGATGGTTTTGGACATATGAGAAATGATTGAAATATCCATAAGATGAAGAAAATCTGGAAGCCCTATGAGTTTCTAAAAATAGCAGCTTTTTCAAAATTTGTAAAATCACTCAAGATTTCTCAAATATAACTCGAGGGTCAAACGAGACACATCGGGAATGACCAAGATACCCCTGCAGTGCAAAATAGGCAAAAATGAGGGAAACCCTGAAAATTCTAAAAATAGCAGGTTTTTTCATTTGCTTGGAAACTTGAACTTTCATCTTTCATAGGCCAAAGGAACTCCCTAGAGACCTTCAGGATCGCGAATCAACTTCAAAACTCCCATAATGAAATGAAATCTACCCTAAAATGCATGGATGCCTAATCCTAGGTGGAATACGGACTCGAAACTTGACAAACTACCAAATCTTTTACTTTTTTAAAGTCTAGCAAAATGGGGGTGTCTACACCTGGGTCCCACCCTGCTGCCCCTTTAATTCAACCCAACCCAATTCGGGTTGTACCAACCTGACCATACCCAACACCACCCATATTCAACCCATTTCCCCCACCTAACCAAGCCCAGTTCAAACCTTACTTAATGGAACCTGCACCCAATCATCCTATTGAAATAATTTTGTGGTCACTACCTCTTTACATTATGGCCTATCACATGAACGGCTTGGATCATCCCATAGTGTTGACCGAACAGTACTTTTGAAAAGATACACAAAACTCCAAATACCCATTACTGATCTACAAGAAATTATATGATGGGTGGCCATGTAAACCCAAAATTTTCAAAATGTACTGAATGGCCTGCTGCATTGGCTGATCTAAACCGTCTCTTTGTTTAGCCATAACATAAATAGGTTGTGCCCCGAAATAATATTCACAGGATGATCCTTACCCTTATATCTATAGAATGATCGCACCCCAATCAGCACCCATAGCTCAAAGCCGCACCCCAACTTGCACTCCTACCTAACCCATGCCAAATCAGCCCCACAAACCCAAACCCGCGACCCGACCCTGATTCCGCATCAGCCCCACAAATTTGAACCCCGCAATTCGGCCCCAATTCCGCATCAGCCCCACAAACCCAAACCCACAACCCGACCCCGACCCCGACTCCGAACCTGAACCAAGAACCTGTGCTTGGACCCGTACCCGTATCCGAACCCGTCCTCGAGCCCAAACCCCGACTTTAAATCCGAAGCCGTATCCGAACCCGGTTCAACCCAACCCTACTTGGCCGTAACCCAAACCCGCAGCCTACTTGGCCTTGATCCAAACCACCATCCCATTAGACTCAACCCAATCCGACCCAACCCCAACCCAACTCAACTTGTCCTATGCCCATTCCCAAACCCACGTCCAAGCTCACCGAACTCCATGGCCATGTCAAGCATGCCCATCCCTTGAACCCATGTGCTATGTATGTGTCACTAAACTCCATTTTATATGAAAGCAAGAGATCCAAACTACATGAAATCCTAATGCATTGTGCATGTGCCGCAACCCATGTGAGTCCCATCTGTCCGGTTAAACTCCGAACCACTTCCTAAATATTTAAAACAATACCCTCTCCTATACCGGCCCCCATTTAATCACATCAGGCCACATAGCCATCCTCCATCAACTCATCATCACCCCATGAGCCTCCACAACATACCAACAGCATGCTCCACTCCACATATCCCATGCCCTTCACCCTTACCCATCTAGCCTACCCATAGCTTAATCTAAATCTAAAACAGCCTTCAAACCCCCACCCAGTACCCCATTCATTATTAAAAACCACATTCTATACCTCACCCAAAGCATGTCCAAAACAGCCGCCCCCCCCCCCCAAGCCCCACATAAAACATGTGTAAAACAACACCTAGTATGCCTTGTGCACACACCCGCGTAAGCCCCAACTCAGCCCAGCTCTGTTCCAAACCCATGCCCAACTTTAGCCCAAAACAGTGCCTAACCCATACCCAACCTTAGTATAGTTTTGCCCAAAACAGTGCCTAACCCATACCCGACCTTAGTTTAGTTTTCCCCAAAACAGTGCCTATCCCATTCCCACTCCTGGCTTGGTTTTGCCTAAACCAGTGCGTAGCCCATGCCCAGCCGTTGCCTAACCCATGCCCAGTCTTTCCCTAGTAATGCCTTCCCAGTGCTTAATTATGAGACCCTGGATTGCACATTCAATGCCCAGAGTTGCTCACCAGTGACTATGAGTTGCACATCCCATTGCCTAAGAGGATCACCCAGTGCCTAACTAGGGCTGGCAATTTCACCCGGAAAAGCGGGGATCCGCCCCGCCCCGCCCCGCTTGGGGAGGGGATTCCCCGATTTGAGTGGGGAAGGGGAAGGGGATTTAAAAAATTCCCCGGTGCGGGGAAGGGGATGGAGTTGGCCCCGCCCCGCATTAGTGCCATTTTTTTCTTGTATTTTTTTAAGTGTTTTTTTTTTTGGGAAAACTACTAGAAACCCCTTGGATCAAAACATATCTACAAGATTCTCCCAAAATTTTCATAATTTCCATTAGTACAGTTTTATCCCTGAAATAGCTTTTTATGTTTTCTTTTACCCATAATCCATTGGGCATTGTCCCTCATTATATTAGTATATTACCCTTAGAAATCCCTAAAATCTCTCCATCGAACCATCACTGTAAGGCAACATTAAATTCTTTGAAAATCTCCCTCCTCCAAATAAAGGTAACATCTCTTTGATGAGTGATGAGATTTTATATGGTGTGCGCTCGTATAGTCCATTATTTTTCAAAAAGTAGTGTATGGGCTACACCATAGGATGATCCAAACCGTCCATTTGATAGGCTACAATTTAAAAGTACTTTATAGGCCACACCATAGATCATCCAAACCGTCCATTTGATGGGCCACAAGGTAAATAGATTGCGGCCCAAAAATCATTTCCATAGGATGATTGCAACCCTCCGATCTATAGAAGGTACCATAATATGCAATTCCTCTATAGATCAGAGGGTTGGGATTATCCTATGGAAATGATTTTTGGGCCACAACCTATTTACGCTGTGGCCCATCAAATGGACAGTTTGGATTATCCTACAATGTGCCCATCAAGTGGAAGGTTTGGATCATCCTATGCCTGTGGTAGTATGGTGTGCCCATCAAATGGACGGTTTGGATCTTCCTATGGTATGGCACGTACAATACTTTTTGGCAAGTGGAATTGGGAATTAGGGATCTGCTAGGGACTATTGATCAATTAAATGAATCTGAGAGCAACCACCTTTGTCCCCATATTAATAAAATGAATAAGACAAAATATTAGCCTATGTGGGTTGTGTGGCTACTCTCACATGCAATAGCCAAGCTGCAACATGCCTGAAGTGATTCTCCCTAGCAAATCTTTAGTTTTAAACCTAACATTTAACAAAGTAAAGTGATTGTCCCTGAAGGATGTGGGGCGGGGAAGGGGAGGGGATGGGGATTAGATATTCCTCGTGGGGAGGGGAGGGGGATTCCCCACCATCCCCGCAGTGGGGAGGGGAAGGGGAGGGGGGAAATTCCCCGCAGAGCTGAAGGAGTAGGGGACCCCAACATCCGGCCCCGACCCGCCCCATTGCCAGCCCTATGCCTAACTCTCATGCACCCAGTGCCTAAGATGTTCACCCAGTGCCTAAGGCTTGCACCCAGTGCCTAAGATGCGCACCCATTGTCTAAATCCCATGTAACCAGTGCCTAAGATGGTACACACTCGATGCGCCCTTAGCTCACACTAGGTGCCTAGGATGGCATACTACAAACCCCAATCGAGTCATTCATCCACTCAACCCAGCCCGTTCCAACCCGTTCCTACTAGGACCCAACCCGAACCTAGCTTGACCCAACCTGAGTCAACCTGTACCCAACCCAACTTGACCCAACCCAAACCCAAGTCGACCCAATCCGAGTCAATTCCAATGCCTCGGGTGGTACCCATTTATCTTAATTGAATTAAATCTACTCGAGTTCTACACAAATTTGACCCAACCAAGCAAACTAACCGAGTCGCACCCCTCTATGTGAGTCCCACGCCTTTGACCCCACCGAGCTACATACTTAATCCAAACCCGAGCCCAAACCCAATTGGTCATGTCCCCAAGCCCAATTAATTAGCCGAACAACTTTTGGCCGAATCTTGCGGACGATTCCTCCTTCCAAGTTCCCAAAATCCCACTCCCAATCTAAATTCCCCATCGAAGTTTCCACTTCTCAATCCTAGCTTCCAAAGCTAATCCCAAATCTCAGTTCCAATTCTCAATCTCAACCACCAATTGGAACTACATGTGGCTTGATCCCCACCACGGGGTATGTAGGCAATTTGGCACTCCCAAGTTCAGCCGCACATTTCTCGATCCTTCTCGTTCCCCTACACCCTTCTTAATCTCTTCCATTCCCTTGTTCACCATTTCCTTTTCCTTAAACCTTTTTGCATCTTAGATGTTTCTTTTTTGCTTAGTTGCATGATTAGTTGCATGTTTAGATCTCTTTAATTGTTCTTATCATATGCTTGGAATCACATGCTAGTTGTTTTGCTTTGCTCTTTGCATGTTTTGCTACTTTGCATGCTAGTTGCTTTCTTTGCATGATTAGTTGTGTTTGTTAAATTTGGAACTTAAAAGAATTCAAAATTTTTAAAGAATCTAAGAACTCATGATCATCTAAGTTGGAAAATCATAATCTCCAAAGCATAAAGTTCTAGGTTCCAAACTTAGAAATCACACTCTAGGTCCTCAAAATAGAATTCTTGGAATCCAAAGTTCACAAATATAGTAAAAATGCAACTTAGGTCCATTGCATTAGATTTAGGCTCATATAGCATAAGTCACTTCACTTCAAATTAATTGATCAAATTCAACTTCAACCAAATCTCCTCAATCTCATAAAATATAAAAAACACTCACATAGGCATGTAGTTGCACGTAGGATGCACTCCTGGCTCGCATAAGTCTAAACTGTGAACGGCCAAATCATTAGTAATATTTAGATTTCCCAAATAAAACTCACAATTACCCCCTTTAGTTAAAACTTAAACAACTAAAGCATTTAAAAGGTAAAGTCTGACTTTCGTCAGGCAAGATCGATGCTGTACACTTCATGCGGTACACCTTCCGATCTCGTAATCAGGTAACTTACCCAGAATTTAAATCGTAGACCAAATATACAGAGTTAATCATGGTCCTAGATCCCTAATCTAGGTGGCGACTCTGGTCCTGACTTCTCTCGTAAATTAGGATTTTTATCCCAAATTTACGAGAAAAGCAACCATATTCAAATCCAATAGACAAAGGCATTATCATCATAAAAACACACACCCTCGTGGACCCCCCTCGGGATGGGATCCACAGTGCCTAAGCACTTACAAATGACAGGCCACCATGTGGCATAACAGTTGCCTAACCACCCAGCCATGATTGCCTTAGGAAGTCTTCACAATGTGCAAGTGCATGCCAATGCCTTGCTGCCATGTGTGCAAAAACGCCCACCAGTTGCCTTTGCTTTGCCCTCCTTGCCCAAGCCTTTGAACACGACCAAGCAATGCCTTGGTTTGAATCATAACCGTTTACAAATGTTGCCTCCATGTGCCAGGACACCCAGACACATGCCAATTGTCACATGCACACTGGTGCCCTGGTTTTGCCTATGCGTTGCCTACCAGCCAGTGCCCACTATGCAACGTCCACTAGCCAATGCCCAATAGCCAGTGCCCACCAACCAGTGCTAACCATACACTGCCTACTAATGATCCAGTGCCCAACTAGTCCGGTTCCCAATTAGTCCATACTTGAGTTAGGTTAGGTTCCCACTAATGCTTGACCGTGCAAGCTATGCATAGTCAGCACCTATGCTCTAGGCCATACCAAAGCCTTGGTCCCATGGCCTTCTTCCCACCTTGATGTTCCAAGTGCACATTAGTAAGGGTGCAAGGTGCCACCACAAGCCAATACGTGTGCCAACATTTTAAGGGGATGATACTATCCAACATGATTATGTTGTTACTATTCAGAAAGGGTTTGCATACACAGAGAAAATTTCCAGCCAAAATATTTCATGAAAGCATGGTCTAAAAGAAATCATGAAAAGAAAAATTGATGAAGGCAAAAAAGAAAGAAACCAATCCAATGTAACTATATTAATTGGGTAACGGTAGTAACAAATCAAGGTACTTAGGCTAAGGGATCATAACCAATTTGATGAACATAAAAGAACAACATATTCCCCTCACCTTCTGACTCGGGCCATTCACTGATAATGTAAAATGACAAAATGAAGTATACGAACATTGGAATTGGTTGACTCAATGAAAAATTGAGAATGAATATACCTCCTCTTACTACTTATTACTCAACAGAGTTTAACCTTTTCTACCCATGCATCTCCAAAATTACTCTAAACATCAAAGGATTCAAATATCATAGGAAACTTTAAAGAATCTAATCAACTACTCAATTCAACCATGCCCTGAGTTATCATTTTCTGAAGTAAATTCAAACCAATGGTGATAAAAAGGTTAGAAAATTGATTGATAATATTTAGAAAAAGGAACTCCTACACTAGCTGTTAGAGTAGGTGCCCTAAAACCCAGTATATTTCGCATGTTAATCAATAAAAGTTTCTTTTCATGACAATTAATGGGTAACTATAAGTTAAATATGTGTGACATGCTACTTGTTATTGACACGTATTTGTCCTTAGGTAGCAAAGTAGGAAACCAATGCCCAAGGATTCACAGATCCTAGGGAGCAAGGAGATATGGGATTCTAGTTCTTTGCAGACCTTAATAGTTCCTAGTTGGGGTTGAGATTGGACACCTCTTTCTGTATACAACTAGCATCTATCTTGCCAACATGCACGAGATGTGGAGTGACTTATCTCAATCACTCGGGTAGTGGACCCTAAGCAAGATAGAATGGGTATGACAATGAGATTGCGTACTGAACGGGATAACATTAGAATAGCTTGTAGACAGGAGATAGTTGAGCTATTCTATGAGACAGGACCCTTTACATGTTCTTTGACTTGAGGGGTCATATTGGTCTGTTGGCAAGTCTCTCATTCTTGTTCTATCTAACCATGATTCTCTTGGAGTTACTAGAGGGTAGTACTGGAGTGTTGGATAAACCTTTGAGGTCAATAGTGATAACCGACATGGAATTCTCCACCTATTTTATAGGATAACACCTGCGGTTTTAGTCAGAGCAGTAGGCCTAGAAAATACCTGGCCAGGTGGATTTGATAAAATGTTTATCAAAAGGATTTCAAAAAATAAGTTTTGAAATATTTTCAGCAAATGCATTTGCGGGCCAACACTGCTTGACTGAAAGGTATACCGTGAGTGAGCCCTGGGGATAGTTGATGTCCACCCCCCGTAGGACTCAACTCAGTAGATGTGAACTTGGAGAAAGGACTTGCACATTTGATCTGATTAGGAGTATGATGATTTGACGGTTATCTTCAGGGTTACGTCTCAATGGAGACCACTGACTCAATGCGATTGTAGCATTGGCTACGGAGCAATAATCGCAGTGGGGCCCACTTGTGGGTTCTGCAGGATCTACCTTTGAATCTCTGCTACGATCCCACTCACTACTCGATTGACCTATTATTATCTATTAGATAGAGGTCCCACATTTATTTGGTTGCTTACACGAACTAGTTTCATGGCATTTGATGCATTAAAAGGATATATACAATGTATATAATGTATATGCACTATAGGATACATTGGGAATACCAAAATGGTTAAGTATAAACAATAAAGGCACTTTGGGAATTATAGAAAAATATGGATGGAGCTTTTTAACCAATTGGAAGGGAGGAAATATGTTTATTTAATTCTTTTAATTAAAAGAATTAAATAAATAATTGTAAGTTTAGCTTATAGACTGGTTTTACTAAAATAGTCATAACTTACTCATCTCTTATCAAACATTAATGTAAAAGTAGTCCGTTCGAAGAATTTTGAAAGATCTACAACTTTGTAGTTTATGATATTTTCTAATTTGATCATTTATTTATCCAAAAATGAGGTTGAAATTTGACCTACAGGCTTATAGCGGGAATGTTGAAAAAGGAAACAATGTGAGATATATTTGAGATTATTTTTATCTAATAAAGCAACCACATTTTTTATTTGAAAAAAAAACTCAATTTAGGGATTTCTAAAAGTTCAAGAATTTCTAAAAACACTTCCACATTGTTTGGTTTCTATTTTGAAAAAGCCAACTAACTTGTTTCCAAATGGAGCTTCTAATTGTGGCTAATTTCCATATTTTGTGAGATTTCTCTAGAAGATTTGGGTTGTGTATATGAAAATTGAGACCTATATAAATATAAAACAAAGGAATAGAGTTTTGAAAAAAGAGCTCTTCCATAATTCCATGTGTTGAAAATTGGTAGAGATATCCCAAAGTCTTTCTCTTCTTCTTCTTCTTGAATTCCATCAACTAGTTTTGTCTTTTCTAAGTCAAAGACAAACATCCAACAAAGATCCATTGATCTAAATACATATTCCCACATTATAATCTGATTTAGATCAGGTTATAAAATAAACAAAGAGTTGTTTACAAGATCCTTTGTGCAAAGAAAGGAATCCATCAGTTCAAGTTGCAGTTTTGCATCAATTAGATCGTTGGCGGATTTTCGAGGAGTAGATCACGCAGACATTTTTCTTATCATCAGCAAAATAAGATATTTATATTTATGTTTATTAAATCACATTAAAATCAATTAGTCCCTAGGAATATGGGTTAGAGCAAAAAAAAATTTCTACACGGTTTATTCTTCCGCAACGTGTAGCGATTTTTCTCGGGGTTTTACAACCAATCTAACAAGTGGTATCAGAGCTAACTAGGGAATAGATTAGGAGGCTAATGAACCAAATATAGATCATGTGGTGATCCGTTGTGAGTTCGGGCGTTTATCCCGGTTATCCGAGGTTCCCAGTCTCTCTGTGTTTTTAATAAACAAATGACTGTTTATTGGAAAACTGTAAAACTGAATAGTGTGGTGGATTTCTGGACTGATTGGGTTACATGGTTGGAAAGTATACTCGAATACAAATCCAACGCATCAAGAATCATTGAAATTCGACAAGCGGTTTAGGAGATATGATTTTTCAAAGTTTGAAAAAAGTTAGAATTAAGGAAATTAATTTGGAATTTTGTTTCTCCACCCCAAACGATTTGAAAAGCTTATAACCCAGGCATAGACTTTTCTAATAATATCTTTGGGTGTATGTCGCATGATCAGATCCTTGAAAAAAGCATTCGAGTAACTATATCCCACTCAAGGTTACTCAAAAGGTCATGCTATCCGGATTGTGTTCCCGGTATGGAATAATTTTATTTTTCACAAATCAAACGATCTTGTTTTTGCGCAAAATTTTTTACTCTGATTTATTAGACCATATAAAAGGGTTTTATGAGGTTTCTAATTAAAATCAGAATGGTTGTGTGTTAATCAAAATTGAATTAACCCGATTTTGTGCGAATTGATTGGTATTGGTGAAAGATGGGCAAAAAGGAGCTTGGACCTCAATTCATGCATGAGATGCATGACCTTTTTACGGATGTTATGATCTGATGTGATGATTTATTTCATGGTTTGTAATAAAGTCCGCAATGTAATTTAATTATTCAGTTTTTAATTACTCCCTTGGGGTAGTTGGGCGGACGGCTGGTTTCCCATGGAGAATGATTATGATGTGTAGATTACCTAGGCTAGTGTAGGACACTAGGGTAGTTTATATTTGTTTGTCCAAGACCAATTGAAGATGAGATCATTCTCTTGGTGCTCAATCGATGGATCGTGGATATTGCGGCATGGTGATGCTACAAATTGATTGGCAGATGGAGACGGATTCGATCCAACCAAAGAGGGACGAACTTGCTAATGTTATTCTGCTTCATATAGTGAGGCAAATCAGATTACACTTCTTTGGAAATTCGATTTGAGGCCAGCGAAGTTCCCCTTGTGCCGTTGTACAAAGTTGCCCATAATTCACCCTTAATTTGACAAGATAGTGTTGTAGGGATTCCCTTATTCAAATAAGGTTAGTGGGAGAATCCCTATGATCCAAGATGCCAAATTGGGTTTCAAGGATTGTGTGTTTTTATTTCCATGGTTTGTTGGTTTGCTTTTCATGTGATGGATGGCATGGTTTGGTTTGCGATGTATGTTTTTCTTTTATGCAATGGATTCCTAATCAAACATACACAATGATGATTGTAACTCCCACATTAAATAACCCTCTTAAAATATTAAGTTGATAAATGGGGTTAAGTCGAAAGGATAAGATCTCGTGGCCTTCCATAGCCATCTAACCGTTTGCTAGTCTAGGAAATAGGACGAGCACATGCCAAAGCAGAAGCCGTTCTTATTTCTTGACTAGAGTAAACCGTTAGATTCCTACAAAGATAAGGAGAATATGCATGATATATTGGTCATATGCCAAAGCAGTAGGCATTGTAGATTGCATAGTTTTCCTAGGCAGTGGGTATAACTTAACCAAGTGTGGACCCCGACCCCGAGGACGGTGGGCGAGGGACACGAAATCCCACGCCGATCCTCTAAGATCTCCACAATGTGAAGGAGAGCTCTACCAAGGAACTCTCGAAATGGTGCCACTCACAGCATGGGTGGCGATATAAATGAGATACCTCTCGATTCAAGGACCAGCCCGGAACCAAGATATACCTATAACAAAGAAGAGTCGCCATCCAAGGAAGTAGGCCCTGGATCCCATGAAATACTCTGTTGCAACGGATAACCAGAGATACAAAAGTCCGTGCCTGATGACGAATGGGGAAGGTATTAAGCGCCCCCAATTCGTCCAAGTGCAAGCACCTGGTCTCTTATGCCATTTTTAATTAATTTTGAAGAGTTTTGGGCTAAAATCATGTGAAATGGGAACGAGTATCCCCGAAGGAACGTCTATCTAAGCATGAATGACCCGGGGATGGGCAAAAGAAAATAATCATTCAAATCCTAACTCACCGCATCTACTCCTAACCCATCACCTCTAGGAAAGCAATAGCATCCGCATGCACAGCTACAGCTAAGCAAGTAATAGCAGATATGATAAGCAGAAAAGCAGTAAATATCTACAGCTAAGCATGTGAAACTAAACGCACAAGAAATAAGCAAGCTGAAAGTAAACACACAAGAAACCAAAGACAAACACACGATAAACTAAAAGATGCTAGGAAAGAAAGGAATAAGAAAATAGACGGTATGCGCAAACCCAAAATGCCAGGGAAAAGAAAATGGGACATACAATAGACTCAGGGAGCGATTCTAAAGGAATCGAGCTCAGTGATCCTGATCCGCTGACAAGTCTCGCGATCGTCATAGCCAATCGTTGAGCTCAGCGAGGACAATCCCTGTAAAGGGGCCACGCTACGTCGTCGCCCATCCCAAAACCCGATAAAACCGGCAAACCACGATCAAAATCGGAAATGAAATGAAAAGAAGGCTCCGAGTGACCTGGCAATCACCATCCTTGCCCATTTTGGTTTTTGTATTTTTGGGAAAAGCTTGAAATATACTTTTAGATGCTGAAATGATTTTTTTGAAGGGTTTAAATGATTTTATTGAAAAGGTTTGACTGAACTTGGGATGAAAATCCCAAGCTGCCTACGTACCCTGTAGAAAGGGATCAAGCCAACGTAGTTTGAAACAGCTTTTCGAAAAACGCTTTTGTTGTTTTTTTATGTTTTTGTTGATTTGTATTTTTTTTATGTATTTTTATCCCTTTTGATTGAAAGGGGATTTTGGCTCAAGAGGTTGCTGTCCGTCATCGCCTAAACCCGACGAGACATTCCTGTAATCGAGGGAATCTTGAAGCTCGAAAAAGATCCCGAGGAACGCAAGGAGAATAACTCTGAATGAAGAAGAAACTCGAAGGAACGCCCCTATAATCGATGGAATCCCGCAGTTCGAATAGGATCCCTAGAAACGAGAGGAGAGTGAACCTGAAGAACAAGAAACCCCTAAGGCCCATGAGAAGTGACGAGATAAAAAGAGACATGAAGGGCAAAGGGGTGGCTCAAGAAACATTCCGTCACTTGCCCCCTCAAATTACAGTATTCAATGAAGACAACAAATTTAAGGCCTCCAAATGAAGTACAAGACAAAAGGACACAAAATTATACTTATACTCGATTGGGGGTAAGGGATCCAATCAAATCAACTGCAGACAAGGTGATAATGGCAACAAACCAAAGTGCAGACATAGGAGTGAATTGCATCTCGGATAAATCGATCGTAACCATCACTTCAACTTTCCCATTATCCCACTGAATATACCATGCATTTTCAAATATATATATTTATATCAAGCTCCTCAGTCAAACGTGAAAATCTAGACCTAAAGAACATACTTCCCTAAGCCATACACATAAAGCGACAGGAACTTTCATGATTTCCCCTCTTTAACAAACAGAACACTCTCTCACGGAATTGAGACATATAGTATTGAGTGTTGCAACTAAAACATGCATTTGCTAATGAAAATCACATTCAGCTAAGTCCTAAAGAAAATAGCATTCTGTAGACACCCCATTTTGACCGTGCCCTAATCCTTTCAGTTTGAACAAAACCCTATCAAACCAATACTTTAGAACTCCAAATTTCACCTTAAGGTAGGTTAGGGTACCAGCAAGGTCCCCGTAAAATTTCATCGAAATCCGAGCGCGTTTGCCTGGCGAACGAGTCAAGCAAAATCATAGTGCAAATTCAGAAAAAGGGGTTGAGTTTATCCTGAGAGGGGGCGAATTTATACTGGAACGGTATGATCCAAATCTGAAAAAAGACACGATTGTGTCGTGCGCCTATCAAGTTTCGCGCAACCGCACGCCTTATCCACTGGTAGTGCCAGTATCAGCAGCCTCTATTTTCTATAAATACTAGATTAAATTTTTATTTATTTTTTAATCAAGATTTTCCATCATTTTAGAGAGAGAAAGAGAAAACTAATCTAGATCTCAAACCCTTTTTTGGTTTTTCCCTTTTTCTCCGATCAAGTTTCATCTTCTCCGGCCAAATCCGCTTATCTTCTCCGGTCGATCTCCGCAGCTTCCAACAAAAGATCATCTGTTCCAGCTAATTCTCAGCCGATCGGAACTCCAGCAAGGTTAGGCTCCGGTCAGATCCAGCGAAATTCTAGCTAGAATATCTGAGATTCAGCCTCAGATTTACTCATTTTCTTCCTTTCATTATTCGATATTCTATCTAGAAATTTCAAAAACCTAACCTCTCTTTCCTATTTTCTATCAATCATCTCCTCCGGCAAGACTCGCCGGTGCTCTGATCATTTATTTTCACCTCTATCTTGCTCAATACCTTAGATCTCCTTGATTGCCATCCATTTTAGCATCAGATCTCTAATTTCCCTAATTCCTAACCCTAAATTCTCAATCTTCATATAAATCTCGGAAATTACCTATCCTCTACCTCATTACTGTTAGATCTACTTTGATCCTTTAAATGATACCTTAAATCTGTGTTTCAAAGAAGAATCTGAGGAATTTTTGTTAGCAAAGGAGTTTCGCTGAGGGTAAATCGCTTCGATCAACTCCTATTGTTGTTTTGAGGTTTTCATCTCAACAAGAAAGGTAAGTTTATTTGATTTTTTGTTAATTTTCAGTTCTTGTTAAGATTTTATTTTGAGATAAAAAGTAAATTTATTTGATGTTTGTTCTCTTTGCTCTGTTTTCATGATCTAGTTTATATATAAGATGTACATAGTGATTTATGTGGTGATGAAAATCATGGATAGTGAATACTCTATAGCTCTGAATCATAGGATTTTCGTTTCATTGGCTCGATATCTTATTCTTCTGCAATTATCTAAGAATTTATTATATTATAGAAAGATGTGAAGGCTTAGAATTTAAATAAGTGGATTTTAAGCTTTGTGAATTACGATTTCTGTTCCAGATTTTTCTTGTGGTTCAAATTTTTTTTTTCACAATACATATTCTTTAGATCTAATATATTGCTATAAGATGGAATTTGTAAATTTAAAGGATCAGATTATTCTATGTTCAGTTTTAATTGTACTTTTTTATATATATATTCTTCAGGGTGTGAAGGTTCACACATTGTTTTTATCATGAGAAATTACAGGGGTTTTCCATGTTCAGTTTTCTTTAGAAATTTTAGAATCTGTTGGATATAATATTATGTGCATTCTTTATTTCTTAATACAAAACAGAGTCGGTAAACAGTACAGTGATTATTATTGGATAATTGCATACCTGCTGTTTGGTTCATGTCCTTTGAAAGACCATAGCACTCCTAAGTAAAGTAATTTGCTATGACACATTGAATTTAGAATTTTTGAATGGTTGTTGTCCTATGACTTCTTTTGTAACTTGTATTTGCTTGCGACCTTTGAATAGATTCCGTGTCTTTGTATAATTGACTACTATACATGTCATATGTTCTTAGACTCATGGATAGCATTTTAAGACTGAATTTTACTGAATATCTGTAATTTGAGCTGATGTCATTAAGATTTTTTTTTATATATATATAGGTAAAATAGTTTAGAGGGTGATATGTATGTAAACCTGTTTTGAGTTGCTTATATCTCCACCTACTAAATTGTATGGAAATGTGGAGCATAGGAGGGGTTTTGATTAAGAGCATTCAATTGTGTATCCCTACTATTTTGATTGGGCTTATTAAAAGTATTTCCCATATAACAACTCATGATTTTTATTAACCCCTTTAGATGGCATAACTACTCTAAAATCGTGTTAGGGGGCTGATATTTGTGCTACTATATCTTGGGGGTGGCTCCAATCTACTATTTTACTTTTCTATGATCATTCTTTAATAGTCAGTTTATAGGGATAGTATTTTATTGAAAAATTTAGTTGGACATGTGATAACAGAATAAATGATGCCATCTTTAGTCTATATTTTGTTCCCATCTTGGGACGGCAATTGTACAAACATGAGTTATAATTTTATCAATTCAAGTTATCTCATTCTTATCCATTGGAATAGCAATGGCCACATTTGGTATTTGCACTAATAAGATAAGCCTAGTTGATGTGGCAATGCCAATACTACTCGTTTCAAAAAAGAGTTATCTTTTTTTTTTAAGAAGTAACACTGGCCTAACCATGTTTTTGATAATGGCGCAAAGAGTTGGTCTTTTTCTTAGAAGGGCTTTTTGAGATCAATGATTATTTTTTTTATATAACTCTTTTAAACAAAAGCTAGTCATATATGTATCCACAGTTCTTAAATGTTACTTATTCAATGGATTACCTATTTGACTCCACTCAGATGATTGAATTAATTCTCATCATGAAATGTGTCTTATTGAGTGAAAAGTCTGTTAGTATCTCTCATTTTAAGCATTGTTTGAGACATATACTTAGGCCTGTGATGTGAAAATTTTCATTTGAAATTGTTATAATGTCTCTTGCATATCACTTGGACATAGCTCTTAGTTATTTGTTGATAAATTCAGCCCCAGGCTATGGATCACTACACTCCCCTGTTTTTCCCCACCAATATCATTCATGTCAATATGGAAGGTTTTTTTTTTTTTTTTAAATATATTTGTCTGTTCACGTATGATTATTGATTTAGTCAAACATATTTGGGGGTCAATCCAATTGTGCGTGACTAAAATAATAGTTACTGTGTAGCTTAATTCCTCTTCTATTTCTTAAACTAAGGGTCATGGTAAGTTTTTTTTTTCAGTTTTATAATATGTCCTTGATATTCAATTGAGATGTATGGTTGTAGTAGAGAGCAAGGTTGGTTTATGCTAGTATTGTAATGTCTTTATTATTTTCTTAGGTATTTAGAAGTAGATTGATAGATAGTGATACCACCGTATTTTATGATGACATCCCTTTGGTTTATTTTATTTTTTTGGTTAGAAAATATACACATTTTATTAATTAAGAGTTTGTAAGTGCCATATCTATTATGTGAGGATGGTGTTAACTAAACAGGTGGTTCTATGATAAGTCTCATTTTCATCGGTTTAGGAAGCTTATAATGCTCCAATCTACAGTTGTATCCATTGTCATTTTGCTTTTACAGATTGCAGCTATCATTTCTACACTCCTTGACTATGGCTTTTATTTGTTTAGAGATGTTTCTTGTTAAGTGTTTCAATCCAATCACTTCATTATTTCTTCTTTATCAAATAGCGTAGGTGGCAATTTCTTTTTATTGTTCATCTCATATTAGTATTTAAAATATAAATCTGGGAGGTTAATATTATTTTACACTCAATACAATCAGGTTTTGACATAAGCGTGATCAATTTGTATATCTTGTTGTGAGGTACTCTTTAAAACTATTTGGAAATGACAGTGATGTTTCATGACTTCAGAAAATGACAAAATAACTTTCAATAGGATAAAGTCAAGTTCCATCTATTCCAGATCCCATTATGTTGTGACTAAACTAGCTTAGCATAATCTGTGTGTGCATTTGAATCAAGTCCAACCTTATTTTATAACAACTAAATTCTCTTTATTTGACTGAAGTTGAAAAAGAATGCTTTAGGAGAACATAAATAGAATTGATGAATTCAATAACATGTTCATGATAAGGTTAAATCATAATGTTTAAGGAAAACATTATTTGGTATCTGAGAGGCGGGGGAGGACGAGCCCCACACGCTAAGTCTCTATGGATCATCCACGTGAATGGAGAGCTCTACCAAGGAACTCTCGAAAGAATGTGCCCCTCACAGCATGAGAGGCGATATAAAAGGTGAGATACCTCTCGATTCGGGGACTAGCCCAGATTCGAGGCGTACCTTAAACAAAGAAGAGTCGCCATCCAAGGAAGTGGGCCAAGGATCCCATACTATGCTCTGTTGCAACGGATAACCAGAGATATAAAAGAAGGTTCGTGCCTGGTTACGAATTCGGAAGGTCTAAAGAGCACCTCATCTGCCCAAGTGCAAACACCTGGTCTCTTATGCCATTTACTTAATAATTTTGAAGAGTTTTGGGCGAAAGTCATATGAAATGGGAATTAATATCTCCGAGAAGACGTCTATCTAATCATGCATGTCTCGGAGATGAATAATAAGCACACACAAAATAAATGAAAGAAGTGTCGCCTAAGGATAGCTAGGTTATGAGTGTCATACCTAGTTGGTGTCTGAGTTCTGGTGTGCAAACACATACATGCTACAGCTAAAAGTATAGGATTGGTACATGAAAGTAAGAAAACACAACAAAACACACAACACAATTCAATTCTATACATAACTGGACAAAATGAGTCCTAACTCTAATGTGAATTGTAATTTTCAGGACTCTTTATATGCCCTAACTAATGCAAGTTGATTAGCCTTAAGCTAATGCAGGTGGGCCCTACATCCTATGTGTAACTAGGCTATGCATCCTAAAGAAAACCACGGGCTGACTATATGCTTCCTAGTCTAGCCATCGGTTCGACTAAATGTCTAACCGATCGACTCGAGGCCTCCTAACTCTAGGGCCACTCACACGACAGGACATACCATATCAATACAAATCAGGACAACCTCATAACTCTAAAACACCCCAAACAGCTAAGACTGAATCCTAACTCTAGGAGAAGATCTTTTTGAAAAGATTTTAAAGAATTTTTGTATTTTTGGAATATTTGAAATGTTTATTTTTAAAGGTTTGGCTGGACTTGAGATGTGGATCCCAAGCTGCACTACGTACCCTGTTGAAAAGGATCAAGCCAACGTAGTTCGGAATGACTTTCCTAACTAAACCGAATGACTTAAGATTTTTGAGATTTTTGGTTTTTCAGATATTTTTAGTATTTTTGTTGTTTTCAAGTGTTTTTGACTCAAGAGGACAAATCCCTATCATCATAAGGGGAGGACAGACTCCTGATATCCCGCAAAAGTTGGACAGCATCCTATGCTTTGCGGAGAGAAAAGACTGAATCACGACTCTGCAAGGGTTGGACAGCATCCTATGCCTTGCGAGAGTGGATAAAGATCACATGATTTGATGAGAGGTTGGAAAGAAATCTAACCCCTATGATGATAGGACCGACTCTGGAAACTGAAGGACTGACTTTCTAACTAAGGAGAGATTCCTATGCTAAGGACTGACTCTGAAATTAGGATTCTAAGAAGGAGGTGCTAATGAGACAAAGCCTGTCTCCTACAAGAAAATAAAATAAAGAAAGGTGCTGACGAGACATAGCATGTCTCTTAAGGATGGACTTACTAATGAGACAAAGCTTGTCTCTAAAGGATACAACTTTCTCTGCCTGAGACATAGCCTGTCTCCTTGAGAGGGCTCTAGAGAACTCTTTCATTGCTCTTGCAATGAGAGAGGAAAACCTAATGTCTAGGGGATACACACATAAAAGACTAGTCCAGTCTTTTGAATAGAAGAGGGGAGTGCTACTTGGACTGAGCAAGTCTCCTAAGGATGGGCTTGAGCTAGCACCTTCATCGCCCTTGCAATGAATAGGCTACTGATGTGCAAGGATATATGTCTAAAGAACTGGCAAGCCTCTATCTAAAGAAGAGGAAGAGGGAAGAGGGGTTAAAAAAATGAGGTTTGGGATTAAGGAGATGAGCGTTAAAATTTCCACAGGGACATGAGCTTGATAGAGGTAGATGTCAATGGAGACGAATGTGAATGGTGATGATTGAGTTGAGTAAGAGGATTTGACCGAAATCCATGACTGCTGCAGGAGAAAATAAAAGGGCTAAAAAGGACCAACCTGCAACTCTTTTATTTTTTTATTTATTTTTCACTTGTAGTATCATATTTATATCAGTCACTTGCCCCTTCACAACTTCCAGTTCACTCTTTAAATCTTTGCTCTCAACTTGCAATTTGTACGCATCACCTTTTAACTGTTCAACTTTGTCTATGAATTTCTTGTTGAATTTCCCTACCAGTTTATCCTTGCTCAAAACTATCAGATTTTCAAATGCTAAAATGTCCACCTCACCCTGTATAGACATCAATGTCTCTTTCAAATTAGCCACTTCATTAATTGCAGCTTCCAATTCTACCTTTAGGTTGGACACTTCTTGATTGCAATTCCGAATTCTCATATTTTAACAGTTGTATTTCGGTTCCAGATTCTTCTAAGGTTTTAATAGCCTTCCACACTTGGCACAAAACCTCCAAATTTTCAAATGCAAATGAATCATTCTCTTGGATTGTAGCTACTAATCTCCGTTTCAAATCAGCTACTGTCTCACTTGTAGCACCCAATTCTAGCTTAAGGCCTCAGAAGATGTACCCAATAAATCAAGCCACTAGTTACAAGATGGAACATACCTATTGAAAGAATCCAATGAACGAATGGGCTGCTACATGATGGAAAGTGACCACCTATTGTTTACACAGACATAGCTTATACGGCTGGTAAAAATAGTTGTGCTGACATTTTCCTTTTAATTCATAGGCTCTCAGATGATGATGAAATTCAAAAGGCTTAACAACTAGGTACAATCTAATAAGCTTTCCATCTAATCTAATAACTGCAAGGAACCCATCTACTATCCAACGATCATTAAAATCATAGCAATGCACTTATATATGTAAAAAAAAATGACCAAACTCAACAAAGACAAGTATTGACCAAGCTGTTCATGTGTACATACAAAGCACATCTCTATCACTGGGTTTCCAAAATAAGAGCAAATGTTATGGAATTGAAATCATATAAAATAAAATGCAAGTAACAGATTGTAAGAATTACCTCCTGTTGAGAACTAATGTTAGATTTTTGGATCCACCAGAACTTACGAAGGCCACCAGAATTGAAGCCGGACTTAGCAAAAATGGCGATGAAGAGCAAGACAATTCAATTCCTTCTTCGTCTTTCAAATTGCATGGTAGAGATGAGATCCGCAACAATCAGACCAATTCAAGACAGATCTGAAGCTTCTGACGATAATAATCACTGGAGTCTTAAACTATACACTTGGATCGGAGAAATAACCGGAGTATGACCGGAGAAGATGACACAGAGGGTTAGGGTTTGGATCAGAAATTTGGAGAGAAACTCTCTCTCTCTCTCTCTCTCTCTCTCTCTCTCTCTCTCTCTCTCCCTCTACAGATTTGCAGACCTCATATCTGAAATTTCTTCTTCAGATTTGAGATCTCTCTCTCTATTTGAATTTCCGAAAAAAATGAAGATCTGCCGGAGAAGGTTGAAAACTTACAAGAGAAGAATCGGAGAAGATGACCGGAGCGGAAAAGAGAATCGGATCCTTGCCGGAGAAGAAAAAGGAGGTGAAACCCTAGCTCGCTCTCTCTCTCTCTCTCTCTCTCTCTCTGGAATTTTCTCAGATCTGATTTCTCAGTTAGGGTTTCAAGTTGCAGATCTGAGATTGGGGTAATGTTTAAAGAGAAATCGCCAGATTCCGGTGAGGATAGCCGGAAAAGATGGAGATGAAGCTAGATCTAAGGCTTGAGTTTTCGGATCTAGGATTTAGAAGGGAAAAATGGGTTTGAGATTGATAAAGTTGAGGATCATGACAATAAAGGAAAGAAGATGAGGTAATAGGCTGAAAAATGGTTGGCCGGAGCTAGAGTGTTGCCGGAGAAGACGCCGGAGATGAGAATCAGTGGACTAGGGTTTCGTAATTTGGGGGATTTCTCCTCTGCGATTTTTTATTCTTTAGAAAAAATGAAAAGCCCTCCTGTTTGTATCAAAAATGAGCTTTATATAAAGAGATGCCAAATTCGCACCCCTTCTAATACCTTGGACAGCCCCATTTAGGATAATCCACTCCCCTCTTGTGGTTTACACTACGGACACTCTCTCATCTCGTTCGCTAGGTAAACGCTCTCGGAATTCGACGAAATTTTGAACGGACCTTGGTAGGATCCTACCCTAACTTAGGGTGAATTTTGGGACCCTAATTCATTCATTTGATGGGGTTTTGCACAAAATTGGAAGGCTTAGGGCACGGTCAAAATGGGGTGTCTACAGGTATCAAAAGTTTTCTTTCCTTTTTATCTATCTCGATTTTGTGTTGATATTTGATGTTTAATAAGGGATTTTTTTTATCAGTACTTTGATCCAACCTGGATTTGATCGATTCGATTTTTAATGCCCAATTGAATGTTGTGTCTGTTAGAATATGAAAAATCACATTTTCATCTTAATCAGACTCTTGTCAAGCAATTAGCCATATCTATTTCACTTATAATTAGGGTGAATGTTGTGTCTGTTTACCATGACAAGCAATTAGCCATATCTATTTCACTTATAATTAGATGATAATAGGCTTTTTGAGATTTTTTATGTCTAACCAATACCGATGTAATTCTTTAAGTGTTCATTGGCATTATTTAATCTATATAGATGTTCTGGATCTGTTTGTTATTTCACTTTACATCCTTTATGTATTTGTGTCTAGAGGGTAATGGTGTTAAAAATCACCGAGTGCTGGCAATTGAATTGAATAGTTTATGGTGGTTGGAATGAGTTACAAGTTCAATTTGTAGCATCGAACCTTTGATCTTCATCATATTTCATATAAATCAGTTATAGAATCATATTGATCATCGTTTTAATACGAAGTAATATTAGATCCCAATCACTCTTTTATAATTGTAGAATTCTATCATGTCACTTCTTTTCTTTATTGGTTTGTAGAATAAGTTTACTTCATTGCAAGGGCGATGAAGGCGTTAACTCAAGCCCATCATTAGGGGACTTGCTCAGTCCAAGTAATACTCCCCTTTTCTTTTCAAAAGACTGGACCAGTCTTTTATATGTGTATCCCCTAGACATTAGGTTTCCCTCTATCATTGCAAGGGCAATGAAAGAGTCATCTAGAGCCCACCAATTTTTAAAGAGACAAGCTATGTCCCAACATGAATGTCAAACCCGTTTAGAGACAGGCTTTGTCTCATTAGAGCGTCAATCTTTTTAGGGAGATAAGCTATGTCTCACGAAAACATGATCAAATCCTTTGGAGACAAGCTTTGTCTCATTAGCGAGTCATACATAGGAGACTATCCAAGTCTCAAATAGAACACCTCCTTTAAGTTAAGGACCGACTTGGTCTGTTAAAAACCGTACCCTTCTTATCTTTGTAATGACAATGGTGCCCATCTCTGTGTATAGGAGACTTGCCCAGTCTCACTAGCATTTTTTTTTATCTTATTTTCATTTAGGAGACTAGCCTAGTCTCATTTGCATTTCCTTATTGGGGTTGTGCACTAGGAGTCAGTCCTTCTTTCAGGAGTCCGTCCTATCATCATAGGGGTTAGGATTCTTTCCAACCTCTCATCAAATCATGTGATTTTATCCGCTCCTGCAAGGTATAGGATGTTGTCCAACCCTTGCAGAGTTGTTATTCTGTTCCAATTCCCCCGCAAAGCATAGGATGCTGTCCAACCTTTGCGGGATATCAGGAGTCTGTCCTCCCCTTATGATGATAGGATTCTGCCCTCTTGTGTCAAAAACCAAAAATCTTGAGTCATTCAGAGTAGTTAGGAGAATCTGTTTGGAACTACGTTGGCTTGATCCCTTTCAATAGGGTACGTAGTGCAGCTTGGGATCCACATCAAAATAAACATTTTAAACCTTCCAAAAAATACAAAACTTCTTCAAAACCTTTTCAAAAAAGATCTTCCCCTAGAGTTAGGAGTCTGTCCTAGCTATTTAGGGTGTTTTAGAGTTAGGAGTCTGTCCTGATTTGTTGATATGGTGTGTCCCGTCGCGTGAGTGTCCCTAGAGTTAGGAGGCCTCAGGTTGATCGGTTAGACACTTAGTCGAACCAATGGCTAGACTAGGAAGCATATAGTCAGCCCATGGTTTTCATTAGGTTGCAGAGCCTAGATACACATAGGATGTAGGGCGCACCTGCATTAGCTTAAGGCTAACCAACTTCCATTAGTTAGGGCATATAGAGTCCTAAAAATTACAACTCACATGAATTTAAGCAATTGTACAAAAAAGCTTTAAAAATCAGTCGAGTCTAGTGGAATCGAGTCTAGGATAGCAGTTCTAGATGGTTAGGCATAATAGTTTCGAATAGGGCATCGAACTACGTTGACTCCGATTCTTCCCGAGGCCGGGATACGTAGAGCAGCAAGGATGGACGGCCATCTTGGTCCGAGTCAGGTCGCATTAGAGTTAGGACTCATTTTGTCCAGTCATGTATAGAATTAAGTTGTGTTGTGTGTTTTGCTGTGTTTTCTTACCTTCATGTACAGATCATATACCTTTAGCTGTAGCATGCATGTGTTTGCACACCAGAACTCAGACACCAATTAGGTATGACACTCATAACCTACTTACTCTTAGGCGACACTTCTTTCATTTCTTTTTATGTGTGCTTATTTTTCATCTCCGAGACATGCATGATCAGATAGACGTCTTCTCGGAGATATTCGTTCCTATTTCATATGACTTTCACCCAAAACTCTTCAAAATCAATAATAAATGGCATAAGAGACCAGGTGCTTGCACTTGGGCGGACGAGGTGCTCTTTAGACCTTCCAAATTCGTAACCAGGCACGAACCTTTCTTTTATAATCTCTGGTTATCCATTGCAACAGAGCATAGTATGGGATCCTTGGCCCACTGCCTTGGATGGCGACTCTTCTTTGTTTAAGGTACGCCTCGAATCTGGGCTAGTCTCCGAATCGAGAGGTATCTCACCTTTTATCGCCACTCATGCTGTGACGGGCACTTTTTTCGAGAGTTCCTTGGTAGAACTCTCCATTCACGTGGATGATCCTGAGACTTAGCGTGTGGGGGCCAGTTCCCTCATTGCCTCTCTCTCGGATCGGGGTCCACACATTCCCTTTAAGCCAATAGAAATTAGAACAAAAGAGCATATAAGCCTTCAATAGTTATAACCTCTTGGAATTTTAGATTATGCAAAGCTTACTCAAAGGATATGATCGTATTGATTCATAACAAGTGAAACAAGTGAGTTGATCAGAACAAGGCCAAAGTGATTTATTATCAAGTTAAAGAACACAAGGAAATGGGATCCACTGATTCGCGCATCTATACCCTTGACATGGGGTAAGGAAATAAAATCCAACGAATCACCCGCTCACACCCACAATAAAGACCAGATTAACAAAAATCAAATGATTCGTATACCTATGCCCACGACCTGGAGCCATGAATTGATATTATAATTTCACAACAAATAAGGTAAACAACCATGCAGATTTCATCAATACAATGAGGAAGAAGTATTACCTGCCATGGATGATTAACAATCTAGAGAAATGCTTCAATGCTGAGATGAATGACGGTGCTTGTAGATGGCGAGATGCTCAAATTTTCACAGAATCCCGTCGAAAATGGTAATTCTCGCCGGAATTGCAGATGGGAAAGGGATATTTGAGGTTGGTAAAGAAAATGAGATGATGAGGTGAGGCTAAGATGGAAGTAGGGGTTAGAGGAGCTGGGACGCATGTGCAATGAGTTTGGGGGTTTTAAATAAGAAAACAAAAAAAACAGGGGATGAGGTCAGATGAGAAATTGAGACGGTGGAGGTGAGAAATGAGATGGAAGATGGGGTACGTTGATGGGTGGGTATTAATGGCAGAAGTAGAGGGGGTCTGATAATGGAGTTATGGCTGATGGAGGAGGTTGTGGCTGGACGGGATGATGGTGGCTGGGAGCTTGGAGAAGATGATGGGGGTTTGTAATGAAAAACAAAAATGGGTTTGATGGTGGTTGGATGGAGGAGAAGGGATGGTGGTGGCAATGGAGGGGTCGGCTGGGGGAGACGAAGGATTGGGGTTTGGGTTTTACAGGTCTGGGTGGCCGGAATCCATGGTGGTGGTGGTCGGATTTCAAAGAGGGTTTGGTGGTGGTTTGAATGAAGAAGAAGGTGGGTTTGGATTAGAAAGTGGTGGCTGCGAAGAAGAGGGAATGGTGGAAATGGGTTTCGGTTTTGGAGGTGGTGGTTGGAGAAGAGTGGAAGAGGAAGAGGGTTTGGGGGTAGAAGAAAGTGGTTGTGGAAGAGAGTTTTAAAAAATCTGCAAAGGGGTGAGAAGGACGGTGGATAGGGGCGATGGTGGTGGTGGTTGCTGGAGTTGCAGAGGTGGTGGAGGGGGTTTCAATGGAGGTTTGGGTGGTCGGATTCCGGCAAGCTTGCAGGAATCAATGGAGGTGGTGGCAACCGGATTCAGAAGAAGGTAGAAGAAGATGGAGTAGGTGGGTGGTGGATTCGCCGGCGGGGATGGGTTGGGCTTGCCGGATTCCGGCCGGAGGAGGAGGCGAAGATAGTGGCTCCCCTTTTCTCTTCTCCCTCTCTCTATCTCTCTCTCTCTCTCTCTCTCTCTCTCTCTCTCCCTCTCCCTCTCTCCCTCTTTCTCTGTTTCTCCTCTCGGTGGCTGCCCCTATACGGCTCCCCTGTTGGGAGAAAAAAATGAAGAAAACCCCTTTTCTTGCTCTCCCCTCTTTTCCCCTCTTGCGGCTGTCCATCCGGCTCCCTTAAGCCCTAATTCATTTCGCACTTAAGAGGGGAAATGAATAAATTCGCGCCCCTATTCTTGCCTTGAACAGCCCCTACAAGTGTGTTGCTCACTCTCTTTGCAAAGTGGGGTGGGCTGTCCCTAGAAATAAAAGGGGGCGAATGTATTATTCTCTTTGTATATATAGGGCTTTGATATTGGCACTCTTTATCTCGCTATACCACACCCCTTTTCCTTGTCCAGCTAGAAAAATGAAATTAACACCTCCAAGCTTGGTTTTTGCACAAACTTGACTGGTCTTTTCTTCACTTTGTCATCTTATTAAAGGAATGGAATATTCAAAAGACGAGAGGATGGGTGTTCATATCCAAATATGGTGTGCAAATGAACACCGGGACTCACATAAAGGGGTGTTAATACCAAAGTTCTGGGCATTTTGTAATTTTTCTCAATTTCTTGCAAAAAATGGACAAAACTGAGGTAACTAAATAGGGAGACCTAATGAGGTTTGGGAGGCACTCGGGCTTCCAAAAGATTTCAAAATGATATGCGAATGGGCATTTTCGGGCTCTTTTGCATTTTAGGACTCGATTCTTCGAGAATTTTTGGGATTCGGTTTCGGAACTTTATTCAGTTTTCGGGAATTTATTCGATTTTGGGAATTAGGGTCTGGTCAAAATGGGGTGTCTACTGATGCCCCTCTTTGGCAGAGGGCGCTTGTCGCACGAATGCCAAAGTTGAAAAGGCAACACGTTTTGACCTGTCCCGGAAATTGGTTTAAAGAAGGAAAAAAATTAACGAAAATGATTTTGCGAAGGTTGAATTCTTGAAGGGTCAGATGCCTCAAGGGTCTTACCCGGATTGGATGCCTCAGGGGTCTTTAGAAGGAATGTCTCGGGGGACCTTGGAAAGGATGTCGCAGGAGACTTTGGAAGGAATGCCATAGGATGGCGGATGCCGTGTGAGAACGGGCTTGGATGCCATGTGAGAACGGGCTTGGATGCCGTGTGAGAACGGGCTTAGATGCCGTATGAGAACGGGCTTAGATGCCGTGTAGAAACGGGCTTAGATGCCGTATGAGAACGGGCTTAGATGCCGCATGAGAATGGGTTTAGATGCCGTATGAGAACGGGCTTAGATGCCGTGTAGAAACGGGCTTGGATGCCGTATGAGAACGGGCTTAGATGCCGTATGAGAACGGGCTTAGATGCCGTGTAGAAACGGGCTTGGATGCCGTGTGAGAACGGGCTTAGATGCCGTGTGAGAACGGGTTTAGATGCCGCATGAGAACGGGCTTAGATGCCGTGTGAGAACGGGCTTAGATGCCGTGTGAGAACGGGCTCAGATGCCATGTGAGAACGGGCTTAGATGCCGCATTAGAACGGGCTTAGATGCCGTGTAGAAACGGGCTTAGATCCCGCATGAGAATGGGCTTAGATGCCGTGTAGAAACGGGCTTAGATGCCGTGTAGAAACGGGCTTGGACCCTCTCATAGTAACAGAAGGTGAAATTTAATTAGGCGGAACCCTCACGCAGTAACAAGCGATGGAAATTTGCTCGCGAAGTAAAATTCTTATGAAAAGATTGATACTCTCACGCTTTTGATTGATTGATTGATTTGAATTGATTGATTTGGATTGATGGATTTGGATTGATCCATTTGAGAATTGCTTTGTCTCTTGCCGAGAAAATGGGAGTACGAGTTCCTTGCTGAGGACCAGACTCAAATGATTTCTTTTTTGCTGGAATTTTTGGTATTGACCTTTTTTGAAAGAATTGGATTTTGCTGGGAATTGAATGCTTTGAACAGTCAACAGCGGACTCTCTAGATAGTAGACTTTAGACTCCACTGGGGAACTGGTTTTGCTGGGGAGTTTAGAAGTTTGGCTCGAGATGTGCTCGTACCCCTCTTATCTCAATTTGCCGGAGACATTGGCACTGATTGCCTTTGTGTGCTTGACACCTTTTATGACGCAAGTCATAAAAGATGCCCCTGGTGTACTTGTGCTTCCATGACGAGAGTCTCAAGGAAAGAACAATGATAGTTGAAGAAAAGATGCTTGGTTTCATAAATGCTTAAGGTTGCATAGGTTTTTTCTTTTTTCGGATGGAGAGAGCAGGACTATCACCGTGACGGCTGAGTCTAAGAATCTATTTCTTGCATTGCTCACTTCTGGAGGCTTAAGGTCTCTGATAGGTTTGAATAAGATGACTCTTGCCCCTTCTGATACCTAAACCAGGATTTACTCTGAAAATTTTTTTTTTTTTAGGGCATACTGCCATTCTTCCAACGCCAGCGACTTCGACTTCAATGGCAACTAACAACAAATAAATAGGAGAAACGAATTTCAAATGAATCAATCCAAGAAAACTATTACTCTAGAGACTCAACTCATTTTTTTTTACTCACTCTTGGATCTTATGTGTTATATGTTTTAGGGTGTGGCCTAGCCACTCTAAGAGTATTTCGAATACCGTGTCAAGGGACACTACTCTCCTCCTTCGGTATTTCCTTCATGGTTATTATCCCTTTCAGATTGCTCGGTTTCAATGCCCTAATTTAGAGGAGCGTCAAAATAAGCTTGCTGGCACTCCTTGGACTCTGAGATTTTGCTCCGGTTGAAGGTTCTTTCTTCACCTCATTGATTCGCTCCTTGTGAGAAGTCACTGCCATTGACCAGATTGCCTTTCCAGGTTTTCAATCCGGCGGACCGCTTGCCCTATCTTTTGCCTGGATCGCCCTTTCGGGTTTTCGGTCCAGCGGGCTTGAGTACCCTGACTTTTGCCTAAGCCAACTTTTTGGTTGTCAATTTAGCGGGTGAATGACCCTAACTTTTGCCTAGGCCGCCCTTTCGGGTTTTCAGCCTAGCGGGTCTTCAGACTCCATCATTTTTCTCTTTTCTTTCTGCTTTTGCTTCGAACCTTTCCTTGTTCACCAGAAGGACTTTCTAGGTGGGCGTGGGTTCAAAAGGGTTGGATATTTCTTTGGTTCAAACGATTTCGACCGAATTTGGTCTAACCAAATTGCTTACATACCCCAAAAATGGAGAATCAGGTCCGCGTAGTTCGCTTGGGGTTTGGAAAAGAATGATTTAGCTTTTAACTCAAAGGTTGACCGAACCTGGAAGACCGGGTTGCCTGCATACCCCTGAAGAACTGGGGATCAGATCTGCGTAGTGCAGTGCTAAAATGCCCCTGGTTTGTGGGCGCTTGAAAAGAAGATTTGATTTTGTTGAGGCTCAAAGGTGTTTGCAAAAGGATTTTTCAAACTTGAAATTTTTTGTTTTGAAAGTTCAAACGGCCAAGGATGGCTTTCTAGTGTTCCGGCATGAGATTTTCTCAAATGTTTGAGGCTCAATAGCTTTGAATCTTTCCTTCTTCTTTTTTTTTGGTGTTTTTTTTTTTAGGAGTCTGGCGGCATTTCCTGTCAAGACTTCATCTGTACTGCGCAAGCTTGTCTGAAAGAATTCTCACTTGTCTCTGGGATCTTGAATTGATGCTCGGTATTCTAAGACTCGGGGTCTTCTTTGAACGCTAAAGATGATTTGGGACTGACTCCACTTCTTGGGATTCAGATATTTCTAAAGAGTTGACGTAGGGGTATGTTCCCTTCTCTTTTTTTGTTTTGGATGCTATCTCTTTTTTTTTGTTCATTCTTTTTCTTTTTCTTTTTTTTTAGCTTGGATATCGGGGGATGCCCCTACTCCTTGAATGCTCTAACTAGAAATTCCATCGGAATGCACGGCCCAAGTATTCTGTTGGGAACCCATGTTCTATGATTGTGACTTTGTTGACCGAAAATTTCCTCTCAATCCTTTCATCGTCTTCACTTGATGATGGATACTCATCCTTTTGAAATTGTCGCTTTTTCAACCTGATGTCTAAAGCTGAGGGAGACATACATTGAACAGCACTAAGGCATGCTCTCGGTTTATCCTCATAGGACCAAGCAAGACTTCCTTGAACCCTCTTAATAGGTTTATCAATTCTTCGCGCTCTTCAGGAGATAAAGTTTTGCCAATCCGTATTTCCTGAGTCTTGGATTTCAATATCACTATCCACAGTTTCGATTTCATCTTCAAGTGGCTTTGCTCGACGCTCTTCCTCTCATTTGACCATCTTTCAGATCTCGAAGGGAATTTTGTCGGCATCCTCGTCCGAGGAGGGTGTCTTAGTTTGTTTATTAACATTAGATCCAAGAGCGAATACACAAGAATATTGACAACACTGGAATCATATGTTCAATTCATAGAAGATTTCAAGTACATCAGTGATATTTGACACGCCACGATGGGCTCTACACCAAACTCAACAGAGGACTGGACACTGACTCACAATAAGAAAGATCAACGGACACGACATACTCAGGCTTGACATTGACACAATTATTTAGACATACCCACTTTGACAAGAGAGTTGGTATGCAGCCGACAAAGAACGAATTTCAAAGATGTGAGACTTGGTTTTTTTTTTTTTGAGATAATAGACTAGCGCTGGAAGTTCATGGACATCATGCCTTCCTCCATAATGGTGATGACTATGGAGTTCGACCCTGGAATAGGAATCTCGGAAGGGGCAGCCTCTTTGGTTTCTGTAGACCTGGCTCAAACTGATTTTCAACACCTGATAATGGCAAGGCTTTCTCTGGCATGATGTTTTCAAGGAGCTCAAGCTCTGACATTTTTTATTTTCCCTTTGCAATCAATCTACTTCCCAGCCCCAGGGTGGTATAGGTAAAGGTGGTAAGATCTGTGAAGGGTTGAATGAGTTGAATGGTTCCCATAGTGGGTGGAAGAGGTGCAAGATGGTTAGGTGCAGGGTTCTCGGAAGCATTTGTGTTCGAGAAGAATGAGGGGATCCCCGTCTATCAGGTCCTGGATTTCATCATCATTTCCCTCATTTCGGTCAGGACGAGATTCTCAGTAGACTCAACCATCTGGGCAAGGTAAGAGGAAATAGGTACAGCAGACTGGCTAGACCAGGAAAGTTTAGAGATGGAGAGGTTCTTTTGGGAGATATGATAGGCAACTGGGCAAGTCTCTTGTCATGGACAACACAAACATTAGGCTTAGTGAGAAGTAATCACATGGCAACTGGGCAAATCTCTTGTCATGGACAACACAAAAGGTAACACAAGCACATCTTTCTCTTGGCTAAAATCTGGCAGCATAACAGCAGTACATGGAGATGTGGTAAGGTAAGCGCATGGTTTGTCAACAAACCCAAAGGATAATGATTACGCTCAAGGTTTTTGGAGAAAATCCGGCAGCATAACGACTGTACAAGGAGGGTCTCGGCAACCAAGCATAAAGAATACGCCGACAAGGTCAAGATGAATCAGGGCTCTCAGCAAGAACACACTCTGGTAGTGATAATGGCAAAGTAGACTCATAATTGGCATGCGGAGCGATCTGACCAAGATCGATCAAAGGATCAAGCTCAGGGAAGATAGATCACGGCTATAAAGATAATGATGTGAAACCAATGATCTGATCATAATCCAAAAGACGGATGGATGGGAAAAATGGATTAGATTAGGAAAGAAAACCTAACTATGAAGCAAGCCATAATCTAGTAATAAATATATATACATATATATACATCCTAACCAGGGGCACCAATCCTAGTCTAATCTAGCGGAGTCAAGGAGGTCTCGACTCATGACAGACAAGTGAGTGTACTAGGACCGCATTTGTAGCCACACGAGGTGAACTACCCTAGCCTATAAATGGGTCAAGGCTCCTAGCTCTAGGCACCACATGTGTAAGCAACACATATTCATCCCCATAAATGCAAACGAAGGACCATGCAATATATAGAAGTGTAAAGCTGTGAGGTTCACCTGACCGGTTTCATAGTTACTTGTATACTGTGAGTTCCCTCCAGTAAACGAACTATGTCCGTTTTACACACGAAGTGTCCAGGTGCTGAATATACTACTAGTGCGGTGGCGCTAAAAGGCGGGTATAGCCCTCACAGCTCCTACTCATAGTATCTCTCCGAGGTAAGTAGTCTGATAGCACATCCACAGCAGAAAGTAACCACAAAACAGATAATATATGCAAAGGGTGGAAGTGAGTGTGTGAGCCCTTGTTTTATTTACGCACATATCTGGTGCCCCTGGCATTCTAACGGAAAAGGTTCCCATTTAAAATGATTTTAGTCCAACTTTCTTCAACATTAGTAAAAATGCTATTTTTACAGAGTTAGGCAATGTTCCAAATTCCCCAACAGAGTCGCCAGCCTGTAGACCCCGATCCCGAGGACGGTGGGCGAGGGACACAAGATCCCATGCCGATCCTTTAAGATCTCCACAATGTGAATGAGAGCTCTACCAAGGAACTCTCGAAATGGTGCCACTCACAGCATGGGTGGCGATATAAATGAGATACCTCTCGATTCAAGGACCAGCCCGGAACCAAGATGTACCTATAACAAAGAAGAGTTGCCATCCAAGGAAGTAGGCCCTGGATCCCATGAAATACTCCGTTGCAATGGATAACCAGAGATACAAAAGTCCGTGCCTGATGACGAATGGGGAAGGTATTAAGCGCCCCCAATTCGCCCAAGTGCAAGCACCTGATCTCTTATGCCATTTTTAATTAATTTTGAAGAGTTTTGGGCTAAAATCATGTGAAATTGGAATGAGTATCCCCGAAGGAACGTCTATCTAAGCATGCATGACCCGGGGATGGGCAAAAGAAAATAAACATTCAAATCCTAACTCACCGCATCTACTCCTAACCCATCACCTCTAGGAAAGCAATAACATCCGCATGCACAGTTACAGCTAAGCAAGTAATAGCAGATATGATAAGCAGAAAAGCAGTAAATATCTACAGCTAAGCATGTGAAACTAAACGCACAAGGAATAAGCAAGCTAAAAGTAAACACACAAGGAACCAAAGACAAACACACGATAAACTAAAAGATGCGAGGAAAGAAAGGAATCAGAAAATAGACGGTATGCGCAAACCCAAAATGCCAGGGAAAAGAAAATGGGACATACAATAGACTCAGGGAGCGATTCTAAAGGAATCGAGCTCAGTGATCCTGATCCGGTAAAGATCGGACAAGTCTCGCGATCGTCATAGCCTATCGTTGGGCTCAGCGAGGACAATCCTTGTAAAGGGGCCACGCTACGTCGTCGCCCATCCCAAAACCCGATAAATCGTCGGAAAACCGATAAAACCGGCAAACCACGATCAAAATCGGAAATGAAATGAAAAGAAGGCTCTGAGTGACCTGGCAATCACCATCCTTGCCCATTTTGGTTTTTGTATTTTTGGGAAAAGCTTGAAATATACTTTTAGATGCTGAAATGAGTTTTTTGAAGGGTTTAAATAATTTTATTGAGAGGTTTGACTGAACTTGGGATGAAAATCCCAAGCTGCCTACGTACCATGTAGAAAGGGATCAAGCCAACGTAGTTCGAAACAGCTTTTCGAAAAACTCTTTTGTTGTTTTTTTATGTTTTTGTTGATTTGTATTTTTTTTATGTATTTTTATCCCTTTTGATTGAAAGGGGGTTTTGGCTCAAGAGGTTGCCGTCCGTCATCGCCTAAACCCGACGAGACGTTCCTGTAATCGAGGGAATCCTGAAGCTCGAAAAGGATCCCGAGGAACGCAAGGAGAATAACTCTGAATGAAGAAGAAACTCGAAGGAACGCCCCTATAATCGATGGAATCCCGCAGTTCGAATAGGATCCCTAGAAACGAGAGGAGAGTGAACCTGAAGAAGAAGAAACCCCTAAGGCCCATGAGAAGTGACGAGATAAAAAGAGACATGAAGGGCAAAGGGGTGGCTCAAGAAACATTCTGTCACTTGCCCCATCAAATTATAGTATTCAATGAAGACAACAGATTTAAGGCCTCCCAATGAAGTATAAGACAAAAGGACACAAAATTATACTTATACTCGATTGGGGGTAAGGGATCCAATCAAATCAAGTGCAGACATAGGAGTGAATTGCATCTCGGATAAATCGATCGTAATCATCACTTCAACTTTCCCATTATCCCACTGAATATACCATGCATTTTCAAATATATATATTTATATCAAGCTCCTCAGTCAAACGTGAAAATCTAGACCTAAAGAACATACTTCCCTGAGCCATACACATAAAGTGACAGGAACTTTCATGATTTTCCCTCTTTAACAAACAGAACACTCTCTCACGGAATTGAGACATATAATATTGAGTGTTGCAACTAAAACATGCATTTGCTAATGAAAATCACATTCAGCTAAGTCCTAAAGAAAATAGCTTTCCCTTTAAGCCAATAGAAATTAGAACAAAAGAGCATATAAGCCTTTAATAGCTATAACCTCTTGGAATTTTAGATTCTGCAAAGCTTACTCAAAGGATATGATCGTATTGATTCATAACAAGTGAAACAAGTGAGTTGATCAGAACAAGGCCAAAGTGATTTATTATCAAGTTAAAGAACACAAGGAAATAGGATCCACTGATTCGCGCATCTATACCCTTGACATGGGATAAGGAAATAAAATCCAACGAATCACTCGCTTACACCCTAAATAAAGACCAGATTAACAAAAATCAAGTAATTCATATACCTATGCCCACGACCTGGAGCCATGAATTGATATTATAATTTCACAACAAATAAGGTAAACAACCATGCAGATTTCATCAATACAATGAGGGAGAAGTATTACCTGCCATGGATGATTAACAATCTAGAGAAATGCTTCAATGCTGAGATGAATGACGGTGCTTGTAGCTGGCGAGATGCTCAAATTTTCACAGAATCCCGTCGAAAATGGTAATTCTCGCCGGAATTGCAGATGGGAAAGGGATATTTGAGGTTGGTAAAGAAAATGAGATGATGAGGTGAGGCTAAGATGGAAGTAGGGGTTAGAGGAGGTGGGACGCATGTGCAATGAGTTTGGGGGTTTTAAATAAGAAAAAAAAAAAAAAAACAGGGGATGAGGTCAGATGAGAAATTGAGACGGTGGAGGTGAGAAATGAGATGGAAGATGGGGTACGTTGATGGGTGGGTATTAATGGCAGAAGTGGGGGTCTGATAATGGAGTTATGGCTGATGGAGGAGGTTGTGGCTGGAAGGGATGATGGTGGCTGGGAGCTTGGAGAAGATGATGGGGGTTTGTAAATGAAAAACAAAAATGGGTTTGATGATGGTTGGATGGAGAAGGGATGGTGGTGGCAATGGAGGGGTCGGCTGGGGGACACGAAGGATTGGGGTTTGGGTTTTACAGGTCTGGGTGGCCGGAATCCATGGTGGTGGTGGTCAGATTTCAAAGAGGGTTTGGTGGTGGTTTGAATGAAGAAGAAGGTGGGTTTGGATTAGAAAGTGGTGGCTGCGAAGAAGAGGGAATGGTGGAAATGGGTTTCGGTTTTGGAGGTGGTGGTTGGAGAAGAGTGGAAGAGGAAGAGGGTTTGGGGGTAGAAGAAAGTGGCTGTGGAAGAGGGTTTTAAAAAATCTGCAAAGGGGTGAGAAGGATGGTGGATAGGGGCGATGGTGGTGGTGGTTGCTGGAGTTGCAGAGGTGGTGGAGGGGGTTTCAATGGGGGTTTGGGTGGTCGGATTCCGGCAAGCTTGCCGGAATCAATGGTGAAGAAAACCCCTTTTCTTGCTCTCCCCTCTTTTCCCCTCTTGCGGCTGTCCATCCGGCTCCCTTAAGCCCTAATTCATTTCGCACTTAAGAGGGGAAATGAATAAATTCGCGCCCCTATTCTTGCCTTGAACAGCCCCTACAAGTGTGTTGCTCACTCTCTTTGCAAAGTGGGGTGGGCTGTCCCTAGAAATAAAAGGGGGCGAATGTATTATTCTCTTTGTATATATAGGGCTTTGATATTGGCACTCTTTATCTCGCTATACCACACCCCTTTTCCTTGTCCAGCTAGAAAAATGAAATTAACACCTCCAAGCTTGGTTTTTGCAAAAACTTGACTGGTCTTTTCTTCACTTTGTCATCTTATAAAAGGAATGGAATATTCAAAAGACGAGAGGATGGGTGTTCATATCCAAATATGGTGTGCAAATGAACACCGGGACTCACATAAAGGGGTGTTAATACCAAAGTTCTGGGCATTTTGTAATTTTTCTCAATTTCTTGCAAAAAATGGACAAAACTGAGGTAACTAAATAGGGAGACCTAATGAGGTTTGGGAGGCACTCAGGCTTCCAAAAGATTTCAAAATGATATGCGAATGGGCATTTTCGGGCTCTTTTGCATTTTAGGACTCGATTCTTCGGGAATTTTTGGGATTCGGTTTCGGAACTTTATTCGATTTTCGGGAATTTATTCGATTTTGGGAATTAGGGCCTGGTCAAAATGGGGTGTCTACACCAAGCAAAGGGTATTGACGCCCAAAAGATATACATACTGCAATGCTTGGAGGCCGAACATAAATCGGATCTCATAGGATTAGATGAATCCACTTATTCAAAGTTGTTCAATAAGTTTTCGATGCCCATTGGAGAAATTATACATTTCTCTTGATTCACGAGGTTGAGGGGCCCGTGAATGAGACGTACAATGGGCGGTTCCATCATAGATCAAAATCCCAGATCCGATGGACATGTCATGAAATTAACTAAAATGGTAGTCTTGCTAATTATGCATCTTTCCTTTGCGTGTAGATACCACGGCTTCATTTAACCCATTTGCTAAGATCCTAGACGAAAATAAGAAAAGTGCCTTCCTAGATGAGGGTAATGGACCCTCGGCACCTAAGACGAAAGGTAAACGAAATGGAAGAGCAAAAGTCCAAGGCTCTAAGAAGAACATGCCACTAATAAAGAACAAGAAGAATTTTAAAAAGAAGAAGTCAACCAAGGGCAACGACGGATGCTTCCATTGTGGAGAACCTGGACATTGGAAGCGGAACCGCATGAGTTATCTAGCTACTAAGCATGGCAACAAGCCTACCTCAGGTATGTTGCAAGTTTTTGTTGCTGAAACCAATATAATTGGTCCTACATTTTCCTGGTGTGTTGACACAGGTGCGACCTCACATATCTGCAATATGTTGCAGGGGTTCAGGAAAATCAAAAGGTAGACTGAATGCGAGCTCACCCTACAGGTTGGAACTGAAGTAATAGTTGTTTTACAAGCTATAGGAGATTACGTTTTGACATTCTCAGGCGGTTATCTAATATTAAAGGATTGTCTCTATGTAGCTTCAATAAGAAGGAGGAAAATTTTAGTTTCAAAATTATGTGATGATGGATATTCTACTAGTTTTAATAAAAGTTATGTTTTTATTAAAAAGAAAAATTCCTTCATTGTGGAAGGTACAATGAGTCATGGCCAATTCCTAATAAACGCCTTATAGAATATGAGCAATGTTAAGAATATTCCGAGTATTGATGTTCCAAACCTCAAAAGGGCAAGGGACACAGTAATTCCAACACATCTTTGGCATCTTCGATTAGGTCTTATTGGCCTAGAGCGGATCACAAGGTTAGTGAAAGATGGTCCATTGGATTCAATCCAAGTGAAACCCTTCCAACTTGTGAGTCATGTCTCCGAGGCAAAATGACTAAAATTCCCTTCAAGGGCAAGAGTGGAAGAAATGAAAGTGTATTAGAATTGATACATACGGATGTATGTGGTCCTCGTTCTCATCCTGCGAGATGAGGGTTTGTCTACTTTGTGACTTTCACGGATGACCATTCAAGGTGCGGCTACCTATACCTAATGCAATAGTCTGAGACTAAGTTCAAAGAGTTCAAGAATGAAGTAGAAAACCAGCTAAACAAGAAGATTAAGACACTTCGCTCAGATAGGGGAGGAGAGTACCTCTCGGATGAGTTTAAGGACTACTTAAAAGAAAACGGAATAGTTTCTCAATGTACTCCACCTGCAACACCAGAGTTGAACGGTGTGTCAGAGAGGAGAAATCGAACACTGTTAGACATGGTTCGATCTATGATGAGTGTTGCACAAGCACCTCTGTTTCTATGGGGATACGCTCTAGAAACAACACTCTACATCCTTAATCGAGTACCAACTAAATCAGTACTAAGGACTCCATATGAGATATGGACGGGCAGAAAACTCGCATTGAATCATATGAGGATATGAGGTTGTCCTGCCCATGTTAAAAAGATAGGTGTTGAAAAGTTGGAGGCACGAAGCAATAGGTGTCTCTTTATTGGATATCCTAAGGAAACAAATTGTTACATATTTTATAACCCTGGTGAGCAAAACTGTTTTGTGAGCCGGAATGTCGTATTCTTAGAAGAAGAGTTCATTCAAGATGCAAACGGAAAGGATAGGATTGTCTTAGAAGAGCAACCCGAAAATCCAATAAAGAGATATAAGGAAATTGAGCAAGTAACCACTAAACCTATTCCAACACTCCAACGTAGTAGTAGGGGGGTCAGACAACCAGATAGACTTGTCTACTTAGGTGAAGTAAATACAGAAGATACATATCCCCTTAACTATAAAGAGGCGATGTTAGACATCGATGCGGAAAAATTGATGGATGCTATGAAATCCGAAATGGACTCTATGTATTCCAATTAGGTCTGGACTCTCGTTGATCCACCTGAGGGTATTAAACCATTAGATGCAAATGAATCTTCAAAAGGAAGAAGGGCCCTGATGGAAAGGTGACCTCCACCTATAAGGCTAGGCTAGTGGCGAAGGGATATAGTCAAAAGGCTGGAATTAACTATGAGGAAACCTTCTCACCAGTAGCCATGCTAAAGTCCATTAGAATTTTACTAGCTATCTCTGCACATTATGATTACGAAACCTGGCAGATGGACGTCAAAACCGCTTTCTTGAATGGAAGTATTCATGAAGATATTTATATAGTCCAGCCGGAGGGTTTTGAGGCTGCTGAAGAGTGTAATCAAAAGGTGTGCAAATTGCAGAGATCTATTTATGGATTGACGCATGCTTTCCATAGTTGGAACCTTCATTTTGATCAAGCAGTCAAAGTGTTTGGCTTCATTCAGAATGTGGATGTGGCTTGTGTTTACAAGAAGGTCAGTAGGAGCGCAGTAACATTCTTGGTTCCTTATGTAGATGACATCTTACTCATTGGGAATGATGTAGGAATGCTATCAACTACAATGTTGTGTCTTTCAAGCACGTTTGCTATGAAATATCTAGGAGAAACTTCATACATTCTAAAACTTAAATTGTTTAGGGACCGTAAGAATAGGAAGCTTGGGCTATCACAAGAAACTTACATAGATAAGATATTGGTAAGGTACAACATGACAGATCCCAAGAAGGGATTAGTTCCTTTCAGGCATGGAATCAGATTATCCAAGAAGATGTCTCTTAAGACACCTGTGGATAAATATGTCATGAACACCATTCCCTATGCTTCGGCTGTGGGAAGTCTTATGTATGCTATGTACAAGGTCAGATATCTATCACTCTGTAAGTGTGGTTAGCATCAGTCGGACCCAGGCTTAGGCCATTGGACAACAGTTAAACATATTGTTAAGTATCTCAGGAGAACTAAACATTATTGTTTAGTTTATGGTGCAGACGAGTTTTGGTGTGTAAGAAGCCCTCCGATCCAAGCTTAGCGTGGCATGGAAATTTTTAGTGGAGATCGCCGGGGAGACAAACTTAGCAGGTGGAGTAGGCCTTCGAGAAGAAGGTTCGAACCACTGTAAATCGTTCGTCTCACTTCTATTGGTTCTTTCCTCACTATCATGTCGTGATTGGTAATATCATTACTCATCTATTTCTTATTTGCACAATTAAAAAGGATTGATTGTTATTAGATATAGAATCATTAAAATATTTTTTTAATCTCCCAATTCACCCCCCCTCTTGGGTTGCCCTTTGGGATTTCATAAATATTTTTGTCAATTATGTTATTTTTAAATTTAAATTATTTATAAACAAACTATAGAAAACATGACCAATACGGCTCATTCTAAATTCCAACTCCTAATATGTCTTGGCCTCTAGGGTCCAAAAGCAAGGTAGATTTGGAGTAGGAAGGAAGGGGAGACAGATATTCAAAGAGAGGAAAATAATTGTATGACCAAATTGTATTCCTTGTTCGAGATTTTTATGGTGTGCCATAGGGAGTAAAGTCCATTATTTTTCAAAAAGTACAGTGGGGCTTACTTCATAGGATGATCCAAACCGTTCATTTGTTGGACCACAACATATATAGGTTGTACCCTGTAAATCATCTCCATAGGATGACCCTACGCCTCCGATTTGTTGAGGGACTGTACATTATGGAAACCTCTATAAACAGAGGGTTAGGAACATCCTATGGAGATGATTTACGGGGTACGACCTATTCATGTTGTGGGCCCGCTGTACTTTTTGAAAAATAATGGATTTTAACCCCACACACCATATAAAATCTCCCCTTGTCCTATCCATGAATCCCATTTATATATTCAATTTCCTTTAAAAAAACAAATTGTTTCAGAACACAAAACTCCCAGTAAATACTGTACACAAATAAATAAGAGAAAATGAGAATGTTTTCATTAGTAAATGGGGTGGACAAATAAATGTGAATGATTTTTTTTTTTTAAATTAAGTTAAATTGAAATTTATGTCAACTTTTGATTTTTTTTACTTTATAATAATTATTAATTATTATATAACCACATTCTCTACCCCCTTGGAGCAAATTCCTAGCTCCGCCCCTGTATCTAGAATCGTCATCAGTAAAATATGGAGGGTTACTAGGAAAACAAGATCCCGTGTTGAAAAAAAGTACGGGGTCCTCCATCGTGACACGTGCACAACAAACAAAAATATGGATGTGCGTATCCTAACAAATACCAAAAACACCGTGAAAATTACTGAATCCATCAGTTCTGTTCACCCTTTCTTTTTCTTTTTTTCCTGAACAGTATTCCGTTTTGGAAGTGTTTTCCTAAAAAATGACATTTCTCTATTCGTTTTTTTTATGTGCAAGAAGCTTTTAGGAAGCATGCTTCCCCTAAATTTTGGAAGTGAGAAGAATTTAGCTTCCCAAGCAAGTTTTTGGGAATGTGAGCTTCTCATCCAACTAAAAAGTTTTTGGAAACTATGGGCCAAAATTAAAAATTAGGGACAAATATATCACCTCAACTTAGTGTCGAAAGAGGCATTGGCATTGTTCGATACCCCCTCATCCCCTCTTCTCCTCCGCGGGTGAAATTTTTTGCAAATCTTTGTAGTTTTCTTTGTTTTGTTGTTCCCCTATTTTTGTATCGTAACCATCTTGGTCTTCTTTTAGCAATACAATTGGAAATCATTCAAAAAAAATAAATACATCAACTACTTACCAAGTATATTGCGGAATATTCCTAATAAATTTGCCGGCTTATACCTATAGTCAAAGGTTTTAAATTTCGGTTTCAGAATGCATTTCGTTCCGAAACCGAAACCGAAATTTCAAAATTTCAGACGAAATCTAACGAAATCATATTAAATAATATTTTATATCGTACACAATTTCGACCGAAATTACCGAAATTTTGGCAAAATTTTCGGTAATTTAGGCTGAAATTTTGGGAAAATATTAAATATAGAATAAATTCATGATTTTTTGGATATTTCCCATAAATTTCGGACCAAAATTTCAGGGATAACGACCGAAAAATTGAAATTTTGGTCAAAATTTTGTAACGTTTCGAGTTTACCCAGTTTCGGTTTAGGGGTTGGGGTTGACCGAAACCCGAAATTTCGGATTTCCGTCGAAATTTAAAACCTTGGGAGTTCGATATGGCTGACACATGTAGACCTTAACACCTTGATATATCGGACTCTAGGGTAAAATTCCAGTGCATCGAGTTATGGCATGGTGAAATTTCTATGACGTGGTCTATCTTTCATCTGAGTCTACCCAATAAACGGTCAAGATTACAAGGTGTACAACTGAGATTAAAATGAGCCTCTGGTTTCTGTGATCCACTTTCTTTTTCCCCCTCTGCGGAAAAGATGCAACCCCGCGATCAAACTAGTACACTCGTTCCACGTGTCCTCTTTCTAGACCAGCAGTAAATTCTGAAAAATCTGGGGTTCTTTCTGTATCCCTCAGGCGCCTTTCCGAAAAGGCCCCCAAAACCCTAACGACGTCTTTTGACATTCTACGAAGGCAGGGGGGTATAGATGTAATTTCAGTGACGTCTACAACACCTGGCAGAGAGCGTGTGGGGGGCAGAAACTACCGTTCCCACAAAAAAGGGCTAGTGGCACACTCCGGCAATTGTCTACAACTTCAAGCCTATTTTCCCATCTGCACTCCTCAAAACCTACTTCCCATCCCCAACCCAAAACCCTCTTTTATCGCTCGCTCCCAAAACCCTCTCAAAAGGCGAAAGAAACAGACTAGAGATAAAAAGATCCCGCCGCCATGGCCGGAATTAGCCGCCTGAGAACGGGAGCTCGATCTTTGGCTCGTATTGGCTTCTCACCGAGCCGATCGTTCGGAGCCGCGGCACTTCAATACGATTACGAAGAAGAGGAGGATGAGTATTCGGTTTATCGCGATCGGCTTCGAATGGAGCGGATGGCTGATTCTTATGGCTCGATGGCCGGAAGAGGAGTACATTGGGTGGTGATTGGAAACCCTAGTGTAGAGAAACATGTGTACGCTGGAAGGTTGTCGAAGCTTCTAGAAGTTCCTCACATTTCTATGGGAACGCTCGTGCGTCAGGAACTTAACCCTCGTTCCTCCCTTTACAAGCAGGTCATTTTCCTTTCTTTTTCTTAAACCCCTTTTTTTGTTTTTAATTACGAATTTGTTATGTCTTTTCTGTTCGAATTTGTTGTTTCTTTTGGGTGTTACAGAGCATCTTCTTCCTCTTCTTCCTCTTCTTCTTCTTTTTTTCCATTTTTGTAGTGCTACTTATAAATTTATTTAGATTTCTTTTGCCCACTTGTTTTTTTTTTTTTTTTGGGGGGGGGTTGGGGTTAGGGGTAGCTCATGTTGTAGAGTGACGTTCTTGTGTTTTTTTTGTTTTCATTTTTAATGATGGATAATAAATTTTTTATTTCCATCGTTAAATACTTGGTTTTTAGTTTTCTTTTTGGGTCTTTTCGTTTTCTTTCTAATGATCCTTTGATCCTTTGAGCTTTTTAATCTGATAAAAGAGGATTTGAGGTGGTTTGCATTTGGTGATGGATTGATAGCGAAGAGGGCATATCGGGTAATCAAAGCTTGGAAGAGAAGGAGATTGAATCTCATCAGTAGAGAAACGGAGAGAGTCGAATGAAGAAGATCCCTGTTTGGATGAAGGATTACATCGGTCATTAGAGCTAATTAGAGGCAGATTGGTTACAAATTCGTTAACGGAAAACCTATAAAATTAGTGGGAGACCCTTGTCCCCTTAAGGCAACTCAACTAAAGGGCTTGACAAAGACCGATTCAATTGCTTCTTGTTTCCAATTGATCTGTATTGATCACACAGTTTCAGCTCTCTCAATGTCCAATATCCAATCAGTTGATATTCCGAAAGAATTACCATTACCTATCTCACAACTTTTACTCCAATTTGCATCTGTCTTCCAGTTAACAACAAGCCTACCCCCAACAAGAGCCATTGATCATCAGATCCATTTACTTCCTGGTTCCCAACCAGTGAATGTCAAGCCTTATAGATACCTGCATTTCCAAAAAAATGAAATCGAGAAATTGATTCAGGAAATGCTGGAATCTGGTATAATTAAACCAAGCCACAGCCTCTATTCATCCCCTGTCCTTCTAGTAAAAAAAAAAAGACAATTCATGGCGTTTTTGTGTTGACTATCTCGCTTTGAACACTATTACAATCAAGGATCGATTTCCCATACCTACCATTGATGAACTTTTACATGAATTACATGGTGTAATGGTGTTTTCTAAACTTGATTTGCGCTCTGGTTATCATCAAATACGCATGAAGAAGGAAGATTGTCCAAAAACAGCTTTTAGAACCCATGAGGGCCACTACGAGTTTTTAGTAATGCCCTGTGGCCTTACAAATGCACCCTCCACTTTCCAAAAGACCATGAACATGGTCTTCAAACCATTTATCCGGAAGTTTGTCATTGTGTTCTTTGATGACATCCTCATCTATAGTAACACTTTGGATGATCATGTGTCTCATCTCAAATGTGTTTTAGAATGTTTGCTCACTAACCAGTTTATTGTCAAATTAAGTAAATGCCAGTTCTGTCAGCATCAAATTGAGTACCTTGGTCATCTGGTATCTGGCAATGGGGTAAAACCTGATCCGGACAAAATTCATGCAATGCAAATCTGGCCTCAACCAAAGAACTTCAAACAGTTGCGAGGTTTCATGGGCCTTACGGGATATTACAGAAGATTCGTTAAAAATTATGCCACCGTTTCCTCTCCCCTCACGAATCTTTTGATGAACGATGTTTTTCATTGGTCTCCGGACAAACACTCAGCCTTTGAAAATTTGAAATCCCTCATGACACAGCTCCCTGTTCTTGCATTACCAAATTTTAACGAGGATTTCATTTTAGAAACCGATGCCTATAGCATTGCAATCGGGGCAGTTCTCGTGCAAAACAAGCATCCAATTGCTTACTTCAGTAAAAAAATGACTCCCACCATGTCCAAGGCTTTTGCTTATGTGAAAGAACTGTTTGCTATCACCGAAGCAGTGAAGAAGTGGATGCAATACTTGCTGGGTAGAAATTTTACAATTTACACCAATCTTCGTAGTTTGAAGAACCTGATGGCACAAATTATTCAAAGTCCCGAACAACAACAATACCTTTGCAAGTTGTTAGGGTACAATTATACCATTTTGTATAAGGCAGGAAAGGAGAACCAGGTAGCAGATGCCTTGTCAAGAGTTGAAGAAAATTCCCCTGTTTCAGATGTTGAACACTCTACCCAATTGCAGCTAGTTGTCTCTAAACCCGTTTTCAACATTCAAGCGCAGCTCCAACATGAAAACCTTATTGATGCTGAATTATTGGAGCTCCATGACCAGATTAGTAAAGGATCAGCTGCACCAGAATTTTCAATAAGAAATGGACTTGTGTTCCAAAATCACAGAATATTTCTTAGTTCCAACTCCTCCTTACGAAACCAAATCATTTATGAATGACACAGCACTGTACAAGGAGGCCACATAGGGGTATTACGAACACTCAAGCGCGTATCTGCCAGTTTTTTCTGGTTTAAAATGCGCTCCGATATCAAGCAATTCATCATAGATTGTATGGTTTGCCAACAAACCAAGTATGCAACTACTCCTCCCATGGGGCTGCTCCAACCGTTACCGATTCCCGACAGGATCTGGGAGGATATTTCCATGGATTTCATCACTGGATTACCTTTATCGAATGGATATACCAGCATCTTCGTGGTCATCGATAGATTATCCAAATATGCGCATTTAGGGGCTCTGAATACATCTTTCAATGCTATACAGGTAGGTCAGTTGTTTACGGAAATGGTGGTGAAACTCCATGGTATCCCCAAATCAATTGTCTCTGACCAGGATCACATATTCCTCAGCAAATTCTGGTCTAATTTTTTCAAATTAAGTGGCACTTCTTTAAACCTTTCCTCTGCGTATCATCCCCAGACCGATGGGCAATCGGAAGTTTTAAACAGGTGTGTGGAACAGTATTTGAGAGCATTTGTTCAAGACAACCCGAAGCATTGGCATTCCTACTTGTTATGGGCTGAATATTCTTACAATACCTCATTCCACACTGCCATACAAATGACTCCTTTCGAAGCAGTGTATGGGAGGCCACCACCTTCATTACCACATTACATTCCCGGGTCCTCCAAAATTGAGGCAGTTGACACGGAACTGACACGGCGGGATACAATTCTAGTTCAACTCAAGAACAATTTAGCTCAAGCTAAATCAAGAATGAAATGCATGGCCGATCAGAAACGTGTCGATAAAATTTTTGATGTGGGAACATGGGTTTTACTCAAGCTTCAATCTTACAGACAGCAATCTGTCGTTACTAGACACTCTCAGAAGCTGAGCAAGAGGTTTTACGGTCCGTTTGAAATTGTTGCACGGGTTGGAAATGTTGCTTACAAATTAAACTTACCGGAAGGTAGCAGGATTCACCCTGTTTTCCATATTTCACAACTCAAACCATACCATGGACCTACTATATATACTCCTTGCACTTTGCCTTCACACACTGTCGGCAATCATCCAATTATCACACCTCTTGCTATGGGAAGACGAGTGGTACTCCAACAAAATAAACAGGTAACCCAAGTACTTGTTCAATGGCACAGCCTGTTACCAGAAGACACCTCTTGGGAGAATTTGACTGAACTGGGGCTGGAGTATCCATCTTTCAACCTTGAGGACAAGGTTATTTTTCCAGACGGGGGCAATGATAGCAAACAGGGCATATCGGGTAATCAAAGCTTGGAAGAGAAGGAAATTGAATCTCATCAACAGAGAAACAGAGAGAGTCGAATGAAGAAGAACCCTGTTTGGATGAAGGATTACATCCGTCATTAGAGCTAATTAGAGGCAGATTGGTTACAGATTTGTTAACCCAAGTTGTTATTTTACAATTTCTTTTAAGTTGAAGAAAAGCCAGTTATAGCAGTCAGTTACGATTTAGTGTCAGAGCATCAATTCCGTTAGGAATATCTCTATATAGTGGAATTAGCACAAGTGAGGAAAGGAGGAATAAAAATATCTTTCTTTGAATCTCTATCTTCTTCTTCTTCTCTCCTTTCTAAGCTCTCAGTTACAGAATTTTCAAGAATTTAGAGCAGAAATCATATCATGGATTTAACCGTGTTAAGTTATTTGTATTTAGTTTTTTTTTTTTTTTTTTTTTCGTTTTTGGTTTTATTCCTTTTTATATTGGGCAAATGATGAAAAAAATGCAAAGTTTTATGGAAATTGTTAATAAAGGGTAGGGATTCGAAAATTATAAAATAAGGGGTGTGAGGTGAGAGAAACTGTGTTTGAAGACAAATATACCCTTTTGTAACTTAATTTTTCTTACTTTCGTTTTTTATCTTTTACACTGTTTTTTTTTTTACCTCTCTTCTCAGACGAGACTTGTCACCGTCGGTGGAGAAAAGAGACGGTTGGGAGAGGAAGATAAGTAAAATACCCTTCCATCCATTTAACCTCTCGTTTTACCCTCTCACCCTCTCACCCTCTTTTACCCTTTTTCAGTCTTTTTCTCCTTTTTTTCACTCGTTTTTTTCACTCGTTCTCTCCCTTTGACCTCACCGGAAAATACTATTCTTGGCGGGAAGGTTGCATACGCGTCGGAAAGTTTAGGTTGTCGCCGGAAAGTGTAGCTCCTCTTGCCAAAACCCGTACTTCAACTCTCCAAGGTATTTTTTAAACCATTTAATGTAGGGTTTCATTTTTTGGGTTTTCTTCTTTGGGTGTTGGAGATGAAATACTTGGAACCATTATTGAAATTGTATAAAGCTATAATTAGTTCCTGTGTTAGGGTTTGAAAAGGTTTCATTTGATTTCTAGTTTATCCATGGTTTGCAAAGGGTTTCATTTTGTTAGGGTTTCGATGGATTGAAAGAAATCAATTTTAGAAACCAAATTAGGGTTTCATTTAGGGTTCAAAAGGGTTCCATTTGTTTTGAAAGGTGTAACTGTGGTTTGTTAGGATTTGATTCAGGATTTGTAGGTTTTGAAGGGTTTCATTTTGGTAGTGAAGGGTTTTATTTATGTTTGCAAAGGGTTTCATTTGATTTTATTGGGAGAAGGACCGTTATCGATTTTGTTTTGCACTCTTTTGACAGAAGGGAAAGAGGCATAAGCATTTATTTTGGGATTTTTGAGACTTTCGAACCCTTGAAACCAGTAAGTATGGTTCCAAGGATCCTTGTAAGCAATGATTTTCATTCGAACTGTCTAATAGTGTGTTTGAAGTGGTTCGAAGTCTGAAAATAGTGGTTCCTATTATTCCTTCTGTGGAAATAATTATCTCAATTGTCAATTTTGGTTCAATTGTGGTTGTAACTATTTCTGGTTCGAACCCTCATATTTGTGGTTGCAAGGATTGTTACGTCTTTCTCTTGGATTTTCCTATGGTGAAAAATGGCTACTTGGAGGGAGCCAACCTCCATGAAAGAGTATACTTTTTAAGAGAAGAAAGTTGTATATCTTTCATTCATGAGAGAAGAGTTTAAGTAGAATACAATTCTCCAAATGACAAGTACGACAACTGACTCCACGTACTAGTAACAGGACACCATAACTGACACCACAATGACTCAAAACAAACTCCATTACATACATGGGTCTGACCCTACAGAAAATAACTAAATAACTGGTACAGATTGTGCACGTAACATTCCCCTCCACTTCAAGCAACCTTGTCCTGAAGGTTTGAATCTGGAAACCTCTTCAATAGATCATGGTAGCGCTCCCATGTTGCATCTTCAACTTCAGCTCCTTGCCATTTCACTACCACTTCAGTCATGGTTCGATTCCCACGGTTCAGAACTCGACGATAGGGATTTATAAGTCAATACAACTTTCCCAGACCTACTTACTTTTAGAAGCATTTACCAAAACTTTCTTGAGAGAGATGTCTTCACTTAATATCAGTTCCAAGATTAGCTTACGCTTCAAGTAAATATAAGAAAAAAAGGAATATTTTCCATCTCAAACTTATGACAACCTATGCAACAATTTAGCACTCTAGCAAATGGAAACTGAAGTAGACAAGAACCATGTCAAAGTTGTTCTATATTACCCCCTCTCAAACTTGTTCTGTATTACCCCCTTCAATTCCATTAAATGTTTAATCCATGCCATAGTTTCAAAACTCCCCCACATCATCATGGACTCACCCAAGTGAACTCTTTTTAACTTGGCTGTGTTCTTGGCCGAGTCCGCGTTTTGTCCTACAAAGTCCATCAAAGCTCCTCTGATTGTCCTGATTTATGTGGGGGAGTCAACCGATTACTCAGTCTCATCAACCAAGTACTCAGCCGCATCAACCAAGTCGACTAGGATTCACTTTCGCTGCATTTTCACCCCATCGGCATTTTGAAAAACTGATCCATACTGAGTTACAGAACAACCTGGTAATCATGGAGCAACTTTGGCTGTATTTTTTCCCTTTTAAGATTCCCTCCTGTTCTTGAATTTCTTTTTGTTGGTTAAGGTAATGCTAGCCTCGAACAAAGTTGATGATTTGAAGTTCTAATTGGCATTGTGATGAATATTTGTTGTCCCTTTTGTTCTTCAACATCTATAATGAAACTTTCATGTAGTTAATGTATTTTTTTTTAAAAAGGGAAAAATACAGATACACCCCTTGTGGTTTGGCCATTTTCCACTTTTAACCCCGTGGTTTGGAAGTTAGCAATGACACCCCCTCAACTTTATGACATTTTTTAGTAGACCCCCGCTGTTGACGGTCCGTTAGTTTAACCTGACGGAATGAGTAAAACTAAACATGGTTAATATATTGAGGACAGAAATACCCTTATCAGTGGTTTGAAGCCATTTGCCACCGCCACCTTCGCCATCTCCGGCCACCGCCGTCACCTCCACCACAGACAATGAAACCCCACCCCATGGGTACATTAAACCCACATTTTAAGAAAGAGAACATTGATAAAAACAAAAAAAGCCCTAAAATATTAGGGTTTTTGTGAAAATCATGATATTTGGACGTGCTCATTAACGGGAAGACCACGAGGCTTCAGTGTACATATGCATAACTCGCAACTTCGTGTTGGAGGATGGTATGCCGTTAGGCCTACAATTTGCGAATGACTTTACACCCGTGAAGGTCGTAAACTTGGAGGCCCACCCTAGGGTGGAAAAGGTGTGGAAGTAAAGTTCGTAGAGTTCCATCAACCTCACGACAATGCCCTTGTACGACTACCAGGTGATACAAGGGATGGAGTTCTCATGTGCAGCAAAGGTAGGTAGTTCCCATACCTCATCTTGTAGTGGTAAGTACCATGGGCGAGTGGTTCCCATACATGTTCCCCATTGTACATACGAAGAATGGCAAGGATGGGAGAGTCTCAACCTTACAATTAGTTGAAGGCCCTATGATGGAAAGAGCAATATGGGCAACAAGGAATGGGCGCTTGGAGTGTCCCAGTCGGTTGAAGAGTCGATGGGAGGATCGAGCTCCTCATCGGAAGAATTGATGGAGGAATCGTTGAAGGAGGTGGTATGCTGAAGGAAAGAAAAGGACGTCAACGAGATTTGGTAGGGGAGGATTGTCCTGCGATGACAATTGGTCTCCCTTCATATCATTTTATAGGCCTAAACGAGGCTCAACCAAGGTTATGGTTATACCCCACTTCAGTTTTGAATTCGGTTTCAGTTGTGAGAGAAACATAAATGTTTTGGTTCGGAATTTTGCTGGAAATCCTGATAAAATCATGAAAACCTATGGAAATGCTGGACATGTAAGATGAGATTTAGGAACTGCTAGAATAAGCACAAATATCTAATCTCTGCTATTACGTCATCTTGCTTCCAAGGTCCTGACGATTTAGTAGCAGTCCAAGCGATGGGGTTAGAGGAGTCCCCTTCGATGATCAGTGCCTCTAGTCTAGCATTCGAATACCATTTCAGCCCCCATAGTAAGGCACGGGCTTCTCTTGTTTTTCTGTCCTTGTAATCTTTGGAGTTTCGACCATCTTGGTCTTCTTCCTTTTAATGAAAGCTTCAACATTAAAAAAAGAAGAAGAATTAAGGCATGGGCTTCTACTTCATTTGCATCACATATGCCCAGTGATACAGAAAAAGAAAAGATTTTTAAAGATATTTTTTTAATGGCATGGGATTGTTTACCCATCGTAGTTACGGAAGATTACCCCAATCCTTACCCAGCCCGGGCTTCCTTTTTAGCTTCTGTCAAAATTGAATTTGATTGATCCAAGGGGTGGGGTGTACCACTTTAGTGAGGTTTTAGGTTTTCCACTCTTCTCCATGAGATTCGTTGTCCGACCCCTTAGAATATCAGTCACCGTGTTTGTGGGTTTGAGCTTGTTCCCTCTTCCCCATAGTATAACAATGTTGATATCTAGCAGTATTCTTCCTATTTCTCTCTCGCGCTCCTTCACTATTCAGTTGTTCCTTATTTCGAAAGTTGACATATCAAAACAAATGGGACATTCTTCCATGTGATTCAACCAGCTTCGCCGAAAGGGCGTATACTCCAATTAAGAATGACTTTCTTGATTGATCCTTGAGATACCCTACCTATGCCAAAACTCTTGATAACGTGCATCCACAGTTGATAGGAGAATTGGTAAGTCAGCAGGAGATGATCTTAGGATTCTTCGCTTTTGTTGCATGCCACATACCTGGTGGTGTCGTTGGTAACTTCCAAACCACGAGGTTAAAAGTGGGAAATGGCCAAACCAGAGGCTTCTGTCTTAACTCCACCAAAAACAAGAAATGTAACACCAAAATAAGAACTCTTTGTGCTCTGTATGGTTGCCAGGTTTTTTTTGTTCCTGGGAGTTATGTGAGAGAAAAAAATACCCTGGGAGATAGGTGGCAAAAAAAAAGTCGTAGAAGTATCCCGGTAAAATAAAAATCCCATGTTTGGTTATGTGGGAGAAAAAAATACCCTGGGAGATATGTTGGGAAAAAAAAAACCTTTGTTTGGTTGTTTGCACTGTTGGGTAGAAAAAATATTTGCTGAAGCTTATTTTTGGTTCCTGAGTTTATTTTTGTTCCTGGGGTTATCTTGGGATGGGATGACATTTCAATCATTACAAAAGTGGGATTAAAAATTTCACCCCAGAAGTAATGATTAGAAGAGTGGGATTAAAAAATACCTAGTGCTAAAAGGCAACCAAACATGGGATGGGACCAAAATTTAACTTACTCTCCATAACTGACACCACAATCACTCAAAACCAACTCCATTACATAGATGGGAGTGACCCTACGGGAAAATTAACATAAAGGAAAATAACTAAATAAGTGGTACAGATTCTGCACGTAACAAGGATCCTCTATTTTGGCATTTTTCAATAGGTTCATCTGGTTTCTCTTTTTGTATATAGTTCGAACCAATTTTAGTTCCAAAGGGTTTCAATAGTAAAATTTTTGGTTTGAAAGGGTTTCAATGGTTTAGGCTCGCATTTATGGTTTCAATGGTTTGGCTGGTTTCATTTAGGGTTTAAATGGTTGCATATAGGTTTCCAATGGTTTCAAGGGTATCATTTGGGGTTTCCATGGTTTTCAATGCTTTTCAATGGTTGCATTGTTTTGAATTTGTTTGAAGGGTTTCAATTAGGGGTTTGAAAGTTAGAACCGTTATTCCATGGAAGTTGCATCCATGAAACCACTTATTCTGCCGAAGTTGGAACCAGTATTCCATGGACCCTGTATCCAGTATTACTGGTTCAAACTGTGTAATTTGTGGTTCTGTACTTCATCTATCCAGTTATTGTGGTTTGAACTTTCTAATATGTGGTTCCACTAATCATATTTGTGAACTTTCTAATATGTGGTTCCGTAGTTCGTCTATCCTAACATTGGTTTCAAGTGGTTCGAAGTCTCTAAATAGTGTGTTTGTACAAACTTTCTGAAACATGGTTTTCTTTGAAGTATCTTTAATTTCAACTTTTCAACTATCTCCTACTTAAAGTATCTTCCCCTCCAAGTTATTCTCCTGCTTTGTGCAGATAAGGACCGGAAGCGGCTCCCCTTTTACTTTGTGAACCCCACTAACCACCTAACCCAAAACCCCTATAGTCATGCAGCGCGCGAAGCAAAGAAAGAAGAATGTGAATGTAGATGCAGGGTCTTCTACCCGCAAACGGCGTGGGAAGGCTATCCGTGAGCCCTCCCCTAGTCCTCCTGCCTCCGATGAGGATATGGGCAATGAGGATGCAGATGTAGAGGTTGGGTCCCTCGGTCGTATAGAAAGGAAGGGCATACTCCGAGGTAGGAAAGTCATTTTTAAAGATGTCGAAGTTTATAATGTGAAACCCTTATTTCTGGCCTTTCGATGGGTCAATTTTCTCGAAATTCACTGTGACTCGTACCCGACTCTCGTCAAGCAATTCTATGCCAATTACAGATTCGACAGAGATTTGAAGGTCTTCCAATCCAGAGTAAACAACAAAACCATCCATATGACAGTTCAAAAGTTTTGTGAAGTTGTCTCTCTTCCCACCACAGGCGACGAAATCTACTTTTGGCCCGGAACCATGGATGACATTAGTGCCTGTATAGATGATCCGGTCGCCGCCTATGGGGAGCTTGGTTGCGAAGGCCCACCTACTGACGGGTCAACCAACGTATCCTACAATTCCCTGACCCCTATGTGCAAAGTCCTACACAAGATTCTGACGAGCAATATCACGCCTCGCGGAGGCAATGCTGACATGGTCCGGCCTTTTGAGGCTTTTATTATGCACCGACTTCTTCGCGGCACGCCCCTTCACCTTGGCTATATCCTCCTTAGGTTCATGGAGGACACGAGGACAAAGGCCTTGGCTAGTCTACCATTCGGGATGCTTCTCACGCATGTCTTCAACCATGAGAAGTTGATACAAGGTGGTGAAGAACGCCTTAGTCCCGCAACTGTGTTCAATGCTAAAACTATAAAGGCCATGCGGCTTGATATACAGGGCCCTGCTCCCCCTCGTCGTCAGCCGGCTCAGCGTTTTGCATCACAGGAGTTTGTTGCGCAGGAGCTTCGTGCACATCGTCAGCACCTTGACGGGCACTTTACCGCGGTTAATCAGCTTTTACAATCCCATCATCAAGAGCAATTGGCGACTCAGCAAGCTTTGACTGGGGTACGCACCGAGATCTCCACCCTCCGCCAGGACTTGGGCACAGCGGTCACCTCACTCACGGAGCAGCTTTCTTCATTGACCAACTTGGTCCACCATCTGTTGCCCCCAGATCATTAGAGCGTTGCTGTGGTTGATTTATGGATAGATGGATGTTATGTTTCTTTTAAATTTTTTTTTTTTTAATGGTTCATGGATGTTATGTTATATACGGGTTTGATATGTTATTATGGATGGATGGATTATATGTTATTATCGTTATATTGTGTGTCTTGCTTGCATGGTATGTTTATGATGGTTCTTATGAATTTGATTCAAGTATCTATATAGCTATGGTTGTTTTAAGTGATTTTTGGTGGTTTAAGTTTGAATGGTTTTGCTTGACTCTCGTACGGTTTGTTATGGTTGCTATTACTTGGGGAGCCATATGTTGTTTGAACCGATGTTTGATTGTTTAAATTTGAAGGGGTTAGCTACGGTTGTCATATATGGTGTTCATGATCTTTACGTCTGGTTGTTTCCAGTTATTTGGGGAGCCCTGTGTTGTTTAAAGTGATTACATATGGTTTCTTTATCCTTGTTGTTTCAATGGAGTAATACTGTGTTTGAATAGACTAATATTGTGTTTCAAGTGATTGTTGGTGGTTTCGACAGATACATACGAAGTAAACAAAATTGTTGATCTTTCCCAACAATTGTTTCCTTTTTCGTGATGGTGAGTAACTGTTATATTTTCCGTCTGCATCTCCTGCTGTTTCTCGCTCAACTGTTTAATAGTGCCATTTTTGCAGGCGAAATATGTCTTATCTAGATGCTGTCCATCACGCTTTCACGAGTCCCTACAAAATATTCGGTTACGGGATGTGCATAGGGATTTCATAAAGGATACCCCATTTACAGATTTGGTTCTGCATGAGGGCCTCGAAGATGTCGAGTTGCGGAAGAAGATTTTGACGACAATGGTAAATAAATGGGATCCCAAACGGAAAGGTTTTTGTTTGGGCGGCATCGTACTCCCATTTCTAGTTAGTGATGTAGCTAAAATATTAGGTTTAAGTATGATTGGGGAAAGGCCGCAATTTGATTGGTCTAGCAGTGATACTGTGGATGGTTGGAGGTTTGGGGGTCCAACCGCCACCTATGACGAGGTGGTGAAGGTTATTCATGCCGATATGGATTCAGACGAAGAAGACTTGGTGAAGTCGACTGTGAAGCATTTGATATTGTTATTCTGCAGCACTGTCTTGTTTGCGCAGAGGGACCAGAAGGCATGTTCTTGCCTCTTCCCGTATATTGATCTGCAGACTATAGGAAATGTTGCATGGGCTTTTCCCGTTCATGAGTTCTTGGTCAGATCATTAGATTCACATGCCGCACTCGGTGGAAAGGGACATATATTGGGTTGCTCTATCATTTTACAGGTAATTTTCCATTCATTGCATATAGTTTTTTTCTTTCTATCTTATGCGGATCTAATCTACTTTGATATCAGGTATGGCTATTTGAGCATACCACGTTATGGGCACCTAATTCTCCTGATGCGTATCCGCGTCTATTTAAGTGGACCGCTCAGATGAATACGAAGAAGATGGAGCATCAACAGTTGATTAACTCTATTATTCATGGGACGGTGAAAGCCGTAGAGGTGAGAGTATAATGCATGTTGGTCGTTGTATGTCTTTCGTGTTATTTTTACAGTCGTATTTGTAATTAGTAATATGGAATGTATTCCAGGTGGTTAGGAGGGTCGAAGCTACGGCAAGGGAAGAATCTCTACTTCGACTCGATGATCAACACGACGATGGTAGTATTCCTTGCGATTCAGTCGGTTCAATTGTGGTCCCAGTGGGGGATTGCAGGGGTCAAACTCTGCCTGTACTGAGGGATCCAATGAGGCCAATTGCGACATATCAGAGGAGGGAACGAAGGAGGAGAAGTACGAGAGGAAGAGGGGAACATGGGAAGTCCGAAGTAGATGAATCTGTTACAAATAGTTCATTGTTGGAGAGGTTAACCAGAGTTGAACGTGAAATGAGGGAGGTAAAAATTCATTTGTTCGGGAGAGGTTCCAGAAAGAGGGAAGGTTTGGAGTCAGGGAATAATATCCCAACGAAGATAACGAGAAAGAGGGAACGAGAGGCCGACAATATGGATGGGGAACCCGAGATAGTGACTGCGAAGGGGGAAGTAGGGGATGGTGTTTTTGTAGATGATATGGGGAAACACATAGTTGATGATAGCGTAGAACATATCTCTATTGATAGCCTAATTACTAGGGATGTCAGGGATGCTGCAGCTAAAATGGTTATCTTGGTTGACACTCCTGATTTGAACCTCAGTAAGAGTAAGAAATCAAATAAGAAAGAAGATGAAAAAGTTATTGGGAGCATTGAAAAAAATGTGAAGCAACGTCGAAGGAAGTTACAACCTAGTAGAGCAGTCAGTTCACCGTATGTCATAAGCAACCGGAAAAGCATGTATGCTCTTCGCAATATCACCGGGCCTGCAGCGATGAAGGTGGATGCATTGGCAGCGCTACCACCTACGTAAATTTTCGTACAACCTACATTGTTTTTTAATTCTAATATCTCCGATTAATTGCATACATAGGTTGTTTAAGTACAATTATATGACCAAAGGACCATAGAGGTAGCTGACTTTTTACTCGATTTGCAGTGAGAGAGTCATTCACAGTGATGGGTACCACATGTGTAAAGAAGACTTGCTTATACTAACCGATCGTAGAGGGTGGATATCATCTCCGGTAAGATGTTATATGGTTCAGTTAGTAACGTAAAGCGTGAATAATGCGTTGGTACACATATCTTCTTAGAATTCCTTCTCGTTGACCTATGGTCTGTTATGTAGATTGTTAATGTATATACGGATTACTTGAACTTGCGGGACGAATGTTGGCGAACAAAAAAAAAGGGATCATGCATTTGCCTTGCTACCCATCTCTACCTGTGAGATTAAATTAACTTATAAGTAGTGATTTTTGTTTCCCAAGCTGCGGGCAATTCTAACATTTCTTTTTTTGGTTGCAGCAAGTTATTCTTGACGAAAGATGTGAACGTCCCGATGCATGTTCCAGATTCGTAACTCGTGTAGAGAACACCCCTCTTCAAGAGATACGAAAAGTACTCATTCCAATTAACATTGATATGGTTCATTGGGTACTTCTCGTGTTGGATATGGGGCATCGTACCTTCCTTCTTTACGATTCTCTTTACAGTCACACAGATTGTAGGAAGGTGCAACCCCTTGTGAGTACTACTCTTGATTCGTATGGCAATTAGTAATTAATTTTTTCTTACTACTGCCCTAACGTACGGAATTCTTGATTTGTAGGTCGATTACTTTGTTAAATGGTTCAGAATGGTCAAAGACATTGATATAAGTGCATTCCCCATTGATGTAGTGGTCGATCGGCCCCTACAAGGTAACAGGTATGTTACGTGCAATTACTTCAGTTTACGATACCTCCGTAAACGATTAATTCTTCTTCTCGGTTTTGCTTGATGTTTTGCAGCCACGACTGTGGGCTGTTCGTTTTGAAAGAGATGGAATACATTACCCGTGACGCTAGCCTCGATTTCACCCAGAAAGATATTACAGCTATGCGAGCTTCCCTACTTTCGGAAATGTTGAATGGGGTCTATGGGAAAGTATCCCTATAAGTTGTTCACATTCTTACCTGGGAGTCATTGTTGTTGGTTGTACATGCATTAGAGTTCAATTGCTTCGCGGGTGATCCGATACTTGCTCTCCTCGTTCCTGAAGTAGGTGGCGGAAATCAACCTGCTAGGGTGAGTGGATATTTTGCACACAATTGGGAAACACCAAAATGTTCTACTTATTCATTATGATAATTGTGGTTGTTTGCAGGTAAGGCTTGTTCCAAATCCGGGCTCTCTTCAGCGTTTCTGGCAACTTGAAGAAGTCGTGGATGAGGAATGGCTTCAACATCTGGTCCTTGAATAGCAACCTTCTGGATGAGGATTGATCTATATGGTCTGCAAGTCTCCCTTGGGCAAATCTTTTCAATGATCAGAAATCCACCCCTTCATCTCCAAGCTATTCTGCCCCTACCAAACGCAAAGAAATCACTTCGAGCTTTGTTTTTTTGTTTTGGGCTGTTTTTGCAGGTTCTGTCCTGTGTTTGGATGTTGTTGTTTGGGCTTCTTGCCTCTTTTTGTTCCCCCCTTTTATGTAAGGAGGTTGTTTTCTTCCTTCATGTATATCTTTGGTTTCCATAAATATATCTGGTCGGGGTCCTGCCTAACCCCAGCTTACTCATAAAACATATTTTAAAAAACAACAAACACAAAAAAGCTTCTGAGTGACCAGGATCGGGAAAAAGCTCTTTGTACTGGGGTAAAGATGAAAAATGTAGTGGGGACCGGTAAACTGACATGTTCCACAATTCCACTCTTTTCTCCATCCGACACAAAAGATATGTGCTTTAAACATCAAGTTCTTAACATTACGAGTTCATCACCCAAATGATCATCATTAATATATAATCTGAATGATCTTGCGCCAGAAATGATGTATACATGTGATCAAGCCCATTGAATTGGTAGATCCTCGTGTAGTAACGTACATGAACCCGGTCCGGAACCATATATGCTGTTGTACTGGACTCCTTCGGACTACCGATTGAACTTCGGAAATCCGCGTCGGAATTCCGAACCAATTTCCGGACTTCCGACGGGAGTCCAGTAGGTTGGCAAGTCTACTGGACATCATTCGGAAGTCCGGAAGTTGTTTCGGAATTCCGAGTCGGAAATCCGAACCAACGTCCGGACTTCCGAATGATGTCCAGTAGGTTGGCAAGTCTACTGGACTCCCGTCGGAAGTCCGGAAGTTGTTTCGGATTTCCGACTCGGAAATCCGAACCAACAGCCGGACTTCCGAATGATGTCCAGTAGAGTTGCCAATCTACTGGACATCATTCGGAAGTCCGGACGTTGGTTCGGATTTCCGAGTCGGAATTCCGAAACAACTTCCGGACTTCCGAATGATGTCCAGTAGAGTTGCCAATCTACTGGACTCCCGTCGGAAGTCCGGAAATTGTTTCGGAATTCCGCGTCGGAAATCCGAACCAACGTCCGGACTTCCGAATGATGTCCAGTAGGTTGGCAAGTCTACTGGACGCCCGTCGGAAGTCCGTAAGTTGTTTCGGAATTCCGATTCGGAAAACCGAAGTTCAATCGGTAGTCCGAAGGGCTCGGAGTGCCTAAACAACACTCGGACTTCCGAATGATGCCCAGTAGAGATGCAAAGTCTACTGGACTTCCGTCGGAAATCCGAGTACTCCTTCGGAATTCCGCCTCGGAACTCCGACCCAACGTCCGGACTTCCGAATGATGTCCAGTAGAGTTGCCAACCTACTGGGCTTCCGTCGGAAGTCCGGAAATTGGTTCGGAATTCCGAATTATCCCAATTAGAGATGCAAAGTCTACTGGACTTCCGTCGGACGGCCAGTAGACTTTGCAACTCTACTGTTCGTCCGGACGGGAAAGAAGTGATATTGCGCTTCCGCTCTCGTCATTGGGAAGTCCAACGCTAGGTTCAGACTTTCGAGTAATCGTATGTACACTTTGTTCGTCCACAGATGGAAGGATTACCTCCATTCGATGGACCTGATTATTTGAGCACACCCAATATATGTGATGTCGTATCAAATGAACGATTTAGATGATCCAAACAATGTGGGCCGACTGACTTTTCGGTAGTGAGTAAAAACCAATGATATTGCCAACACCAATGATACATTAATGATAAGTTTTACAACAGTCACGGCCAGCTGTACAACCAATGTAATACTATAAGTCTATAATAACGTTTAATTTATACAAATTCTGTGTGAGTAAATATTTATGTGCAGTATGAAGAGTCCCAAAATCAATGCCACTTTGTACAAACAAACCAACAACTCCATCCCTAAGCAAAGAAAGGAGGTGCGAATGAGACACCGGACCTACAAGAAAAACATGCAACAATCAATAAAATGATGGGTTTGATAGAGAAATCATATCAAGTGAGTCATAATGGAACATACGTATTTTCTGTAGGTGCGGATGGACCGATGGGCGTCATATTTAACTGAAGATTTACAAGGGGGGGATTTTTGCACGTTCTTTTGTTGTGTCCAGGTTCCCCACATGATTTTCAGTTGTGATGTTGTCCAAATTGTAGCCCTCTTTCCATTCGTACTTTTTTGGGTCGTCCAGGCTGTCTTCTTACTCGTGGTGGCAACACTACTTCTAAAACATGGGATGGCTCCGGCCATTGTGTGCGATCTAAAGTAGGGTGAATCACGTCGTCATATGTAGTCCGATAAGTTGAAGCCAAAAACCAATCCTGACAGTACCTATATTTGTCCAGCTTGTTGACTCCCATGGCTGCTATGGCATGCCCACACGGCAATCCCATAATTTGGAACAGACCACACGTACACGTTCTCTGCTCTAAGTCCACACGATCCGTATTAGTTGACGATATAACTTCATATTCATTCCAACTACACGGCCGGGGTGTGAACTTACTGCCATACAGACATGATCTGGCTAACCATTTTTCTGCATTATGGGTCAAATGCATTTTCCATTCAGAAGCAGCCTTGCGGCGAAGGTGGAAAGTACTCTTGTACTTTCCATCTAGTGTGATCGACTAGAGCCGCGATGGGTAACTCCCGTGCGCCCTTTAATACGTTGTTGAAGGACTCCGCTGCATTAGTTGTCAACATATTCCACCTAGACCCTTTAAAGTATACATTAGCCCACTTTTCTTTAGGAATCTCAGATATCCATTTCTCTGCTTTTGCATTCTTCTCTTTAATACATTCCATCGTCTCCTTATATTCTCTCTCCCTTAAAGCATATGCGGCTCTCGAAAATAGTTTACAAAGTATTTGACTCTTAAAGGTCTTCAGAAAATTAGCATTGAGGTGACGAATACAGTAGCTATGGTATGATCCCGGCAATGCTTCGTCTATAGCTCTAGGCAAACCCTTCATCCTATCAGAGGAAATAGTGAATTCGTTGTTGTTTTTTTCGGCTGGTATCACCCTTTGGCGGAGTAAACGAAGAAACCATAGCCAGCTCTCATACATCTCATTCTCAACCACTGCATATGCTAACGGAAATAATCCACCGTCACCATCTACTGCAGTGGCAGCTAATAAAATTCCTTTATACTTGCCTCGCAAATGTGTCCCATCAATTAGTATCAGTGGTCTAATTGTTCGACTGAATGCGCGAATGCTAGGGCCGAATGACCAAAATAAACGAGCAAATGTATTATCTCCACCGGTCCATAGCTGACGACTTCGATATACACACATAATGGTGCCAGGATTGCATCTCTCCATCTCTTCAGCATATGCAGGAAGGATGCGGTAAGACGCTTCGGCATTTCCACACATTTTTTCGTGTATAATGACCTTCGCATTGAAAGCCTTCACATAGCTTATGGTTATACCCCACTTATCCTTGATGTATGCTCTTATCAGAGTAGGCCTCACGTCTCCTGGGCAGGGAAATAACCCAAGACAGGTGTCTGCTGCCCAAGCTGCTGTGACAAGGGGATGGTCATTACCCCTCATAGTACCTGAGCATGTATGCTCTGGCACAAACCGTTTTACCATAACATGATCCAAACAAATTCTCCCACTGATTCTGAAGGGGCAACTTTTATCCTTGCATCTAACAGCATATTTTGTAGGCTTTGAATCTACTGGGACGAATACAAACTTCCGTTCAATTGCGTACTCTTTCACTTTGTTCTTAAATACTTTCAAACTCGGGAAGATTCCCCCCACCTTCATCTCCTCAAGTCCTATACGTCCCTCATTTAATTCATCTACAACCATCTCATCTACTTCCAACAGCTCCCTTCTATATGTATTACACAACGGGTCGCCCACAACGTTCTGTAGACCAACGAGGGGGCGTACAGCTTCGCACTCATCTTCCTTACCAAAGTCACCTTCGCGCACACTGTCCTCAACGAAGTCATCATCACCAAATGAATCATCACCCTTTATACTATTACCATCCTCGCATTCAATGCCATTACTAACATGCATATCACTATGGAAATCCCTGCTGAACTCTGCATCGTGCCTGCACAGTAGGGACTACGTTAGAATGAATATTGTATGAGAGAAACATAGAACTGGCGAAGTAAATGTAATTAGTAATTACAAGATTACATGGCAGTGCTCATATGTTACCATGTATTTTCGTCTGCCACATTAAAAATAGGGTCCTCATAGTCTTCGTTCAAGTCCACGGAATATCTGTTCGGATTCCGAGGAATATTGGTATCTTCTCGGTTTCTGCCCAATATTTGTATGTTCTTCGGAGCACCAACGTCATTTCGATTAGGTGTTGCTGACGCTGCACGGATGGATTTATTTATGAGGTTCAATGGCGGTTCAAGAGGACGAGAAGAAGGTTCACAAATATTTCCATATAAAATAGGATATTCATAATGTTGAATTCGATCCCTCATATTCCTGAGCAATGACAAATTTCACATCACCTAATAGTGTAATGGAATGAGAGTTGAAAGAATGAAAATTTCCACCTTACTGAATATTTTACCTCCGGATGGGGATCGGTGAAGAACTAATTCCTCCTACTCTGTACTCTTTGGTTATGTACAGGCTCATACAATTGAAGAGGCTATTCTCAAAAAGCATCATCACCATAGCTACGTCATCGTCATTTCGAATGTCGTACAACACGATTTGATATGGATCCACGACATATCGACATTGTATAGATTGTGAGATACCGGTTGCTGTGGTATGGATTTTTTGGTGAACTAGAGACTCAAATTCTGCAAATTTTATATTCCGATTCACAATTAAAGACATCTTCGTCCCGCCAATATACTCAAATGATACTTTATCCTTCAAGTACCCATCAACGTGTAACATAAAAGAAGCCATTCTTTCCACCATTTTCGCAAACCCTAGTAGGATAAGAACCAATATTAAACCCCCATAAAATTAGAATACAAAGTAATATATGAACAACCATTTACAATGATACAACCACAATTGGAACAATAAGTTACACTCATGGAAGCACACTTTAATTCCTTCGAACCACAGCGGGTCCACAATTTATACCTCGGAACAACATTTTATACCCCGGGAACCATTACGGATTCACATTCTATACCTCCGAACCACTACGGAACCACATATTATACCCCACAACCAATATGGAACCACATTTTCTACCCTGGAACCTCTAGGGAACCACATTTTATACCACGTAACCACAACGGGATCACATTTCCTACTCCGGAACCACTCCGGAACCACATTTTATACCTCGGAACCACTACGGAACCACATTTTATACCCCGGAACCACTACGGAACCACATTTTATACCTCTGAACCACTACGGAACCACATTTCCTACCCCGGAACCTCTAGAGAAGCACATTTTATACCCCGGAACCACTACGGAACCACATTTTATACCCCACAACCACTATGGAACCACATTTTATACCCTCGAACCACTAGGGAACCACATTTTCAACCCTCGAACCACTTCGGGACCACATTTTATACGCTAGAACCACTACGGAACGACATTTCATACGCTAGAACCACTAGGGAATCACATTTCATACCCCAGAACCACTACGGAACCACATTTTATATCTCGGAACCACTACGGAACCACATTTTATACCATGGAACACTACGGAACCACATTTTATACCACGTAACCAGTACGGAACCACATTTTATATCTCGGAACTACTACGGAACCACATTTTCTACCCCGGAACCACTACGGAACCACATTTTATACCTCGGAACCACTACGGAACCACATTTTCTACCCCACAGCCAGTACGGAACCACATTTTCTACCCTCGAACCTCTAGGGAACCACATTTTATACCCCCGGAACCACTACGGAACCACATTTTATACCGCACAACCACTATGGAACCACATTTTCTACCCCGGAACCTCTAGGGAACCACATTTTATACCCCCGGAACCACTACGGAACCACATTTTATACCCCACAACCACTATGGAACCACATTTTATACCAAGTCACCTCTACGGAACCACATTTTCTACCCCGGAAGCACTAGGGAACCACATTTTCTAGCCCACAACCACTATGGAACCACATTTTCTACCCCGGAAGCACTAGGGAACCACATTTTCTAGCCCACAACCACTACGAAACCACATTTTATACCATGGAACACTACGGAACCACATTTTATACCACGTAACCAGTACGGAACCACATTTTATATCTCGGAACTACTACGGAACCATATTTTCTACCCCGGAACCACTACGGAACCACATTTTATACCTCGGAACCACTACGGAACCACATTTTCTACCCCACAGCCAGTACGGAACCACATTTTCTACCCTCGAACCTCTAGGGAACCACATTTTATACCCCCGGAACCACTACGGAACCACATTTTATACCGCACAACCACTATGGAACCACATTTTCTACCCCGGAACCTCTAGGGAACCACATTTTATACCCCCGGAACCACTACGGAACCACATTTTATACCCCACAACCACTATGGAACCACATTTTATTCCAAGTAACCTCTACGGAACCACATTTTATACCTCGGAACCACTTTCGAACCACATTTTCTACCTCGGAAGCACTAGGGAACCACATTTTCTACCCCACAACTAGTACGGAACCACATTTTATACGACATAACTACTACGGAACCACATTTTATACCTCCGAACCACTAGGGAACCACATTTTCAACCCTCGAACCACTTCGGGACCACATTTTATACGCTAGAACCACTAGGGAACCACATTTCATATCTCGGAACCACTATGGAACCACATTTTCTACCCTGGAACCTCTACGGAACCACATTTTATACCCAACCACAATGGAACCACATTTTATACCACGTAACCACTACGGAACCACATTTTATATCTCGGAACCACTACGGAACCACATTTTATACCTCGGAACCACATTTTATAACCACTTATCCACTAGGGAACCACATTTTATACCCCACTACCACTATGGAACCACATTTTATACCTCCGAACCACTAGGGAACCACATTTTCAACCCTCGAACCACTTCGGGACCACATTTTATACGCTAGAACCACTAGGGAACCACATTTCATATCTCGGAACGACTATGGAACCACATTTTCTACCCCGGAACCTCTACGGAACCACATTTTATACCATGGAACCACTACGGAACCACATTTTATACCCCACAACCACAATGGAACCACATTTTATACCACGTACGGAACCACATTTTATATCTCGGAACCACTACGGAACCACATTTTATATCTCGGAACCACTATGGAACCACATTTTATACCTCGGAACCACATTTTCTACCCCAGAACCTCTAGGGAACCACATTTTATACCCCCGGAACCACTACGGAACCATATTTTATACCCCACAACCACTACGGAACCACATTTTCTACCCCGGAACCTCTAGGGAACCACATTTTCTACCCCGGAACCTCTAGGGAACCACATTTTATACCCCACAACCACTATGGAACCACATTTTATTCCAAGTAACCTCTACGGAACCACATTTTATACCTCGGAACCACTTTCGAACCACATTTTCTACCTCGGAAGCACTAGGGAACCACATTTTCTACCCCACAACTAGTACGGAACCACATTTTATACGACATAACTACTACGGAACCACATTTTATACCTCCGAACCACTAAGGAACCACATTTTCAACCTCGGAACCACTAGAGAACCACACTTCATAGCCCGGAACCACTACGGAACCACATTTTCTTCCACGGAACCAGCAGGGAACCACATTTATTACCCCGGGACCACTCGGGAACCACATTTCATACCCCGGAACCACTAGGGAACCGCATTTTATACCCCGGGACCACTACGAAACCACATTTTATACCTTGTAACCACTACGGAACGACATTTTATATCCTCAAACCACTAGGGAACCACATTTTGAACCTTGGAACCACTTCGGGACCACATTTTATACGCTGGAACCACTAGGGAACCACATTTCATACCCCAGAACCACTAGGGAACCACATTTTCTACCCCACAACCAGTACGGAACCACATTTTATACCTCCGAACCAGTAGGGAACCACATTTTCTACCCCGGAACCACTACGGAACCACATTTATTACCCCGGGACCACTCGGGAACCACATTTCATACCTCGGAACCACTAGGGAACCACATTTTCTACCTCCGAAGAAATACCGAACCACATTTTCTACCCCGGAACCACATTTTATACCCGGGAACCACTACGGAACCACATTTTCTACCCCGGAACCTCTACGGAACCACATTTTATACCATGGAACCACTACGGAACCACATTTTATACCCCACAACCACAATGGAACCACATTTTATACCACGTAACCAGTACGGAACCACATTTTATATCTCGGAACCACTACGGAACCATATTTTCTACCTTGCAACCTCTATGGAACCACATTTAATACCTCGGAACCACATTTTATACCCCAGATCCACTTAGGAACCACATTTTATATGCCAGACCCAGTAGGGAACCACATTTCATACCGTAGAACCACCACGGAACCACATTTTATACCCCTGAACCTAGTATAGAACAACATTTTATACTCCGGAACCACTTGGGAACTACATTTTATTCTCGGGCACCAGTACGGAACCACATTTCATACCCTGGAACCACTACGAAATCATATTTTATACCCCTGAAGCACTACGGAACTACATTTTACACCTCCGAACCACTAGGTAACCACATTTTATACCCCGGAACCACTAGGGAACCACATTTTATACCCCGGAACCACTACGGAACCACATGTTATACTCCAGAACCATTATGGAACCACATTTTATACCTCGTAACCATTAGGGAACGACATTTTATACCCTGGAACCACTAGGGAACCACATTTTCAACCCTTGAACAACTTCGGGACCACATTTTATATGCTGGAACCACTAGGGAACCACATTTCATACCCCAGAACCAGAAGGGAACCACATTTTTTACCCTTGAACCTAGTACGAAACCAAATTTTATAACTCGGAACCACTTGGGAACCACATTTTATACGCCGGAACCAGTACGGAGCGACATTTTCTACCCCAAAACCAGTACGAACCAAATTGGGTAGAAACAAGTAATGGTCTTTCTCCAACAGAGAAAATGGTGGTTCTGACTTTCTTTTAAAACGCAAGAAAAGAATGAAAACAACTATACAACCTACAACAACTTCGGTAATTTCTCTGTTTTTTTCAACACAAAACAATTGGGCTTTTCTACTCCGGAACCCCTTTCGAACCACATTTTATACCCCGTTTCCACTACATTCTAACATGTAACCAAACATGATTGTATGCTCCCTTCTATCTATCATTCCTCCTAATGAGAACTCGGTACAGGTGAAAAGAGTCTAATTGTACGAGTTTATGAACTGACATTGCCAACCTTTTACTAATTTAGGCCACCCAAAAGGAAAAAAAAGTTGATTGATTTTGTAGTGAAAAAACATGGCCAAAGTAAAACCTAGTCGAGTCGTTCAAGTTAACGATTAACTTGGGGCACTATTCAACCAATTACCAAACGGTCCAAACTCACATCATGACTGGGTTAGCATTCATAAACAGCTAAATATAAGAACCGATAGGCTTTTTTGGGCAATACTAAATCCAATGAAACATGCTAGTAATTAAAAGGTCCAAATGCTCATTGACTCGATGACTCGGCCAGTGAGTTGTTCACTCTTCAATAGCGCTTATAGATTCCAAAAACAGAATGTCACAGTGAGCAGGGATAGCTGACAACCACCAAGCACCAACTTATGCACATGTATGATTTTCTCATTTATTTACCTTACAAAGTAGTCAAATACAGGAAGGAGGGGGGTGCCCTGCATAAAACAACGGGGTCCAAACATAATCTCCTTTGAAAAGATTCGCTTCCATTTACTACCCAATTCATTCGTCTTCTCCGAAGCAGGAAAAAAGGGAAAAGGCAAAGTTTTCAATGGCTCTCGCAGCTCCTGTCTTCTCGCCTCCAATTCCCGCCAAATGAACCACAAATTCCCTCTTCTTTCCCTCCATTTTATCCTCAACTCTTACTGAAAAACAAAGATCTATAAATAACAAAGACTATCCTTTATATTTCCAACAGGGAATAAGAAAAACAAACATACATATTACAAACTGGCATATCGAATGTCTCACAAGACAGCAACATTATTCTATCAATGTCATCCAGTGAGTCAATGGATTACCTGGCTAAGGCAGCCCTCTGTTCGTGAAAGTCAAATGTATAGATATGGCCAACAGGAGCAACAGCCCTTGCAAGAGAGGTTGTTAGAGAACCACTTCCAGTGCCCGACTCAAGAACCAGACAGCCAGGGATAACTTCCAAGTATGAAATCACAAAGCTAAAATCCGCAATATATAAAATCTGGGTCCTATGGCTTAGAACCAGAGTCCACAACTAGGAGTAGGAGGAAACATATAAACAAATCCCCCCTTATTGCTCAGCACCTTGGATCCAAAAGGCCTCCCAACCCAATCAGAATGCCTAAAGACACCAAATCAATTCTGGAGCTCTGAACCTTCACATACTTTGATGGCCTTCATGATGTCATGCCTCTCATACACGAGAACCAGGTCCCCATTGCATATGCAGCGCTCGAAAGAGTTCCTCTTTGTTGGGTCAATGGGCAACATCCTCAAAATCTTATACAAAAGATCACACAGCTTCAACTACTTTTCACTGCCATATGTGAAATTTTGTATGTTGAGCCTAATAGAACAATAAGAAAATAACCACGCATAAATAATCATAAAAAATGGAATTATGGGGAAAATATTATTGGATCTAAAATTCAAGCCGGTGATAGTGATCCATAATCGTTTCCTTCAATCAACCTATTCTTTTCCTTCTTTTTTTTGAATATTAAATAACATGACCTTTCCTATGCATTTACTAATATGAAAGAAGAGTTTTTCTAGGTTTAAAGGTTAAAGAGGAAAGATCGATTGAGCAGCAACCTCATTAAGTTACAATGGTGTGCATATGTAGTGCATATCGAGCTCTACTGTAGATCATTTCATACCACCCATCGGCCAGAGTACGTCTCTGATCCTCCAAGGCCCCAAAATCACATATAATGGAAAATTCAAACTATTTAATTAAATGCATTTGAGTTGTTGAATATGGATCAAAACTTATCAAATTTCTATTACTGTTCATTCGTAGGCAATTGATTGGATGGTTAAGATCATCCAATCAGGCACAAGAAGATGATGAACATACTCCATGGACCTCTTTGGCTGCCACCAAAATTAGTTCTTATATGTAAATGGGACAATAAATACTTTTTGGAAGGCAATAACTATATTGTTTCTAAAACTATAATAACTGTTATTTGCAAAAAAATCAGATTAAAGTCCAAACTCCCTGTTCAATTAATATGTATAATCCCATATTCAATAAGCACTATGAACAGAAATTCGAAAACAATGCTACGAGAAGCTGCAGAACAGACCCACCTCTTCATCTTTCCTTCCAATACTATCTAAATGAATGGTAAGGCATTCTATATCTCTTCTTCCCCTATTCTTAGTATAACAACTGTATGGATGATATGATCTTTGATCCTGATCTGATCCTGATCATCCAATTGTGGATCCCACCTCATTCACAATACTTAATATGACGAAAGCATCCCCACATTTGCTAACACAATAGATGGATGGATTTCTCTAACAAATTACAATAAACACCTTCAAGGAATGACGGCAACAACCAAACAAATTGGCACACATGACTTCAGCACACAACTATCAAGTATATCAGCATTGATATGATGGGATCTATACGTGATAAGGGTAACTGTTGAATCATTCCATTCTTTGATGCTCTACCGAATCAAAGAGACCTGGATCATATACTCAAGCACACAACTATCAATTATATTAGTACTAACTATGAAACATCTAATAAAATCACTGCTAAAGCTATCAAACGAAGGAATATCATAATTCTTTTGGGCCAATAAGACATGACAGTTATTTCCTCCTCTAAATCCTGAAACACAGAAAAAAGAATTTTTTAAAAAGAAAAGGCTTAGTTTCAAAAAAATAAAGAAAAAGAAAAGAGATTAAAATCTCTTCCACCAATGAACTCAAGACCCCACTCTCATAATGCAGTCCAATGATAGCTAAAGAAAAACATGAATTTGTGACAAATACATGAAAACCTATAAACCCTATATCAAAATATTTTCTTTCTAACAATTAATGGTTCCAGCCCATTAAAACCCAAAATTCTCTAAATCCATACAAATGAAACCCCTTGCAAAGCATTTCAAAGGCTTCAAAACTACATACTCATGCAAATTCCTCTCACAAACTACCAAAGAGGTACTTAAAAGAGCTTCAAATACCAACAAACTTAGTTCCTGGTATGTGAGATCCAACCCATGACGAAACAAACCCCAAATTAACTAAACCGTAGATGAAAATGTTTAAAAATTACCTTGGAATAGTGCACGAAACAGATTTCCGGCAAGAAGGGAAGCTTTCTATGTGAGATCCAACCCATGACGAAAAAAACCCCAAATTAACAAAACCCTAGATGAAAATGTTGAAAAATTACCTTCGAATAGTGCACGAAACAGATTTCCGCCATGAGAGGAAGCTTTCCGGCGAGTACCTCGTGCGTCACCGACATTCACGCCCACGTACGACGGTGACAAAGGTCGTCTCTCCACCGGCAGTGACAACTCTCGTCGGAGAAGACAAACGTAAAAAAAACAAAGTGTCAAATGTTAAAAACGAAAGTAAGAAAAAACAGTGTAAATGGTAAAAACCAAATATAAGGGTATATTTGTCTTCATGCAAATCTTCTCTCACCTCACACCCTTTTTTTATAATTTACAAATTGCTACCCTTTTTTCAGAATTTCGAATAAACATTGCATTTTTTTCATCATTTGCCCTTTTATATTTTATTTTGCTGATATGTAATTTTCTACTGACCCTTTTAAATTTGCCATTGATCATTTATTTTTCTATTTATTAATGATGGAAATTACCTATCGTCTCATTTTTAGGCATTTATGAAGGGGTTTTCCTCTTTTTTAAGTAACTTTCGTATTTCTTTCCTACTGTTTCATTTCATTTTCTTCCTGATGAACTTGACAAGCATTTGGAATTGGAATTTGGATCTGTATTTACAGCTTCTGGTCTCTCTATTTGATGATGTTAGGAGGGTATTATTGTCATTTTCTTATCATGTCATGTGGAATATTTTTGTCATTGCAGCATTGTGGATGTTAGTTTAGTCAATTTATCTGATACAATTTCCATTGTTACACACATTTCGCCCACTACCGGCGGTGATGACTTTGTTGTCGCCCTACAACTTTGAGTTTTAAAGAGTTTTAAAACTCCCACGCATCATCATGGACTCTCCTGCGTCGAGTCCCATTTACCTTGGCTGCGTTCTTGTCTAAGCCCATGTTTTTCCCTACAAAGTCGATTGAAATTTCTTTGACTCTCATGAGTTATGACCACATCAACCAAGTACTCAACCGCATCAGCTGAGTATTTGACTGTGCCGTGCCGAGTCGACTAGGATTTGCTTTGGCGGCATTTTGACCCGCATCCGCATTTGTTTAGTGTTTACATATACCCTAAGCTTGGATTGAGCCTCCGACCTCAGGGTTGAGCTAGAGGCTCAACCCCGACTATTATTCTCTTGTCCTTACTTGCAATGACAAAAATGCCCCACCCCTTCTCTTTTTGGTTTCCTTCCCCGAAATTTGGCCTGGCAAAGACCATTAATGGAAGTTAACTGGTAGAAAGAGGCGATTGTTTCAGGGAGCTTCATCTTACCCAACATGTCATTGTTGATCATTGAACAAAATCTTTGGTAAAGTGACATATATACCCGTTATTTTGAAGAATGACTTAGATGTCACCCTGCGATTTCCAGTGACATTGTTGTCATATGCTGAATTGTAAATGGAAACTAAAAATAGTGTTGGGGTGAAGCCGATGTATCATCTAATATCCACCTCACATGTGGCAATGTGTAAAGTGATCCAAACTGTTCATCATGGACGATTCGAGTTCTACAGTCAGTCAATTTTACTCCATGAATTTGACCATGGCTTCTTTTTGGACTCCACCTGTATATTAATTACTTCATATACTGTGAAATGATGAATTTAGGAGACAATATGCCTCACAATTCATGCTATTTTAGGACATTTGTATGCCAAAAACTGCTTCTGTACCCTCTCCCCCTTATCTGTTACATGGATTCCTTCTAAATCATGGACATGTGTGTATCGGATTCCCATACTTGTTTTCGAAATACTACAACAAATTTACAATTATAACATTTTTTTTTAGTTTTATCCATACTATTTGGGTCTGAAGTTTGGCTCTTTGGCTGATGGATTCGTGCCTCAGAGATGAATGCAGTTCCCTAAATTAATGTTGACCTCCTTTCTCACCAATTTCTGCTCAACTTACCCTCAATCAAGCAGATCGTGTGGACGTTGAAACATCTGAATTTCAATAGAATCCATGAAAAAAAAAGGTTTTATTCATACCAATAATGTTTTTTTGAATCGGAGGAAAGGAAATCACATCTGCAAAGTTTGAAAAATGGAGTCAAGCGCATCCATCCCCTCGGAAGTTCGTACCTTCAAACGAAGTAGGACGGATACAATAGATTGCTCGACGTGGATTGAGGCTCTGAAAGAAATTAAAGCTTGGAGGTAAGATGAAATCAAAGCCTCCATTGAATCACCTACTCTTAGAGAGATTGTCAAATGCCCCATCAAAAGACAATGAGATCGGTTGAGGGAGGATTATTTGCAAAATATTGAGGAGCTCTTTCCATTGGCAGGCCCTCACAACGTTAAGGAAATTTGTTTGCCGGTTTACAAGCTTCCCTTCTTTAAGGCCCGACTGGAGGATGAGAAAAGGGTGTGTCGACTCAGTTGGGAGGCGAACTGTTTGTTGTGTATCAGAAAGTTAGAAGAACTTATTGCGGTCAAATCAGACCCGATGGAACAAGTTCCTGTCTCTGAGTTTGCCATTGTTTTCTTTTCTAAATAGAAGGAATTGGAAATCGAGGTGGACTTTCTTTTGAGGGAACTAAGAGTGTTTTTAGAAAAGGGAGTGCTAGTTGAGTCAGTGTAGATATAGTTAGTTTTTTGGGGACTTTGTTCATTCTGAAGCCTGGGTGTTTTGAAAAATTATGGAGTAGAAAAGTTTTTGATGAAGCGGAGTTTAAATGGGTGTTGTGGAGGCAATGTTTTGAGGGTTTTTGCTTCAATCCTACAGGTTGTTTTCAAGATCTTCGAGGGAGATCGCACAAGAGGAAGTTTTATCATGAGGAAAGGTTTTTTCAAGATCTTCGTTGAAGATCGCAATGGTTTTGGTAGTTTTAACAGGGGTCCTTTTAAGATGATCTTCTAAATTTGAAACTTTAGTATTTTGTTTTGTATTGGTGAATGTAAAGGGCCCTGGAGTTATCTCCTAGGTCCTCATACGATGTAGTTTCATGGGGGACTCCTGGTCCCTTTCTCATGCAATTCTCGTATGATTTATCAATATATTTCTTGTCACCTTTCAAAAAAAATAGTAATTTTTTTATCTGCTCTAAGGATTTGGATTTTTCATCCGCGTTTTGAAACACTGTTTAGTGTTTACATATACCCTAAGCTAGGATTGAACCTACTACCTCAGCGCTGAGCTAGAGGCTCAACCCCAACTATTATACTCTTGTCCTTGCAATGACAAAAATGCTCCACCCCTTCTCTTTTTGGTTTCCTTCCCTGAAATTTGGCCTGGCAAAGACCATTAATGGAAGTTAATTGATAGAAAGAGGCGACAGTGTCAGGGAGCTTCATCTTACCCAACATGTCATTGATGATCATTGAACAAAATCTTTGGTAAAGTGACATATATACCCGTTATTTTGAAGAATGACTTAGATGTCACCCTCCGATTTCTAGTGACATTGTTGTCATATGCTGAATTGTAAATGGGAACTAAGAATAGTGTTGGGGTGAAGCCGATGTATCATCTAATATCCACTGTACATGTGGCAATGTGTAAAGTGATCCAGACTGTTCATCATGGGCAGTTTGAGTTCTACAGTCAGTCAATTTTACTCCATGAATTTGACCATTGCTTCTTTTTGGACCCCACCTGTATATTAATTACTTCATATACTGTGAAATGATGAATTTAGGACACAATGTGCCTCACAATTCATGCTATTTTAGGACATTTGTATGCCAAAAACTGCTTGTGTACCCTCCCTCCCTTATCTTTTACATGGATCTCTTCTAAATCGGAGACATGTGTGTATCGGGTTCCCATACTTGTTTTCTAAATACTACAACAAATTTACAATTATAACATTTTTTTAGTTTTCTCCATGCGATTTGGGTCTGAAGTTTGGCTCTTTGGCTGATGGATTCGTGCCTCAGAGATGAATGCAGTTCCCTAAATTAATGTTGACCTCCTTTCTCACTAACTTCTGCTCAACTTACCCTCAGTCAAGCAGATCGCGTGGAGGTTGAAACATCTGAATTTCAATTGAAGCCATTAAAAAAAAAGGTTTTATTCATACCAATAGGATGTTTTTTATCTGCTCTAAGGATTTGGATTTTTCTTTCATTTTTCGTTCTTTTTTCTTTCATTTTTGTTCCTCTTGATTGCTTCTCTCTCTCTCTCTCTCTCTGGTTTTCTGATTCTAATAGTGTATAGAGATGGCTGTGATTAGAAAGAGAGAGGACTTGAGCTGGGATTTCAAACCCCTTTGAGATTTGGGGGAAGACGAAGGTGCCGCCTCTCTTGTTTTCTGAAGGGGGTTTTTGGTGTCTTCTTATTCCCTTTCTTATCTTCTCGATGGGTCTTCCCACAGTGAGAGATCTCCCAAACCTACACTTGATATGAGCCCCATCTGATTTTCTGCTATTGCGTGCCCTCAACCACATAGTGCATGTTAGAAGCAATCCCCCTTATTTTTGTCCCCATTTTCTTCTTGTCTTGAGTTTTGAGTTTTGAGTTTTGATTCCCCACTGTGCGTATCATAGAGGAGCTGATATTTGAAAATCTAACATGTGCTGTTATGTATCTTTTTTAAACAGTTTTTTTTTATATGAATTTGCGTTTGTTGGTGTGATAAAAGGTCCCTGTGTGATAAGGGCCTTTGTTGGACAACGATGCAGAAAGCAAAAGCCGTTATGTATCCTTTTTTAAAAAAGTTTTTTTTTATATGAATTTGCATTTGTTGGTGTGGTAAAAGGTCCCTGTGTGATAGTGGGCCTTTATTGAACAATGATGCAGAAAGCAAAAGCCGTTTCTTTTAATTTATTAGAATGGCAGCGGCCAGACAACCGTAGGCATGGATCCACAGATGAACAGCTCTTATTCATGCTGCTTCTCTACTGATTCCATTTCACATTCTCTCTCTTAAATTTACGACTCAATTCCAATTAAAAAAGCTAATAGTAAGGTTTTATATGTAAATAAAATATTATATTTACTTAATCTATCTAAAATTTCAATATATAACCATATTATCCTCTAAGAGAATTAAAATTAGATGAATCCACGAATTCTTTTTTTTTTTTTTTTGATGAGTGGAGTAGCTTATATGTGGGCCCATACCCGAATCCAAATACTATAAAAAACACACTGGGCCCACATTTTTTGGATGATCCAAAGCGTTCATTTGATGGGCCCTGACATAGATAGGGTGTGCTAAAAAATCAGCTCCATCGGATCATCCTAACTCTTCAATCTGTGGACGAACCATTAACTGAGGGGGTCTACCTTACACAAATTGAAACCACAGGGGTCTACTTGTAACTTTTTAAACATTAGGGGTTAAGTTGAATGTGTCAGAAACCACAGGGGGTCTTAAGTGTATTTTTCCCAAAGAATTAAAATTAGATGAATCCACGAATTTATTTTTTATTTTTTTTTTGACGAGTGGAGTAGCTTAACACTAGTTTTAAAGGAGTTCAACATATTTCTCGTGGTAGGAAAATGGCAGAACTGCTCAGGTTCTGCCAGTTTTTTCAGATTGCCTTCAAGGCAAGATACAGTGATTTGGTTGTTGGATCTCCAAAATATATGGCTTTTTCTTTATCTCTGTTTTTTTTGCCTACTGATATTTGCACTACCATGTTTTGATAATGACAGAAACTCACCTAATCTTTTCCTTTTTAATTGGCTAGTCTGAGCTTATTGGGAATTATAATAGAGCGTTTGATAGCTGGATAAATAATAAAAGACAAGGTGAGTTTGTCTCATTATCAAAACACGGTAGTGGGAATATCAATAGCCTTTTTTTATATATAATTCCACCTTGAATAATTTTCCCATAAGTTTGTCTTGCTTCATTTTGAGATATTTATTTTTCAATTTGAAAAATCTAGGACAGTTAAATGGAAATGTATAACAATTGCACCCTTCTTATCTTGATGATGATAAAATTATCATTACACAGCTTTTCTTTTTACCCCCTTTGCCAGATTGCCAACGCAGTGAATGAAGGTAAGCTTGTTCCAGAGGATATAATCTTTGGGTTGTTGTCGAAAAGGCTGGAAGATGGGTTTTACAGAGGTGAAATGGGATTCATTTTGGATGGGATTCCTCGAACTCGGATTCAAGCTGTAAGTCTGATGACATGTTTTGTGCCATTCATGTTATTTTATTTTATTTTATTTTTAATGTTAGTTTCGTAGTTGCTGGTTTTATTAGCCAACTGTTGTATCTCACAATTTCTAAAATGTTAAAACTGAATTCATTTTGAGGAATAGTAGTGCATAACTACTTGGTTAATCTCTCTTTTTTTCTTTCTGTTTTTTTTGTGTGTAGAAAATAGCTATTTAGGCAATCAGCCCAACATTTTTGAGATAGATGTTGTGGATTGACTTGCATTTGATCAAAGGAAAGTTTCATTCCCTGTTTTGTTTATGGATCATCGAAATTTTAATCTATATGAATTAGAGCTTTTTGCTGAGTGACTAAAATTCTTTATGTTCCAGAGTCAATGATGATCATCGTGAAAAATGGTGGTAGAATCAATTATGATTTTTTTAAGGAGTCGAGAATTGGAGCTTTGGAGATCAGTATTGTACCAGAATCTAATCCCTTTTTTTTCTTTTAATTGTTTTACTTATTGCAGGAGGTCCTCGATCAAATTGCTGATATCGATTTAGTCGTAAATTTCAAATGCGGGGAAGAGTGCTTCGTGAAGAAACACCCTGGCAGTGGTATCTGCTCACATTGTGGAGAATCCTTTAACATGAGCACTTCAGAATCTAGTGGTCTCAATCCATACTCGCATCATTCTCAACTGAAATCCTCTGCTACATTTTTAGAAGATGCCCGTGAAGAAAAAGTCCGGATCTATTCAGAGCAGGTAACCCTGATGTTTCTGCATTATTTTGTCAATTCTTCAACTGAATCTTCTGCTACATTCATTTGAGTCTGCCATCTCCATTTCAAGTACGTAATTTTACAGCCCAATAGTTTTACTTCTATGTCCACGTAGCTTTCTTTTTAGTTATTATTATGTCATAATTTGCGAGTTCTGTGTTGATCACAATTATTTAAACTGTTTTAAATTTGACAAGTCTCGTTTCCCTCCATTTCATGCACTGTTCCAAATATGCTCCAATCGTGACTGGCATTTAAGTTGATCATGTCATTAATAACAAGAATCTTCTATCCAAGGGTCACTCCTGCTTTTGAACCTCGACTTCTGTCATTGATCACAATGCCACCTATTGGGGCTGCTTGGCACGATGATAGCAATCCCTGGATAAATTTATTAACAGAATGGATACTAGGATCTTTTTGGCTGCACAAAGCCGTGATGGCTTAGGGGTTTTGCTTGGTATTTGGGCGCCACGTTAGCATGGAAATTCCTTGCGTCATCCCTTGTTTGGCTGCCAATATAGCATGGAAATTCCTAGCGTCATCCCTTGTTTGGCTGCCAATATAGCATTGAAATCCAGGGATGTCTCCTAGTTAATCATTGCTTATCTGGTTATGTGTCACCCTTGTTCCTCCCTAAGAAATCCAAGCCAAAAACCGCAAAAAGGTGGTTTTCTCTTGGATTTCTTGGGAATGATGTTTGGTTTCTCTTTTTCTCTCCTCACTCTCTCTATATTGGTAATGACACTCCCTACCGCTACTCTATGAGGTTGACAACCAAACACTACTCACCACTATTCTACAAGGTAAGTTTCAGGTAAATCCAATGCTTGTATCCTCCCTGTTGGCTACTTACACCACTCCTCTACAAGGTAAATACCTGCAACCAAATTGAGAATGCTTTAGCACTGGCAGAAAAGGGTTTGCTATCAAAAACCCTCCAGCCTCGACTCCGAGGGCTAAATTGGGGCTGGGTGGAGAGGGCTGATTTTCGCTATCTCCTATTTGCATCGAACCTATGATTTGTGGACACTGACACGAGTGTCGCGTCGCCACCGACACGAACTGTCAGACACGGCAAACCCCCAAAATTTAGAAACAGGGACACAACTAAAATAGAAAGTATATATAATCATAATTTGTTGATACAAATTCATATGTCGAGTTTTGACATGGATATGAGTTGTCGGACATGCCAACATCGAAAATATAGAAATGGTGACACGTACATACACATAAAACTATTGATTATTACACAAATACTGTCCACACGCCTACATTAACTCTTAACACTCCTAGCAATACATTTAAAAGTGTCCAAAGGAGTGTTGACACGGGTGCACACTTGTGTCGACAAGAAATTCAAAGTGTCGGCTAAATCATAGCATCGGACCCTCTCCTAGATAAAATATTTCCATAACTAAGTAATCACCGACAATCTTGGATATTTATCTCAAGATCCTTGGTTTTCACCTTCTATTCTCTTCACCCTTCTTACCCTCCCCAGACTGAAGAAAATCAGCATGGCTGGCGATAGTGGTGATTGACTGGAAACTGGCAATGAACGCAGGTTAGCTGGGACTAAGCCCACAACCTACTGAGCTCCATGATGCTCAACAAGCACAATTAGATTATTATTTCTCATCATTTTATTAGATATATAAGTTCCTAAATTTTTGTGTTTGAAGTCATCTCCATCCTCATGTGATCTGCATAGCCCAAGTATATTATTTCTGTATGGCCTAAAACCCCTGCATTCCATTTTTGGGTTTGTTTGTTTATACAATTACCTTCAGTATATTATCTGTTTTTTGCATTTTTGTCAAACTGTTCTCCTATTTCAAATAAATAATGCTCCAACATAGCACAATATTTGGGGATAGAGGAGTATGTATCTTGAGTTTATATATTCTTGTCTGACCCTATGATCAGAAATGAGAGATGAAAAATAAGGCAAAAACTGTTGCTAATTGTGTGTGCTTTCTGCCAGAGCAAGCCATTGGAAGACTACTACAGGAAGCAGAAGAAGCTCCTGGACTTTCAGGTGGCAGGCGGACCCACAGAAACTTGGCAAGGGCTCTTGGCTGCGTTAGAACTCCAGCACATGGATGGCGACAATTCTTCACAGAAGTTGACTGCATAATGGGTTCACACTCTATCCTTTATTCGTTGTTGCCACATATTATTCAAAACAAAGCAAGAAATGCCTAGTTTTTGGTTCTCCTGTAGTTGTGATTTAGGACTTTCAAGTTATCAATCCCGTCATAAGCAATTTTGAGGATGCTAGTAGGGTGATGTGATTCCGGCTATAAGTATAAATACAGATGAGCTTTCTGGTTGTGTTTCTTTGACCAAGGGCGAGTGTTCTGTGATATTGAAGTGTTGTTTCTTTGTTCCCCGAATGTATCAAGGCAAATTCAGTTATGTGGCCTTGTTTCTCCAAACATTGAGTGGCTGTTGTGTGAGCTTGAGCTATTTCTACTCTTTTCTGTGTAACTACTGAGGATAATTTCAGTTTTTTCCATATATTTTATCTGTGTAGCAGTAGGTGGGTTTTGTGTTTCCATGTTGCATTTTCACCTTGCTAATAATGTATTGCTGTAAATTTTGAGAAGGAGCTTCAAGCCAGGGACCGAGGGGCTTCTTTGGGTACGTCTAAAAATTATTACCAGATGAACTTGTGAGTTTATATGGTGAGCTAACTCACAAAAAAACGCAGTGGGGTACATATATTCTTATGGGTTTGCAATACAAATTTTCTATGCCAATGGTTTTGCAGTAAATATGATTATTTGCAAAACCATTGGCATAGAAGATTATTTGCAAATCGTATATTTTGAGGGCAGATTTCACTGGCATCCAAAGAGGACTTGGAACTTAAAATTAACAGTTGATTGTATCACATACAGGCATGCACATCTAGTTTCGCTTTTTCCTAGGGTATGTTTGGTTGCACCAAAAATTGCAAAAGTGAAAGTCAAGACGCATTTTCCTTTTGGCTACGTTTCTTTCAATGTAAAAAATGGGTGTGGAAAAGAATTTTATGCCTGATTTTCAGTTAAAAATGAGCTTAAATTTTGTTTTACGTCCATTTTACGGGGCCCTTCTTAGCATTGTTTGGTTATCATTTACTCTCTTCTAGGCAAGTGAAGAGAAGTGTCCCCCCTCCCATGTTCCCACATGACAATATTTGTCTGTTGTAAATTTTCCAATTGCAAGGCCCTTTGTCACTGTTACACTTTCCCCTCAAATTATGAAAAAGGAAAGCAAAGAAATGGGAATCCAGGTTCCTTTTCCTCCTCTATTACATACATCCAAAGAAGAATACATACATGAGATAGAGCCATTGGCGTGTATTAGTGTATTTTCAAACTACAAGGGGTTTTTGAAAAGATTTTATAACTTTTGGTTTGTAAAATGAGTGCTTTGGAAAGATAGTCCCACATTGGAAACTCAAAGAGATGGACATAGGTTTATATAGCTTTTCACACTTCTCTATATTACTTTGTTGTACATTGGGTGGACTTGCGGGACTGTTGCACCGTTCGCGCTGCGTGAGCAGTAAGGTGCTTCATTGGCGCACTTCGCACGACGCATACATCGTTGCAATGGAGCAATTAAATTTTTCCAGATTAGATCTGGACCATTGGATCAGTCAAGTGGATAGACCGAATGGTTCGGTCGGGTTGGGCTTTGAGTTCGGGCCGAATGGTCGGCCCAGCGGGCCCAGTGCGCTCCAACGGCTAATGTGGCAATAGGTGCAATCCAGTTCGTCAAATTGTATGGTAACAACTAGTGGTGATCGGTGTGATGAGGACCGGTGGATAGTGTCCCGTCTACCCAACGGTCAAGAGCCCAAAGGGTGCGATCCGCACCGTGGATGGTTGATCTACCAGTTACGGGATTGGAGGGAGGTTTTACTCAAACCAACAGTTACTACAAGTTTATCTGGACCATAGAGTCGCGAATGGGGTGCGATCTAACAAAATGAATCAAACCTGCTCCGAATAGGTGCTATGTAAGGGTGCAATTCAAACAGAAAAGGAACTAGTAGCCGTATAAATATAGCAAAAAGGTTCCATTGAAAACAGAATATGACATGCACTATTGGGAACTTGAAAATTGAGAAATTCAAAAGCACAAACTCTCTTGAAAGTCTTTCTAACTTACTGTTTACATTATTTATTTGAAAATCCAGTTCTAGTATACTATTTTCTGCATAAACAATAACTAGAGATCTCACATACTTGTCCGTCTAAAGGTGATTCGGTTTGTCTCCGTTTAGTGCAAAACGTCGCAAACATTTTGGTGTTGGAAACACCGGGCTTCATTGTATCTTGGAGGCAAATTCGTGGCACCCCTTGCACACTTAAAGGTGGGGGCAAATATTGTCTTAAGGAAAGCAGCATCGCACCTTTAAGCATCTCTCTTTCTTGTTCTATTTCCACCAACAAAGTTTTCAACAGGGTGGTCATTAATTTGTACAGGAACCCTTCAAAATGAGATCACTTGGGGCTAATACCAGGTTTACATCAATCACGTGAAAGGACAATATAAGATATGTTTATAAGCTCAAAATTGCCACACAAAAAAACTACTATTTACAAAATACATATATCGAGAGAGTGATGCGAATGAACTGTAAAGAAAATAAATCTAATCTTCATCCCTCCATACCTCGCGGAGAAGTTGAAATCTGATTGTATTCCCACCACCATTTTCATTTGATTTCAAGTCCTTTGTTGCCCAAATAGGTGATGCCTTGTTGTCTATGATAATTGAAGTGAGGGGTGAACCTAACTCATCAAGCTCGTCATCGCTTGTGTGACATTTTCGAAGCACTGACGACCTGCTCCTCCTTAGATGAGATTGGCTTCCAAGCTCTCCAATTATACCTGCAACCAAAGCTGTAGTAGGCGGGGGAGTATACAACAGGAGTGGCATTACAGGGAAAGGTTTTGATTGACTCTTCAACAGCCTCCAGAGGATCCTGCAATCAGTCACAATTCATAACCATCAAAAAAACTGGGAGAACTAATGCAGATACACTTAAAGTTCATCAAAGGTGTTGTTTGATTAAGTTGCACAGGTCTGAAATTTCTAAAATGATTGACGCCAACTTCCATGGCCCCAGTACCCACCGATTCCCTTTAGCCCATAAAATAACTAACTTAGAGTCTCCTTGGACAATACAATCATCACCAAAACAATCCCTAAAGATGCATAGGCCAAGCAAGTAGTCTTCTAGATTCCGCTTCATTTGAGTCAGTTATTCCACATGATTTTGAGAAGCACAAAGAGTTCTTATGCCTTCATAGTCCCTAAAAGTTCCCCCAATACTGGTTGGTCGTTCTAACCTACTTTTATTACAATGGTTGGGGGCAGTTACCATCTATGGATGATTTCTACTTTTGATTTTGATTACTTCTCTCATATAATAGTTCTCTGGTTGTTCAAGGCAGTGATAGGAATTACCCCAACAGTCATCTTACCATCGGTCAATGCAAGTTGTTTTCGATCTATGTGATAATCTTTCCCAAATATTTACTTTTTTCTTGGAATATATGATTTTTCCGCTCCATCAAAATATGCCACAACACTACAAACGGTGCAAATTGCCATAGGATTTTCCCATTGCTACCAAAAGGCCAGTCCTCTCAACCAAGGACAATGTCCTTAATGGAGTTTTTGAACATCCAAGCCATTTTAACTGATGAGAGCATTCCCCCCCATAGTTTAAATGCAAAAGGGCAATGAATGAAGAGATGCTCAAAATACTCATTTTTTTTAAATGGCAAAATTATATTAAAAATAAGAGCAGGCCCCAAGATTGAGAAGAACTTGGGAACCAAATACAAACCAAGGAAACTGACAAAAACAAGGAAAATACAAATCACGGAGGAAGGAAATCAAATATCTTCAAAGACGCCTGATTCGCTCCGGTCCTTGCGAGTCGATCAGCGTTGCTACTAGCCGATCAACGAACATGTTGAAATCGGACAGGATGACCATCCACACGGTCAGTGGCAGGGCGAGGATTTATGCACAAGGGGGGGCAAGCTTATACATGCTTATACATAAGGGGGCAGGCCTTCAAATTTTAAAGGGGGCTTTTCCCAATTGAGTTGGGCCTGTTAAGGATTTGGTCCAACTCAACAGGGGCAACTGCCCCCCTTATGCTCAATGTAGCTCCGCCCCTGCACACGGTCACGGATCTCATCTATCAAATCTGCAAATCTCGATGGGTACGGCCTACTACCATCCATCCATCTAATAGTGTTGAGAGAATTTCCCTCAACTATCAATCTATCCAAGAGGTTATCATCAATGATCCTCATACCCTGGAGTACCGCTCTTACCTCTGCCTCATTGGAATCCTTGAAACCAATGGGACCTGAGAATTCCCATCTAGTCTCTCCCTCCTCATCTCTAAGCAAACCTCCCACCCAAGCAGGACCAGGATTTCCAAATACTCAAAATTTAGCAAACCTCCATTTACCTTGATGCTCAAAATACTATTTTGTCTTCAAACGATGTATGTGGAAACTCCTCTTAAAACTGTCACAAATGCTGACAATCTCTTGTCACCGCCCAAATGAAGGCCGTCACCTTAGGTGGTGCGGGGCAACCATATTTTGTGCCGGGATAAGGGTCTCATAAACATTTAGAAGAATAGGAACTTGACTGAAAAAATGCCTTTAGGGTCGGAGGTCCAAATTCTCCCATCAGACTCTTGATGAGGGAAGTATACCTTATCCAAGAGGCCAAGCAAAGGTGTAAGGTACTAATTTCACAAGGTCTAAGCGCTCTCCTAAACCTTATGTTCAAGACAACCAAACCTCCCTCATACATGTCCTTTATACTTGACCCCTTTTATGGAGGAATAGGTCCGAAAAAACTCTAAATCCAACATTGGACTCAAATGAATGATGAAATTTACAAATGGACCATCATACTTCCAAACCTTTACTTATTGGTGGGTCCCTACTCCCTACACTCCAAATTCCCCCAACATACCCCGTATTTTTCGCCAATAATTTTGTACCAACATCTTTTCTCCTCTAAGGCCATGTTTGGACACCATGAAAAAATATTCTATGGAATGTTTGTGGAGCCAGTTTCGAGAGATGGGCTGGATATGGAGAGACTTGAAAGAGTGGGAGTGCGGGGAGCATGAAAAGCTCCTAAAAACCAAGAAAACAAAAAAACCAATTTTAGATAGGTATTTTCTTTTCTCTAGATTTTAGGGAATTTCAATGCTATCTCTACTCCTGCCCACTTAATTCTCTTCCTCTCCTTCCTTCTCAACCCCTCTCACATAGTTGGGCAAACGAATATTCCATGAAATAATTTTTCATGGTTACCAAAACAGGGACTAAATCTCCAAATCGATTTTCCTAATATTATTTTGTTTCTCTTTTTTAAGGTTGCTGATGCCAATTTTCCCTCTCCTTTCGAGCTTGCATACTCATATATAGCTAATAAGATGCTTGAATTCTTATTGCTCCTCCTCACCTTCTCATAAGATTTTTTATTTTTTTTTAAGTTGACACATCTATTGATAATAACAAATATACAGAAGATATGGGGACCAGTAGTCCCCCCCTCCCAATTACATAATAAAAACCAAAAACAAAATAACCCAGGTATATACTATCCCAACCTACCAATCCCAGGTTGAGAGAAAAAAACACGGATAACAGATGACTCGATACGCGAAAGACCACGGTCTCTCAAGCAACATGAGTTCTACATTAATCAGGCCCTATTCCGCTCCCTAATGGTTTGCTCATCCAATCAGAATAAATCCTCCTTCCAAACAACCCCAAATCTCATAGATAGTATTCTCCGCCACCCCCCCGTAATTATGATTCAATGATACCCAAACTGTCAGATTTTCTACTATGACAGACTTCCTTTGCCACCAACTTCTTCCTCCGTCCCCAAAACCCTAATATTCCAAAATATGATCTTCATTTGAGAAACAGTGCGCCCCTCCCACAGTACCCTCTAACCTTTGCGCGCCGTAAGGCTTTGTGTTTTCTTCCTTTTCCCGAGCTTTTTGATTTATGTTTGCCAGCTCTATCCTTGTTTTCAATCTCCATGAAAATCTTTAGGATGTGATGGGGTGTGAAAACACCAGCCTCTCACAGGCCGCCACCTGTCCCAGAGTAGGTGAGCTGCAGCCTCTCACAGGCCGCCACTTGTCCCAGAGTAGGTGAGCTGCAGCCTCTCACAGGCCGCCACCTGTCCCAGAGTAGGTGAGCTGCAGCCTCTCACAGGCCGCCACCTGTCCTGGACACCTGTCCAGGACACCTCACCAGATTTTCCCTATAAATAGAGGATCAAAGCTCAGACCAATGGGTAATGAAAAATCCCTTCTCTCCCTAAAAACTCTTAGACATCTCCCCTTCACTCCTGCTCATACTGACTTGAGTGTCGAAGGGCCTGTCCGGAGTAAAACCCGGTCTGGTCTTCTGACCTCGCTTGCCTTGTGCAGGACTCAGCCCTCATAGCAGGACTCGTTCTCGACCACCTCACTTCCCGTTCACTCCGGTCCCCCAGGACTCGGCTCCCCTAGTCATCCAGCTCAGCTCTTACGTCACTGCTGTACCTGTTACCGATTTTAGGTCTAACAGATTGGCGTCATCCGTGGGACCGCAGAACTAAAAGCTGTCCTTACACATCCCACTCACAAAAATGGCAGGACGCAAGAGTACGCGTATGCCTACTGCGCGGGCGCGGACTACCCAAACCGCGCTACCCCGCAGGACCCGGAGTGAGCGAATTGCATCACTAGTAGTAGCAGCTTCTGCTACAGCAGAGCAGAGCCCGGCTCGCTCAGAACACCTAAATCCCTTGCCCACCCCGGAGCAAGTTCAAGCTCTATTTCAGCAGATGACAGCCCTCGTTGGGCAGTACCAGCAACTACTTCAAGTGCCCCCTCAACCTCCCCCAGAGGCTCCGCGATCTGTCCAAGGAAGGCCAGACGTCCACAGGGGAGAGTCATCACACCATGGTGAGGGCCGAACTCATCATTCCACCAGACAAGTCCCTCACCCCACGACGAGGCATGCCCAAACAGAGCCTCATCACCGTGAAAGGTCGCGTTCCCCCTCCGCACAGAGGCACCGAGCTCATGAAGATCGTGCACCACTAGCGAAACGCCGACCTCGTCGTATGAGTCGGGAGAGCCAATCCGGCTCCACGACGAGCCAGTCTGTGGAAAGGATCAGGTCCTTGGACCACAGGACGGATCCGCTGCTACAGAGAATGGAGGAGATGGATCATCGGATAGAGGAACTGGCGAAGGACCAGAGCCGGCCCGTCTCCAGGGCATTCTCAAGCAGGACGCCATTCACTGATGATGTTCTGGGTGCCCCAGCACCCAGAGGGTTTAAAATGCCCGCCGTCCCTCAGTATGACGGCACTACAGACCCCGTGGACCACTTGGAGACGTTCAGAACAATTATGCTCCTCCACGGAGCTTCCGACGGCTTTCTTTGCAGAGCGTTTCCAACGACGCTAACTGGCGCGGCAAGAGACTGGTATTCCAGGATCAAACCGAACTCCATCAACAATTTTGATGATTTTGGAGAGGATCTTGTCCGCCACTTCATGAGCAGCCGCAGGCCAAGGAAAACAACAGCTTCCCTGATGGCCTTGCGACAGGACGACAACGAGCCTCTGAAGGTGTTCGTCCGCCGATTCAACAGGGAGGCACTTCAAGTGCCAAATCTAGATCCCTCAGCAGCAATGAATGCGCTCCTCGCAGGCGCCAGGTCTAATGAATTCCGTCGACCGGTGGCTCGACAAAATCCGCACTCACTAGCGGATCTTATGACCGGGGCAGAAGAGTACATAACGGTGGAAGAAACACTGGCAGCTCTTAATTCAAATCAGAGGATAACCTCTGAAGAGAAGAATCTCCCTAAGCAGCGCAGGGAGGATAAACCTCCCAGGAGAGAGAAGTCTCCGCCTCCTCAGAGAAGAGAAGAAAACTTCACGCCTCTCAACACCTCCAGAAAGCACATACTGGCGGCGATCAGCGAAGAAGAGTTCGTGAAGTGGCCTGCTAGAATGATCTCCAAGGGAAACATGAGAGATCCTTCAAAGTACTGTCGGTTCCACAAGGACCACGGCCACGACACAGATGATTGTTGGCAACTCAAGCAGGAAATTGAGCAACTCATCAGCCGGGGCTATTTGAAAAAGTATATCCGAACTGACAGCCGCAACCAAGAGCGCAGAGGAAAGAGCCCCCAGGGCCGCAGCCCTCGAAGATCACAGCAGCCCCCTGCTCGGGACAAAACCCCTCAGTTGGCCAATGCGCAGCCTGAGGCACCCCAATCTCAGCCAAGGGGGGTCATCGGTACAATTATGGGTGGGCCTGCGGCTGGGGGCACCTCCTCTACCGCTCGCAAAGCATATGCACGGCGAGTTAACGCCGTGCACACAACCAGCAAAAAGACGAAAATGGAGAATGAGATCTCCTTCTCAGATGCAGATCTGGATAATCTTATCCTGCCCCACGACGATGCACTGGTTTTAACCATGCTCGTTGCCAACTGGGAGGTGAAGAAAATCCTCGTAGACAATGGGAGTTCGGCGGACATTCTATACTACCACGCCTTTGAGAAAATGATGATAGGCGACGACCGTCTGAAGCCGGCGAACTCAGATTTATTTGGCTTCTCCGGAGAGGTCGTAAAAGTAGTGGGGCAGATCGAGCTCCCTGTTCTTGTCGGAGATCCACCTTGTCAAGCTTTCGCCATGGTCAACTTTCTGGTAGTAAGGGCCACTTCGGTCTATAATGCTATCTTGGGACGGCCTGGCCAGAACCTCATCCGTGCAGTAGCCTCGGCCTACCACCAAAAAATGAAGTTCATAACCCCCAATGGTGTGGGGGAAGTTCGAGGAGATCAGCCTCAATCCAGAGAGTGCTACGCAATGGCACTCAAAGGCAAAAATGCAGTGGAATCACTGCCAATTGAACTGCTCGATGTAAGGGACGAGCTCAGAGGGACTCAACCTGCTGAAGACCTCCTCTCCATCCCACTGTGCCCAGAGGACAGTGAGAAAGTCGCTCTGATCGGTTCCTCCCTCAGCAGCAGTATTCAGCACCAGCTCACCAATTTTCTCCAGGACAATGCGGATGTCTTTGCATGGGTTCCTGCAGATATGCCCGGCATTGATCCAGAGATCAGCACACACAAGCTCGGTGTTGATTCAACCTGTAGACCGGTGAAGCAGAAGAGACGACATTTCGCCTTCGAAAGGCGGCAGGCAATCAAAGAAGAAACAGATATCTCCAATAGAAAGAGTACGTCTTTGATTTCGTCCGAAGGGTTCTTTTATTCCCCCGGCCTGGCCAGTACACTACCTAGCCAGGCCGTTCCTTCTTTTGTTCCAATGAATCATGAAGTGGAGAGGCTTCTGAAGGCTGACTTCATTCGCGAGATTCGATACCCGGACTGGTTGGCAAACGTAGTCCTAGTCAAGAAGGCTAATGGGAAATGGAGGACCTGCGTCGACTTCACCGATCTGAATAAGGCTTGTCCTAAGGACAGCTATCCACTCCCAAAGATCGACCAACTCATTGACGCCACAGCGGGTCATGAACTGTTGAGCTTCATGGACGCCTTCTCCGGATATAATCAGATCAGGATGTACGAGTCAGATATACCAAAGACCTCATTCGTCACAGATCAAGGGACTTACTGCTACCGAGTTATGCCCTTCGGCCTCAAAAATGCCGGAGCTACTTACCAAAGGCTTGTGAACAGACTTTTTCAGAACCAGATCGGCCGTAACATGGAAGTCTATGTAGACGATATGCTGGTCAAAAGTCGGAGTGCGCAGGATCATGCGTCTGATCTCAGAGAAACATTCCAGGTCCTGAAGAAGCACAACATGAAGCTTAACCCCACCAAGTGCACCTTTGGTGTCAGCTCGGGGAAGTTCTTAGGATTCATGGTGAGCCAGCGAGGGATAGAAGCAAACCCAGAAAAGATCAGAGCCGTGATGGAGCTTACTGCTCCAAAAACCATCAGGGAAGTCCAGCGGCTCACGGGAATGATAGCGGCGTTGGGTCGCTTTATCTCCAAATCAGCGGAAAGGTGCCTCCCCTTTTTCAGCGCGGTCAAGGGACTCAAGACTGCGCCCTGGACGGAAGAATGCCAGATCTCATTCGAAGAGCTGAAAAGATATTTGTCCTCTCCGCCATTATTAACAAAGCCGGAGCCGGGCGAGGAGCTATTTTTGTATCTCTCCATCAGCTCCACGGCTCTGGCAGCTGTCCTCGTCCGTGAAGAGCACCGCCAGCAAAAACCTATTTATTATGTCAGCAAGGTTCTTCACGACGCAGAAACAAGGTACCAGCGGGTCGAGAAATTGGCTTACGCGCTGGTAATGGCCGCCAGGAAGTTAAGGCCGTACTTCCAAGCTCACACTGTAAAGGTCTTGACTGATCAGCCACTTCGACAAGTTCTCCATCGACCAGATATCTCCGGGCGACTTGTGAAATGGGCTGTAGAGCTAAGCGAGTTCGATATTCAGTACGCACCCAGGCCAGCTATCAAGGCCCAAGTACTGGCAGATTTTGTAGCCGAGTGCACTATCCCCCAGCAGGTCGCCAACCCTGAAGCATTGCAGCTCCCAGTTGTAGAGAAAGTAGTCCCTGAAGAGCGTATGACAGAGGAAATTCGGACGGAAATCAGGCCACCGTCAGCCGGACAGGACTCCATAACCAGCACACCGACTTGGGAAGTATATGTCGACGGATCTTCAAATAAAAACGGCTGTGGAGCTGGCCTCATCCTCACTGGGCCTGATGAGTTCACTGCGGATTACGCCCTGAGATTCGGGTTCCGTGCATCAAATAATGAGGCGGAATATGAGGCCCTCCTTGCCGGAATGAGCCTTGCGATTCAGACCGGCGCCCAAAAATTGAAAGCATACTGCGACTCGCAGCTGGTAGCAAACCAGATCCAAGGGGTCTACGAAGCCCGAGACGAGCGTATGATTAAATACCTCGCTAAGGTTCGCCAACTTTCCAGCTGGTTTGCAAGTTTCGAGGTCATCAGAGTACCAAGAACAGAAAATGCCAAAGCTGACGTGCTGTCAAAACTGGCTGCCTCTGGATATACCACTCTCGGAAGCATACACATGGAGTTTCTACAAAGGTCCAGCATCGACAGTAAAGCCATGGAAGTCATGCAGGTGGAAGATGAGCTGTGTTGGATGGATGAGATCATGGGTTATCTGCGCGATGCTAGACTCCCGGAGGATAAGAAGGAAGCTCGTAAGGTGATACAGAGAGCTGCCCGATTCTCCCTCAGTGGTGACAATCTATACAAAAGGTCATATACTCTCCCATATCTGAAGTGTCTGAGGCCGAGCGACGCCGCGTATGCACTACAAGAGACTCATGAAGGAATTTGCGGAGAACATCTGGGGGGCAAAGCTCTGGCGATAAAGGTGCTGCTCAGAGGACTGTATTGGCCTACTATCAGGCAGGATGCCCTGGATCTGGTTAAAAGGTGTGAGAAGTGTCAGAAGTTCTCTCCTACCATCCACCAGCCCGCCGTAGCAATGGCTCCAATTATTAGTCCGCTCCCCTTCACAGTATGGGGGATGGACATCCTGGGCCTTTTCCCACCGGCCTCTGGAAAGCGCATGTTCGTGGTAGTGGCGATCGACTATTTCACTAAGTGGGTGGAGGCAGAACCTCTGGCCCAGATCACTGAGCAGAATGTGCAGAACTTCTTCTGGAAGGCAGTAGTCTGTAGATTTGGGATTCCCCGTATCTTGATCACAGACAACGGCAAACAGTTCGACTGCCGGAACTTTCGAAAGTTCTGCTCGGACCTAAAGATTGAACAGAGATTCACTTCGGTTGCTCACCCCCAGACCAATGGGCAAACGGAAGTAACTAATATAATCCTGCTTCAGGGGATAAAGAAGAGGCTGGATGAAAAAGCTGACCGATGGGCAGATGAGCTCTATCACGTTCTGTGGGCTTACCGCACTACTCCTCACACGACGACTGGTGAATCGCCATTCAACCTCTACTTTGGTACTGAGGCTGTGATACCAGTCGATATAGGCGCTCCGTCTCCCAGAATCACCAGCTTCAACGAGCAGCTTAACGGCGACGGGCTCCGTGCCGATCTCGACTTACTAGAAGAAATCCGGGAAGAATCTCGAATCCGGGTCGCCGCTTATAAGCAGAGGGTATCAAATTATCACAACTCCAAGATTCGCCCCAGAGAATTCAGGACAGGAGATTTGGTCCTGAGAAAGGTAGCCGTCTCCCAACCGACGAAAGTCGGGAAACTCTCCCCGACTTGGGAAGGGCCATATCGAGTGAAAGAAGTTATCCAGCCAGGAAGCTATAAGCTGGAGACACTGGAAGAGCACTTATTACCTCACGCATGGAACTCCAAAAATCTCAGGAGATATTATCAATAGACAAAATGTACGGCGTAAAAAGGTGACTTTGTAAATTTGTAAATTTGTTGTTATAAATAAATAATCTTTTTTGCAGACTTTGTTTCACTCTTGCTCTCTGGAAACCCAGTTCACAAAACTTGGGTACTCATTGGAAACCCAGTTCACAAAACTCGGGTACTCATCGGAAACCCAGTTCACAAAACTCGAGTACTCATCGGAAACCCAGTTCACAAAACTTGGGTACTCATCGGAAACCCAGTTCACAAAACTTGGGTACTCATTGGAAACCCAGTTCACAAAACTCGGGTACTCATCGGAAACCCAGTTCACAAAACTTGGGTACTCATTGGAAACCCAGTTCACAAAACTCGGGTACTCATTGGAAACCCAGTTCGCAAAACTTGGGTACTCACTGGAAACCCAGTTCACAAAACTTGGGTACTTACTGGAAACCCAGTTCTTAAACTTGGGTACTTGTTGTTCCTAAACTTGGGTACTTGTTAGAAGACCAGCTCGTCACAATTCGACTATCAACAGCCTCAGTCCATTACAAAATTAAAAAGACAAGTCGAGCAAATCACTCAGTTGAGAAATATCAGAGACAGAAGGACAAATGTGATTTCATTGATCAGGATATGTGGGGCCTCGAGGGCCATTACAAAATTCATTTTAAAGAGGCTGCTAAGAGCTGTAGGGTCTCAAGGACCATTACAAAATGAGGTCAAAATAAACAAAAAAAAAATACTAAGCATCTGGAAGAGAGGTGATGTCAGCAGGAGCATCAGTAGGAGCATCTGGCTCCTCATCAGTAATCTTCGGCCTGGCAGGGAGAGTCATATTCTGCATCACTAAGTTTGGATTGCAGGCCTGGAGCTCCTGGAGGCAGTCGTAGTATCCAAGACTATAAGCCTCGCTCGACAGGCTGAAAAGTTCAGCCTCCTTCGCCTCTGTGGCCTCCTTCACTGCCGTCTCCTGCCTCTCTTTGGCTCTTCCTCTTTGGGCCTCCATGGCTTCGGCAGCCTTGACCATTTTCTTCTTCTCTGAGGCCAGATCCTCCATCAACAACTTCTTCTCTTCCTCTACTCGCTCGATGCTCGTTTGAAGCTCCTGCACCTCAGTGGCCAACTTTCCGTTCACCTCTTCAGATGCAGTGATGGCTTCGGAGAACTTCTTACTCTTCTCCTTGAGGTCATTGTAGTAGAGCAAGATCTGCAGAAAGAAACAGGCATCAGTATGGTCAAAGGAAGAAATGGGCAGAAAGTTAGCAAACTGATCACCTCTTCCTTACCTGGTAAGCTGAGGATAACACAGCCTCCTCTCCTGTAGCTGGCGGCTCGTGAAGGACCTGTTGCTTGTCCTTCCGCAGCAGACACTTGCTCATGATCTCTGTTGCTACTCGGCTCTCGCCTAGAGCAGTGTCATCCTTTAGAACGGCCCAATTGGGTCAAAAGACGTGCTCACTAAGCCCCGTAGGAGGACAAGCTCCAGAACCGGTTCCAGTAGAAGCACCACCGGACTTAGAAGAGCCACCGCCCTGGGCAAAGGGGCCTATTAGCTTCACCGTAGTCTTGGCCCTCTGAGATGGGGGTGGAGGAGTGCCCTGTGATGGGGCCGGACTCGCCAGTACAGTCGCCTTTCTCTTCTGGCGCTTCTGTTGTGCCTGTGCCGCACCCTCCTGTGCCCGTGGCTGGGCTCCCTGTCTTATCTTCTCGACAGTCGATTGTTTCTTCATTTCTGCCAGACAAGCGAGCAGTCAGAAGCAAGCATATAAAAGTAAACATATTCTAAAGACAAGTCTAGCTACATACGTTCTGGAGTCGCGGCACTCACGCCCAGTCCAACTAGCACCTCCTCTCCTGAGAACTCTGCACAGCGGATAAGGCCTGATTGCTCAATCTCCTTCCGCATCAAGGCGAAAGTCTCTCTGTCCTCACTCTCGAGGAGCGGCTTTCGACTTAATTTGGAAGTGTCCGGAGTGTCCCACACTAGAGGGACAGGCCAGGGCTCACTGACCTCCTTATCCTCGACGTAGAAGAACCTATTCTTCCATGAATGTATTGACGAGGGGATGCCGGTAATGATTTTTAGGTCAGGGCTCTGGCTGATGTAGATCCAGCCCCCTTCCTTATGCCTCTTCAGATGTGCACAAGCACGGAATAGCGACAAGCTCACGCTCCTCTCTAACCGGCCGTGGACAAGATACAAGAACCCAGTCAGTAGTCTCCATGAGTTCGGAGCTACTTGAGCTGGGGCCAGTCCGTAGTATCGAAGCACCGCTGCGAAGAATGGGTGCAAAGGAAATCGGAGTCCCGCCCTCATCAACTCCTCATAGATACAGAGATCTCGACTCTCGTTACAGGCTCTGTCTCCCTCTATAGCTGCCTTCAGTTCAAATCTTGGAGGCACACAGTACTTATCCCTAATGTCGCCTAGCATGGACCTGGTGAGGTAGTTCTCTTCGACTAGAGCTCGCAGGTTGTATTTTGGGTTGGCATCCATCCGCGCTCTAGCGACTACCTCCACCGCCTGACCAGGAGGGAATGTTGTAGACGCTTCAGCAACGTCAGTTTCAACACTCCCTTCTGCTCGGGAGAGACTACCAGTGGGGAGTGGAGTGGCGTTCAAGTCTAAAAACACCTCGTCCCTGTCCCCTCCGTCGTCGCTATCTACAAGATCTATCCTAGCGGACGTCCTAGTCATTACAGGCTCCTGCGGCGGTCTAAATTCTGAACTACTGCTAGTGGAGGACTCCGTACCGGACTCGGAACTCGAATTACTATCAGACATGTAGTAAAGAGAAGGGCTGAGAGGAATACCGGTGAGTGGAGCTCGTCAGGTCCTTGCGTAACTCGAACTGCGAACTGCGAACTGCAAACTGAGAACTGAGAAGTCGGAGCTCCCAGAGCAAGAAAAAGATGAAAAGTAAAAAGTAAAAAATGAAAGGGGGTAAACCTCCTTTTATAGCTTTTCAGAGGCGGTGGAGCATTAAATGCGACGCACGCATCTCGAGGACACTCGAATGGCGCCACGTGTCCCATATTTATGACGGACACATTCTCCCACTAAAAAAACGATCAAGCACGCGCGTGTTCCTACGTGCATGAAAATTCACATCTCCATGCTCCGTACTCCATGCTCCGTACTCCATGCTCCGCACTCCATGCTCCGCACTCCGTACTGGATCTTTAAAGCCGAACTGGATATAACGCGTTTCAACAAAACGACAAAAATCAGTCCGGTCCGAGCCGGACTGGCCACAAGACAACAAAAATCAGCCCGGCAAAAGCCGAACTGGATATAACGCGTTTCAACAAAACGACAAAAATCAGTCCGGTCCGAACCGGACTGGCCGCAAGACGACAAAAATCTGTCCGGCAAAAGCCGAACTGGATATAACGCGTTTCAACAAAACGACAAAAATCAGTCCGGTCCGAATCGGACTGGCCGCAAGACGACAAAAATCAGTCCGGCAAAAGCCGAACTGGATATAACGCGTTTCAACAAAACGACAAAACGCAGTCCGGTCCGAACTGGATCTCCGGACTCAACTTCCAGCCGGACTCCGGACTGGATCTCCGGACTCAACTTCCAGCCGGACTCCGGACTGGATCTCCGGACTCAACTTCCAGCCGGTCCGAACTGGATCTCCGGACTCAACTTCCAGCCGGACTCCGGACTGGATCTCCGGACTCAACTTCCAGCCGGACTCCAGACTGGATCTCCGGACTCAACTTCCAGCCGGTCCGAACTGGATCTCCGGACTCAACTTCCAGCCGGACTCCGGACTGGATCTCCGGACTCAACTTCCAGCCGGACTCCGGACTGGATCTCCGGACTCAACTTCCAGCCGGTCCGAACTGGATCTCCGGACTCAACTTCCAGCCGGACTCCGGACTGGATCTCCGGACTCAACTTCCAGCCGGACTCCGGACTGGATCTCCGGACTCAACTTCCAGCCGGTCCGAACTGGATCTCCGGACTCAACTTCCAGCCGGACTCCGGACTGGATCTCCGGACTCAACTTCCAGCCGGACTCCGGACTGGATCTCCGGACTCAAGACTTCCAGCCGGACTCCGGACTGGATCTCTGGACTCAACTTCCAGCCCGACTCCGGACTGGATCTCCGAACTCAACTTCCAGCCGGACTCCGGACTGGATCTCCGGACTCGACTTCCAGCCGGACTCCGGACTGGATCTCCGGACTCAACTTCCAGCCGGACTCCGGACTGGATCTCCGAACTCAACTTCCAGCCGGACTCCGGACTGGATCTCCGGACTCAACTTCCAGCCGGACTCCGGACTGGATCTCCGAACTCAACTTCCAGCCGGACTCCGGACTGGATCTCCGGACTCAACTTCCAGTCGGACTCCGGACTGGATCTCTGAACTTAATTTTCTGACTCACTCCCAGACAATGCCTACCCATTAAGAGAATCAATTAATCACACTTTCCCAAGTCTCTTAATGACTTGGAAAACTGGGGGGCAACTGATGGGGTGTGAAAACACCAGCCTCTCACAGGCCGCCACCTGTCCCAGAGTAGGTGAGCTGCAGCCTCTCACAGGCCGCCACTTGTCCTAGAGTAGGTGAGCTGCAGCCTCTCACAGGCCGCCACCTGTCCCAGAGTAGGTGAGTTGCAGCCTCTCACAGGCTGCCACCTGTTCTGGACACCTGTCCAGGACACCTCACCAGATTTTCCCTATAAATAGAGGATCAAAGCTCAAACCAATGGGTAATGAAAAATCCCTTCTCTCCCTAAAAACTCTTAGACATCTCCCCTTCACTCCTGCTCATACTGACTTGAGTGTCGAAGGGCCTGTCCGGAGTAAAACCCGGCCTGGTCTTCTGACCTCGCTTGCCTTGTGCAGGACTCAACCCTCATAGCAGGACTCGTTCTCGACCACCTCACTTCCCGTTCACTCCGGTCCCCCAGGACTCGGCTCCCCTAGTCATCCAGCTCAGCTCTTACGTCACTGCTGTACCTGTTACCGATTTTAGGTCTAACAGGATGCAAGTGACATCTTCCTTGTACAGGATGCCGAGATCGTCACCCATCGCAGACATGGCGACCACTCATCGTCCATGTCCTTATCAACTGAACACTCGTCAGCCTGGCTGTGGAGAAGACAAGATTTTATGTTCTCGTCAAGCTCCCTATCAAGCGTATCATCCGATGGTCTCAATGTAGCCTCCACAGAGGGTGACACCAATCTGCCACTATTGCATTGAGATTCCGATCCCACAACCTCCTCCTCATGGTTAGAATCATTCACTTCCTCCAATCTCACCCCACGAGGTGGTCTTTCATCATTTCCCCTTGATCTTGTTGAAACACCCGCCGCGACCTCAATTTCCACCCCGACCCACTGATTGTGGGCAGAACCGCATGTTTTATCCAATTTCTTCCATTTTAGAGCTTGATATTCCGCCGCAACCTCATCCCTGTCCCTTGACTTCGTAGCTTCGGTAAGATAGCCCAAAGACGACCTATTTCTACTTCTTGTGTCCATATAGAAACCCCATTTTCGTTGATGACGGTGACGAGAGATGTGCGTAGTGTTGGCAATGGCACGTTTAGAGGCCACCCATGACGTTTCCACGTTACGCAAGCATGCATCAACATGCACACCACCAGTAGCCACAAACTTTTCCATTTGAGAACCCACCACGTCATTTGAAAAGTGTCGGAGAGGTCCAAATGAAACATCAAACGGTCTATTTGAACATCCCTCCATCGGCCCCCATTTGAAAGGTGCAGGATCATCCGGAGTTGTGGTCCATCCAATGCGTTCCACGATGAAGGGTTTGGTATAGGTACAAATCTCCCATCCATCTCGGATGCCAGCTGTAGAGGGATGTGACCGGGATGAGTAACGGAAGGCACGTGTTCTGTCATCGGTAATTCCGATCTGCCACAAGACAATATAATGGGGGCAGCTGTCCACCGCTCTTTCTCGTGGGCCATACCGGAAGACACCTTAGCACACCTCGGTGCTTCCACCCACTCACGCGACTTGATAGTGGAAACAGCTGGCCACCCCACCTTTACCGCGGCTGGAGCGGGGGCACATGATTTGGCCTCGATAGCTCTGCCTGACCTCGCGGCGATTTAAAATTTGAATTAACGGTCCCGGATTGTTTCTCTTCGATCTTGGCCATTGGATCTTTCCCTTTTCTTTTTTTCTCAGCCAACCAGAAATTGACCATTGAATCCCGACCATTCATCTTTGGCTGATCCTATGGTTCAAAGTATGTCTTCTTCCTTGAATCACCTTGTTTTTGCCGGTTCCCATTTTTGGCCCACCGATCAGTATCCCGATCCTCTTCCCCCGTCCACGGCCCTTGCAAAAGGATAAGTGTTCCAGTGAGGGTGTACCGGATTTGCTGCAATCTTAATATCATTCCCAAATTCCCCGGCAACTCCGATGGAGTAGAACCGGCCAGCAACCTTTAAACGCACCACTGATCGTAAAAAAGCCCATTGCGAGGTAAAGATCTGCGCCTTAGCATATTCTAAGCTTTGCGAGCAGTCACCTTCCATTTTCACCTGTACTACAGTTCCAAAGAAGCTACCAAGAGCTTCCACGGTTGTGTAACTCCAGGCATGCAAAGGATTCCAAAAAGCGAATCCATATAGCTTTAGCGCCGGTTTTATACACCGGGTGCCATGGACTTAAGGATAAAAGATATTCCCCAAACGCCGCTGCTCCTTTATGATATACCTTATCAGCCTGCTCTAATGAATGAAACCCAAATAGAATTTCGTTTTTACTAATAATGAAAGGTTCCGATAACTCCGAAAGATCCCAAAACCATCTTGCCCATCTCCAAACTTCACCACCAGCCCGGTTTTTTTTTTTTTTTCCGATTAGATTCCTTTTGACAAGTTCGGTTCGGGCCTCAGCCCGTTTACCAGATATTTCAAGCGTTATAGAATGTCCATCGTCGACCTCCTCCAATTCCCCATCTGCGAAAACAGAATCATAGGGGTTGACGAATGGGGTGTCAACCTTCCCCTGCCCTTTCTAGTGGAGGGCTCAGGATGGTTCTGTAATGGCATTTGTATGTCAGAGCATCTTCTGCATTTCTTGCGTCTTCTAAAATTGGGGTAAGAACATCCATTACAAATCCAGTCCCCCATCGCATAGGAGGAGGCCACATCCCCTTTTTAAAAAAGCGACAGGGGTGCAACTCTCATAAGAAATTCCTTCGCTTTCACCTTCTTGCCATGGTTTTAAATTTCGACCGAAATTTTGTTTAGATGCCATTGTTTAATTTTTTTTTTAAAGTGTTACAAAATTTCGGTCTGGAATTTCGAACCAAATTACCAAATTTCGGACCGAAATTTCAGTTTTCGGTGGGGTCCGAAACGGTTACCGAAACCGAAATTTTAAACCATGCTTCTTGCTCACATTGGAGGGCAACCGGAAAATGGGCATAAAGTAGACCGGAATGTTTGAGAGGGTTGCTTTACTAAGTGTAATTCTTCCTCCAAAGATAAGAAACTCTTTTTTCAAGAGGTGATCTTCCTCTCGACCTTTTCAAATACCGGATCCTATAAGTACGGAGCTAGGATGCCGAGGCCCAATGGTAGATCAGATATTTAAGTGGCAGCTTTTCTTGTATGCATCCTAGGATTGAGGCACCTGTAGTAAGACCCTCTCATTCCATATTAACTCTTTCTACCAAACTTTTTTCGGAAGTTATTTTTAGTCCCGATATTACTTCAAACCACCTAAAGATCATTTTGATGTTCGTCATTTCCTCCTTTGCATCTAGGTATATGATAATGTTGTCCACAAATTGTAGATGTGATATGGACTATGCATTTTTCTTTGGGATTTGTTAGCGTCCATCCCAAAAGGCATTTCGCTGATTGTCTGTTGCATGCGACAGCAGCCACACAGGCTCACTTTTCAGCAGATTTTGTCTTCATTCACGAGGTGGCTGCTGTCACATGCAACAGACCATCCGCGAAATGCCTTTCACGATGGACGCTAGCAAATCCCTTTTTCTTTACTTTTAATCCGTTCACCTTTTCCAACTCTGCCTTTCTTGATGAAAAGACTAAGAGCCTCAACCACACAAATAAATAAATAAGGTGATATTGGGTCCCATAGCCATAATCATGGCTTTAAATTTCCCCAAAACGGACGAAATGTTTCCATTTCCATCCCCACCGAAACAAAACCTACACGGATTCCTTCAACGTCATTATTTTTTCGAAATTTCAACCAAAATTTTCAAAATTCGACCAAAATTCCCAAAATCTGACTGAAATTCAGCCGAAATTCCTAAAATTTGACCGAAATAGTTGGAACGACAAAAATAAAGGAAAGATGTTATGATTTGCATTTCAGTTCATTAATGTAGAGAATGCTATTATGTCAGATCGGCTTGTGACCAATATTACCTCGCAACAACTCTATGTCGTATTGAAATACAGTTAGGGGACTTAGAGCGGAAACTAGTCATTGTACTTTCTTATACTTCATTATATTGTACTTCTTTATTGACTTTACTTTCCAGAAATGTGCAACAACGCATGTCACTAGTTGCTCAATGTGATTAAGCCATTATGGATGACTTTTTTCCTGATGGTTTCTATGTGTGTATTTGTGCTTATTCTAGGATTTCCCAAAGTTTCTCTTAAAATTTCACCATTTACATGTCTCCATATGTTTCCGTGATTTTACAAGATTTCCACCGAAACCGAAATGTTTCCGTTTCCATGTCGACCGAAACCGAAATTTAAAACCATAGCCATAATCCCCTAGAATTACCAAGAAAAAATTCAATCGATGTTCCGTTTACATGAATGAATCAAGAATTGTGCCAACGATAGGCTGGCCTTAACCCAACCTCACCAACGTGCTCCGAATATAATCATGTGCCTTTTCCATGTCTGTTTTGCAGATAATGTCAAGTGTTCTTCCTGTTTTGTAGAGTGCAACATTTCATTGGCAACCAAAATTCTATCTAGAATTTATCTTCTTTTCACAAAAGGTTCTTGGTAAGGAGAGATTATGATTCATATAACTTTCTTTAATCGATTGGCTAGGACCATCGAAATAATGTTAAACAAATTGTGGATGAGACTAATAGGCCTATATAGTGTGTTGAGAAAATCCATCAAACAATCTGATCCGATCGTGCACGAATAAACGAAAAGGCAAAGATAAACACAAGCTACAAGATAAACGTCGAGCTTTTACGTGGTTCAGCCAAGATGACTACATCCACATGCGAGAACACGATCTTCCACTATGAGAAAACAAAGTACAAGGATTACAATGGGATCAAACCCGCAACCCTTTCCTTGCTTCTCAACAAAGACCGTACCCAAGAGAACCCCAAGAAGTAAATTTTTCTTTTCCCATGCCTCCTCTTTGCAGCCGTCACACAAAGAGCCTCCCGCGCCAAGAAAAAACCATCTCATGCCTTTTTATACCCAAGGTTTTACTAGAACCTAAAAGCACTTATTTCTAATTTTGCTTCCCACCAAACCATGGGAAACAAGGCAACTTTCCCAACAATCTCTACCTTGGCTTGTTTCCCAGCTACCTGAAGATTCTCCGTTGATTTTGCCACCAGTCTATTGTGGCCGCAAACCACCATTGGCCTTCCGAAGCACTGGCTACACACCATCAAATCATCCGGGCTCTTAGTCCTCCCGATTCGATTAACATGACCAATGCACACGTGTAACCGTTAACCTGTTGACTCACCCAATCAACCCTAGAGATGGATAGAAACCGATGCTTCGGAAATTGGGTAGAAACCGATGTTACCGTCATCTCAGTTCAACCTCATTGTGGAAGCTCTAACTCGAACGACAATTTCTTGGACAATCTTTTCATCACTAATGATCGCTCTAACCATGATCCATCCACAAAACCAACGATCACTCCACCCGGCCACAATGATTACTCCAACATGAGCTCTGATACCACTTGTTGAGAAAAGCTGTCAGGCAAAACCGATCCAATTCTGCACAAATAAATGGAAAAGCAAAGATAAACGCAAGCCACAAGATAAACAGCAAGATTTTATGTGGTCCAGCCAAGACGCCTACATCCACGGGCGAGAACACGATCTTCCACAATGTGAAAACAAAATACAAGGATTACAATGGGATTAAACCCGAAACCCACAATCCCGCAACCCTTTCCTTGCTTCTCAACTAAGACCATACCCAAGAGAACCCGAGAAGAAAACCTCTTCTTTGTCCCATCCCCCTCCTTGCAGCTGTCACACAAAGAGCCTCCCACGCCAAGAAACCCATCTCTTGCCTTTTTATACCTTAGATTTTACTAAAACCTAAAAAGAACTTGTTTCTAATCTTGCTTCCCACCAAACCGTGGGAAACAAGGCGACTTTCCCAACATAGTCTTTAATTTTCCGATGCTCTTTTCTTTGGTATTAAGGTGATGAAATTTGAGTTCACACCTTTCCTTATCTTTCCTTTTTCATGGCATTCCTGAAACACTGCATATAATATCTTCCTAAAAAGTCTGGCAAGGGAAAGCCGTGCAGTCCATGAACTTATCTCTTTTCATGTCAAACACTACATTTTTTATTTATATCTTTTTCGAAGCTCTTTCCAACTTTCTTTCTTGAAGGCTCTTTCCAACCATGCAGCCTAACTTTCTTGGTATAGTAGGAAAGGGTAATCCTCCCACTTTTGGTCGCCATTGGTGTTCCTTTGAGTACAAACTTTTGAAATATTCAATTATATACTTTAAGATTTCCGTGTTCTCTTCTATCAGCCGCCCATTATGTTGGATAGAGTTAATGGAATTGATTCTTCTTAAATTAGTCATTCTATGAAAATAAATAGTATTTTTTTATCATTCTTTAAGCCTTGGCACCCTAGATTTCTGTCTCTAGCTAATTTCATCCCTTATGATTGTTTCAGTCGATGGAGATTGAAAAGTTAGAGTGGAAGAGGAAGAAAATATGTTAAGGGAGGGAGATAGAAATATAGGAAGAGAGTAGGGAGGAAGTTATTTGGGGGAAAGGAGTCATAGGGTTTGGGAAGCCCACGTACAACCCTTTTTTATTCTCGTTCGTGAGGGGAAAGCCCACCTGAATGCATGAGCCCCACTCACTTAAAAGGCACAATTACGTTTATAACTTAGTTATAAATATGAGATTTACATATTTAAACCCCCGGTGAAAATAAAAGACAAGTAAAGCCTTTCATAAGACTTATTTCTACCTGTACTAAAAAACATAACATTTGCAACACTTTCAATAATGATGTTAAAGTATAAAAGATAAATAACACCTTTCTCCAATAGCTTAAGCTTTTGGAGAAGTTGGTAAGTTAACATGGTATCAAAGCCAAAGGTCTCGAGTTCAAACCTCCCAGATAGCAAAACTCCACATGCGATGGTCGGCCCAAAGTGGGACCACATGTGCCACGTGTTTGCCAAGTGGGCCACACGTGCGCGGGAGTGTTAAAGTATAAAAGATAAATAACACCTTTCTCCAATAGCTTAAGCTTTTGGAGAAGTTGGTAAGTTAACAAATGATATCGTCATATTCTTTCAAAAGTAATCCTCTTTCCAAATGAAGGTTTTTGGAAAAGAAACCCACTTCCTCTTCTTTATCTATCTCCTCAATTTGTTGAAGGGTTTCTACTTTACGTGCCAATTCAGTGCCCAAAAGCTAATTCTTCCTCCCTTTTATCTGATTTTTCCTTACTTCAGTTTGCTAGTATCTATTTTAACAGCCTAGGGTCTTCAGGATGATATCCCTCTCGTTTAAGGATATGGTTATATTCTTCTCACTACTGATGCCTTATCAGGCTCTTCTTCTGGATCAAATATCGGGGTAGATATTTACTTCCATTCTATGATTTTTGAAGATGTGGATCTTCTAGATGTGTAAGCACTCAATATATTTTAGGAGTGGCATTGGTTGTACTGGTACACATCGAACACAAATGACAAACAACTCTAAACCTTAAGCATTATCAGAAATGCTCCTTACCCAAGCCATCGTCAACCATTTCTGAAATTTAGGAGAGAATAATGCCCCTCATAACAGAGGATGGTAGAACTCTCGGATGTTATTAAATTAGTAGCTATCACGGGAATAAGAAATAAAACTATGTAAACCCATAACAATTTGTTTCTTAGATTACTAAGTGAATTAGAAGAAAGAATATAGAGCTTTTCCTGTGGACTAACCTCTGAATCCAGTGCTTCAAGCACAATCTCCGGGATTCGGTCCGGACAGAACTCATCTGGGACAAAACTGTTAAGGATCCGCTTGATCAAGAGCGCATCAAATGTGGTACATACCTTCAAAAAGTATAAATTTGATTTCAATAAATAAATAACAGTGAAGAAAATTTAAAGCCAGGCAAGGTGAGTTTCATAAACCACGCAGAAGAAGGGTCTGAGTTATTGGGTAAACCTCTTTCTTGATGGATCTATCCAAAAGCATGTCCTTTGGGAGCATCAAGAGATCACTCAATGCATTAAGGAGATAAAAAGGTTTAAAGGATGTCAAAGCCTCCTTTCTATTGTCATCATGCCCATTCTCATCTACAAGGGAGTCATCCTCATCGATTCCGAATAGGTTGGTTAGCCATCTAGACCAGTTCCCAATCTGGCATCGACCAAAAAATTAAAATAAATAATCCTTCAGTCAAGCACGGGAGTATTTTTGGATATAAAAAAAAAAAAAAAAAAACAGAGCACTTCTTGTTTTTGGTTCAGATTATGTTGCAAATCACTTACAGTTAATCAGTTATCACCAATCATTCTAAAGGAGGACTCTTTTATTTTTAAAAGCTAGCCAAAAATCTTATCTATTTATTTCTAATTACACGTCAATGTCGATTGACTCGATTCATTCAAAGTTCAGCTCATTTCATTTACACAACCGAAACAGTTGCAAAGGTCAGACATCACTAAAATGGAATTGAAGGAAAGAGAAATATATACCGCGACAAATAAGGTTAATGGCACAAGATAGAATCATATTTATAGAAGACTGAAAACCATTAACAGTAGTAAAAAATAATGTACGTACAGCATTTTTTAGTTGTGCACCAGCACCAAAGCTTGATTTCCCAGCTGGAATAGGGAGAACCTTGGAATCGCTAATTGGATCAGATACAAGGTCTGTTGGAATCTCTGATTCACGTAGAATAGCATTAAACATAGCCACATCTAATCTAGCTACACATTGTTCCATCACCTGGTAACAGAAAACAACAGCCTTTAGACTATACATACACATCTTTGCACCCTTGACATGCTTATTTATCATTTAAAATAGTCCAAATAAAGCTACATTTACCAAGATATGTTATCCATATGACATTGATCGATTGCGTAGTCACAGAAAAATCAAGGTAAGAAATAGCAGGGAACCTTTTGCTCCCGTGTAAGAAACATAAAAGTACCATTACATATACTACGCATTTGGGTATTCTGACAAGTTAACATTCTCCTTCGGTATGTAATACACATCTCTGACTATGCAGGAATTTGGTGAAAAAGCAAAAAAAAAAAATGTGTGGAAAGTGTCACCCACTTGCATAACCTTTCCATCCTCCTGGTAATTACTATGTGTACTAGTGTACTACACATCTAGTTACTCTCATAAACGTGTAATCTCTAGTGGATGGGTAATGCATATTTATGCTTGTATTCTTGCCAAAAAAAACTATTTAGATGCATGAAATTTTTTATTGGAGAATACTTTCCATGGAAAATTAATTCTCCAGCATCTGGTTAACTCCTTTTCCATGGAATTTTTTCCCAAATTAAAATTTTGCCCCGTTTCCAAGGAAATTGCAAACCTACTAGACCCTAGAATTTTTTTTTTCCCCTCGATCCAAACGGCCCCAACTTTTAGTGAACATGGTGATGAGTTCATGAAACCCACCTGCATATACTTTCCATCCTAACCTACTAGACCCTAGAATTTTTTCCATAATAGTTTTTCCCCTCTATCCAAACGGTCCCAACTTAGTGAAAATTGTGATTAGTACACGAAACCCACTTGCATATACTTTCCATCTTTCTGGCAAACTTTGTCACAAAACTAGGAAGTGGGCTCCAGTAAAACCCAAACCCAGTGTTAATAAGGTTTCCATGGACCCTGTGAAACAACCAGTTACTCCAAAAGCTTAAGCTGTTGGAGAAGGCGTCATTTAATCTTTTATACTTTAACACTCACCCTCACGTGTGGCCCTTCTTTTTTAGGGTTGGCCTACACGTGCCACATGTGGCCCCCTCTTTTTGGGTTTAGCCATTGCATGTGGATTTTGCTATCAAGGAGGTTTGAACCCAGGCATTTGCTCTGATACCATGTGAAACTACCAGTCACTCCAAAAGCTTAAGCTGTTGGAGAAGGCGTCATGTAACCTTTTATACTTTAACACTCACCCTCACGTGTGGCCCCTCTTTTTTAGGGTTGGCCTACACGTGCCAAATGTGGCCCCCTCTTTTTGGGTTTAGCCATTGCATGTGGATTTTGCTATCAAGGAGGTTTGAACCCAGGCATTTGCTCTGATACCATGTGAAACTACCAGTCACTCCAAAAGCTTAAGCTGTTGGAGAAGGCGTCATTTAATCTTTTATACTTTAACAGACACATGCAGATCATATTAAGAAATTCGGAAGTGCAACATTGCCAATAAGTTCAACATCTACTCTTACCAATCTAGCGAGAGCAGGTAAGCAACCACAGTCATGCCCTGCACCATGAACAGGGCAAATCCTTTCACAGGCATCCCTAAAAGCCTTCTTCCAATGGTTTATAGAAAAATTTCCCCGCGGTTGATCCCCCAAACTATCTTTCCTTCCATAACTTTTTTTAGAGTTCAAAGCCATCTTTTTTTCACTTCCCTCTCCTGTAGCTGACTGCATATGCGGAATCAAAGTCTGGAGATGATAGAACAAAGAATCATGATCAGCTGTCTATCAAGGAGTACTTCAAAAGATAGGATAATTATATTATGGAAATGATATCAGCACAACCATAATTTGATATTTTCACAAACCATCTTCTCTTTTAGTATTTAAAGAGCTGTCAAAAAGGTTATTACATACTTTTGTAAAAGACTCTACTAGAGCTCTTTATGCTAAACGGCCCCAACTTTTAGCGAAAATTGTGATGAGTACACGAAACCCACTTGCATATACTTTCCACCAGAGAAGCAGGATTCGTACCTGGAGTTGGGGATTCGTGAATCTCCGAATCGCGAATCCGAACCGTGATTCGATTCGAATCCCCGATTCTGGGGAACCCCGATTCCCAATTTATGAAAACCCGGATTCCCACTTTATAGGAACCCCGATTCCCACTTTATAGGAACCCCGATTCCCAGGTGATCCCTGCGAATCCCCAACGAATCCCAACTCCCCACGACTCTCAGCGATTCCCCGACGATTCCCCGACGAATCCCCGTCGACTCTCTGGCAAACCCACGATTCCCGCTTCCCACCATCCCAGGAGCCTTCGATTCCCGCTTTCGAAAATCCCGAATCGAATCCTGCTTTCGATTCCCGCCTTGGCAACCTTGCTTTCCATCCAAACCTACTAGACCCTAGAATTTTTATCATAATTTTTTCCATAATTTTTTTCCAAAGAGCTCTCCAGTATCTCATTGTAAAAGACTCTAGTGGAGATATTTATCCCCGTTTGTAATCCTATTTCATACTTCAAATTCTGGGTGTGTGCAAATATCAGCTGGGTGTGTGCAAATATCAAAAAATGCCCAACTTGCTTACCCAAAAAAAAGGGTTATTACATTTCCAAAAAACTTTCAGAGCCAATTAAAGAAGAAAAACAGCTGGGTGTGTGCAAATATCAAAAAATGCCTTTGCTGATAACATTTCCCTTATATTATATTCATTGGGAGATTCATGCAAACAACAATAATCTAAAAAGCCATGAAAGGAAGGACAATTAGAATTTGACCTGCCACCACACAGACTCAATGATACGAGAGAAGATCCAGGCTTCAATCTTTTCTAATGCAGTTATAAATGTGTGTGGGTCTTCCCAATCATTGAAAATTTGGGAAAGAGCAAACTTTGTTTCTTTCTTATTGAGAGGAGACTCCTTCCATTTCAACGGAGAAACTTTTCTCTTGGTCGTCTTTCCAGCACCATTTGTTACAACAAGAGGTCCAGACGAAATGGGAAGTTGTGAATCTCCAACAGCTTGAGTGATGATTGTCCTCAACACAACTGAATTGGACAACCAGAAGGTCAACCTGTATTGAAAATACACCGGCATTGGTCAAATCTCCAAGGAAACAGACGAGTTTTTAGACAAAGTGTACATAACTTTTAGAAACAAAGACGATTAATCAATAGTCCCATATCATTCAAAAGAAAAATCATCTCCCTAATATATAGTTAAAAAAATCTTTTAACGGAATTGTGGGAAGACTTTAACGCTTTTTTACTTCAAATCACATTACAAGTGGGGCGCATTATCCTACGGTGGGGGTGAAAAAATAATCTCCCTTAATATATAGTTACAACTTACACACTATGTCACAAATATCGTACTCGGTAATCTCTCGGCAAGGGAAAATCTCGGGATATATCAATTTTTTATTTTTTATTTTTGTCAGGTTTATATCGGGAAAAAAAAACAATAAAAATAAAATTATTTAAAAGTGTATAAACATATAAAATTTAAAAAGAAAAATAAAATAAAAGTAAAGTAAAAATATTGGGATGATACCATGAATATCGTGATATTTTATGATAAAAATGAAAATATCTCTATATTTTAAAATCTTGGGATTATTTTGGGATTTCTCGTTTTATTAAAATGTCGCAATAAAAACGTGATATTTTCAAAATATCGGAGATATTTGTGACATAGGCTATGCAACATGGGAGGGACATAAAGTCATTAAACTAAAGAGCTTTAGCATAATGCAACTTCATACACATGGAATCTTAAACAAGCATCATTGCCTAACATTTTATGACACGTCAAGAAAAGTTAAGGGATAGACAGTGAGTAAGACTTTACATATACCTTGGGACATCATTGTCACATGCTTTTGCAACCAATACAAGTCCTGATGCAACACTTCTAGCCACACTTGCATTCCTTCCTTGAGGCCATTTTTTAGAAGCATGAATATATAGCCTTGAAAGGCGTCGAGCTGGAGTATGGACCTTTTGTGGGGAGCTCCCATGCCCAGCAATTATAGAATAAAGGCCAATCTCAACTGCAGCAGCTTCTCTCAATTCCCCCTCAAGCATCTCTATTCTATCCTCCAATTGCCTTACTTTCCTCTCAGCGTACCTGGCCCGTGTCTCCCTCGAAACATGCTTAATTTTATCAGTAGCCACACTCCTATTTCCCCAGCCATTGTTTCGCGTATCTGCTACAAAATTCCTCACATTTTTATTTGCATCTTCTAAAATATCAATTTTCTTTACTTCTTCCATAATCTGATCATCAGTTACTGATGTGGTGCTCCCCCCTGACTCCAGTGATGACCTAACAGAAAATTTTGTGTGATTTTGTTGGTCGCTGGTTAAAGCAATATTACATTTTGCACCAAGATCACTCCTGCTTGATGCGATTGGATCACTGACAGACACCGTAAGCTTTCTGTGAACATCATGTGAAATTATATGCTGGTGATTGACTGGTGTATGGTGAGGACGGTGATTAATCAAGTGTCCATTTCCTAATGAATGAACTTTTACTTCCTGTCCATTTTCCACATGCTTGTTTTCATTTTTGTCCTCCGTAACCATTTGAGGTATACCACTAGTATTCACAGACTCCCCTAACCCATTCTGTCTCCAAGGTTTCCCAGCCTCATTTTCATTGGCTTCTGAATTGCCAGTGCTTAACTGGGTTCGCTTATCATTTAATTGAAGATCCGAATCTGAGTCTTCAACTCTGCCTCCAATGCCGTTGGTGTTATTTTCATCTTTTATGTGGTTCACTGCATTTTCTTTCATTCTGCTTCTGCCCTCCACAATTTTTTCATGAGTCCCCTGAACCAAATCATCCCTTCCAAAGCCTCTAGTGATGTTGTTAGATTTTATTTCTTCCTTTGTAGACCCATAATCTATAGATAAGGAAAATGATTGAATGTGGCCCGGTTTATTTGGGTTCACTGTTAAGATCCTTTCAGGAAAGTTGGATGCAGAAGCATCGCTATTTGCCGGGCTCCCTGACTCAGTGATGTCTATTGATGATGCTCGGGATGAACTCCGATTCTGATGTGAAATGGCTCGGTTTGAGGCATATACTGCTATTACTGGCTCCACAGCTGATTTCATAGGCACTGTTTCCGAAGGTGAGACAGGTACCCCATTACCCCTTCCTTTCTTCTCCACTGCTACTGATGGATTCTGAAATTGAATGGAAACTCATGATCAACAGTCTAACCCACTTGAATATAGATGATACCCAACATGAATTAATTTATGCCATGCCAAAAATTAGGATGGCAAATGACAGTAAAGTGCTCGAAATTGTCCATAGTTGGACTCTATAAAAGAATTGTTAGAGGTTTTGATGCCTTTAATATAAACCCGAGTCTATATCATTCCAGAGTGCATATGAAATGGCACACACAATGAAACCACTGAATTTAAGAGAGAATTTGCATCCTAGGGCGTGAAAAATTATAACAGGTAGATACGTTCAAAATCCATTTAGACCAATAGGCCTGATGATAAGCTAATAAAGAAATTCATCAAGCAGGTCTAATTTGGAGTCCGCAACATAAGAACATTCAAAGTTACCAAAACATAAACAACATTAGAAAGGAAAGGTAATATATAAGATATTAAAGAAACAAATATGAATATTCACCTCTTTTTGCAGCTTCCTATTGCCCATAGAATCATTTTGAGAAGGCAAATCTTCACTAGTTTCAAAAGAGGACGAGGAGATAGTCAAGGATGAATGTGATGAACCATCATCATCGATAAAAGAGGCAATCTCAACTTCCTCAGTATACTCTTTGTCCATCAAAGCAGAAACTAATTCCCTACCCTCATTGACCACTGGTGTTTCTTTCGATCGACTCTCCCTTGACAAAGAGCTAGTACTGTCCTTATCAAAGGGTTGGATCTTAACAAATAAAACTGGTTGAGTTGTATTTGTAAAGCTTCTCTTGCAATTTATTGGAACACTAACGCTGACAGTTTCTTTGGCGATACCATACTCCGCCAAGTCTATCACGGCATTTCCCAAATGTTGACCTTTCACTTTCTTATCCCTACGAGGCTCGTACAAGTTCAACTCCAAACAGTTCTTCCTAAATGTATTGGTGACGCTTCCTTTCACAGATACCTCCCTAGACAAAGTAACTGTAAGCCTGATGGAGTCATTGAATTCAATTTTTCCATCAACTGCAGAACCATTCGAGGGAACAACAATGTTCGTACAACCAGAATTCCGGTCACCATTTTTCCATTGCAACACGACGGACCGGAGAGATCTCAGAGACTGAGATGGAGGCCATGGCTTAATCTCCTGTATGAGAATGACATAGTCGACCTGAAGAGAAGTACCTTTCCTGTTTTTTGTTCTCAGCCCAAGAACCATGGCTGGAAAATGATAATTCCAGGTGGGACTTCGCCAATTGGTCTAAATGCGATCAATTATGCGGCATCTAAGATGACAAAAGAAAAATTGCAAGAAAAAGGAGAATCTTTTTATTAGAAATCGTCAATGCTCAGAAGAATAGTAAAATGCATGAAGGCAAGGTTGATGAAGTTTAAAACACATACTCCATACACTTAAGAGCAAAAACAACAAGAAATCATAATTAAAAAATTGGCACACTTATGGGTGACCTCCTGGGAAGTCCTCGTGTTGTACTCGTCTCTTTTGACAATTCAGAAAAAAAAACATATATTGGCACACTTCCATCCCCCCAAAATAAAAGCAGTAATCAGAAGAATAATTAAAGAAAAACACCAGGAGGGTTAGTTTCACTGAGTTTCAGCTCATTTAAGACAAAAAAAAATAATAACTGTAAAATTAAGTACAATCACCACATTCACATTTTCCACCAAACAAAAAACCAAAAAATAAAACAGCAAGAATGAACAAAAAAATTTCAGCATCATTCACTTCATCAGCTACAATCACCACATTCACATTTTCCACCAAACATAAAACCAAAAAAATAAAAAAGCAGGAACGAACAAAAAATTTTCAGCATCATTCATTTCATGAGCTAGAGCAAAAATACCAGAAAGTCTAAAATCGAAAATCTATAACCATATTTGTTATCCAAAAATAATAAAAAAGGGAAAAGTTAGAAAAAGGAGCAAAATATAAAATAAGAAACTACAAAAAAAAGAAAATCAAAATCACAAATGCGCCACCGCTTATTCCAGCTCATTTAAGACCAAAACAACCAAAAAAGCCTAAAGTACAAAACAACAATAAATTTGCCCTTAAAAGAATGAGAACAATCAGCAATAGTGAGCTTAAACACACTTCGTAGAAAGGAATTCTAGAACTCTAGAAAACACCAATTTGCCGAGAAACAGCTTATTTGATTGCGCGGCATAGACTCGGAGAGTAGTGGAATAAGTAGTCAATAGGGAGGAGACGAGCATTGGATTTGCCTGGAATTATCTCGAAGAAAAGTAGTACAGCAGTGTTTGCTTGCACAGCATAGACTCAGAGAGTCGGGGAATAAGTAGGGAGTGTCATTACCAACATAGAGAGAAGAGAGAAAGCGCGAAATGCACCATTCCTAAGAAATTTTAAGTAAAATTCTACCTTTTCTAGTTTTTGGCTTGGATGGGACAAGAATGTCACCTCAATGGACATGCAATAATTATCCAAGAGACATCCCAGGGAGTCTCCTGGGAATTAGTTCAATGCTATGTTGGCAACCAAATGGGGAATTTTTCTGATGTGGCACCCAAATGGCTAGCAAAATCCATAAGTACAAAACAACAATAAAATTTTCCTTGAAGAACGAAAACGATCAGCAATATCGAGCTTAAACACCTGCTCGTCTTATTCCACCGTATTCATTCGTAGAAAGGAATAATAGAACTCTAGGAAACACCCAATCACCGAGAAACAGAAAGGGTCCATTTGGATAAACATAGGATGCTCATAGAGTAATGGGATAAGTAGTCAACAACTCAATTCAACTCAACTCAACAAAGCCTTTGTCTCAAACTAGTTGGGGTCGGCTAATCCTTTAGAAAAAATTCATGAAGGAGGTAAAAGGAATCTACCCAGCTCTAACCTGGTTCTAGTTGGGTTCTTTTACGTGGATCAATAAGTAAAGTATTGTCCAGGTGAATCCCTAGGAAAGTAAGTTTTTATGTTATTTGGATGCTTACAAATGGCTTGCAAATAAGTAGTCAACATGATTTTAAATTTCGACCGAAACCGAAACTACCTGAAACCGAAATTTTGGCCAGAGTGCCAAATTTTGGTAATTTTGGCCGAAATTTTGAAATTTTTTCCAAAATTTCGGCACAAGTTTGAAATTTGTTTTTGTATCGAATTTCGGTTGAAATTTCGGTTTCGGCTATGTCCGAAACCCAAACTGAAATTTTAAACCTTGATAACCAACAGGGAGGAGGCAAGCAAAGTATTGTCCAGGTGAATCCCTAGGAGAGTAAGTTTTTATGTTATTTGGATGCTTGCAAATGGCTCGTAGAGTGCTGAAAAGGTAAAAAATGGCGCCGACTTTCATCCATGTGTGGAAGAATAAGTACTTTGTGAGGCTCGGCCAGGGCGAGGTGTAGGAATTTAGTACGACGTGGAGAGAGTGAGATCTCACCCCGGTGAGACGAAACTTGGGCTTGGAAGACGAGGATAAGGAGACACTTAAGCATATACAAATCACTGAGGCTAGTGATTTGAGTGAATTTTCTTCCAAGGAAGTCCTCGTCGAGCACTGGCTGAGTCCGACCGAGCTTAGGAGGTTGGAGAGGTGGAATGAGGTAATTTTCTCTGAGTCCGCTCTGTGCTTGTACTTCTGAATTTCTTTCTGTTTTTCTCAGTTGAGCTTCCTTTGCAAAGATGCCGCTGAAAATGGCAAAATTGTCCCTCACAGTGTCATGCGGAGTGTGAGGATTTGTTGGGTTGCACTCTAAGTTAGGCAGCAAGTCTCCATAGCAGCACTCTAACAATAATTCTACCCAGCAAGTCTCCATAGCAGCACTCTAACAATAATTCTACCCATTACAATCAGTCGCGATCAAGTAATCGCTCGAAAATGACATTTGGAATCTGATGTCAGCGACTGACCTCTGTTGTGACAGCACTTAGACTACCTCTAATCAATCCATGCAACGAGCACTTTTTGTACCGCTGTACAATCCTAATCCTTAGTGGACTCCACTAGGTGCACCTATCAGAAATCATACTACTGTGACACATGTCAAGAAAATCTTGGGTATAAAAGGCACTGTTATATTCATTTTCTTTTAATTTTAGAATCTTACGCTTAACCGTCCTTATTTTACCAAAATTACCAGTTATAAAAAGGACCAAAATATAACTTTTCTTTTTACTATTAGAAACTTGAAGGAAAACTTTTGGATTCTTCCCTTGTTGAAGAAGCAATATGGACCGACAAACAACGAAGAAAGTTCACTCATGAACTTCCTATGTTTCATGATAAGGGGGTTTTACATGCAGTCTGAATTGCTACTTCATATAGAAAACAGATGGACAATTTTAACAAAGTCCCATGAGTCTTAACACTTGGATTAAGAGAACATTTCATCTATAACATGATTATCAAATCAAAAAATCTTCTCTTGAGACTTTGGTATTTCTTATCGCAATTGGTGTGTAAGCATTTTTTATCATTTTTAAATATTGGTGTGTAAGCAGGGATGTCTGGATCTACCAAATTTAAAGTGCCCAATAGAATATTTGATTCAAATTTGCAAAAGTTGTAATGAAACCCGACTCTAGCTATCTTTCTTTTATGCTCGCTTTTCAAAATTTGGGAACTGCTAATTTTCATTGTGTTTATTGATATTCTCTGAGGCTATTCTTTTTCACAGTGGGTATACATATCAAACATAGAAGATTTTTTTAGCTTAGCCTGTATTTTAGTGACGATTAACGAATGTATGGTTCAGATCATTAAAATAGAATTTCAGGGCCAACCATCGGCCCTTATATATTTCAAAATATTTTGTGATATACTTTATGCAACCTCTGTTATTTTTTTTTTCTTGGGCATGGTTTGGCATGCAATGTTGTTTACGCTTTAATCATGACTATGCCAGAATGTTCCGGCTCACATTTGTAATATTTTATGCATTGAATCAGATTTAGGCCAACATGGTGGGCACCGTGGCTAAATGCTGTTGTTAAGGGTTTTGTGTCACCGAATCTGTCACTGATGGAAAAGAATAAGGGGCGATGGTTTTACCGATCTCCCTATAATCTAGTAATATTCGTTTTCGTATGTTAATCAACACTTTTAAGAGAGAAATTTCTCAAATAATAAAGATTTTGTTATGCAGGATCACACACAATCATTTATTTGGGTCGATGAGTACTTTGCAGATGAAATAAGAGGGACAGAAGGCGATCAAGATTATTAACGACTAATTAAGGAGCATAGAAAATAGAGGAATTTGGCACCTGTTAGATGTGGATGTACTTGCTTTTTTTTGGTTTGATGTGGTTTATTTTGTTCGCATCAGTTCTTACGTGGTTTATTAAGATGGAATTAGGGTGATTAATGCGCCATGTAAAAATTAAGCTCAAAGAGCATATTATGTAATTTGTATAATATGAAAATTATCATAAGTAAACTACTTAGAACCAGGCATCCAAACAACACATACTCTACTTTTCCAGCATTACATATGCCATTTACATGGAACCAAATGCAAAATTATTTACTTTCTCAGCACTCTACCAGCTATTTGCAAGCATCCAAATCCAAGCAACATAAAAACTTACTCTCCCTGGGATTCACCTTGGCAATACTTTGCCTGCCTTCTCCCTGTTGACTACTTACCCCATTACTTTATGAGGGTTCTACATGCATCCAAACGTACCCTATATTAGCAACCAAACAGAGTATGGTGCTGACGTGGCTCTCTAAAAACCATAAAAACTCCCTGGTATATATCCCGTATTTTGGCAACCAAACAGAATCTCAGACCTCATAATTTCTGTTTATCTGACCATCAACACCGTTTTTACTCCATCTCAACTCAACTAAACTAAACCTTTGTCCCAAACTATAAGAACTCAACTAAAACTATAAAAACCGATAATAAAAAAAACTCAACTAAACCTTTGTCCCAAACTAGTAGGGGTTGGCGCAAAACGGGAAAAAGCAAAGAGAAATCCGATTCGACAACAATGCAGTCCGATTACAACCATTATAACACTAAAACAGTAGAAAATCAACCTACCAAGTATGAATCATCACACCAACAAAAAAATACAAAAATAACAAGTAAAAAACAAATAAAAAGGCGTGAAAACATGAAAGAGGAGAAAATCTGCGACTTACCGAAGAAAATCTTCAAAGGAGAAATTCAGAAGACGAGATGGAGAAATTTCTCGTGTTTTCCAATTTCCGCCATGGCTCAGGTAACTGAGGTGATGGCGCCAAACGGGAATATCTGACAAAAGCAAAGCCGCAGAAAAGAGATTTTTTTTATAAAAAGAGGTAGAGAGAGAGAGAGAGTGTGTGTGTTTGGGAAACATAAATTTCAATGAAAAGGAGAGAGTTATAAACAAGCGAATATTTCGATGTCGAGAGAGACAGTTCGTATTAGAGTAAAACATAAACAACAAATAATTTGAGAGGGAGGGAGATTTTGGGAATTATCAACAACGAATATTTTGGTGTTAGGTAGTCGCTGACCTCGGTGTTTGGATCTTACGGAGACTATAATATTTCCTCTGGAAGAATAAAATATTCTAAGGTGTGGTAGGTTTGCAGTTTACTTTAAAAATAAGTAAACAATTTTATCTTAAAAAAATACCTCAAAAAATGAGTTCCAAACATTAAAAATAGGGCGATGATATTTTCACTCCCCCTAAAGTACGCATTCGCTCCCCTTATACTGTGAACAGTGGGCAACTTTAACGTCAAATCACGTAAAAAGGGGAGCGGATGCGTACTGCAGGGGGAGTGAAAATATCATTGCCCTAAAAATAATTTTTAAAGAAAAACCTCCTTAAAAAATTTTCCCTACATCCAAACAGCTAGTCAATGTCAGTCAAAGATGGAGGTGACGGTAAAACCTCCAAACCCCACTGAATATGATTTCTCTTATTTTCTAAGGGAGTCCTTAGTTTATATGATCTCTCTTATTTTTAGGGAAAATTACATTTATACCCTCTATAGTTTCTGACATATTCAATTCTAACCTTGACTTTCATACCGTGACAAGTACACCCCCTGAGGTTTCAATTTGTATTAGTTAGACCCCCTCCGTCAACATTCCGTCAGTTTTACCTGACGGAAAGACTAAAACTAACCATGGTTAATATTTTGAGGACAGAAATACCCTCATTTGCAGAGGGATTACGGTTACGCCATTTCGTGCCGCCGCCTTCACATCTCCAGCCACCGCCACCGTCGCCACCTCCGGCCACTGCCGTTACCTCCACCACAGACAATGAAACCCCACCCCATGGCTACATCAAACCCACATTTCAAGAAACATTGATAAAACATTGGTAAAAACAAAAAAAGCCCTAAAATATTAGGGTTTTTATGCAAATCATTATAATGATGTGAATGAAGACAAATAAAACTCGTAAATTGAGGGTCTATGTTGATAAATAAACAAGGGTTTAATCAAACCCTATTTTTTAGTTTTCAAGTATGAAAACCCTAATTTTTAGTTGGGGAATACGAGGGCATTTTTGTCATTTCCGCCTCGCCATCTGCTCCGTCACGTTTAAAAAACTTCAGGGGGTCTACTTGTCATGTTTTGAAAGTCAGGGTTAGAGTTGAACGTGTCAGAAACTAGAGGGGGTGTATCTGTAATTTTCCCTATTTTTTAAGTCCTCATTATGCAATGGTCTCCCTACCACTCTACCAGGATCAATGATCGCCTAATTTGGGTGGTTTTGGATGATTCTAACCGTCCAGTTTGTGGTCATGACTATAGATCATTGATTCTTTGTCTTTTCACCATCAATTTTAAATGGAGTACAATCGTCCAATGGAGGTGACTTTTGAACCTAGATAAATCATAAAGGAAAAATTGCCAATGGAGAACACGAAAATACGAGAATTGCCAGCGAGGGACACTCTATTGAAAAATTTAGGGTCGAAAACGGAATTTGCGGAAAAACCTCCTAGGGGTTATCAAGTTTTAAAAGGGGTTATCAAGTCTAAAAATGGGTTATCAACTGGTTAACAAGACTAAACATGATTTAACAACTCTAACCTAAACACGGTAATCAAATCTCGTCCGGGGATATCAAGTTCTCAACAGGGTTATTGATTCTTACAAGGGGTTATCAAGTTTAAACAAGGGGTTATTAAGCCTCTATGAACTTGATAATCCTTGTTTAGGTACTTGATAACCCCTTTTAAAACTTGATAACCCCTTTTCAGACTTGATAACCCCTAGGGGCATTTTGGTCAGGATTTTCCACAAATTCCATTTTCAACACCTTTTATAATTTTTCAAAAGAGTGTCCTCCGTTGTCAATTCTCGTATTTTGGTGTCCCCCATTGGCAAATTTTCCAATCATAAATGGTTCATATCATTGAAAAGTGGGCCCACTTGTAGTTCTATTGGCACATATTTTCTGCTTCCATCATATTACTGCTAACGTGAACATTAAGTGTCGTTTGATAACAGTTGTTGAATAGCCAACACCACCAACGGATCGACTTTGGATCGGATCCACTTGTGTTGGTCATCATTTGTCAATATCCCTTACTGATTGGATCCTTTTGGAGCACGTTTTGGATCCTAATTTTGTAGTCTAACCATCCATTTACAATCCGATCATCCAGTGAAGTGTCTTAGGTCTTACTTATGTTGTAAATAGTTTCGGCATAGAATTAGGGGAGGGAACAGGAAAGAAATTAGAGACAAGAATCGCCATAAAATCGAAAAGTGGGGAAATAAAATGTTCCTCAGTTTGAGCAGAGTTTTTAAATGCTGAAAAAATGCCCCTCATGAATAGATATAAATGACCAAAAATATGAAAGGTACCTAACATGTGGTTTGTATTCCTATTAAAGCAGAAAAGAGTAGTAAGTAGAACTCCAGGCATTAGCATATTAGGCCTAGGTTCATATTTTGAATGGATCTTTCCTTTTTACGAAAATGCTAAGAGGACACGGATATTTGCCTCGTTTGTTACTATCCTAGGTGGTTTAAGGGCCAAGCCTAACTCATCAAATCAGTCCAATAGCCTTTGGTGTATTAGTTAAGTACCTAACATTTGGTATCAATAAAGCCAACATTACATCTCGTGCTCAAGTCATAGAAGGGGTGACCTGTGAAACATGGGCAGATCTAAGGGGGGGGGGGGTCATGGGTGCGCAATTCCCCCCCTGAAATTCCGAAAATTTCTAAACTTGCCTAATTTGCAATTTTTTTGTAAATTTGCCTCATTAAAATTTGGGATTTCCCCAGCTTACCTACAAAAAAATAAAAAATAAAAAAATTTGGGATTTCTTCCTACGCATTGTAGCTTTTCTCGTCTAAAGTTCCTATGTTGAAGGGATTTTTCTAGTAAGTGCCCCCCCCCTCTCTCTCTCTCACACACACACGCACACACACACAAAATCTAGATATTATGAGATTTTATATGTTGTGTGCAAGTATTTTTCAAAAAGTACTTGCCCACTTCATAGGACGATCCATACTGTTCATTTGTTGGGCTACGACATAAATAGGTTCCACCGGGTAAATCATCTCCATCCGATTTATAATGGAATCACCTGTTCAGTCAGAGGGTCAGGATCATCCTATGGAGATGATGATTTACGCAGTGCAGAACATGAGGTGTAAATAGTGGGCCCCACCCATCAAAAAATGAGGTGTAAATAGTGGGCCCACTACATCAAAATATGAGGTGTAAATTGGGGCCTCCACCTTAAGCATGGGTTAGGGGAGATGGTAGGCCCCACCTATCAAAACACAAAGTCCAAAATGGTGGGCACCAACTTGCTATAACAACCATTTTTTGCCCCCCTTAAAGCATATTCCTGGCTCCGCCCTTGCTATGAAAAGAGGTTACTTGGAGCAATCAGAGTAACTGCTAACAAATAGTGGTGTTAGAAAGCTTGAAAAAATCCTGAGCAAAATTGCTACACATAGCGGAAGAATAAACCGTGTAGAACAAAAATTTTGCTCTAACCCAAATTCCTAGGGACAATTGATTTTATTGTGATTTAATAAACACAAATATAAATACCTTTAGTTGCTATAGAAAAGAACACGTCCGCTTGATCTACTCCTTGAAAATTCGTCGACAATCTAATCGACGTGAAACCGCAAGTTGAATCGATGGATTCCTTTTGTTGCACAAAGGATCTTGTGTACAACTCATTGTTCACTTAATAATCTGATATAAATCAGATTATAATATGAGAATATATGTTTAGATCAATGGAGCTTAGTTGGATGATTGTCTTTGACCTTCAAAAGACAAAACTAGTTGATGGAATTGAGAGAGAAGAAGAAGAGAAAGACTTTGGGGTGTCTCTACCAATTTCCATCACATGAAATTATGGAAGAGCTGTAGAAAACTCCAGCAATATATCTTGTATTTATAGAGTTTTCAATTTCCATATGCACAATCCAAAGTTTCTAGAGAAATCCCAAAAACTAAGGAAACTAGTGACAATTGGAAGCTCTAATTTGGGAAACAAGCTACACCCAATTGGGAAATCCACAGGGGTGCCCACGGGGAGATTGCTTGCTGCCTAAGAATCCTTGGGTTGCCTTGTGTGGTGTCTTTGTTTCCAATTTTATTTTACACATTGTTTCCTTCTTTCTCTCTTTCCAATTTCATCACATGTGTTGCTTTAATTTGTAAAAACAAATCTAGTAATAATATCCCAAATATTATTTGAATTCTAGATTGATAATGGCACACCAGATGAGGCGTGTGGACATGGGTCCCACCCAATTTCGTCCCATGTGGGTCTACTTATCCAATTCAAATTCCCATTGCATATTATATTTAATTTCCAATTAAATTAATGCAATCCAATCCTATCCAATAGGATTAAAGCTCCAATATAATTTATGATATTCCCAAAATACCCTTATGGTTAATACTTAACCATTTTGGTATTCCCAATGTATCCCATATTGCATATACACTATATATAGTGTGTATATCCTTTCAATGCATCAAATGCCACGAAACTAGTTCATGTAAGCAACCAAATAAATGCGAGATCTCTATCCAATAGATTATAATAGGTCAATTGAATAGTGAGTGGGATCGTAGCAGGTATCTAATGCTAGATCCTACAAAACCCACAAGTAAGTCCCGCTGCGATTATTGCTCCGTAGCTAATGCTACAATCGCATTGAGTCAGTAGCCTCCATCGAGACGTAACCCTGAAGATATCCATCAAATTATCATACCCCTAATCACATCAAATGTGCAAGTCCTTTCTCCAAGTCCACATCTACCGAGTTGAATCCTATGAGGGTGGACATTAATTACCCCCTGGGCTCACTCAGGGTATACCTTTCAGTCAGGCAGTGTCGGCCCGCAAATGCATTTGCTAAAGCTATTTCAAAACTTATTTCTTGAAATCCTTTTGATAAACATCTTATCAAATCCACCTGGCCAGGTATTTTTCTAGGCTTACTGCTCTGACCAAAACCGTTGATGTTATCCTATTAAATAGGCAGAGAATTCCATGTTGGTGTAGATGCCCCATTTTGACCGAACCCCAAATAACCTTGTTTGAATAAAAACCTTATCAAGTGAACTAGAGTCCCAAATTGTGCCCTAGGTTAGGTTAGGATCCCAAGTAGGTGTCCATAAAATTTTAGAAAAATCGGATAAAAATTGCTTGATAAGATGAGCCGAATAAGTGTGTGTGTGTGTGTGTGTGTCTGTGATTTCTTTAATGAAAATAGGTGTGAATCATCCAATGGGGGGTTGTCCGGAAGGGAAGAAGGGGGAATACATTCTTTTTCTCATAACTCATAAAAGGGGTTGAATTATTTTGAAAGGGGCATTTGTTATATAATAAGCGGATGGGGGTGCAAGTAACAAATTGTGGGGATGTTGATATCGGCTTATTTTTCTCTTATAAATAGAGATCAAAGTGGAGATTAAAGGGGATCTCTCTCATTTTTACATTTTTTCAAAACCCTAGTGTAGACACCCCATTTTGACCGGACCAGGTTCGCGTTGCTTGTGCGAAGCCTCGTCAAATCAATGAGATGGGGTCCCAAATTGAACCCTGGAGTAGCTTAAGGTCTCCCTTAAGTCTCCGTAAAATTTCGTCGAGATCCGAGCGCATTTGCTCAGTGAACGAACCGAGAGAATGTGCGCAGTACAGACCAAAAAGGGGAGTGAATGCATCTGAAAAGGGGGTTGTCCGCGGGAAAAAGGAGGCAAATATATCATTTTCATATAAAAGGGGGGGTGCATAATTCCGTCCGGGCCGCGCTTGATTCGCGCGCCCATCAAAGTTTGTGCGCCCATCAAATGGGGAGTGTCGATATCAGCAGCTTTAAAATAGGTATATAAAAAAAAAATCAAAGAAAAGAGAAAAGCTCATTCTCGCAGAGAGAGAGAGAGAGAGAGAGAGAGAGAGAGAGAGAGGGGGAGAAAGAGAGATTTGGGTTTTTCTTTTCCTCTGATAGTCTTCTCCGATCTAACTCCGGCAAACCTCCGGCCGAGCTCCGATTTCCTCCTTCTTCTTTTTCCAACTTCCTCCACGTCCACCACTATCTCTCCCGCCTTGGAATCCATCTGTGAAAAAAAGAGATCTCAGATCTGAGATCACAGATCTGAGAAGAGAGGGAGACTTTCATTTTTCTCAATAGAGAGAGAGCGAGAGAGCGAGAGAAACCGTATTCCGGTAATCTTCTCCGGCTAGACACCACCTCCGGCGAACCTCCGATTCTCGCAGAGAGAGGGAGAAATAGATCTGAGAAGGGAAAAACCCAAATTCCAAACCCTAACCCTTTGATTCGATTTTTCCTTTTTCTTATTTGAGATTCAAAGTTTTAAAATGCTTTAGATCCAAATTAGAAACCCTAGTTCTTCTCCCTATTTCTTCTCCGATCGAGCCCCGGCCAAGCTCAGGCCAATCATCATTATCTTGCTGTATTCTGTCTTCTCTATATAGAAACCCTAGTTTTAGGCTTAATCAAATTTCAGATCTGTTTTCTTTTAATCCTAGCCCAGATTTACGATTAGATCAAACTCTAGAACTATTCGATCATATTCTTTAAATCTGACGGATTTCGGTTGTAAGATCTGTGTTCTCTTTGTTTTTTTTTACTCATCCATAGCTGGAATTCATGAGAGGAGAAGAAAGGATGTAAATATGTGTGTGGAGCTAAAGGAGATGAAGTTCTTGTTATGTGAAATGTGGATCGAAGCTTAGACATGATCTAAGCAAAGCTGCATTCAACGGATTTTCGAGGAAGGATAAAGGATATAATTAGATCAAGAGTTAAGATCTCTAATTCTGATAGATCTGAAGTTTTGCAAGTGAATTGATATTTTCTAGGCAAATTTTCTTGAAAAAGAAGGTCAAATTCTCATTGTCATAGCGATCAACACTCCGGTCAAGTATGTGATCTATTCTCCTCCAATTCTTTTTAGCATTGCATGGTTATTGATAATGATTGGTATCAATTTTAAATTTTCTATTTGATGTGGCTGCCCTGGTAAATCAGTAGTATGGTTTATATAGTCTCATCGTTAGTTTGCTAAAATTGAAAGAAGTTCAAGTTGTTGAAATGATATTCTTTGTTCTTTCGATGTTCTATCTATTTCATGATGGCATTTTTATTTTTATTTTTTAGTTTCATGAGTATTTTGAACAGGAAATTGCCATAGACATGGAAAGGTTTTCATCCGAATTTCTCAGTCATAATGACAGTATAAATCAAAGATTTTAGCTTGTGTGTGTGTTGAGACTCAGTGCTTGTATCAGTGCCATCTTTTCTGAAAACAAGAGTGCTTTTGTCAAGCATGAGCTTAGCCTTTACCTTGCTATATGATTGGAAATGGTGTTGTTTTCCTTTTGGAACATTGTTGATTATTTCTTCTTGCTCTGTGCTGTTTGGATCTAATGACATATTCACAGAATTTCATAGATCTAATGAGAAATTGTCAGAATCATTTAGAAAGCTCTTTGGACTTTAAAAAATAAAATAAAATAAAATTTTTGAGATGGTGCCAAATATCATTTTCCTTATTTAGCCTTATCTAGGTCTGAAGCCTATATGGCTCCAAGTTGTTTTTTCTGTTAATGGGCTTGCGAGAGTATCTTTAAAATTGTAGCATCATTTTGGCAAATTCTGGTTAGGACATCTGACAAGTGGGTTGTTGTATATGAGATAACCACAGATTCATTTTATCAGCACTAGTACTTTTACCCATGGTGTGATTATTCTTGTTTGCAATAGCCCATTTGTAAAAAGTTGCATGCAGTAGATATTTTCGTTCTTCCTTTGATTGGTATGAAATTAGCTTGTATGTCCCATTGCAGTTGAAATTTTTATGCAATTGTTTATAATTTCCTAGGGTAAGGTAGTGGGCGATGAAGGCGCTAGCCCAAGCCCATCCTTAGGGGACCTGCTCAGTCCAAGTGGAGCTCACCTCCTTTTTATAGTAGACTTTAACAGTCTTTTAGACACCGATAGAAATTAACCCCCTACTAGGAGACATGCTATGTCTCATTAGGCCATGCTCCTTGAGAGATGAGCCTCATTTGGAGCCTACCCTCAGGGAGGTTACCTTGATTTTGATAGATAATGTAACCATAGGAGGCATGCCTTGCCTCATTTATAGAGCCCCTATTGGGAGACAAACCTTGTCTCATTTAGAGGATTTTCATTTTTAGAAGGCTTACCCAGCCTTATATTAGAGCAGCCCGTTTTAGAGAGTCTTTGACTCGTTCCTCCTTTAAAGTTGTAGTATTAGAGAGCCTTTGGCTCATTTGTCTTCGTTGGTGGTTTTTATTAGAGAGTCGTTGACTCCCTCGTCCTTTAGATAGTATTATTAGCGAGTTTTTGACTCAATTGTCCTTATTAGAGAGTCTTTGACTCATTTGTTCCCTTTAGCGATATTAAGAGTCTTTGACTCCTTCATCTTTGTGGTGGTGTTATTAGAGAGTCTTTGACTCGCTCGTCCTTTGATATCGGTATTAGAGAGTCTGTGACTCATTTCCCCATCCCTGTAATTGTTTTTAGGAGCTTCTCCTTAGTGTTGTCATTGCTTTTTTTTTATTTGCTAGAGACTTGCCCAGTCTCATTAAAGCTTTGTCTTTTGGGGTCTTAGATCCTTTCGTCATCCTTGATAGTTAGATTACCTAGTTTAGGGGTTTCCCCCGTTAGCCCTAGGGTTTTTGGCCCTAGGGTTTTGCTTTGTATGTTCCCTCCGGTTTTTGACCAAAAGGGTGAAATCAGAAATTCGAAATCCAAAAAACAATTGAAAAGCTTTAAAATCCAAAAACATCGAATACATTTAAAACCCAAAACATTGAATACATTTAAAAACTCAAAAACATTAGAAAATTTAAAACATAAAAAATATTTGAAAATCTTGAAAAAAGCCTAAAGTGTTGAGTGTTTTAGAAGTAACAATTAGGAGAGTTCGTTTCGAACTACGTTGGCTTGATCCTCTTCCGAGGTACGTAGTGCAGCTTGGGATTTATATTCCAAGTCCAGCCAAACTTTTGTAAATAGCATTTTTTTAAATCTTTTGAATAAGCAACCTTTAAAATCCTGTTTTCAAAAGATCTTCCTTTAGAGTTAGGAGTTTCTCCTAGATAGAGAGTTTTAGAGTTAGGATTTTTCTTTTGATAGGCTGTTTGATTGATTGTTTGTTGTGTGCTTGTTTTAGAGTTAGGGGTCTGTCCTAGAGTTATAGGAGCGCCTCCGTCCGGTCAGTTGGCGATCCACATCGCCGAGTGATGACTAGAATAGGATACGCTAGTCCACCCTTTGTTTTCCTTAGGAAGCACAACCTAGTTACACATAGGTTGTAGGAACCACAAGCATTAGCTTAGGGCTAATATGCATTTAGTTAGGGCATATAGGGTGTCCTAAAATCCACAATTCACTGGAATTTAAATAATCGTACAAGAAACTTTAATAACTGGTCCGGTCTTTTAGATCGAGTCTAGGATAGAGGTCTAGGTGTCTTAGGCATCATAGTTTAGAATAGGCGCGAAGAACTACGTTGCCTTGATTCTCGTGGAGGCGGGGATACGTAGGCTTCTTTGGATGAATATCAGACCATCCGAAGACTCGGGCTAATAATTTAGAGTCTTAGGATTTGTTGTATTGTTATTATATGTTTTGATGTGTTTTTCTTACTTTATCGTACTGATCCTATACCTTTAGCTATAGCTTGCATGCGTTTGCACATCAGAATTTAGACACCTATTAGGCATGTCACTCATAACCTAGCTATGCTTAGGTGACACATCTTTCATTTTATTTTATGTGTGCTTATTATTTTATCCTTAGGAAATGCATGCTTAGGTAGATGACTCATGAGGATTGTTCCCATTTCACATGATTTTTACCCAAACTTCTTTGGAGTTAATAATAAATGACATAAGAGACCAAGTGCTTGCACTCGGACGAATCGGGGGTGCTCTCAGACCTTCCCCATTCGTAACCAGGCACGAACCCATATATATTTCTAGTTATCCATTGCACAGAGGATTTGATTTTAGGGTTCCATGGCATATCCATGGATGGCGACTCTGAGTTTATTTCAGGTATGTCTTGGTTTCGAGCCTTGGCTCCGGATCGAGACATATCTCTTTTTTTTTATATCGCCACTCGTGCTATGCTATGAGGGTGGCATCCGTTTTGAGAGTTCCTTGGTAGAGCTCTCCTTCACACGTGGATGATCCAGAGGTAGTGTAGGGACCCAGTTCCCTCACTCGCCTATCTCGGATCGGGGTCCACACCTAGTTCAGAGAGAGAGAGAAAAATCGCATCAAACCCTAGCACATTTTCTTCTCCGGCAAGCTCCGACCGATCTCCAGCCAAGTTTTTCTTCCTTCTTTTACTAGCCTTTGCTGCCATTGCCTTTTCGTTTACCCCTGCAAACCCTAGCTTCTCCTCATTTTCTGTTTTTTGTTATTTCTTAAACCCTAACTTTCATTTTCACCTTAGTAACCCTAGCTTAAGACCCAAACATTAGATCCAACATCTTCTCCGTTAGATTCATCACTATTTCCTCATTTTCTTCTTTGTGTTAGATCCTAGACTTCAAATTTGTATCATCTTCGAATAGGAAAAAGTAATCTAAGAGCACACCTTGAAGAATTAACAAGAATTCAAGGGAGAATTCAGAGGTAGCACGACTAGCAAAGGTATTCTTCTTTTTATTCTTTATCTGCAATTAATTGATGATTTGATTTCAGTACTTGTGGTGAGGAATGTTCTTTGGTTTTTTATCATAAGTTATGTTCGTGTGAATTTTCTTTTGAAAGGTGAATTTGATGTGTTTCTTTGGTCATTAGTTTATATTTAGAGGAATCTTAGTTCCTAACAGGTCATTAGATCAATTTAAGTAAAGAATCGTTTGTGAACAAATGAGTGATCATGCTGTGGTTGATTTTTAAGAAAAGTGTTATATAATTTTTAAGATATGTCGGTCAAAATTGTATAAGTTTTGTTCTATTTTCTGTGAAAGTTTTTAGAAATCATTTCTTCTTAGTGAACGAAAATTCTTCGTGTTTAAAATGCTTGCAAAATTATGCTATGTCTAAAAGTGTCATTTTTTATGTTTATATCATAGAAGTCAAAAGTAAAGTGTTATTTTTATGTTTATATCCTAGAAGTCAAAAGTACAGGTTATATGCTTGAGTATTTAGATTCTGATTGCCTTGGTGTGTTCATGGATAAATATTTTAAGCGTAGAAAGCTAAGATTTGGTCACTTGCTTTAGTTCTTGATGTTTTAACTGACATTTTATACTAAAATAGTTAAACTGATCATGTGTAGCTATTGGAACCAAGTGGTGTCTGTGTTGGAACTTTTTAGGTTCTTGATATTGTCCTTACTGTCAAGTTCCTCATAGCCCCTTGGATTGATTTGTGGTGACACAAATCTCATCATGTTTTGATAACTATACCTCCCTAATTGATTCTTACTTTTGATCAGTTTATTTATTTTTATAATTGTTGAGGCTTTGACAGTTCTTTTGGGGACATGAGACAATGCGTCTAAATGGGAAAATCATAGTGTCTTAGTCTTTTTTCTTTACTCATTGAGAGCTTCATTAAGGATAGTAATGACCCTGAAAGCCACGTTCAGAAGAATTTTCAGGCGGATATTGGGTAGATGAATCACCCATACCTGGACTTCATCATCTCAAAACAGATTTGTTATAACATAAACCTCTATAGAAGACCTCAATTTCTGATTTTCTAATTTTTTATCTCTTTATTTGCTTTCAAAAGGATTAATTGCATCTTGAACACTCATCCGCCTTACTGTGTTTTTGAGTTCCTTTGAAAGTTTTTCATATTCTTCGTCTCCACTGCTGTTCCCAACAACATCTTTATTGAATGATATCCTTTCCTTGGCTGGGAAATAACTCAGGCATGTATGTCCCTTTATTTAAAATGAGCTAGGAAAGGTTAAAGAACAAGTTTTGTTTGTGCTTTGATTTGAGTGGTTGTCTATTTTGCTTGTGAAAGATCATATGTTTATGTATTGTTTAGGTATCGTTCTCTTATGCTAGTATGCATTATACATTGCAGGCATCCTTAGCATACAAAGGGATGCCCTTGTCATGAGAACAAAACACTAAAAGTAGCTAACCTGGGTATAAAAGAGGTTCATATTGTCAATTTTTTAGTATGACACAATCAGTTTAGCCCTAAACGCATTGATATGCCTAATGAGTTTCATGTACCTCTCATGTTTAGGGGGCTGATGTCTGCACTTTTGCTTTTTAATAATAGCACCTCTATTGTGGTTATTGTCTTTTGCTTCAATTGGTTTGAGAAATCTCCGCTGCATAAAATGTTCAAAAGAAAGGGTTTGAAACCAAAAAGTAGGGATTGATAGAGTAACCAGACCTTATTGATGTATATATGCTGTTTCCTATCATTTTTCTGTGGAAACTATTTTAGTGGTTCTTTATGTGGTTTTGGAATGTCAAGTGAAAGGTCCATGTTCATACAACATGTCAGACTCACTGTCTTACAACTACCCTTGCTTATTTGCTTGTAAGTGATATTTGTTCAACCCTGCTTTGGTTTGTCTTATTGATGCAGCAGTATAGAAGTGCTAGTGTTAAGATGTGGAAGTGGTAGTGTCATTTTTAGCCTCATCATATAGTAGTTAATAGACCTTACTAGTCATAAATTTCCAAATGAATTTTAGATTGTATGGGTTTGTTATTTTGCTCAGTTCTATTTTACTTGATACCATTAAAATCTTAGTCAGTTCTTTTTTCTTTGAGTACTTTTGCTGGTTTTGTTCTTTGGTCTCTTGTACTCAAGCCTGTCACAGGTACTGATATTTTTATTTTGATCCTGACCGTAGTTTTGGTTATAGTGTTCAAGCTGTGTGATCTCATTTTTTTTTACACTATGGATTGTTCTTTTGTTGGGAATTTTGCTAGTTGTAATCTAACAGATTGTTTTGTATTATGAAAGCTAAACTAGTGCTTGAAATTGGATGGTCCAAATGATTGTACAGTTGGTTAAGCATCTTTAAACGTTAAGATAAAAGATATTTTAGTGTTTCCTTGTTATTATGACGATGAAGTACTAGTAATGCTTTTGAGTATGTCTTACAAGCTAGATTTGTATGATCGTATGACCTGGAAGAAAAGTATATGAGAGCATGAGTTAAGATATCAGAATTGTATTTACTTTCTTGAATGCTTAATTGAGAGCTTTTATGGTTCATTTTTGTTGTGTCAAACTGAGAGCTCTTGTAGCTTGTTTGTGTTATGCTGAATTGAGAGCTTTTATAGCTCATTGTCATTGTGTCAAAGGGAGTAATTTGGTCACTACATTTTGCGCATTTTTCACACGGTTTAGTTCAGGTCAGGTTATTAATTCTATTTTGGTAAAATTGGTTAGACATTCATTTAGTGAATGGTTTAGGTGTCCAGCTCATGTTAGTTCGTCTCTTCTACCATAATTTTGGTTGTCTTTGAATTTAGAATTCATATAATGCTTTATGTCTGGTTTAGTATTCTTGAAGAGCCAAGTAGAGCATGATTGTGTCCCAAAAGTTTATTAGTTCAGCCATAGAGTTATATAATCAATTATTTTGTCTGTATGTTGAATGTATATTCTTTGGGTATATAGTAATCATTTTATTTTACATTTTTGTATCTAGTCTCACATTAGTCTTAATCCCACTGTCCTTATTTCTTTCCCAATAAGTTCCCTGCAGGGTCCGATCTTCCCTTTTAAATCTCAGTGAATCCCACTTGGTTCAATGATCCAATAAACACTTTCTTCTCTTGGTTCATATACTCTATGATCTTAAGTATGTCTGTTTTTTTTTCAGATCAAATTATTTAATTGATCCTGAATATTCAGTGAAGTGGTATTGACATAAGAAAGTATGATTGTGAAATACGGGTGTGACAACCCAAGATGGGGGGGGGGTGAATTGGCTAATTTAAAATTTGGGGCTTAAATGAGGATCATTAAAATTAATTTACTAATTAAGCACTAGTTAATCTAACCATTGTTCAAATAATCAATATAGTGAAATCTAGGGTTTAGATGTTACATTAAGCTTATATACTCTAACCCTTGTTCAATAAATCATAAATGCAATTAAAGGGTAGAGATTCAAGTGCAAAGAGAGGGAGAAGAGAGCATCAACAAGGCACGAAATTTATAGTGGTTCGGTCACAACTTGACCTACTCCACTCTTCCAAGTTTACCTCCTTGGGCTCTCCACTAAACCAATAAGATTCTTCAACGGGCGAATCTCAAAGCCGTACACCAACTTCTCCTTCAAAGGGACCACACCCTTTTTTGCATGAAGCCTTACGAGGGCATACTCCCTTTTACAATGATTCACCTTTCTTAGCGGGCCGAATTAGAGACCCTCAAATATAATGAAGAAATAAAATGAAAAACTCTCAATGCCTCTTGAATAGGCGGATTACAAACCTTGTATAGCTCACAAACACTCCAAGGAAAATAAAATGTAAAGCCTATGGAGTACCTCTTGATAGAATGTAAAAATCTAAGTTCAAAGAGGTTTAACCTTTCATATAAAAGTTTAAGTTCAAGAAGATAGGATTTAATCTTGCAAAAAGGTTTAGATAGTGTATATATAGTCCACAAGGAAATATGACCGTTTGGGGGTAAAACTGTAAAATGCAAGGTTGAAGAAGTCAACTTGCGCAAGCCCCAACGGCTCTATTTCCATGTCGTGGCGGTTGACTGAGGCACGGCGGTCGCCCGCCCTTATTGGGCTCTCTATTTGAATTTCAAAATTCATACCGGCGCGGTCGACCGGCCCTATGGCGGTCGCCCGGCGAGGGCAATCTGTTTGAATAAAAATTCGGCTCAAAAACACTATCGCGGTCGACCGGACCTATGGCGGTTGACCTCTAAGCCCAACCTGGATGTTTTCTGGATTTTCAGAAAACATATCCGTGGTCGCCCGTCTTACCCCGGTCGACCGACTCGATAAATTTCGAGATGCCCTGAAATTCCAAGTAGCATCCCACGGTCGCCCGGCATAGCCCGGTCGACCGGCCTTGAGAAAAATTCTATTTTTAACTTTAAATTTAAGAGGCTTTGGGCTTTGGTCTTTGGGCTTAAGTCCTAGGTTTTCAAACACATATTTGGGTGTGTGAAATAATTTTCAAAGATATAAAATGTTAAGTATGAAAACCATTTGAAAAACCTATTGAAAGTGCATTAAAACATAAAATTAAGAGGACTCCAAATACATTCTAAAAATAAGAACCTTGAGTCTTCTTGGAATGTCTTGGCTCCTTTGCACTTCCTTAGACTTCTTATGCTTGAGTGAACAACTTGAACTTTTTCTTGGCTCTTGTGACTTGTCTTCCAATCTTCAATGCATGTTGAGGTACATGAGGTGTCACCATGGCATGTTCAACTCCAAGCTCTTTCTTGACACTTGCTGGGGAACTTGTGGGTCGTCATGTTGACCTCCTTGACTTGATCATCTCCAAATGGTGATGACTCCAATGTAGGTGCAAGCTCTTTGCTCTTTGCTTTCTTGATCCACAAGCTATGTGTTGAGTTGAGTTGTGTAATGACGATTATGACATGAAATTTTTGTATATGACACAACACCTCAAGACAACACATAATCAATTTAGTTTGCTAGCATCAAAACAAGAAGGTAAGATGAATGATTAACCCATGGGAAGGAACCCTTGGGCTTACAGATTGTGTGATAAGAATTTGTTTCATTAGAATGAGTGCCAATTATTTCAGCTCATGTCTAGCTCATCAAGTGACAATCTCTGAGAATTTTACCTACTTATTCAATGAGTCAACTTACTTTCATAAGTAAAAAATTTCATTTTTTTATGAAAGAAAAGTTTGAAGTAGTTGGGCATAATTATAAATAAAGTATGGTTTATATTGGTATTCCGAGCTTGCTCAGTGCCTATTAGGAGATCACTTGTTTTTCTTTCTTCTTTTCCCTCAAGTACCTATGTCTGATAAAAATGGTTTTGATGGATTGTATTGCTACAAAACATAGTTGTAAAAACTTTTACCACTGTCATTTTTGTACCTATCTTGGGTTCAGATTTGTTAAAGAAATTTTCCTATTTGACTGATTAACTTTGTTAGTTAGGAGTAGCAGATATTCTTAAATCAGCCTAAGATTTATGTTTTCAATTTAATCCTCTTTGTACCTAAATTAATTTTGCAAAAAGAAAATTTCCTTTTATAGAGTTGTGTTCATGTATTGTTCTTTATGAGTGTAGAACGGCAGGGCGTTCAAGGTAACTATGTCCTTGGGAAATTTATTTTATGAATTCCATTTTATAAGGGCTTGTGGTAGTTTAAAAAAATGATTGCTTCAACACTTTGGTGCTGTCTTATAATACTTTAACAGTTGCACAAGAATCCAAAAGATCACTCACAGACCTTATTTTCATTTTCATTGCTCACCTTATTGTTATAACCTATCCATTATTTCAATTTCCTTATAAACCCCTTTTTGCCGTACATCATTAGGGAGTAAAGCCATAAAATTTGTGGTATATTACAATTTATATAGCCTTCTATTCATCATAGCAAGGCATGCATGGGCTGTTTTCTTTATTCAGTAGTGATGACAATACAAGTCATATTTATGATTAGGAAGTAAATCTGTTATTGTAATGGAACAATGATTTGATTATGATGTTTCATAGGCACTTCAAATATTTTGTTAGGACAAGAGCATTATAGCCCATCCTTAGGGGACTTGCTCGGTCCTACTAGCACTCCCTTCTTATTTAGTAGACTAGCCCAGTCTTTTAGACACCTTTAATCATTAGTACCCTTATCATTGCAAGGGCAATGAAAGAGTCATCTAGAGCCCCCATTTGGGAGACCATTTTAGTCTCATTAGTGAGTTACACCAGGAGACTACCTCAAGTCTCATAAGTTATACCCCTACTAGTTGAAGACCAGCTTGGTTTGTTGGTTGCCTTATTCCCTATTTATCATTGCAAGGGCAATGATATGGTAACTTGGAGCCCGCCTCTGTGTCTAGGAGACTTGCCCATTCTCACTAACACTTGTGTTTATCTCATTTAGAGTTTTCAGTCATACTTTGACTTATCCAACCCCTTTTAAAGTTGTTAGTCATGTTTTGACTTATTTGCCCCCTCTTTTATAGAGTTGTTAGACATGTTTGGCGTACTTGCATCCTTCCTAGTGTTGTTAGATAGGAGTTTGTCTTTTAGTGTTGTTGTTACTCCTCCTTGTAAGAGACTAGCTTAGTCTTGTTAGAGTTTACTTATTTGGGATCCTATCATTTCTATTTGTTTTGGGACACTTGTTTACTTATTTTGGGACACTAGTTTACTATTTTAGGATTTTCCTTTTAGCCCTAGGGGTTTTACTCTATGGTGTTGACACCTCGCCATACTGTGGATTACAGAGTGTGCTTTTCTTATTTGTTCCCTTTGGCTAGAGGGTGAATCATTTTAAAATCCAAAAACATTTGAAATATTTGAAAAGTTAAAAGTTTTTAGGAGCGTACTAGGAAAGTTTGTTTTCGAACTACGTTGGCTTGATCCTCTTCCATGAAGTACGTAGGCAGCTTGAGATCTTTATCCAAAGTCCAGTCAAACCTTAAAAAATAAACTATTTAAACTCTTTAAAGACACAAAAAGCTTTTAAAGTTTTTCTATAAATCTTGTTGGAATACATAGAGTCCATTTCAGATTTCATAGCTTCCATCCATTTTCCCGCATCGATGTCTAACATCGCCTCTTTGTAGTTAAGGGGATCTGTATCTTCTGTATTTACTTCACCCAAGTAGACAAGTCTATTGAGTTGTCCTCTATGATTCAATGTGGGTTTTCCGCCCGTCCATATCTCATATGGTGTCCTTGGTACTGATTTAGTTGGTACTCGATTAAGGATGTAGAGCGCTGTTTCTAGGGTGAATCCCCATAGAAACAGAGGTGCTTGTGCAAAGCTCATCATAGATCGAACCATGTCTAATAATATTCGATTTCTCCTTTTTGACACACAGTTTAACTCTAGTGTTGCAGGTGAAGTCCATTGAGAAACTATGCCGTTTTCTTTTAAGTAGTCCTTAAACTCATCTGAGAGGTACTCTCCTCCCCTGTCGGAGCGAAGTGTCTTAATCTTCTTGTTTAACTGGTTCTCTACTTCGCTCTTGAACTCTTTGAACTTTTCAAAGGTCTCAGACTTACGTCACAATAGGTACATGTAACCGTACCTTGAATGGTCATCCGTAAAAGTCACGAAGCAGACAAAGCCTCATCTCGCATGATGAGAAAGAAGACCACATACATCCATATGTATCAATTCCAATATACTTTCGCTTCTTCCACTTGCCCTTGAAGGGAATTTTAGTCATTTTGCCTTGGAGACATGGCTCACAAGTTGGAAAGGGTTCCACTTGGATTGAATCCAATGGACAATCTTTCACTAGCCTTGTGATCCGCTCTAAGCCAATGTGACCTAATCGAAGATGTCAAAGGTGTGTTGGAATTACCGTGCCCTTTGCCCTTTTGAGGTTTGGAACATCAACACTCAGAATATTCTCAATATTACTTACGTTCTCTAAGGCGTTAATTAAGTACATGCCATGACTCATTGTACCTTCCACAATCAAGGAATTTTCCTTTTTAATGAAAACGGAACTTTTATTAAAACTAGTAAAATATCCATCATCAAATAACTTTGAAACAGAAATTAAATTCCTTCTTATTGAAGGTACACAAAGACAATCATTTAATATTAGATAACTGCCTGAGAACGTCAAAACATAGTCTCCTACAGCTTGGACCACAACTATTGCTTCAGTTCCAACCTGTAGGGCGAGCTCGCCCTCAGTCAACCTTTTGATTTTTCTAAACCCCTACAAAATATTGCAGATGTGTGAGGTAGTACCTGTGTCAACACACCAAAAAATACAAGACGAATCATATTGGTTTTAGCAACAAAAACTTGCAACATACCTGAGGTAGGCTTGTTGCCCTTCTTGGTAGCTAGATAGCTCTTGTAGTTTCGCTTCCAATGTCCAGTTTTTTCACAATGGAAGCAACCTATAAGCCCAAGGGTTCTCCCAGGGGATCCTCATACTTTCACCCATGTTTTGATGATTAACAAACACAAATTGATTAGATTTATAAGACTAATAAGTTGCCTTGAGTGTTGTGTTGAAACAGGAAAAGATTAGTACATTACATAACACAACACAATGCATGACTTGGAGATCCATGTGGACACTACATGAAGCAACTCAATCTTGATGGGAGCAAGCTCAAAATGTCATTTGATGGAAGATCCTACAAGATAGAGTAAAGATTCGAAGATCTCAACCATGTCAAGAATCGAACGTAGCACATTGAAGATCATGTTCAAGAGAAGACTCAAGAGATAAAAAATCTGATTATAGGTTTGTAGACACCCCATTTTGACAAGGCCCTAAAGTCCCCAAAATTGAATATCCAATAGAATTCCCGAATTTCGAGTCCCCAGATGTCCCGAAATTAATCTCGAAATTCCTGAGGGGTGGCCCCAAAATGAGAAGAAGGCTCGTGCTCTGGGCATCGGGTTGTGCACATTTATGGGTACAAATCCCCCAAGAGGTTGTTAGTATTCTCGAGAATCCCCCTGCAAAATTTCAGGGCAATCGGGCGAAAAATGGAGAACAAGACGGGCGAGTGTGTGCCATCATCAAAACTGGCTGTGCTCATATCATTCCCCTCGTTCGATGCAAAATGAGGGTGCGCCCATGTCGGCCCATTGATCAATCGGTGTAAAAATTCGGAACAGGTTAGCGCGGCTATCGAAGCAGGGTAGTATTGGTGTTATCTTTCTTTAGTACGAAAGAGGGGGTTGAAAACAACCAAGTGAGGGTGCTCATTGATGGAAATAAAAGCAAGTAGGGCATAATGGCAATAGGGTAAAATCGCTTTATCTTGGGGGCATTTAATAAGGATGGGCATTACTTCCTTTGCAAGCAACATACTTAGGCCATTGGATTAAAGAGATGAGGTGTAGGGCTTAGATCAACTAGGCACTTTAGGGTTTTAGGGTTTCTAAAAAGGAATGCTTGTGGAGGAAGTAGATCAAGGGTGGAGATCACCCAAGGGAAGGAAGATGCCACATAGATGGTTGGGATTAGAGCTAAGGATTCAACCCTAAGTATAAAACAAAGGGATTTCTTGCATGAAAAGGAGGGCAGATTCCAAAACAAAAAAAAAAGAAAAAAAGAGGGAAGGGAAAAACCCACAGCCACCCTCCATCTCCTCCCTCCATCTCCTCCCCTCATCTGCCACAACCTCCACCACCACCTCTCCCAACTCCGGCCATCTTCCACCTTCTTCCCCAAACCTCTACAACCACCTAGCCTCCATCAGCAAAACCCATTTAAAAAAAAAAACAAAAAAAAAAACCGAGCACCTTCTTCTCCGGCGAGCTTGCCGGAATCCGGCAAGCCTACCATCGGCCCCCACCTTCCTCTTCTTCACCCTCCTCTTCACCACCACTGCCGGGCGAAATCCGGCAAGGCCGAACTCATCTCCACCCAAACCACCACCGAACTCCACCCAAACCACCACAGACCACCACCACTACCATTCTCACTCCGGCCAGCCACCATTCTTCCGACCGCCAGCCACCATCTCCACCCCAAACCAAAAACCGAAACCCATTTTTTTCCACCATCCTCCACCGACAGCCACCATCTCTACCCGAAACCCAAAACCGAAACCCATTTATACATTTCGAAAATCCGGCGCCACCACCACCGTCCTCTACCTTCATCTCCACCACCAACAGCCACCCACCACCACACCTCCTCTGCAACCTCCACCGTCAGCCACCATCTCCACCCCAAACCAAAAACCGAAACCCATTTTTTCCACCATCCTCCACCACCAGCCGCCATTGACCACCCCAAACCCATTCGAAAACCCTCTCCCACCCTCATCTCCTCCAACCCTCATCTCCTCCAACCCTCACCTCCAAAATCGAAACCCATCTCCACCCAAAACCCTTATTCAAAACCCAAAACCGAAACTCATTTTTCTCGCCACCTCCATCTCCACACAGCCACCACCTTCCCGCCGGCCAGCCACCTCCTCCACCATTACTCGTCTGCCATTTTCGTCCCAACCCACCTCCATCTCCACACAGCCACTTCGATTTCCATTCTCTCTGCCATTAAAAGCCAAATCAATCCAAACCCATTTTGGAAAAACCCAAAAAATCCACCACCCACCTTCGTCAGCAGCAACCTCCACCACATCAAAACCCATTTCTTCTCCTCCACCTTCATCTCCATCCACACCACCACCTCCTCCTCCGGCCGTACCTCCCCCTTTGCCTCCACCAGCCGCCATCCGTAACCCCCCATTTTTTTCTCCTCTCCCTTATCATCTCCGACCATCTCATTTTTGCGAGAAACTGCTGATGTTTCTTATTTGTTTTAAAAAATAAAAAAATAAAAATAAAATATACATATATACACAGAGAGAGAGAGAGAGAGGGTCAGTGTTTCATCTTCGTCTGGTCACCAACCAGATTTTTGCTTCGCAGGTCATGCCTTCGACATTGCAGGAATTAGTTTCCTGTTAAAGAACTCCGGCAAAGGCGATCCAAGATCGTTCCTACTCGGTAATCCCTTTCCTTGTCCCCTAATTTCATTGGTAAAATGCTTTGATTTCTAGTTAAAAAGCATAAACTCAGCTTGTTTCCTCTGTTCCAAGTGATTTCCTGTCTGAACGAAACTGTGATACTCTTTGAGAGAAATGCTAATAATGTTAATGTCATTGGTTAATTGCATAGGCAAAGGCGACAAAATCTTAATACTCACTTCACATTCTTGATTTCTTGCACTGCCTAAGTTAAATGATTTTACACGATCTGTTATGCATCTTATGACCAATTGTATTGCCTGTGGACTTTGGAAGCAAAATGCGCGAGCTATTAATTCAAGGTATTATTGCAAGGGATGGTTCGTTGGCCTCCATTTCCTTATGGCTAGGCTTATACTTGCATTGTGGTTGGAATTGGAAGGTGCCCTGTTTGGATTTGCCAATTCGGAAATTCACTGTTTGGGCTCATTTGGAATTCAGGAGGACTTCATTTTAGCATAGGGTATATAGGGGTTTTAGATGTAATCCCTTGTTGTAGCTTTTCATCTGGATTTGTATTCCTCAATGTGAATATTTGAACTATGCAGGCATGGGGTATTTCCTTGGAGTACTCTTTGCATCTCGACATCCTGTCGATTTTGGGAACGCCTCGTCGGGTCAAGGCTATGACTGAATGTATCTTGAGCCAACCCCTTCCCTTCCTGCCTTAGAGTCTTCGCAGGTTAAGGGATTTCTTCCTCTTTAGAGTCAGTCCTAGAGAGTTTAGGAGTCAGTTTTACCATCCTAGGGTTTAGGTGTCTGTCCTACCCCTGTAGAGTTTAGGATTCTGTCCTATCCCTTCATAAAATTTAGGATTCCGTCCTTCCATCTTTCAGAGTCAGTCTTCAGCATAAGAGTCAGTCCTTCAGTCTTTCAGGGGTCTGTCCTATCACCATAGGGGTTAGGATTCTGTCCACCCTCTCATCAAGTCGTGCGTTTTTTCTATCCACTCCTGCAAGGTATAGGATGCTGTCCAACCCTTGCAGAGTTGTTATTCTGTTCATTTCGCATTTTTTTTATCCACTCCTGCAAGGTATAGGATGCTGTCCAACCCTTGCAGAGTTGTTATTCTGCTCATTCCCCCCGCAAAGCATAGGATGCTGTCCAACCTTTGCGGGATATCAGGAGTCTGTCCTTCCCTTGTGATGATAGGATTCTGTCCTCTTGTGTCGAAAAAATCAAAAAAATCTGAAAAATCAAAAATCTCAAAAATCTCGAGTCATTAGAGTGTAGTTAGGAAAATCTAGTCCGAACTACGGATGGCTTGATCCCTAGCTGAGGGGTACGTAGGCAGCTCAGGCGTGCTGCTGGCATCCTGAGTCCAGTCACCCTTTCTTTTTACACTATTTTCACACACCATTTTTGTAAATATTTCCACAACTTCACAACTTTCACAAATTTCAAAAACTTCCATAAGCTTTCAAATCTTCCCTAGATACAAAAATTCTTCAAGATAACCTTGCAAACAATTTTCAAAAGATCTTCCTGATCTTTTGGGGTGTCTTAGAGTTAGGAGTCAGTCCTAGGCGTTTGGGGTGTCTTAGAGTTAGGAGTCTGTCCTGATCTTGTGGATTTGTCATGTCTGGTCGTGTGAGTGTCCCTAGAGTTAGGAGGCCTCAGGTCGTGGTCGGTTAGACACTTAGTCGAGCCGATGGCTAGACTAGAACGCGCTTAGATAGCCCACGGTTTTCCTTAGGACGCACAGCCTAGTCGCACATAGGGTGTAGGGTCCACTTGCATTAGTTAGGGCATATAGGGAGTCCTAAAAATTACCATTCACTTGAACTTAAGTAATGGCGCAAGACGCTTTAAAAACTAGTCAGGTCTAGTTGATCGAGTCTAGGATAGCGGTCTCAGAAGGTTAGGCATTGTAGTTTAGCATAGGTCGCCGAACTACGTTGGCTCTGATTCTTCCCGAGGCCGGGATACGTAGTGCAGCTAAGATGGATGGCCATCTTGGTCCGAGTCAATTATCGCATTAGAGTCTAGGGTTTGTCATATTGTATGTTTTGCTGTGTTTTCTTACTTTCATGTACAGATCCTATACTTTTAGCTGTAGCATGCATGTGTTTGTCCACCAGAACATAGACACCAATTAGGCATGACACTCATAACCTAGCTATTCTTAGGTGTCATATCTTTCATTTCTTTTGTGTGTGCTTCTCATTCATCTCCGAGATATGCATGATTAGCTAGACGTTATCTCGGGGATATTCGTTCCCATTTCACATGATTTTTACCCAAAACTCTTCAAAGTTAATAATAAATGACATAAGAGACCAGGTGCTCGCACTTGGGCGAATCGGGGGCGCCTAATCCCTTCCCCATTCGTCATCAGGCACGGACCTTTTATATCTCTGGTTATTTGTTGCGACAGAGCACAGCATGGGATCCAGGGCCCACTTCCTTGGATGGCGACTCTTTCTTTGTTTAAGGTGCGTCTCGAATCCGGGCTGGTCCCCGAATCGAGAGGTATCTCACTTCACATCGCCGCTCATGCTGTGAGGGGCACTCTTTCGAGAGTTCCTTGGCGGAGCTCTCCTTCACATGGATGATCTCGAGACTCGCGTGGGGGCCCGTCCCCCCGCCTCTCTCGGATCGGGTTCCACAGATTGGCGACTCTGCTGGGGAGTTTTTGAAACATTGCCTAACTCTGTAAAAATGCCATTTTTAATTAATTTTGAGGAAATTTGGGTCAAAACCAAGTTAAATGGGAACTTTATCGTTAGAAATCCAGGGGCACCAAGTAGGTGCGTAAATAAAACAAGGGATTCACACACTGCACATCATGCATTATCATATTCTTTATTTCTTTCATTATTTTCATTATTGGCCTCAGGGAATAGATATGACGCGTACCAGATGGGTAATTATGACCTTGAGGGAACCGTTGTATCTTTTTCTGAGCTATGCGCCGGAGCTGCAGCCGTAGACACTGGGTGTGCTGGTGTTCTACAGCAGCCGATGAGCAATGAACATACTTTGTATAATGCTGGGTGTGCTGGCGTTATACATCAAGGGTATGGTCATAAGCATAGTACCCTGCAGAGATGCCTGGGCCCTACTTTTACTTCATTATATTATGTATGTATATATTAGTTGCTCCCTTTAGAACCAAAATTAGGGAACCCTTGCTAGGACACTATATATATGTACTCATATAGGACGAACATGTGCGACCAGCATATGTGAGCCTAGGATAGAAGTCAGCCTACCCATGTAGTGTAGAAGGGTAAGCCACACCGTGGTTACCCGTCGCGTTATCTAGTACACTCACGAGCACTTTTGAGTCAAGATTTTCTTGGCTCCGCTAGATCAGGTTAGGGCCGGTGCCCCTGGTTAGGATATGTATGTATATATATACGTGTATGTGTTGTATTTATTCTCAGATTAGGACCTGTCTCCTAGATTAGGTTTCTGCGTCTGTCGCAGTCGTGCATTCCTTCAGATCTGATCGATGACCCTTACTCTTGCTTGGTTGTCAGCTAGATCATGATTTACCCCTGTAATCTCTTATCATATGGTCCCCCCCGGTGTGTTGGGTTCATGTGTTCGAGTTGTTCTGATCCATTATCATCAGGTAGAGTCTATTCCTTCTTTCAGTTTGGGTCTGGCCGACGGTTTTGTTCACCGCCTTTTATGGTCATGGTCCAGTCCTTGATTCCTTATTGTCCTGATCGGTCTTTGTGCTAACCTGTTAGACCAGGGTCTGTCTATCAATAGAATTTTCTGGTCTAACTATCAGCTACATAGTTTCATTCCCCAGTCTTCAAAATGGTTAATCATTTTCCCTGGTCTTTGTCCTGATCATGGTCTATGTTTTGTCTCCTGAGTGTACGGTGGTCTTGTTCCTTTGTACATGTATTATTCGCTGAGTCGATGTACAGTTTTGCCATCTTCTTGTACATACCCTATTTGTCGAGTCGGTCGTTCAGGTCAGGCTCCCTTTTGCAGTAGGTGTTTCAGGTCTGATCCGTCCTATCTGCACTCCTTCGATGCAGTCGATAGTATTTCTTTTACCTTTGTTGAGACTATATCTGTCGTTTTGTCCTCAGATTGTACAAATCTCTTTGGTATGTTCTGTTTTGTCGGTTGGTTAGATCAGAACCCTCTTTTCCAGTGAGGGATTCCTAGTTCAATCAATCATATGTACATTCTTTCAGAATCACCTGGTTAGTGGTCTATACTCATCACTCTCATGGCCATTCATGTGTCATAGATCCGTGTTGTGTGTGGATATTACTCATTGGGTTAGATTTTCGCTACTTGCATGCTCTGTCTTAGATGTGGTTGATGGCTTGTCCGTTGTCTCTATGACCATGATCTATCATTATCGATCCTCTTGATCATACAGTTGTCGATGTCCATCATCAGATTTGAGATCCAGTCTATGACCTACTTCTGTCATTTTGTGGCCGTGGTCTACCTTTCTGATCTATTCGAAAGTCTATGATTATTGATGAACAAAATCAGTGTCACCCGTTGTATCCTTCCCATATGATCGGTCAAATTTATCCCTATTATTTTGTTAGTCAAGGGTATCTTCACTCTCTTCTGATCTTATCCTATCTGTGATTAGGTTAAATCATGTCGAACAAAGTGATGAGGGTTTGGATAAGTGAGTCAATTCGAGCTCTCCCGCGCGAGCGTGCAGCGTGGAGTATGGCCGACAAGTTCATCAGCACGTTTAATAATTTGAGCGCATCCGGTGTGAATTGGCAATTTCTTCAAGCAGCTGCAAGACTCTGGGATCCTATTCTGCATGTTTTCCAATTTGGTCCCTTTGAAATCTGTCCTATATTCGAGGATTGGTGCGCCCTATTAGAACTCCCACCCGAGGGGCTCTGGATCCAACCATCGAGTATAGCGTCTCCTCGTTCCCTTTTCTGTAAGCTTTTCGAGAACAAAACTGTTGATGCTATGCCTTATTTCAAGGACACGTACGTGCAATTCGATGACCTCATTGGGCGTTTTTCTAAAAACGTTGACCCTATCGATTCCCGTTTTCAAAATTGTCGACGCAGTGCCTTAATCTTTGGTGTCCTTGCACGTCACGTTGTCCGTGAAGACTCCAGTATTGCCCCTGTGACCTTACTGAGTGTAGTCGATCAAATTAGCGAAGGAAGGAATCCTGTCCCAATCATGCTAGCAGAAACCTTCTCTGGGCTGGATCTAATTGCTCGGCAAGAGGTGAAGGATAATTTCCATGGGTGCGTCAAGCTACTTTATTTATGGCTCGGTGAAAAACTCACCATCCTTCGGCCACAGAGTTCCCTTCAATACACCCTCAAGGATCATCTTTCGTGGCAACCAATGGCCAATAAACCCCAATCCATTGATGAGTGGCATAATTGGTTGCAACACGTGGAGAAGGATCAATTTCACTGGGTGAGTCATTCATGCTTACATGTCATCACTAGCACCTGCCCGCATCCATTTGTGTATCTTATGGGTTTGGAAAAGTCAACCTTTTATGCTCCCACTCGTCTGCTTTACCAGATCACGGGAAATCCATGTCCTCCCGGATTTGTAACCCCTCCTCCTTGCGAAAAGCTTACTCCTGGTCTCATAAAGTCTATTGTAGCTGCTTGGGGAAACAAGGTTACCGCTAAGAGATTTGCTCTATCATCTAAAGTTCATCGGAAGGAGTTACCAGAAGAGCCTGCGGGAAAGAGAGCTCGGATCATGGAGCATTGAAGACCCTTTTCATGCAATTGTCATTTTAATTTCAAGTTTCATTATGCTCACTTGGTTCCATTTACTTGTAATTAAAAGTGACATGTTTTATCAGTCGTAACTGCAGTTTGATTTGTGATCAATGAAAATGTGTTCTCTTCTATTTCTCTTGTCTTGAATTTGTGTGAAGTGTTCCATCTCAATTATCAAATGTGCAATCTAACTTATTAACTTCCATTCAGGAGTCTTAGCGGGACATCATCGCTCCCAAGAAAGTCAATTCAAAATCGGCCTGGTCCCGTCAGTCTTCAGATTCCAGGCTGAATAGACTTTCTTTTTCCCCAGAATCCTTCACCTCTCCTGCGCCGCTTCTCCTTGGTCGTCCAGAAATTCTTTCATCCTCTCCACTTGCATCTGAATCAATGGAAGGGACCGGAAACAACAGTCCTGATACGAATGAAATGATGAAGGCTATTCTCCTTCAGTTGAGTGCCATGAAGGATGATATAGCCCTCCTGAAGAATGATCGTCTTTCTACCTCTAAAGACCCGGCCAATCAGCAATCCCCAGTTATACCTTCCGTTCCTCTTGTTTCTCCCAGGCCAGCTGTATTGCCTGAAGTCGAAGACTTTGATGAGTGCCAATACGCAGCAGAGAACTGTCTTCCTAACCTAGGAAATCCTGATAAAGCACAGGAATTGGTCGACCAAATTGAGAAGCTGACCCGGGATATGGAAACCATGAAGTGCCAAGGTCCCAAAAATTTGGATATGTCTGAATTCATGATAGCTCCAGGGGTCGTACTTCCGCCCAAGTTCAAAATGCCAGACTTTGACAAATACGACGGAATGGGGTGCCCTCGTAGCCATCTCAAGTCAGTCATTCCTCTGTTACAGCAGCACGGTTTATCCCCAGAGCAGATTGCTTTAGTGTTCCCTAGGACTTTGACTGGGACAGCCAAGAAGTGGTTTTTGCATCTGAAACCAGAAGAAAGCAGGACCCTTGAAGGTGTGGGTAACAAATTTGTCCAGCAATTCTCCATGGAAGAGGGGATTGACGTGACAAAAAGGGACCTGAAATCGCTGAAGCAGGGACCCAATGAGACCTTTACTTCCTTCATTCGGCGATGGAGGAGAAAGGCAGCCCAAATGACCCACAAGTTACCGGATGACGATCTTATCAAGATTGCCGTCAAGAATCTTTCCCCCTTTTACTTTCCTCATATGTCCATCCAGTACTTCAATGACTTTGATCACTTGATCAAGACCGGGACTAGAATCGAAGACATATTGGCTAAGGGCGGCCTGAGAACTAGGGCCTCCTCATCAGATGTCAGAGAGAGGAAAAGGCCTATGGCGCCTCCGAAGGAAGTTAACAATGTGAATACTGCTCGTCCAGTTAGGAGAGAAGGTCCCGGAGGAGTTCGTCAGGAAAGAACCGAGCCCAGACAATTCACCCCTTTACCCTATTCTCTATCTGTGGCTCTCAAAAAGCTGTTGAGGGACAAGAAGATCACTCTACTAGAACCCCGGGAAGCCCCAAATCCTCTCCCGAAATATTGGAGAAGAGATCAGTACTGTGAATATCACCAGGGTGTTGGGCATTTGACTGACAGATGTATGGCACTAAGGCATAGGATCCAGGATAAGATCGAGGCAAAAGAAATTGCGGTGGAAGCTCTCCCTAATGTCACCAGGAATCCATTGCCAACGCATACTATGCCTCCTCCAAATATCTATGCTATTCTCACTGAAGAGGTTGTCCTGGATCATTCCCGTATATGTGCCGTTATTTCTGATGAGCCATATATCCTGAGATGGGAATCCGATGATGAGGAAGTTAAGCGTGAAGAGCCTTATGTCTTGTCCTCTGCGCAAGAAGTTGGGGAATCCTCTGGATGCCCTTATGTCCTCAGATTCGAGGGGGAGGAAGAGAAAGGCGAACTCCCGTATGTCCTTAAGCTTGAGGATGATGATTTGCTTCTGTTGAACGATCCCTGTGATGAGGTTTGCCATGTTACTCGTGGTGGACGCGTCTTTAAGCCTCCCGAGCTGAGAGCAGAGAATCCCGCTGAGATTGCCAGGGCTGTTGAAAATCAGAATCAGAGGTTGCGTCCTGAAGAAGATGAAGACGTTTTGTTGAAGCAGTTTAGAAAGACCCAAGCTAATGTTTCTATCTGGGGTCTGTTGATGTCATCACCTAAGCATCGTCAGGTTATACTTCGCGAACTGAATACAGCACAGGTGTCTGTGAATATAACCCCTGACGAGCTGGTTGGGCTCGTATCTATGTCCAGAGCAGCTATGACCGTGTCTTTTTCTGATGAAGATCTGACTCCAGAGGGTAAGAATCATACGAAATCTCTCAGAATTACCGTCGTGTGCAATAAGAAGAAAGTGCCGGAGGTTTTGGTTGACAACGGGTCAGCTTTGAATGTGTGTCCTTTGAGCACCGCTACTGCCTTGGGGTTTGGGCCAGATGACTACATTCCGTCAGAGCAGGGGATATTGGCTTACGATGGGACCAGAAGGGATGTCATTGGAACTTTGGTCACCGAAATCGAGATTGGAGGTGAAATGTTTGACATAGAATTCCAAGTTCTGGATATCAAGACCTCCTTCTTTCTCCTTCTCGGCCGACCTTGGCTTCACAAAGTCGGAGTGGTTCCTTCCACTGTCCATCAGAAGCTCAAGTTCATCAAGAATAACAGAATTATCACAGTTAGAGGGGACCCAGAACCAGAGGTTGGACAAATATCCGAAGAGCAGATTGGTTCAAGCACCATAGATGTCAGTCTGACTGGGTTTTCACTCGAAGTTTCGACCATTACTATGGAAGAAGCTATGAGCGAAGAAATTCTGTTTATGTCCAGTGCAAATGCGCAGGTAGCCCGAATAATGCGCAAATATGGGTATATTCCTGGAACTGGTCTAGGGAGAAATCTGCAGGGTTTAACTGAGTGGCCGGAGCTGAAGGTCGCGAACAATTTGTTTGGGTTAGGATATGAACCCACCCGAAAGGAGATCAGGGAAAGGAAGCAGTACATGCTGAAGTGGGCAGAATTGCGTCGTCGGGGCCTAGAGCTGCCTATGGGACCGTTCAGTCTGTTGATGAATGGTAGGTACAGGAAAGAAGGAGCTGATCGCCCGTTCTGTGGTTTCCCCGAGCCGTGGTTGGATGAGTCTGGGAAAGAGCTGCCAGGTTTTGAAATCTTTTTCGCTGATGAATTGCCGGATGAGTACTTCCATGGGCAGATTACAGCTGTCGAAAAACAAGAATCTGATTGGGCGGAGAACTTAGAGCCGCGCCTTCTAGACTCCCTCTTCAAGGTTGAGGCACCGGTCATTGCCGTGATCGGAGAAGATGCGCACATCCTGAACCCTAAGGGCCGAATTACCCCAGCTGAGGTACCCCTTGATAACTGGACCTCTCAGGTCATTCCTCAATTAGTCCTTCAGCATAGTCACGTTCCTCCAAAAGAGTCTAAAGTTTCTAAGTATATGTCTGTTTCCGAGTCAAATATAAAGTCTGTTATTTCTAACAATTCTTTGGATGCAGGTACCTTAGGAAGCTTAGACATTCCTGGTGTGGGTGGCGAGTCATCCGGTATAGATGCTGTCTATGAAGATGAGTCTGTTATAGAATATACCACAAAGTCCATACATAGTCCAGTTGAGTCAGGTGTCAACATTTCAGTTGACGATACAAACTTTTCTTTTGAGCATACTGTAAAGCCTGCTGTGGGCCAATTGATCAATGATGTAAATTTTGATTCTATGAATGAATTGAACGACTCGTTTTAGTATCTTCCTATCTCTGTTTCTGCTTCTCAAATTGATAAAACTAATAACAATGATCAAGACTCCCCCTCTTATGAGGACGCCGACGAAACTCCCCCTGAGATCAAACACATGATCACTCAGGAGGAGCAGCGTCGGGCTAAACCACTTGAAGAAGAAATTGAAACCGTCAACATTGGTGATGAAACCTTGATTCGGGAAATACGGATTGGCAAAACGTTATCCCCGGAGGAGCGTGAAGAATTAATCACTTTGCTTAAGGAATACAAAGAAGTTTTTGCTTGGTCCTATGATGACATGCCGGGATTAAGCGAAGACATTGTCCAGCATCGTCTTCCCCTAATCCCAGGTGCCAAGCCGAAAAAGCAAAAACTTCGAAAATTAAAGCCAGAATGGGAATTGAAAGTCCATGATGAAGTCAAGAAGCTGTTAGACGCGGGCTTCATTCAAGTGGTTGAATATCCGGAATGGCTGGCTAACATAGTACAGGTGCCCAAGAAGGACGAAAAAGTCAGAATGTGCATGGATTTCAGAGATTTGAACAAGGCGAGTCCCAAAGATGACTTTCCTTTGCCGAGCATCGATCTCCTGGTGGATAATACAGCTGGTCATGCTTTGCTATCCTTTATGGATGGGTTTTCCGGATATAATCAGATCAAGATGGCCCCTGAGGACATGATAAAAACTGCGTTCACCACTCCATGGGGAACATATTGCTACAAAGTGATGCCGTTTGGGCTGAAGAATGCAGGGGCAACCTATCAAAGGGCGGCTACCACCTTATTGCATGACATGATTCACAAAGAGGTCGAAGTTTACGTCGATGACATGATTGTTAAATCTAAGACTTGACCAGAGCATGCCGTAGTCCTGAGGAAGTTCTTTGAAAGGATCCGGAAGTATAAGCTTCGCTTGAACCCGAGCAAGTGTGTATTCGGGGTCACCTCGGGGAAGTTGTTGGGATTCATGGTCAGCGAAAGAGGGATCGAGGTAGATCCTCAAAAGATCAAAGCAATCCAAGAGATGGAGCCACCGAGGACGGAGAGGCAGATCCGTGGTTTCCTGGGAAAGGTTCAGTACCTCAGAAGGTTCATAAATCAGTTGACAATGACGTGCGAACCCATCTTCAAGCTATTGAAGAAAAATTCTCCAAAGAAGTGGAATGATGAGTGTCAGGAAGCATTCGAGAAAGTCAAGCAGTGTCTAACTTTGCCTCCTGTCCTGTCACCAGTTATTCCGGACCAGCCACTGTTGCTGTACCTATCTGTCACCGACACAGCTATGGGTTGCATGTTAGCCCAGCAAGACCCTGAGTCGAAAAAAGAAAAGCCTATCTACTACATCAGCAAGAAGATGCTGGAGTACGAAATCAAATATTCTATCTTGGAAAAGACTTGTCTGGCACTGGTTTGGGCAACTCAGAGGCTCAGGCATTACCTGTTATCGAACAAGGTTCTCTTACTCTCACGTATGGATCCGTTGAAGTACTTGTTCGAGAAGCCCGCCCTCACCGGGAGAACATCCAGATGGTTGCTGCTATTGTCTGAATTTGATATTGCCTATGTAACCCAGAAATCAGTTAAAGGGCGTGTGATAGTTGAGCAGTTGGCTGATGCGCCTGTGGATGAGAATGCAGTTCTGACGGCAGATTTCCCTGATGAAGAGATCATGACTATAGAAGATGAGGTCCCAAGCACCAGGTGGTTGATGTATTTCGATGATGCTGTGAACAACCGAGGTCAAGGGGTTGGGGCAGTGTTGATATCTCCGAGGAAAGAGTACATCCCCGTATCCATCAAATTGCAGTTCAAGTGTACCAACAATGAGGCCGAATATGAGGCGTGCATTGCTGGTCTCGAAGCAGCTTTGGCTTTGCATATTCAAGAGATAGATGTTTTCGGAGACTCAATCTTGATCATTTGTCAGATCAATGGTCAATGGAAAACAAAGGAGGATAGATTGATCCCGTATCACACGCATCTGGATTCCCTGGTCAAGAGATTCAAGAATGTTACATTCACTCATCTGTCGAGGACAAGAAATCATTTCGCGGACGCTTTGGCTACACTGGCCTCAATGTTAGATATCTCTGCATCAATGGAAGTTCAGCTTCTAGCAGTGCGATTACAATGGGCTCCAGCGCATGTGAACGCTATAGAGATAGCAGCTCGATGTCCAGATGGAAAGCCATGGTACACTGATATAAAGAATCTCATTCTAGGCCAAGGGCACCCCCCTGAAGCATCAGGAAAAGAGCGGAGGTCTCTCCAGAAGTTGGCGGCTAGCTTCATTATCTGCGGCAATGAGCTCTTCAGGAGGTCATTTGATGGAATCCAGCTTCTTTGCGTAGATGAAGATCGAGCAGCTAATCTCGTAGAACAGACGCATGAAGGAGTCTGTGGGCCTCACATGAACGGGAAGATGCTGTCAAGAAAGATCCTGAGACTTGGGTACTACTGGCCAACCATGGAAGCTGACTGCTTCGCATTCGTGAAGAAGTGTCATAAATGTCAGGTTTACGCCAACCTCATTCATGTGCCGCCTTCTGAGTTACATTCTCTGACTTCGCCGTGGCCGTTTTCAGTCTGGGGAATCGATATTATCGGAAAGGTGTTTCCGAAATCTTCAAGTGGGCATGAGTACATCCTGGTAGCCATCGATTACTTCACTAAGTGGATCGAAGCCGCATCGTTCGCATCGCTGACTTCAGCCTCAGTTGCCAAATTCATCCGAACAAACATCATCTGCAGATATGGGGTACCGCATGAGCTAATCTCAGACAATGGATCGCACTTCAAGAAAGAAGTGGTACGCCTATGTGAGGAGTTCAATATTAAGCATCACAAGTCCTCACCATACAGACCCCAGACAAATGGAGCTGTCGAAGCTGCAAACAAGAACATCAAAACCATCATCAGCAAGATGACAGAGACGTACAGGGACTGGTCATATAAGCTACCATACGCTTTATGGGCTTACGGAACGTCGATCAGGGCCTCTACGGGAGCTACGCCATATTCACTAGTGTATGGGATGGAAGCGGTCCTACTAGTTGAGCTGAGAATTCCTTCGTTAAGGGTAATGATGGAAGCTGGTTTGCCAGAATCAGAATGGGCAAGGGCCCGGTATCAGGAGTTGCAGATGATTGATGAGAAGAGGCTCAGAGCTCTGTATCATGTCCAGGGATATCAGCGTCGAGTTGAGAAAGCCTTTAACAAGAAGGTGAAGATCAGAGATCTCCAGAAAGGTGACCTCGTTTTGAAATCCTATAGGGCACCGGTCCATGATCCCCGAGGGAAGTTCAGACCAAACTGGTCGGGTCCTTACATTGTCGATGAAGTCCTGCCTGGAAAAGCCGTCAGACTCCTTGATCAAAATGGTGAAAAACTAACAGAACCCACAAACCTTGATCAACTTAAAAAGTATTATGCCTAAGACACCAGGAGGCCGTCCTTGGTCGATTTGAGCTTCAAATCCAAAAATCCAATTGAAAAACAAAAGAGAAAAGTCAAAGACCGCTTGCAAACCCTTTGAGCCAATAAGCAAAATCAAAATTTCTTTGTCACCCTCAAACCAGGGGCATCTTTTATGACTTACGCCATAAAAGACGCAAAGCCTGAACTACGCCATGAACTGATCCCTTTCCACGGGGTACGTAGGCAACCTGACAATGCCGGGTTCGGTCAAATCTTTCAAAGCGGTTGAAAAAAAGAAAAGAGGGAGAGAACTTTCAAAAAGAAAAAAAAGAAGTCAAATCAAAACAATCTCAACCCAAAGTCCCCAATGGGCGAACTACGCGGACCTGATCCTCACTCTTTGGAGGTACGTAGGCTATCTGGAAGGGTCCATATTCGGTCCAGTCAATGCAAACACCCTAATCCAATTCTTTCAAACCCTAACCCACCTAGAAGTCCTCCTGGTGTGATAAGGCAAAGGTTGTGGAGAAACAGAAAAAGAAAAAATATAATAATGGAGTCTTAGGCCCGCTGGACTGAAAACCCGAAAGGGCGGTCTAGGCAAAAGTTAGGGTCATTCGCCCGCTAAGCTGAAAACCCGAAAGGGCGGCTTAGGCAAAAATCAGGGTGCAGAGCCTGCTGGATGGAAAACCTGCAAGGGCAGGCAGTCCAGGCAAAAATTAAGGCAAGCGGTCCGCCAGATTGAAAACCCAAAAGGGGTAATCTGGTCATGGCAGCGACTTCTCGTAAAGGACTAAATTTCAGAAGCTAGCAAGACCTCCATACCTATATCGGCATCACTTCCAAGGTCTGAATAGTGCCAGCAAGGCTTCCTTTGATATTCTTCTAAGCTAAGGGTTAAAACCGAGCAATCCAAAGGGTATAATAACCATGACTAAATACCAGAAAGAGGCGAAATCACCTTAAAATGCGGTATTCAAAGAATTCCAAGAGTGGTAAGCTGTACCATCTTAAAACAATATCAAATTAAGAAGCAGATTCAGTCTTTCCTGAAAGTCAGTCTTGTAAATCGGTTGTGTACTCACCAAAAGTCCTTTGTCAAGCAGTTGTCAAGGTCATTCTTTGTCAAGTCAAAGTCATGTACTCAGTCGAGTCAGGTGTGTCCCAAAATGACCTGTTTGGGTCCAGTATCCTTTCAAAAGCTGGGGTAACAGGTACCAGAAAATGAAGTCGCATCTCTAGAAGGCGAAATGACTTATACATGGTCTAGAAGCGCGGCAAGCTCTCGGGCCCATTTGAAATTCCTGCAGCATGCAGGAGGTTGAAGATGGGTCAAGCAGAATTAGTCTGCTTGGAAGTTGAAAATCATTGTAACCTGAAATTCTGGCATCTAGTGGAAAATTGAAAGTGTTTCAGGCAGAATCAGTCTCTTGTGCGTTTTGAAAACCTTTGAGGCCCGGAGCCCTGCTATTGGCATAAAAGTGGTAGACCTTTCAGCAAGAGTCAGTCTCTTGTTCCTTCAAAATCTTTGTAACTCGAGTTTCATAAAAGAAAGCTTGAATCAGTTTGAGTTTTGTTAAGACTCCTGAACTGGAAGCGAAATTATACTAGGGGCATCTTTTATGTCCTGACGAAAGTCAGACCATAAAAGATACCTAGCATGCATTGATGTTTGAGATATCAGTTTTAACGAATCAAGATTTGAGAAAACTTGAACGCATTTTTCAAATCAAATTTCCAATTTAGGAATGATCATGATGCTGTCTAATCGTTCCGCTTCGTCGATCTGTCAAGATGCTGTCTTCTCAGATCCTAATTCAGGAATGATCATGATGCTGTCTAATCGTTCCGCTTCGTCGATCTGTCAAGATGCTGTCTTCTCAGATCCTAAATTCAGGTTTGATTATGATGCTGTCTAATCATTCCGCTTTGTTGATCTGATCAAGATGCTGTCTTCTCAGATTCTAAATTCAGGATTGATCATGATGCTGTCTAATCATTCCGCTTTGTTCATCTGTCAAGATGCTGTCTTCTCAGATCCTAATTTAGGATTGATCATGATGCTGTCTAATCATTCCGCTTTGTTCATCTGTCAAGATGCTGTCTTCTTAGATCCCAATTCAGGTTTGATCATGATGCTGTCTAATCATTCCGCTTTGTTCATCTGTCAAGATGCTGTCTTCTTAGATCCCAGTTTAGGTTTGATCATGATGCTGTCTAATCATTCCGCTTTGTTCATCTGTCAAGATGCTGTCTTCTTAGATCCCAGTTTAGGTTTGATCATGATGCTGTCTAATCATTCCGCCTTGTCGATCTGTCAAGATGCTGTCTTCTCGGATCCCAATTTAGGATTGATCATGATGCTGTCTAATCATTCCGCTTTGTTCATCTGTCAAGATGCTGTCTTCTCAGATCCTAATTTAGGATTGATCATGATGCTGTCTAAGCATTCTGCTTTGTTCATCTGTCAAGATGCTGTCTTCTCAGATCCCAATTCAGGTTTGATCATGATGCTGTCTAATCATTCCGCTTTGTTCATCTGTCAAGATGCTGTCTTCTCAGATCCTAATTCAGGTTTGATCATGATGCTGTCTAATCATTCCGCTTTATTCATCTGTCAAGATGCTGTCTTCTCAGATCCCAATTTAGGTTTGATCATGATGCTGTCTAATCATTCCGCTTTGTTCATCTGTCAAGATGCTGTCTTCTCAGATCCTAATTTAGGTTTGATCATGATGCCGTCTAATCATTCCGCTTTATAATCTCCAAATCCCTGAGTGGCTTAACATGATGCTGTCTAATTATTCCATTCTGCAATTTGTGAGAGTCTGTCTCACTACCCCTTGAGAGTCCATCTCAGTAGTCTTTTCGAGAATCTGTCTCGTCAATTCATCTTATCATTCCCTCTCGATGAGAATCTGTCTCGTCGATCCACCTCGTCACCCCCTTGCACCCCTTCCGTTTGAAATCTTGGGCCATTCAAAATGTGCTGTCTGCTCGGCTTTGGCTTTCGTGCTCAAGCGCACTCTGCCAAAGAGGGGCATCTGTAGACACCCCATTTTGACAAGGCCCTAAAGTCCCCAAAATTGAATATCCAATAGAATTCCCGAATTTCGAGTCCCCAGATGTCCCGAAATTAATCTCGAAATTCCTGAGGGGTGGCCCCAAAATGAGAAGAAGGCTCGTGCTCTGGGCATCAGGTTGTGCACATTTATGGGTACAAATCCCCCAAGAGGTTGTTAGTATTCTCGAGAATCCCCCTGCAAAATTTCAGGGCAATCGGGCGAAAAATGGAGAACAAGACGGGCGAGTGTGTGCCATCATCAAAACTGGCTGTGCTCATATCATTCCCCTCGTTCGATGCAAAATGAGGGTGCGCCCATGTCGGCCCATTGGTCGATCGGTGTAAAAATTCGGAACAGGTTAGCGCGGCTATCGAAGCAGGGTAGTATTGGTGTTATCTCTCTTTATTACGAAAGAGGGGGTTGAAAACAACCAAGTGAGGGTGCTCATTGATGGAAATAAAAGCAAGTAGGGCATAATGGCAATAGGGTAAAATCGCTTTATCTTGGGGGCATTTAATAAGGATGGGCATTACTTCCTTTGCAAGCAACATACTTAGGTCATTGGATTAAAGAGATGAGGTGTAGGGCTTAGATCAACTAGGCACTTTAGGGTTTTAGGGTTTCTAAAAAGGAATGCTTGTGGAGGAAGTAGATCAAGGGTGGAGATCACCCAAGGGAAGGAAGATGCCACATAGATGGTTGGGATTAGAGCTAAGGATTCAACCCTAAGTATAAAACAAAGGGATTTCTTGCATGAAAAGGAGGGCAGATTCCAAAACACAAAAAAAAGAAAAAAAGAGGGAAGGGAAAAACCCACAGCCACCCTCCATCTCCTCCCTCCATCTCCTCCCCTCATCTGCCACAACCTCCACCACCACCTCTCCCAACTCCGGCCATCTTCCACCTTCTTCCCCAAACCTCTACAACCACCTAGCCTCCATCAGCAAAACCCATTTCAAAAAAAAAAAACAAAAAAAAAACCAAGCACCTTCTTCTCCGGCGAGCTTGCCGGAATCCGGCAAGCCTACCATCGGCCCCCACCTTCCTCTTCTTCACCCTCCTCTTCACCACCACTGCCGGCCGAAATCCGGCAAGGCCGAACTCATCTCCACCCAAACCACCACCGAACTCCACCCAAACCACCACAGACCACCACCACTACCATTCTCACTCCGGCCAGCCACCATTCTTCCGACCGCCAGCCACCATCTCCACCCCAAACCAAAAACCGAAACCCATTTTTTTCCACCATCCTCCACCGACAGCCACCATCTCCACCCCAAACCCAAAACCGAAACCCATTTATACATTTCGAAAATCCGGCGCCACCACCACTGTCCTCTACCTTCATCTCCACCACCAACAGCCACCCACCACCACACCTCCTCTGCAACCTCCACCGTCAGCCACCATCTCCACCCCAAACCAAAAACCGAAACCCATTTTTTCCACCATCCTCCACCACCAGCCGCCATTGACCACCCCAAACCCATTCGAAAACCCTCTCCCACCCTCATCTCCTCCAACCCTCACCTCCAAAATCGAAACCCATCTCCACCCAAAACCCTTATTCAAAACCCAAAACCGAAACTCATTTTTCTCGCCACCTCCATCTCCACACAGCCACCACCTTCCCGCCGGCCAGCCACCTCCTCCACCATTACTCGTCTGCCATTTTCGTCCCAACCCACCTCCATCTCCACACAGCCACTTCGATTTCCATCCTCTCTGCCATTAAAAGCCAAATCAATCCAAACCCATTTTGGAAAAACCCAAAAAATCCACCACCCACCTTCGTCAGCAGCAACCTCCACCACATCAAAACCCATTTCTTCTCCTCCACCTTCATCTCCATCCACACCACCACCTCCTCCTCCGGCCGTACCTCCCCCTTTGCCTCCACCAGCCGCCATCCGTAACCCCCCATTTTTTTCTCCTCTCCCTTATCATCTCCGACCATCTCATTTTTGCGAGAAACTGCAGATGTTTCTTATTTGTTTTAAAAAATAAAAAAATAAAAATAAAATATACATATATACACACAGAGAGAGAGAGAGGGTCAGTGTTTCATCTTCGTCTGGTCACCAACCAGATTTTTGCTTCGCAGGTCATGCCTTCGACATTGCAGGAATTAGTTTCCTGTTAAAGAACTCCGGCAAAGGCGATCCAAGATCGTTCCTACTCGGTAATCCCTTTCCTTGTCCCCTAATTTCATTGGTAAAATGCTTTGATTTCTAGTTAAAAAGCATAAACTCAGCTTGTTTCCTCTGTTCCAAGTGATTTCCTGTCTGAACGAAACTGTGATACTCTTTGAGAGAAATGCTAATAATGTTAATGTCATTGGTTAATTGCATAGGCAAAGGCGACAAAATCTTAATACTCACTTCACATTCTTGATTTCTTGCACTGCCTAAGTTAAATGATTTTACACGATCTGTTATGCATCTTATGACCAATTGTATTGCCTGTGGACTTTGGAAGCAAAATGCGCGAGCTATTAATTCAAGGTATTATTGCAAGGGATGGTTCGTTGGCCTCCATTTCCTTATGGCTAGGCTTATACTTGCATTGTGGTTGGAATTGGAAGGTGCCCTGTTTGGATTTGCCAATTCGGAAATTCACTGTTTGGGCTCATTTGGAATTCAGGAGGACTTCATTTTAGCATAGGGTATATAGGGGTTTTAGATGTAATCCCTTGTTGTAGCTTTTCATCTGGATTTGTATTCCTCAATGTGAATATTTGAACTATGCAGGCATGGGGTATTTCCTTGGGGTACTCTTTGCATCTCGACATCCTGTCGATTTTGGGAACGCCTCGTCGGGTCAAGGCTATGACTGAATGTATCTTGAGCCAACCCCTTCCCTTCCTGCCTTAGAGTCTTCGCAGGTTAAGGGATTTCTTCCTCTTTAGAGTCAGTCCTAGAGAGTTTAGGAGTCAGTTTTACCATCCTAGGGTTTAGGTGTCTGTCCTACCCCTGTAGAGTTTAGGATTCTGTCCTATCCCTTCATAAAATTTAGGATTCCGTCCTTCCATCTTTCAGAGTCAGTCTTCAGCATAAGAGTCAGTCCTTCAGTCTTTCAGGGGTCTGTCCTATCACCATAGGGGTTAGGATTCTATCCACCCTCTCATCAAGTCGTGCGTTTTTTCTATCCACTCCTGCAAGGTATAGGATGCTGTCCAACCCTTGCAGAGTTGTTATTCTGTTCATTCCGCGTTTTTTTTATCCACTCCTGCAAGGTATAGGATGCTGTCCAACCCTTGCAGAGTTGTTATTCTGCTCATTCCCCCCGCAAAGCATAGGATGCTGTCCAACCTTTGCGGGATATCAGGAGTCTGTCCTTCCCTTGTGATGATAGGATTCTGTCCTCTTGTGTCGAAAATCAAAAAACATCTGAAAAATCAAAAATCTCAAAAATCTCGAGTCATTAGAGTGTAGTTAGGAAAATCTAGTCCGAACTACGGATGGCTTGATCCCTAGCTGAGGGGTACGTAGGCAGCTCAGGCGTGCTGCTGGCATCCTGAGTCCAGTCACCCTTTCTTTTTATACTATTTTCACACACCATTTTTGTAAATATTTCCACAACTTCACAACTTTCACAAATTTCAAAAACTTCCATAAGCTTTCAAATCTTCCCTAGATACAAAAATTCTTCAAGATAACCTTGCAAACAATTTTCAAAAGATCTTCCTGATCTTTTGGGGTGTCTTAGAGTTAGGAGTCTGTCCTGGGCGTTTGGGGTGTCTTAGAGTTAGGAGTTTGTCCTGATCTTGTGGATTTGTCATGTCTGGTCGTGTGAGTGTCCCTAGAGTTAGGAGGCCTCAGGTCGTGGTCGGTTAGACACTTAGTCGAGCCGATGGCTAGACTAGAACGCGCTTAGATAGCCCACGGTTTTCCTTAGGATGCACAGCCTAGTCGCACATAGGGTGTAGGGTCCACTTGCATTAGTTAGGGCATATAGGGAGTCCTAAAAATTACCATTCACTTGAACTTAAGTAATGGCGCAAGACGCTTTAAAAACTAGTCAGGTCTAGTTGATCGAGTCTAGGATAGCGGTCTCAGAAGGTTAGGCATTGTAGTTTAGCATAGGTCGCCGAACTACGTTGGCTCTGATTCTTCCCGAGGCCGGGATACGTAGTGCAGCTAAGATGGATGGCCATCTTGGTCCGAGTCAATTATCGCATTAGAGTCTAGGGTTTGTCATATTGTGTGTTTTGCTGTGTTTTCTTACTTTCATGTACAGATCCTATACTTTTAGCTGTAGCATGCATGTGTTTGTCCACCAGAACATAGACACCAATTAGGCATGACACTCATAACCTAGCTATTCTTAGGTGTCATATCTTTCATTTCTTTTGTGTGTGCTTCTCATTCATCTCCGAGATATGCATGATTAGCTAGACGTTATCTCGGGGATATTCGTTCCCATTTCACATGATATTTACCCAAAACTCTTCAAAGTTAATAATAAATGACATAAGAGACCAGGTGCTCGCACTTGGGCGAACCGAGGGCGCCTAATCCCTTCCCCATTCGTCATCAGGCACGGACCTTTTATATCTCTGGTTATCTGTTGCGACAGAGCACAGCATGGGATCCAGGGCCCACTTCCTTGGATGGCGACTCTTTCTTTGTTTAAGGTGCGTCTCGAATCCGGGCTGGTCCCCGAATCGAGAGGTATCTCACTTCACATCGCCGCTCATGCTGTGAGGGGCACTCTTTCGAGAGTTCCTTGGCGGAGCTCTCCTTCACGTGGATGATCTCGAGACTCGCGTGGGGGCCCGTCCCCCCGCCTCTCTCGGGTCGGGTTCCACAAGGTTGTATCTGTAACACTCTTGATATTTTATCTATCAAGGCACACTCTCTTGGACCCCCCAAATTGATAATTTTAATGTCCAAGAGAGAACCTAAAAGGATTGCAAAAGAAACCCTGAAAAATTACTAAGAAACACAATTTTTGCAATCGGCGGTCGACTGACCTTACCACCCTGGTTGACCGACCCCCTATTGAGGTGAAATAGAAAACTCATCAAAAACCATCTCGTGGGCGATCGACCCTCACACGGGCGACCAACCCGGTCGACCGCGACACCTCGGTCGACCGAGATAGTTTGAAATTCATTTTTAAAATCTGACCAGCGCATAGCCCGCTGGCGACCGCCACACCCTCGGTCAACCACGACCACTTGAAAATAGATCCGTTGGGGCTTTATGTACTGTTTTCAAACTGACCCAGTTTTTACTGTTTTGCCCTCCAACGGCTATATTCTTTCAAAGGCTATAAAAAGGAGATTCTAGCTCCATTTTAACTTGATGAAATCATTCAAAAATAGCCTAACACCCATTAACGTATTGGTTTATCTTTTGGATTTTCAAACCTCTCACCAAACACTTGTGCATTAATTTTGATCACATTCAAAGTGTTGATTTAGGATCTTTGTTTATATCTTTGAGAGAGAGTTTTTTAGTGAGCTTGATTGTATTATTTGCCTATCTAGAGGCTTGAGAGTGCTTAAACTTCTTCCATTATTCATTATACTCATGAAGAGGAGCTTTTCCCTTTGAGACGGTTTACGAAGAGGGATCACTACCTTGGAGGCGGTTCGCGAAGAGGAGTGATTTCCTTGGAGGTGGTTTTGTGAAGATGGGTTGTTCCTTGGAGGCGGTTTGTATAAAGGAGGTTTGTCCCTTGAAAGAGTCAAGTTGTAAAGCTCGAAGATTCGGCGTGCGGAATCTCAAATAGTGAAAGAAAATCTCAAGAAAAGACCAAGTACTTGGATAGTGGAGTAGGTCTGGTTATGACTGAACCACTATACATGATTGCGTCGTCTCCTATCATCTTCCTCCTTCATATGGTGATTGGTAATAGATTGTGATATTAAATAACCGCAAGTGCATGGATCATATGCAGTCACGGGTCGATCTCAGGGAAGAGGATGTAGACTTTCTATCTTTATAATATTTAGAAAATAAAAGTATAAAAAGTTATTGCCTGGCATGGGTTTCAGGATTTCCATGGATTTACCTCAGAGCCAACGACTTACTATAAATTTACTCCTTAAACAAAACAAAGATCGAAACTAACTTTAACTTGATTATTACTTTATTTTCTATATCTATGCAAAGTGAACCAAAGATTTAATGATTCTATTAAGTATCTACTAAATAAGAAAAAACCAGTTCTAATTAATGAGAGAAATTAGTTATACAAACAAATTAAAACTATTCTAATTAGAAAATAAAATAAAAACTAAAATCTGAATTTTAGAATCTGGAATTAAAAACATTGTTTACTAAAATAGTCATATCTCACTCATCTGAACTCAGATTTTAACCCTTGAGTACTCATGTCGAAGGATTGTGAAAGATCTACAACTTTTATGTTTATGATTTGTTCTGATTTAGTCGTTTACTATCCAAAATCGGCTTCGACAATTGACTAACAGCATTAAAACAGAAAAATCAGATTTGAAATCAAATCTTGAAACCTAGAATTAAAAGACAACTAAAACCAAGATTTGTTTAAGAGATAAACGATAGATTAAAAACTTACTTAGGGGCTAGAATCCACATGGTTCCGGTTGGGATAATTGATTAAACCAAAATTTTGCTTTAACTCATTATATAATTGATAAACAAGGTCTATGGAAAATAAGATCAAAAGATGTCATTTTCCATGAGTTGTTATCGATTATCTAACAAGTTTTAAAGAATATATAGAGGTATATAATTTACTTCATCAACAATTAATCATACGAACGGAGAAAGCCGATGGCATGAATGATTGGGATAGAGCAATTATACAACCTATATATAAGTACGTTATAATTGCATCATAAAAGAGTTTTAATCAAAATTCTTTCCCCTTCCCCATGGTTTCATCTAAACCCCAAGTAAGTGGGTTTAGTTGTTCATGGCGAAGGAAAAAATAAAAGGGATAGAAAATAAAAGCGATGCCATATGAGTACTTGAAAGGAAAAATAAAAGAAAAATAAACAACTTCTCCACTATTTTAGGATAAACTAGAGTTATACATCAAATTGGAAGTAGAAATAAAGAAAATAAAATAAAAGAAACACTTATTCTTTTTCTTCTCCTTCAAACATTGGTTGAAGCTTCCTTCTTCAATGCCTTGATGTCACCTTGAGCCTTGAATGATGGTGGATTGGTTCTTGGTTGAGAGAGAAAAGAAAGAGAACTTGAAAAAGATGCAAGAGAGAATACGATAGTAAAAGCTTGAGAGTGGTAGAGAGAAAGAGAGAGTAGAGAATGTCTTTTTTTTCTCAATATGTAGCTTTCTTCCCCTTCTAATTTCAACCTAGAAAGAAGTTCACAAACTTGGCAAGTGTCTTTCATTTTTGGAAAATCACCACCTGTAGTTGGAAGTTTTTGAAATTGCAGTATTTGTTGGTAACTGCAAACTTCCTCTTTTCTTTCTTCATAATTTTAGCAACCTTGCACTCATTTTTGGTAACTTGGGCAACTTTTGTTGACTTTTTCCTCTTCTCTTACGTAGAAATGGGTGGGATTTTGGCAACTTTCTCTCCTTCTTCATGGTGGGGCCCACCTATATTAAATATTCAAACAAGTAAAACAAGTTAGTAAGTGGGTCCCATTTGCATTATATAATATATACAATACATGCTATTTTTAATTCAAAACCGTGGGCTGTATTTTGAAACTTCAAGTGGGTCCCACATGTGTTGTGCATGGCTTGCATGCCTTTTACGTGTATAGGCAAGATGCCAAAATCATTAGAGCTCTTGCTTCAAGTTTCCATACCAGCCCTTGTGGGTCCCACGTCTATATATATACGATATATATCTTATATGAGATTAGCAATTGCTATTTTCAAAGCAAAGGAAAACGTGGGCTGATTTGTCAAGAATGAAATGACATGGATTTTGTAATTTTCAAGTGGGTCCCACATAAGATGTTTAACGATTAGAAAATTGCTATTTTCTAACCCAAAATGTGAGAACCGACGTGGGCATGCATGCGTGTATAAATAACAAGATGCCAAAAGTTGGTTGCTGTGAATAGCAACCTTGTAGAAGCATCATTTTCTTATAATCCATGTCCAAGTGGATCCCACCTTTGTTGCATGAAATATTTATATATAAAAAAAACGAAGAGAGGGAAGCCTGCTGGACGTCACCCAAGTTGAAAAAATTAGATAAATATTTTAATCAAGGAATCCTCTTTTAAATTTGTCCTACTCTTCTCCCTTAAATTTGATTCTAATGTAATCATACCATAAAAGAAATTTGAATTGGAAACTTAGTAGAAAATTTAGAAATTTATATGGCCCACCATACTTTCCACTTTTTCATACTTTCTAAGAATAGAACTCACTTTTGTAATCCTCTACTGCTTTTGGCGTGAATGACATGCAGGGCATGCACCAGACACCCATACTACTAAGCAGTATCCGACTAATCTTTGATTTGCATATATCATAAACATTGATGCATATGAGTTCAAGCTTTACCTTTGATTACGTGCAATGCTTTGATTTATTAAGCTTTCTAATTGACCCATGTATGGAGTTTTCAGTCAGTTGCTCTCAAGCCAGGTGGCTTTAAGGAACTAGGCATAAAAACCCTTCAGACTTAATAGCTCAAGTAAAAAAGGCTATAAATCAAAACTATAATCAAGAAGCAAACTTTCTAAACATAATACTTTCTTTCTTCTTTCACCATACCATATAAAAAGCAAGTTTCTATTTCTATTTCTTACTCAAATCCTTCTAAAAGAAAGATTCCAAAAGAAAATAAAACTAAGAAAGGAAAGTATGCTTTCTAAACTTTTCGGATTCCAAAATTAAAATATCCACTAACTTTCTTTCTTAAAATAGGAAAACAAACTTCTTTCTAAGAATACCAAATTCTTTCTCATTTGAGAAAAATTACTAAAAATAAAAAGAAAAGAAACTTTCTAACTTTAAATTATAGAAAAGACTAGAAAATGAAAGTTTCTAAAAGGTACCCCCATACTTGAATTATGCATTGTCCTCAATGCATGTAAAGATAGAAACAAAAATAGGAGGACTAAAAATAGAAAGGAGGGTACGTACCGTATTTGTTTAGGCATGATTCGAATAGGAAGGTTCATGGAGATCCATGACCTCTTCCATATTCGGCTTTGACAACTCAATAAACGGCTTTAAACATTGACCATTAACTTTAACAATCTCACCATTGCTTAGATTTAGAACCTCAACTGCACCATGGGAGAAAACTTTATGTATAATGTATGGTCCATCCCATCGAGACCGCAACTTACCTGGAAAGATATGCAATCTTGAAATGTAGAGAAGCACTTTTTCGCCTTTTTGAAATGATTTTCTCAAAATATGTTGGTCATGAAAAGCTTTTGTCTTCTCTTTGTAGATTTTTGCATTCTCTTAGGCATCATTCCGCAGCTTTTCCAACTCGGCAAGTTGAAGTCTTCTATGATTACCTGCATCAGACAAATCAAAATTTAGTTTCTTAATAGCCCAAAAAGCTTTATATTCCAATTCAACCAGGAGGTGACAAGCTTTTCCATATACAAGGCGGTAAGGTGATTGACCAAGATCAGTCTTGAATGCCATCCTATGAGCCCACAAGGCATCCACTAATCTAATGGACCAATCCTTGCGGTTAGGATTAACCGTTTTCTCTAAGATTTGCTTTATTTGCTTATTCGAAACCTCTACTTGGCCACTCGTTTGGGGATGATAAGGGGTAGCCAACTTATGATTAATCCCATATTTCTTCATAAGGGCTTCAAAAGGTCTATTACAAAAGTGTTTACCCCTATCACTAATGATAGCACGAGGTGTACAGAAGCGCGAAAAAATATTTTCTTTAAGAAACTTGACCACCACCTTGTGGTCATTGGATTTGCAAGCAATGGCTTCAATCCATTTTGACACGTAATCTACACCTAACAAAATATATAAGTTTCCAAAAGAGTTGGGAAACGGACCCATAAAACCAATACCCCACACATCGAAGATTTCTACCACTAAGATCGAGTTGAGGGGCATCATATTTCGCTTTGTAACTCTTCCTAAGGATTGATATTACCTACAAGCTTGACAAAAATTAAAAGAATCCCTAAAGAGACTAGGCAAATAGATACCACATTGTAAAACTTTGTGCGTGGTTTTCTTTGCACTAAAGTGACCACCACAGGCATGATCATGGCAAAAAGATAGAATCGATTGGTGCTCATGATCGGGCACACATCGTCGAACAATATGATCAGAACAAGTTTTGAACAAATAAGGATCATCCCAAAAGAAATACTTTACCTGTGAGTGAAACCGGTATTTGCCTTGGTTGGACCAATGATTCGGTGTAGCACCTGTAACCAAGTAATTCACAATATCCGCATACCATGGCTCACTAGAAATAGCAAACAATTGCTCATCAGGGAAGTTTTCATTAATTGGACCTTCGTTATTCTTTGCATTAGGAAGTCGAGACAAGTGATCAGCAACCAAGTTTTCCGTACCCTTTTTGTCTCTAATCTTCAAATCAAACTCTTGAAGGAGTAAAACCCACCTAATGAGGCGAGCTTTAGCATCATTCTTTCCAACAAGACACTTGATTGCCGAATGGTCGGTATAAATTATCACATGTGACCCAATCAAGTAGGACCGAAACTTCTCTAATGCAAACACAACCGCTAAAAATTCTTTCTCGGTAGTGGTGTAGTTGAGTTGTGCATCATTGAGAGTCCTACTTGCATAATAGATTACATGCGATAATTTATTGAATCTTTGACCCAACGCGGCTCCTATTGCAAAGTCGGAAGCATCACACATAATTTCAAACAGCTCGGTCCAATTAGGTGCTTGAATGATGGGAGCCGTAGTTAGCTTATTTTTCAAACACTCAAAAGAATCGAAACATTCTTTAGAAAACTCAAATTTTTTATCTTTTGCTAACAAGTTGGTTAGAGGCCTAGAAATTTTAGAAAAATCTTTTATAAAATGCCGGTAAAAGCCCACATGGCCCAAAAATGATCGAATATCCTTCACACTTTTGGGCGGTGGAAGATGGACAATGAGGTCCACCTTGGCTTTATCTACCTTAATTCCCTCTTTAGAAATTATATGTCCTAGAACGATGCCCTCTTTTACCATAAAATGACACTTTTCCCAATTGAGGACAAGGTTCTTTTCTCTACTCCTTTCTAAGACTAATTTTAAGTGATGTAAACATTCGGCATAGGTGGAGCCATGAATAGAAAAATCATCCATAAAAACCTCTAAGAAGGTCTCCATCATGTCAGAAAAGATACTCATCATGCATCTTTGGAAAGTTGCCGGTGCATTGCATAACCCAAAAGGCATGTGTCTATAAGCAAACGTTTCAAAGGGGCATGTGAATGTCGTTTTCTCTTGATCTTTAGGAGCTATGGGAATTTGGTTATAACCGGAATATCCATCAAGAAAGCAATAATACTCGTGACCCGCTAACCTTTCTAACATTTGATCAATTAAAGGCAAAGGAAAGTGATCCTTCTAAGTAGTGGTATTAAGCTTTCGATAGTCAATACAAACCCGCCAAACCGTTTGAATGCGAGTAGGTATAAGCTCATTGGTGGTGGATTGTATAACCGTGACTCCCGACTTCTTAGGCACTACTTAGACGGGACTCACCCATTGGCTATTCGAGATGGGATAAATGATCCCATTATCTAACCATTTTATAATTTCTTTTTGGATGGCTTCCTTCATCATAGGATTAGCCCTTCTTTGAGGTTCCCTTGAAGGTTTGGAACCCTCAATGAGGTTGATGTGGTGTTGCACAATCGAATGGCTAATTCCTTTGATGTTGGCCATTGTCCAACCTATGGCTTCCTTGTTATCTTTTAGTAATTTAATGAGTTCCTCCTCTTGAGTAGAGGTTAGGTCCGCAGCAATTATTACAGGCAAAGTATAATTATCACCCAAAAAAGCATAACGTAAATGAGAAGGCAAGGGCTTCAACTCCAACTGTGAGGCTTCTTTGATTGATGACTTTGGAAGAGATGTTGCTAGTGGTCCAATGTGCTCCACGTTTTGGATGGTAAAAGCTTTGGAAAAGAAATCATTTCCATCATTTCCTAGTTCGTCCAAGCATTCTTGGAATCCTACATCAAAATTAATTTCAAAATTAGAAACAATATCGTCAGGAAAGGAATGCAACATATTGATTTCTTCATGAAAATTAGGTTGCTTACCCAATCTAAAGACATTAAAATCAACCGATGTGTTTCCAAAAGACAATTTCATTAATCCATTTATACAATTAATTAGAGCGTTGCTAGTGGTAAGGAACGGCCTACCAAGGATGATAGGAATTTGATCCTTGATATTAGCAACGGGTTCCGTGCCCAAAATCTCAAAATCCACAGGAAATAAGAAATTGCCTACTTTTACTAGGACATCCTCAACCATACCTTTTGGTGTTTTAATGGATCTATCCACCACTTGGAGTGTGACGGTGGTAGGTTTGACGTCACCTATTCCTAGTTGCTTGAAAACGAAAAGCGGTATGAGATTTACACTAGCTCCCAAATCTAACAAGGCATGATCAATTTGAGTGTTTCCAATAGTACATGATATAGTGGGACATCCCGGGTCCTTATATTTTGCTAACATTTGATGGGACAAAATAGAACTAACGTTTGCGGCCAAGAAAACTTTCTTAGGCATATTCGTTGTTCTCTTTTGTGTACATAGATCTTTCAAAACTTTAGCATATGTGGGGACTTGGGAAATCACATCAAGCAAAGGAATATTCACATGCACTTGTCTAAAAATATTCAAAACTTTATCAATTTGATTTACCTTTTTATTATTAGCAAGTCTCATTGGAAAATGAGCTTTAGGAATGAAATCTCGTGCAGGGGGAGAAGTTATCTCTTCTATACTTTCCTGTTTGGGCTCCTCTTTTGAGCCAATGGAGAGAGGTTCTTCACTTACCTCTTTTGAAAGATCTTAAGCAGTTTTAGAAGGTTCGGTGCTGACCTCCTCTTTGTGATATTCTTTTCCACTTCTAAAAGCATAAACCGTATTGCATTGATAGGGTCCTGCTGCGGCAAACTAGATTGCATGGCATTCAACTGATTCACCTGTGGTTGTTGATTCCCATTCATGGCCACATTCCTTGGGTTAGGAATGGGTTGACTTGGCATCTTTCCTTTTTTCCCTTTCACTTAGGGCCATAGCAAGTTGAGAAATTTGCTTTTCTAAGTTGTGTTGACCCGTCATGAAGGTACTCATGAGAAGCTCAATATCCTTCTCTAAAAATGCAATTCGTGCTGACTCCCCTTGTTTTTCAAAACCTGGAGGGGGCTGATTTGAAACATTATTAATCATGGGGTTTTGAAAAGTAGGAGGAGGAGGGGGTGGCCGAACAAAAGTGGGAGGGAAGGTGGGCCTAGGTTGGCCGAATTGGCCTTGGCCTTGGAAATTGGATAGCCCACCTTGACTCCATGAAAAGTTGGGATGATTTCTTTATCTCGGATTATAAGTGCTAGAATAAGGATTATAAGAATACAAAGCACTTACATTCTCATTAGAATTACCAAATTTAGCAAGAGTTGGACACTCTTCCATGACATGGTCCGTAGCTTGACACCAATTACACATGTGAACACTATGTGCAATTTGATTGACTTGTGAAGGTTCTTTGACAACTATTGCTTCTAGCCTTTTGATTAGGCTATCAAGATGGACCTCTTTAGCCACGGCACCCTCTATTGGAAATCCCTTGCTTGAAGTGGCTCTCTCACCTTCTTGAGTGGATTCCCACTCTCTTATTTTTTTTTGCTAAATCAAGTAAGAAGTTCCATACCGCGGCCTCATCCGTGAAAGATGTAAAACTGTTAGGACACATTGACTCAAGAAGTTGCTTTGTTTGGTAACCTATGCCCTCATAAATAATTTGGCATAAGTGCCACAAATGAATCTCATGGTGAGGACACTCTTGAAGGAGGTCTCTGAACCTCTCCATAAACTTAGAAAATGACTCTAATGGCTTTTGTTTGAATTGTAAAATATCATTCCTAAGCTTATTAGTTTTATGTAATGGAAAAAACATTTTTAGGAAAGCGACGACGAACTCCTCCCAAGTGGTGTTGGAGTTCGTTGGTAAGCCATAAACGGTGCCAAAAACTAGATTGTGACATTAAATAACCGCAAGTACACGGATCATATGCAGTCACGGGTCGATCTCATGGAAGAGGATGTAGACTTTCTATCTTTATAATATTTAGAAAATAAAAGTATAATAAGTTATTGCGTGGCATGAGTCTCAAGATTTTTGTGGATTTACCTCGGAGCCAACAACTTACTATAAATTTACTCCCTAAACAAAACAAAGATTGAAACTAACTTTAATTTGATTATTACTTTATTTCCTATATTTAGGCAAAGTGAACCAAAGATTTAATGATTCTATTAACTACCTACTAAATAAGAAAAATCAATTCTAATTAATGAGAGAAATCAGTTCTAATTAACAAACAAATTAAAACTATTCTAATTAGAAAATCAAAAAAACTAAAATATGAATTTTAGAATCTGGAATTAAAAACATTGTTTACTAAAACAGTCATATCTAACTCATATGAACTCGGATTTTAACTCTTGAGTACTCATTTAAAAGGATTGTGAAAGATCTACAACTTTTATGTTTATGATGTTTCCTGATTTGGTCGTTTACCTGTCCAAAATTGACTTCGAAAATTGACTAACAACATTAAAACGGAAAAATCATATTTGAAATCAAATCTTGAAACCTAGAATTAAAAGACAACTAAAATCAAGATTTGTTTAAGAGATAAACGATAGATTAAAAACTTACCTAGGGGCTGGAATCAACCATTGTTTCGGTTGGTATAATTGATTAAACAAAATTTTTGCTTTAACTCATTATATAATTGATAAACAAGGTCTATGAAAAATAAGATCGAAAGATGTCATTTTCAATGAGTTGTTATTGATTATCTAACAAGTTTTGAAGAATATATAGAGGTATATAATCTACTTCATCAACAATCAATCATACGAACGGGGAAAGCCAATGGCATGAATGATTGGGATAGAGCAATTATACAACCTACATATAAGTACGTTATAATTGCATCATAAAAGAGTTTTAATCAAAATTCTTTCCCCGTCCCCATGGTTTCATCTAAACCCCAAGTAATTTAAACCCTCAAGAAGTGTCTTTCATTTTTGGAAAATCACCACTTGTAGTTGGAAGTTTTTGAAATTGCAGTATTTGTTGGTAATTGCAAACTTCCGCTTTTTTTTCTTCATAATTTCAGCAACCTTGCACTCATTTTTGGTAACTTGGGCAACTTTTGTTGGCTTTTTCCTCTTTTCTTACGTAGAAATGGGTGGGATTTTGACAACTTTCTCTCCTTCATGGTGGGCCCCACCTATATTAAATATTCAAACAAGTAAAACAAGTTAGTTAGTGGTTCCCATTTGCATTATATAATATATACAATACATGCTTTTTTTGAATTCAAAACAGTGGGCTGTATTTTGAAACTTCAAGTGGGTCCAACATGTGTTGTACATGGCTTGCATGCCTTTTACGTGTATAGGCAAGATGCCAAAATCAGTAGAGTTCTTGCTTCAAGTGTCCATACCAGCCCTTGTGGGTCCCACATCTATATATATGATATATACTTTATATGAGATTAGCAATTGCTATTTTCAAAGCAAAGGAAAACGTGGGCTGATTTGTCAAGAACGAAATTACATGGATTTTGTAATTTCCAAGTGGGTCCCACGTAAGATGTTTAGCAATTAGAAAATTGCTATTTTCTAACCCAAAATGTGAGAACCGACGTGGGCATGCATGCGTGTATAAATAACAAGATGCCAAAAGTTGGTTGCTGTGGATAGCAACCTTGTAGAAGCATCCTTTTCATATAATCAAGTCCAAGTGGGTCCCACCTTTGTTGCATGAAATATTTATATATATAAAAAAAAATGAAGAGAGGGAAGCATGCTGGACGTCACCCACTTGCTTATTTGGAATGAGAGTAGCTCTCTTTTGCCATTATAAAGGAGGTTTAAATGGCAAAACTACCCCCCATGCACAACACATATAAGTGGTGTCATTTTAAGAGATGATCTCAACCGTCCACGAATGGTAGATCACAACATAAATTGGTTATGCCCAAAATTATTCTCATGGACTGTTTCGAACCATCCTCTAAGTGGCTGCAATCTAAATTAGTTGCGGCCCTTTTGTAATTTCCGTGGGATGATCAGAACCATCCAACTGTTCGGTTGTATTGTAACTTGATGACGACCCTTAAATCATTTCCCCAAGCTAATCCAGGCCATTCAATTTAATGGGCCAAAACCGTAGGTTGAGCTCCCCATTTGCCGTCTCCAAACTATTTTTTTTCTCGACATAAATTGGATGCACCCATATTTCTATGATATGATCTGAGTCGTCCAACTTATGGGCTGCAATTAAATTGATCCTAGCTATCACAAATAAGTGTAATTATGTAGTTCCTGATGAGGCTGATAGGATAACTGATATGGGTTTCAAACCACAGATTGTTGGGGTGTTGATTGCGATGCCTTCGAGCAATTTGAAACTTGAGAATGAAGATGTAGAGCTCTATGAGAAATGGTAAATCATGCCATAGCCGCCTTGTACAAATGATAGCTTTCATTAAGAAGGGCTGTTCCCACATACGTCAATAAGACAATCCAAGCCATTCATCTTATGAATCAACACTTGAATTTTCAAAGAGCGAAACAGTGCATTTTAACCGCCAAAATCATCTATGAGCTCCATTTTTCTCGAAATTAAAAAATACACCTGAAACACCAAAAACAAGGAAAATACATCAAGTAGCACTGTTTTAAGTATAAAATATGCATGCTTTACTACTTAATATTCACACATTTTATGTGTTCGTCAGTAATATTTAAACCCTTCATTTATATTTATGCTCCATTAAACAAGGGTTAGATCTATAATTGTAATTGTTAAAAAATAAGTTTTAACATTGCACTTAATTAGGGAAAAATTTGTAATTACCCAATTCCCCCCTTCTTGTGTTGCTTATTAGGATTTCAATTGGTATCAGAACTAAAGGCTCTTATGAAAACCTTCAAGAGTAAAAGATCCCAGGCAACTAATGGAATCTAGACTATCTATGTTTGATGGTTCGGATTATGGATCTTGGTCGATCCGGATGATGACCTATATTAAAAGTGTAGAATTTGATGTGTGGCAAACCATAGAAAATTGACTTATTTTTCCTAATACTAGAAAATTCACTGAAAAAGACACCAAAGAATTTATTTTACACTCAAAAGCTCTAATTGCATTGTGTTGTGCCTTAAGCACCAATGTTTATGATATTTTAATATCATGTAAAAGCGCTAAGGAATTTTGGAATAAGCTTAAAGAAATTATGACAATTACAATATTTGCAAAGTTGTCTCACCCATCGCTAAAATTGGTGTACAAGAATGTGAGCAATTCAAAACAAAATATTGAGAGATTAATAAGGAGTTAATGGAAAGAAACAAAAAAGACTTGTTGATTAAAAAGTCCGTTGACTCCATGATGTGTAAAATTAAGACCTTAGAAGAAAATTTAGAAGAACTCAAGATAAAAGAGATCAAATTACTTGAGTTAAACAAAGGTCTATTAAATATAAATCATGAACTTAATGAAAAATACAAATACTTAAGAAAAGATGAAGAAGAGTTGAGAACTAACTCATCTCAAGAAATTGAACATCTAGAAGATAAGCTAGAAGAGATGAAGTTAGAAAAGGAAGAACTTAGGCTAGAAAACATCAAGCTACAAGAAGAGAACAAAAACATGTGTAACTATAATTACTCTTGTAGTTTACATCATCTCTCTACCCATGTGTAGATACCCCCATTTTGTTACACTTTAAAAAGTAAAAGATTCGGTAATTTGTTAAGTCTCGAGTCCATATTTCGCAATAGATTAGGCATCTATGCATTTTATGGTAGATTTTATCTCATTTTAGGTGTTTGGAAATTGATTCACAATCCTACAGGTTTCTAGGGTGTTCCAATGGTATATGAAAGATGAAAGTTAAAGTTTTCAAGTAAGTGAAAAAACTTGCTATTTTTAGAATTTTCAGGGTTACCCTCATTTTTGCCTATTTTTGCACTACAGGGGTATTTTGGTCATTTTCAATATGTTTCATTTGACCTCTAGGGTGTGTCTAAGGAATCTTAGATCATTTCATGAATTTTGGAAAGCCTGCTAAATTTAGAGTTTCCCAGGGGTTTCGTGTGACTTGGAAATTTTATGTGTCAAGGGCATTTTGGGTATTTTCAGGGGGTACCAAATGATCCTGTTTGATATTGCCCAACAAAAGGACTCAATTTTAAAAGTTTCTATTTCTGAAGTTTGACCACAAAGACTTTCTATTTTTAACTTTCCCCTTTAGGGGTGAACCAATTTAAGGGTATTTTGGTCGCATTTGGATGTGTAATGGTCGAATAGGGGTATTTTGGTCCGAAAAATTATTTTTTCTAAAGGGGATGGTTCGACCATATGTCGATGGTGCACCATAAATGTCATATGGGTTGGGTTCATCAATAAAAATTTTAAATTTAAAGGATTTTATTCAATTTTCATTAAAAAGGAACCCAAAATACATGTAATAAGGCCCATTGGGCTAAAGCCCACAAGGTGGGGGTCCATGTGGACCCATCCATGTGGGTCGGCCACATAAATGGGTACCCCACATGAGGAGGCCACATGCAAAAACGTCCAACATGGGATGAGGTGGTTGGTGACATCATATTTGTTTTGAAAAAATAATAAAGAAAATGAAGAGTTATAATTAGAAAGGGCTTGTATGATCAGGTTACTAAAACGACCATAACTTTTTACTTTCGCATCCAAAAAATTTGTAGTTATACTTGTTTCAAACGTCTCAAAAAGATATTCAACTTTCTAGCTTATGACTTTTCCTGAATCAGCATCTAAATTAGTCAAAAATGAGCTCAAACGTCGGGCAGCCCTTTTTGGACGAAAATCATTCATAAAAGCTAGTTTCCTATATGAGAAGGCTTCTAGATTAATCTTGAAGGATCTCCATTTTGTAATTTAGCATTGTTTAGCTTACAAGAAATAAGGTTTAGAAATAAGTTCAATATGAAAATCAAAGAATGAGAAAGTCAAAGCACAAATTGGAAACTAACTAAAGGTAGGAGTCCTCACATTGGAAACTTCCAAATCCAATCTAACCCTAATTTTTTCTATAAAAACAAAGCAAGCACAACCTTTGGCTGCTCTCTAGAAATTTTTGTCCCTCTCTCTCCTCCATCTTGGAATTTGTTCCATTGTTTTGTGTGCTTTGGTGTTCATCTCTATCACTTGGTTCTACACAAAGTGCTTTCATATATTCAACATATTCAACATTGTAGGTTATTCGGGATTTTCTTTGCGATTAAAAGGGTAAGTCAAAGCGTATATCTAAGGCTTACCTACCTTAGAGACAGTGAGAGCTAGCAAGGTTGGTCTTCCAAAATCCTCTTTCATGTAGTTTAAACTAGAACCATGCTAGGAGTGAATTTGTTATTTTCTTTGAAAATCTATGAAAATGAAAGTGTTTGCATGTGAAATTTTGAGGAGATGAGATCAGGTTTAGGTTATTTCATAATCTAAGATTTCTCTTGAAAAATCTATTTTTTAATATTAAAATCCAATTTTTGAAATTAAGAGGGTTTAAATCCACTTTACAAAGCAACTCTAATAAGCATTTAAAATTTCTTAAAATTTTCAATCTTCGAATCTTTTGTGTATTAAAAAGCATAGAAATCTAGAATTTCCTGAAACTTTGACTTCGTTTTAACCACGATTTGACCTTTTGAACTTTATCCTTAAAGGGATAAAATTCCAAAGATTGAATTTAAAAAGATGTCAAAACGGATAAAAAATCAATAAAAATTTAAACATAATCGACTTTTAAGGTTTTGGAACAGTACAAATATTTTGAAGAATTTTGGATTTAATATAAGGGGCTTAAAAATTTATTTAATCCTAGGGGTATTTTTGGATTCGAAAAATATATAGAGTTTTCAGGGATGAAATTTGGATAAGAAGTAACTAAGACTTAATCTAATCTCCTGTGATTTTTTCAAGATTTTTGGTTGTTGTTAGATACTTGTTTATGATTTTTTATGCCAAATCAAGTATGCCATATTAAATCGGAAAAAATAGTAAATTGCAATGAACAATTCTGGAAATATTTTATTGAGAGTTACTGCTGGAGTTATATGTTTTTAGGAAGTTTGGATTAATTTGGATCAGATTTACTATGTGTTTCTTTGTAAATTCATAATCTGGACAGATACTTTTAAAAGAGAAAATTGATAGTAAATCATCTTTAAAATTCATGAAACTTTTACAGTAATCCTCTCTAGTCTAGACCAATCATTTTTAAAAAGTTGAACATATTTAGATTAGATTTGCTATGAGTTACTGTGTAAATCTATAATCTGGACAGAACTCTTCAACATTGGACAATTGATAGTAAAACATATTTGTAATCCATGAAAATTTTACAGTGATCTTCTCTGGTCAAGAGAAAGCTACTGTAAAACTTCCAGCTTAATCTGAATAGAATTGCTATAAGTTGATGTGTAAATCTCTAATCTGTACTGAGTTTCTTTAAAATACTTAAGAAAATCAAAATAAATTCGAATTGCTATCAAAATTTCCCAAAAAAATTCTAATGCTCTATCATGTATTCAATCTTTAAACTATTGAAATAGAAATTTTAGCAGTTATTGATTTCCTTTGCTAATTTGCAATGCTATGATAGTTTAATCGCCAAGATTGCGTTCATAATCGTATCTTAATTGCGATCAATCCTTAATAATTTGAGCATTTAAATTATAGTATGTTGTTGGCTCCGAGGTCCACTGTCTACTTAAATCCTGAGAAATATGCCAGGCAATAACATACTATAACTTACGTGTTAAATTATGTAAGGGTGGAAAGCACGATTCCCTTCTATGAATGCAACTCAAGGCAGAAACTTGCCAATAATAGAGCTTTTGGTATTCCTTAGATGTTAGGAATCAAAAATCTTTGAAAAATTAAAAATCATTAACTTAATAATTAAGATCATTTGATCGATGCTTTTGGAACCGTTGGATAACGGTATCTCTTCGTAGGGACCTTTAAAACAAACTAGGAACACTTATGTCACGTTCTAGATTTTAGGATGTCTTAAAGAGATAGGGAGTCCAGCCTCATCACTACCAATTACTATTATTAGTAATTGAGTCACAGATCTAGTTACACTAGTTACCTCTCTTTCCCATAGGACGAGCCTAGTTACCTAGGATGTAGGTTCACCTACATTAGTCTAAGGGATGTCCTGCACTTAGATAGGACCATATAGCATCTTAGATGGAGTTCTAGGATAATAAAATCTACCAAACTTGAACTAAATAATCTCTCGTAAATTGTTGAAACAATCCTTCCAGTCTAGATTGGTGTCCTAAATGTCTTAGGCATGTAGCTTAGTTCAGGCACCGAACTACGATCGACTCTGATTCCAGTGAGGCTTGGATACATAGGCAGCTTTGGATGCTTTGAAAGGCATACCGAGCACGAGTCGGCCCACCACAAATGGTGGGGTTTTGTATATTAGTTTTTTTTTTAATTCTTAACTAAATTAATTAAAATATATAGGATTTTTCTCAAATTAGAATTTTAGGAGATCATTCACTTAGTTTGAATCCAAACAAATTAAGAAAATCAAGATACACATTAGGATTATACATTGAAATTAGATTTTAGGATGCATGTCACATAGTTCGCACATTGTAGACACCCCCATTTTGCTATACTTTAAAAAGTAAAATATTTGGTAGTTTGTCAAGTTTCGAGTCCGTATTCCCTAGGATTAAGCATCTGTGCATTTTAGGGCAGATTTTGCATCGTTGAAGGAATTCTGAAGTTGATTCGCGATCCTAAAGGTTTCTAGGGTGTTCCAATGGTATCTAGAAGATGAAAATTCAAGTTTCCAACCAACTGAAAAAAACCTATTATTTTTAGAATTTTTGGGGTTTCCCTCATTTTGCCCATTTTTACACTACAGGGGTATTTTGGACATTCCCGATGTGTCTCATTTGACCCCCGAGTTATATTTGAGAAATCTTGAGTGATTTTACAAATTTTGAAAAAGCTGCTATTTTTAGAAACTCATGGGGCTTCCACATTTTCACAATCTTATGGATATTTCAATCATTTCTCATATATCCAAAACCATCTCGAGGGTACGGCTCATGGATTATGAGTAATTTTGTAAGATTTGGGAAACCTGCTAAATTTAGATTTCTCAAGATTTTCTCTTAGTCTTGTAATTCGGGGGTATTTTAGACATTTCCAACATATCATATTTGGTCCCTAAGTTGTGTCTAAGAAATTTTGAGTCCGTTCATAAATTTTCAGAAATCTGTTATTTTTGGAATTTCTCAGGGTTTTCCCCAGTCTCTCCAAATTCTAGCACATCGGGGTAATTTTGTCTTTTCCTGTGTAATTCTTTTGATCACCGAAATATGTCTGAGAGATTATGAATGATTTCCTGAATTTTGGAAAACCTGCTAAATTTAGAATTTCTCAGGGGTTTCGCTTAATTTGGAAATTCTAAGTGTTGAGGGCATTTTGAGTATTTTCAGGGGATACCAAATGATCCTGTTTAATATTGCTCACCGAAAGGACCCAATTTTAAAAGTTTCTAGTTTTGAAGTTTGACCACAAAGACTTTTAATTTTTAATTTTTCCCTTTAGGTGTGAACCAATCTGAGGATATTTTGGTCGCATTTGGATGTCTACCAATTAAATAGGGGCATTTTGGTCCGAAAAGTTGTTTTCCAAAAAAGATGGTCCGATCATGTGTGAGGGATGCACCATAAATGGGTTGGGTCCATATATAGAATGTTGAATTTAGAAAGATTTTGTTGAATTTTTACGGAAAAACCCGAAACCCGTATGAAATGGTCCATTGGGCTAAATCCCGCAAAGATGGAGCTCAGGTGGGTTCACCCATATGGGTCAACCACCATGGTGGGCGCCTCACATGGCTGACCCACATGAGTTGAGCACCTAACCTTGATGATGTCACAATGGTGACATCATATTTGTTAAAAGAAAAATAAAAAGAATAAAAAAAGAAAAGAAGGAAAGAAGGAAAAGATGAATGATTGCTTAAAAATGTTTCTTCCAAAGAAGCAATGTGGAATGAGAATAGCATGTCTTGATTGACAAGAAATTAAGATTGGAATCAAATCCAATTTGGAAACAAGAAGGAAAGAAAGCAAGAGGGGAAAATTGGAAACAAGCAAAAAATGAGAGCTCTCACATTGGAAACTACTATTTCTCTCTTAAACCTAGCATTTTTGTATAAAAATCAAAGCAAACAATCATAGGAAGGATTAGAAAAAAATCTAAATTCGTTAATTTTCTCTCTCCTCCCAAGAAAAAAAAAAAACCTATTTTCTCTTGAAATGTGTTCATATCTCTCAAGGGTTCTTCACAAAAGGGATTCTTGAAATTCATTTTCTTCTTCAACAAATCACACATCAAGGATCTTTGGGGTGTTCTTTGGGTCTTCTTCATCATATAAAAGGGTGCGACAAAGCGTATACCTCGGATCTACGCACCCTAGAGACAAGGAGCGCGATCAACGGTAGGATCTTTATCTTTGTAATATCAAAAGTAAAAAAACATGCTGGGGTTTTACTTTGATAGATCAAATCAATGAATTTTTCCTTGAAATTCCAGTATGTTATAATATAGCTTATAAGTTTTCAAAATTCAAAATTTCACCAAAAAAATAAATTTTCTCCATTTAATAATGATTTTCTTTCGTTTTTATTCAATATGGATTTAAAGCGGATTATCAAAGCAAGTATTTGAAAACGTGGGTTTCTTTAAAAACTGATTTTTTTGGCATTTCTTTAAAATAAAATACTACTGGAAACTTAATTTCTAATCGCGGTTTGGCCGTTTTAATTTTCATTCTAGTTTTCAAAAAATAACCCCGAAAGGGGTTATTTCTTGATGAACAAATCTAAAAGTATATCAAACCATGTCCAAAATTTGTGAAATCGTTTTTCCAAACCAATTTTATTGTTTTCAGAACACTAAAAAATATTTGGATTTTTTTGAATTTGTTTAATCTAGTTTTAAATTATTTTACATTTCGGCCATTTTTAATAAATATCAAAATATTTTAAAAATTGATGAAACTCTCCAGAATTAATGTTGAATATCAAATTGAATTTCCCATGAAATTTGTTTTTCGAAAAAAAGTTTTTTTATTTGTTTTCTAATCGCTTCTTCGTTTTACGTGTTGTAATTCTTTTTCGTATTAAATTAGTAAATTTTTGAAATTGTTCTTTACAAACCAGTAACTTAGGTTATTGGAATGTTAGATAAAATTTTCAATTGGTTTTGCAAAGTTTTATTATGGTTTTGTAATTTATTTTAATAAATGGGTTTCAATTCCTAAGAACCAAATTCCCCTTTTTAATTTAAAAATCGATTTTATAGGGGAGATTTAATTTTTAAGTTTTGAAATTTTGATAGAAAATTTTATAATCTATTATATATCTACTGGATTTTTTTATTTGATTTTAGGATACTATTAGGTTTGCTTTTTAAGTAATTCTTTGGTTTCATTCGATTTTTGTGTGAATTTCAATTGACATCAAATCATAATAAAAGTTCATGAAAGTCGTACAGTAGTCTAATCTCATGATTATATTTACTCTATGAAAGTTTGGATTAATTTGAAATTTATATGCTATAAGTTACTGTGTTAATCTATGAACTGATTTGAATTTTGAGAAATTGAAAATTGACACAAAGCTTAATGAAAATTCATATAATTTTTCTAGTAAGCTATAATAATCTAGATCTCTATTCTATGAAAGTTTGGATAAATTTGAAATTGATATGCTATAAGTTGTTGTGTTAATCTATAATCTGATTTAAAATTTGAAAAATCAGAAATTGATATCAAATCTTAATGATAATTCATGAAAATTTTCCAGTAAGCCACAATCATCCATATCTTGTTACTGGAAAAGTTTCAACTGATTTGGGGTTTGATTGTTTAGGGGTTCTGTTTAATCCTAGTAATCTGGTCTTAATGTTAATAAATCATAATTTAATAGCAAATCAGCACAAAAGTCAGTAAAAACTTCCAACAAATCTTAACTTTACATCATGAATTTAATCCCTAACTTGTTTGAAACAGAAATCAGAAACCTTAGGGTTCATAGATCTCCATTGTAAATTCGCTATACCGCGATAGTCCAACTGCCGAGATCGCAACCGTAATCGTATACTAATTGCGATTAATCCTGCATAATTGAAGTGCGTAAATTATAGTATGATATTGGTTCAGAGGTCCACTGTCCACAGAAATCCTGAGAAATATGCCAGGCAATAAGATACTATAATTTACGTGCTAAATTATACAAGGGTTGAGAGCATGATTCCTATCCATGGTTGCGATTCGAGGCCGAAACTTGCGAACCAAAGAGCCTTTGGTATTCCTTAGATGTTTAGGAATAAAAAATCCTCAAAAATAAAAAATCATTAAGTTCAACAAATCAAATTAACTCGATCCGCATCTTAGGAGCCGTTGGATTACGGTCTCCTATCGTAGGAACCTTTAGGGCCCCTTAGGAACACTTACGTCACGTTGTGTCCTAGATTTTAGGGAGTCTCAGAGTTAGGAGTCCAGCCTCATCACAGCCGTTTGCTATGGATAGCAACCGTGCCATAGATCTAGTTACACTAGTCACTCAATTTTTCCCTAGGACAAACCTAGTTATCTAGGATGTAGGTTAACCTGCATTAGTCTAAGGGACGACTTGCACTTAGATATGATCATATTGTATCTTTATGTTTGTAAGGTCAAACAAGTTTGTTTGGATAAGAAAAGATACACTCCCAAGAACAACTTGAATGGACCTAAGGTAATGTGGGTTCCAAAGTCCCCTACTCAAAATATTCTTTGAAGATCTTAATCTTAGGGGCCATGCTTAATCGTAATATTATATACATTCTCTCTAGATACTTCATTTCTATGTGTTAATCATTGTATCTAGATTATATGAGCTTAACTGACATATTCTTTCATATTTGAACTTAGATGCATATATCTATGTATTCATAATGTGAATGTATCTATGTATCTATGTATTCATAATGTGAATGTATCTATGTTCACAGAGCTTAAATGATCAAATCATATACAAGTTATAGTCTATGAAGAAATCTAGAAAACATTTATTCTAAACTATTATCGTGCTATAATGAACATCTTGTTGAAAAATTCCTAAGTGCAAAATCACATCACTATGCACTTAACATCCACAATTAGAGAACTTATCATATTGATAATTTGCTAGAAATAGGTCAAATACATTTCACACACTCCATCTAGGAAAAAACAAACAAAGAACATCCACATAGGACTACAAAGGAAATTCATGTCACTCCAACCACATAGGCCAAAATAGAAGAAAAATAGAAATGACTTTTTAGACACCTTCAAACAACTCATGGAACAAACTTACAAGTTTATTATAATCCCATGAAAAAGGAAAAAATAGGAGAAAAATAAATAAATCACAAATTCCCACGAAAAATATCAAGAAAGTGAAAACAGGGGAGTGACGATCAACCGAATCTCGGCAGGCGACCGCGGTAGCTTAGTAAAGGAAAAATAAAAAGATCCAACAAGGGTTCGGTGGTCGATCGACCCTACGGCGGGCGATCGCGAAAGGTCAAGAGGCGAAAAAATAAAAAGGACCAGGAGGATCGTGGCGGGCGACCACGAGACCCCGGTCGACTGTGAGCATTGGTGTAGACACCCAATTTTGTCAAGGCGGTACTAATGATAGGTGTCGCGAGGAAGAACCGTATGACAAGTCCCAGAGCACCAGTTCGGTTTCTCTCTATCTCTCTTTAGGGTATTTTGCAAAAGGAAATGATTTTTGAAAACCGTGTTATCTTAGAAATGCAACCGGAAAGGCTGCTTTTACACATCACCCGCCTTTTTTGGCTACCGAAAAGACTTACACAGCACCGGCCTTTTACGGCATAAACCGGTAAGCCTGTTGTCACACGACATTTCAACCAGTAAGTTAACTTTGAGTTAAAAACTTTCATTTTTACCCAAAGGTCACTTCGTTTCTCGAAAACAAGCGATATTAGATTCATTGGAAAGTCCTCAGAACGAGGAATCCAATGGATCTGACCGCGCGTGGTTTAGAATTCAATCGGAGAAGTTACTGTAGACACCCAATTTTGTCAAGGGGGTACTAATGATAGGTGTCACGAGGAAGAACCTTATGATGAGTCCCAGAGCACCAGTTCGGTTTCTCTCAATCTCTCTTTAGGGTATTTTCGAAAAGAAATGATTTTCGAAAGCCGTTTTTTACAACCGAAAAACCTAGTTTTACACAACACCTGCCTTTTCGGCAACCAAAAGCCTGTTTTTACACAACACCAGCCTTTTACGGCCTAAATCGGTAAGCCCTTTTTTCACACGACATTTTAATCGATAAGTTAACTTTGGGTCAGAAATTTTATTTTTACCCAAAGGACACTTCGTTTCCCGAAAGCAAGCGATATTATTCATTGGAAAGTCCATAGAATGAGGAATCCAACGGATCTGACCGCGTGTGAATCAGAATTCAATCGGAGGAGTTACAGACATTCGAAACTCATTGGTAAAAGATGAAAAATCACAGTTTTCGAGATGAGGAAAAAGACGAACCATCTCGCCTTTCAAAATATGATGTCACCCAAGTGATGTCACCTGGGTGACACCAAACTTTGGTCGAAATTACCAAATTTTACCCCTCCCCAAAACTATAAATAGGGGGGGGTTAAGGTGAAAGTAAGTTTTTGGTTGGTTTATCTCTCCTCTGTCCTCTCTTGTTTTATTTAAAAAAAACCCTGGTTTTTTCCCTCTAGCCAATCCAATCCAAACCCTTGCAGAAATTTCAGAAAAAACCCTAGTTTACTTGTTTCTAGAAGAGAGAAAGTAGAGAAACTCTAGGTAGCTCACACTGGGCATCGACATTCTGCTGAAATTCTGAAGGTTCGGAGTGACATCCTTTAAATACCGCCGTTATTCAGTCAAATTTCACAGAGCTACGAGATATTTCTTCAATAAATAGCGCCGTTGTTCTGTCGAGATCTCGGCAAAACTGAAGACCCTTTGTCAACACAGCGCAGTTGCGCCGCCGAATTTCAGAGAACGCGAGGCCCTATTATCTCAATTGCGCCATTGTTCTGTCGAAATCTCAGCAATCCCGAAGTCCCTTCAACCAAACAGCACCGTTACGCCCCCGAGTTCTCCGCAGATTCTGGTAAAATCACTTTTATTCCAGCTTTCTGCACCGTCTTTTTCCATTTGATTTCATTTCCAGCTTTCCGTCTGCAAAGCTAAAGATAGGAAGCGGTGTTGTCTTGATTGTGGTCAGCTCAAAGATCTCTAAGAGACTCATTTACAGCATACGATCAGAATCAGGATATCAATCGCCTCTTGTAATCTTTCTTTGCATTTTCTTTTAATTTCTACAATTTCCTTTACAAAGTAAGGTACGAGATGGTGACATCATAAGATCTCCGTCTTTATTTGCCACTAGAACTTATGATATAAATCCCTCTACCTTTCTTTTACTTTCTGCAATTTCCTTTACAAAGCAAGGTACGAGGTGGTGACATCATAAGATCTCCGGCTCTATTTGCCCCAAGAACTTATGATATAAATCCCTCTGCCGTTCTTTTACTTTCTGCAATTTTCTTTGCAAAGTAAGGTACGAGTTGGTGACATCATAAGATCTCCGGCTTTATTTGCCTCCAGAACTTATGATATAAATCCCTCTACCTTTCTTTTACTTTTCGCACTGTCTTTTCCGTTAGATTTGTTAACCTGATTGGGATCCGTTGCGAGTTCCTTGAGGACTTTTTCTACAACATAAGATCTCAATCAGGATAACTACGGCTTATTTTTGGGCTTTTTGTAAATTCACTTTTTTTACATCCTGGAATTGAGCATAATCTAAATAAAGGATAAAAAGACAAGTTATCCTGTTTGAATTCTTCAAAAAATGCTAATCCAAGTCAAGAGACCGGATTAATCCGGGCAAGAGGGGTGCCTAACACCAACCCCGATTGTAACCATAACCCTTACCCAGATATCTGTAAGGACTATGCCTTAAAACAAACAGAGCAAAATTATAAGGCTCTAGGCCCAGAGCAAAAGAACTCATTTGGTTACTTTTCCTCCAATGCAACTCGTGTAATACTTCCCTTTTCATCGGAAGAACATGCACGAGTCCTAGGCCCTAACCTAGGTGGCAACTCTGAGTTTCTCTTTCTTGCGAGGTTAGGACCCCGGTACCGAGCTAGCAAGAAACGCAGATCAACCTAACACTCCCAGAGAACCCGATGTGGTGATCTCCTGCCACCTCACGTACGCGGGAAAAATCGGCTCCCATAGACTACCGACTCTGCTGGGGAATAATACTCTTAATTTCCTTTCAGCAGACTTGTTATTGAAAATAAAGAAAGGTTATAGCTCTATTTTGACTTGACTTGGCATTTTCGAAAAATTCAGTCAAATAATTTGGGTTTTTCCACCTTTGTTAGGGTTATCCTTAACCCGATGTAGCCTTTAGGGGTATCCGCAAGTTGCGAACACTTCGCAAGTTGCCGACACACTTGACATGCGAAATAAAACAAGTGTTAGATTTACTTTCCAGTACCATATGCTTGTTATGCAGGGGATTGCAAGAGCCAATGCTCAAAATTGCCTTTAGTTGAGCAAAAATGCCCCGGGAGGCACCTAGGCTTACCCATTTTATTTATGCAAACACACGCACACACCATATTTTGCATACCTACTACCCTTGGGAGTGACTAGCACTTGGAACGAATTCGGTAACATTTGCGATTTCATCACCCAGATGCAGCTGATCACGCCTTCATTTGATGTGAAAGCACAACCTCTTTGCACGTCGCCCTTGTGGTGGTGTTAAAACGATGATGTATTAACTTCACGCCGCGTTGGGGAACACCTGACAAGGGTTGTTTAATCACATCGGCGAGAGGGACCTTCAAGCCTTCATCACAATACATAAGCCCAGCATACGCATGTAGATGTTACCATGCCCGTATAAGGCATGCTGAGCTTAGAGTTAGGCAAAGCCAATACTAGTTACTCTTGAGAGATGCGAGTGTCTTCCAAAATAGGAATACACTAAACCTTGGCCCACCTCGGGCATGTTGAGCGAGTCTAGAAAGGTGTCCCTGAGTTGCCTTAATTCTTGCTAGAGATGTCATTACCTTAGCCCGATGCGCAACGGTCGCAGTTTATTTCACCCAAGATTAGAGGTTATTTCCTAACCTTTAGTTTTGTCCAGAGTCGTGTTTGCAAACCCATATCATCACATTCCTTGGATAAGCAACCATTGTACCCTGGAGGAATGTCCGTCTTACGGTTAATATGCTTAACCAAAAGACTAGCATTCTGATCTCATCATTTAGAGATAGAGGTTATTATTCCCTTGTGAAATCTTAACCCTTCTTTCATCTTCCAATCTGGACCGTCTCGGTCTCAGCCTTGTCTGGCTCTACTGTTTATTAAGTATAAAATCTTTTTTGGTCACTGTTATGGCCAGGGCGGCGAAGCTCTGCCCCGATCATCCCGGTCAACCCCTCTTTTTGAATCTATCTCTCCACACAGAGATAGACCTTCCCCGACCTCTGTTATGATCAGGACGGCAGAGCTCTGCGCTGGTCAAGTCTCTTTTTGAACTTATCTCTCCACACAGAGATAAACCTTCCTAGACCCCTATATAATTGTCAAAAGCGGCGGAGCTCTGTCCAAATAAACCCATCTTCTAGTACGAAGATAATCTTGTCATGACCACTATTATGGTCACAGTATCCGAGCTTTGCTCGAACCAAGTCAGCTTTTCTGGAAAAAAGAAACTCATCCTGACCTAGGTAATGGTCAAGAGCGGCGAAGCTCTGCCCAAATAAACCCATCTTCTGGTAGGAACATAATCTTGTCATGACCATTATTATGGTCACTGTACCCGAGCTCTGCTCAATCCAAGTCAGTCTTTCCAAAAGGTTAGACTCATTCTGACCAACCATCATGGTCAAAACAACGGCAGAACTCTGCCCCACTTGTCTTTATTTTCCCTAGGAAGATAGCCCCTTTTCTGACCAATGTCATGGTCGCAGCTCATGAGTCGTACTCAGGTCACGCTGTCTTCACTTTTGAAGAGAAACCAATCCCGACTACCCTTTTATGGTCAAAGTGTCAGGGCTCTGTTCAAATGAGTATATCTTCTTGCGAGAAGATATACTCAGCTAAAACCTTTGTCATAACCAAAGTCTCGGACCTCTGTCCGATTGTCATCTCCAGATCAGGGTTATCTGAACCCTGATCAAATTCGATCTTTCTAGGGGTGTCCTCCCATTTGTCTGATTGTCATCTCCAGATCAGGGTTATCTGAACCCTGATCAAAGTCAATCCTTTTGGGGGTTGTCCTCCTAGTTCGCAGACTGTAGGGGTAGACTTCGCTCTCACCCCTTGTTTGTCCAGGATTCGTCCAAAATTTGTAAGAAAAATAAAAAAACAAAATACAAAAACAAATGTTTTACCGATCGTTTTACAATTGTTTTATTGTGTTTTTGTTCTCTGTCTTCCTTATAGGTAGATCATTGACCCAGACGATTTGATCGAATGGATGCAGCGATTTTACTCTTCGAAAAGTCTCAATCACGTCGGATGGATGATAGATCCCAATGAAAACTTCATCCCTCTTTGTAAGCCCAATGGTTCCCACCTTGGCATTCCCATCTTATTTTGATGATTCCAATACACAAGTGATTTAAAGATCACTAATGTGTTTGATTGTCTAAGTTGTAGATAATAATTGTGCTAAAACAAGATTGCTTGGATTGAGGCCAAGAAGCTCTCATTGGACCACATTCGGAAGGCCAAAGTCGTCGGAAATCGAAGACTCTAGAAGACTTGAAGTATTGCATGTGAAGACCATTTTAAGTCTTTTTTAGTTTGTATTGATCCAATCTTAGCTTAAGTTTAAGAGGCATAAATAAGTATCCACACACCCTAAATGCTTAAGTGGTCGTTCTTGTGGTGTTTCAACAATTTGGAACCCTCATAAAAACCCCAACTTAGTGTAGAGTTGGAAACCCAAAAACATGAATTGAAAATCTGCTTAACGTAGGCTTCTCGGAACTCCGAGAGATTCCTCGGAGCTCCGAGAAATGGTCCAGTAGCATTTTTTCATCTTCTGTTTGTATTCCCGGAACTCCGAGATAAATTCTCGGAACTCCGAGACCACTATAACTGGAAGAAATATATCCGTTGGTAACTTTGCCAGATTTACCACTATGCCCCTCAAACGGTCATATTTGGTTTTTCTATATATATGGGCATTCCAAACTTCCCAATAATAAATCCTAACACTCAAAAACTCCATTTGAACATCTAAAGAGTGATTAAAGCTTGTTTATGCCTCTCATCCTCTTGAATTAGGATTTAGATTATTAGGCTCAAATTGTACATCTTCTACAAAGTTTGTAAACCCTTGTGAGGGATTTTTTGTTCTTTCTTTTTTTATCAAGAACATTGTATACAGGCGAGTGTTCGGAGAAGCGGAGCCCACTCTCCGTGGTGAGGATTGCCACCAAGGTTAAAGCAATTAGAATTGTAATCGGCACCGATCTTTGCCGAAGTTAAGAAGATCAATTAGTGAAGCCATCAACGGGTTTGGTTGGTGGAGTGGAGTAGGCCTCGCGTTGGAGGACCGAACCACTTTAAATCTCAGGTGCAATCTCTCTTGTCTCTTGCCTCTCTTTTATTTGCACTTAGGATTTAACTTGTTGTGCTTAATTTTCATCTTTGATCTCTTAATCTTCAAAATTGGGTTAGAAGTTTTCAAAAAGTTAAAACTTGTTAGCAACCTAATTTTACCTCCTCATTAGTTGCCGTACTCGGGACCACCCTCTCATCCTCTTGAATTAGGATTTGGATTATTAGGCTCAAATTGTACATCTTCTACAAAGTTTGTAAACCCTTGTGAGGGATTTTTTGTTCTTTCTTTTTTTATCAAGAACATTGTATACGGGCGAGTGTTCGGAGAAGCGGAGCCCACTCTCTGTGGTGAGGATTGCCACCAAGGTTAAAGCAATTAGAATTGTAATCGGCACCGATCTTCGCCGAAGTTAAGAAGATCAATTAGTGAAGCCATCAACGGGTTTGGTTGGTGGAGTAGAGTAGGCCTCGCGTTGGAGGACCGAACCCCTTTAAATCTCGGGTGCAATCTCTCTTGTCTCTTGCCTCTCTGTTATTTGCACTTAGGATTTAACTTGTTGTGCTTAATTTTCATCTTTGATCTCTTAATCTTCAAAATAGGGTTAGAAGTTTTCAAAAAGTTAAAACTTGTTAGCAACCTAATTTTACCTCCTCATTAGTTGCCGTACTCGGGACCTCCTCATTGTAAATCCCACAACAAGGTAAAGGAATTAGATGAATGGTTTCTTTTAGGCCTTTTATCAAACACTTGGTGGAAGGCTCATGCAATCTTAATTAACAAGATTAAATGGGCTAATTAGCAAGGTACTAGATAAGCAAGTTAATTACCATTGCTAACTACTCACTCAATTCTAAGTGTATAAATGCAAGCACAAATAAGAGTGAGGGTGAGAGAGATAAATACCACACAAGAGACGCGAAGATTTATAATGGTTCGGTCTTAACCCCAAGACCTACTCCACTCTTCTCAAGTTTGGTCTCCTTGAGGGATCCACTATCTTCTAAGGAACTTAAATACGGCGTTCCTTTCGCCTTGTACAATCCGAGCGTCCAAGCTCCAAGGGTCTTAAATACGGCGCCCTTTGTTGCCAAGTTTACAATGAAGAAGAAGATTGAAGCACACTCTTTAGTCTCTTGAAGGCTTGATACAATGTAAACTTACAAGAGTCTCTCAAAGATAATTACAAAGATAAGCCTAGGTCTAATTCCTTTAGATATTCCCAAATTGAGGCACAAGGGTGTTCTCCACTCTTTAATATGTTTACAACAAGTTTAGGAATGAGAGACATTGGTTCACATGCTTAGGAAACCTATATATATAGAGAAAACCCAAAACTAGCCGTTACAAGGGCATTTATGTAATTCTGGGCAACTTCCCAACGGATCTATTTCAGGGCATTTTTGACATTTTCCAGATTTCAGACTCGGTTTTGTAAAATTCATATCTCACTCGTTTCTTGTCGGATTTCGATGTTGTTACACTCGATTTGAACGGAAATGATGAGCGCTTTCTGTTAAAAATATTTTCAAAAATATTTAAAAATGTGTAGGATCAGTTATGATAGGATTTATGACCTGATCTCAAAATTCAAGTGCTAAGTGTGCCGATTTGAATCTTTTACAATTCTAAGCTATCTATGGCACTAGGAATTTGGTACACGGGTCTTTTCCTTATATTCTAATATTGTTTGGGACCTTATTAGTGACTTGATTATGCATCAACAAGGGATACCTAAGTGGGATTAAATTATACAATCTAACACAAGACTCATTACTCACATCTTCAACTTTAAAGCTCATCTTCAAGTCTTGGTCTCTTGCATGGATCACTCCTTCAAGTTGTTGATCTCCAAGCTTTGGCCTTCAATGATCTTTCTTTGTTTGTTCAATGCTTTGAGATGACTAATGTTGAGCTTCTCCTTGGTTGATCCTCCAAGGTATGATTGATCCTTTATATGCTCTAGCTCCTTTGACACGTGTTTGGTTCATCTTCAAGCATAGGCCATCAATGGTGTGTGCTAGCATGGATTAACCTGTGAATTTCCTATCCATACCACAACACTCAAGGCAAATAATTAGTCCATAAAAGACTAATCAATTTGCGTTTGTTAATCATCAAAATAAGGTGATTGAATGAACCCATGGGGAACCCTTGGGCTAACACATCCCTTCAGAGACCGAGTCAGTGGACTCTACAGAAGCTAAATAGCTCCCTGCTACCTTTCTTTCGGCTCATGCCTACCAGGCTATGGGCTACTTTTGTACAGAAGATATCAAGTTCTCTTTCCTGTTTTGCAAAGTCTTGTAAAAATGTTGGTTAGAAGTCAGGCTAGCACAGGCCTTGTTGTATAAATTGTAAAAATTGGCCTTAGATATAAATAAAATAAAGGTTTTATTTGTACTCTTCCAATTGTTTGCATAACTCTTTCGCCTTGCATGAAAAAATTCTAAAACTAGTGTATATTCCCATCTGCAGGTAGAAAATTCTTACACTTGAAACCATTGCACCTAAGAAATCAAAAGCCTGGGCCTATATCCAAGCTCATCTGGAAAGAACCTTGGAACTGCCTAGCTTTCCAATTCCTACTCCCTCGGTAGAAATTTCAGGATCTTCTAGTTGTTCAACTCCCCTCTCCATCATGGCAAAACCTATGGACCAGTCCCAGGTTGTCCAAGAACTGCAACGGACAGTAGCTGAACTTACTCATAATCTCCGTCAACTCTCAGAAGAGAACACCGCGTTTAGATTACCTCCTCAAGTTACTGTGGCACCTACCACGCCTCAACAACCTATTCCTCTTGTTCAGAAAACCATACCTGTTCAGCCCACTAACCAGTTCTCAGCTCAGCCTCCAGACCCATTTTTTGGAGAACAATATGCAGATGAGAGTCATCCCTTCGCCCAGATTCTAAAACAGTGGGAAGATAAGTTTGCCAAGGTTAACCAAGACCTCAAACTTATCAAAGTTCAAGGATCGACACGACTCTCTTTTCGAGATGTCTCGTTGCTTCCAGATGTACAGCTCCCGGCCAGCTTCAAATGTCCTGACATCAGCAAGTACGATGGAACCAGTTGTCCTCGTAATCACCTCGCAGTATTCGAAAGTATGCTCCGATCACAGGGTCTTGCCCCAGATCAATTAGCCCTCGTCTTCCAAATGTCTTTGAAAGGTGTAGCACAAAAATGGCTTCTGAGTTTGCCTGAATTGCCGATTATGTGTTGAGAACGAATCATGAATGAGTTCATCAAGCAGTTCTCTTATGAAGATGTCACTGAAACTTTTCGTCGAGATCTTCAGACCACCAGACAAGAACCCATGGAAGCCTTCTCCGATTTCGTAAAGTGTTGGCATCATATGATAGCTCAGATGCTCAAGCAGCCCACCGAGGAAGAGCAGATCGACATGATGCAGCAGAATCTAACCTTGTCCTTCCAGCATCCTATGGCCATTAAAGTTTCACTAGCCTCAAACACTTCATAGATACTGGCAACAAAATTGAGGATTCTATGGCTCGTGGATGGCTCAGCAAAGCCTCCTCCGATTCTAGAATTACTCAGTTCAAAAAGCCTCCCGTATCCAAAGAAGTTAATGAAACCAAATCAGAAACTCCAGTCGTTTTGCAGCAGAACAATGCACCCCTAGGACCTGCCATTGTAAACAACCCACCCAAGGAATTCACTCCCTTACTAGCCAATCTTACCACCATCATGAAATTACTTCTCCATGCAAAGAAGATATTTCTACTTGCACCTGGTCCACCTCCTAATCCTCTGCCAAGAAATTGGAACAACAAAGAATATTGTGAATACCATTAAGGTAAAGGACATCAAACAGATAGATGTATCACTCTGAAACAAGCTATCCAAGACCTTCTAGAAAAGAAGCAGTTCATTCTCCCGTCTAGGTCAAATATCAATAACAATCCTCTCCCAAACCACCACCCATCTTCGTCCACTATAAATGCCATCTTCACCGAACCTCCGCCGATTGATTTCTCATCCTTAATTTGTACTATCAAATTCTATCCGTGGGGTACCGATAATAACAATTACATACGAGAAGTCGGGGAAGAGGAACCCCATCCTCTTGTCATCTGCGCAGACCTTGATGAAGAACCTTATATTCTAGACCTATAAGGGGCTGGAATAGACGAAACTTCGTTCGTCCTTTCGCTAGAAGATCTCAGAATCAGTGATCCTAGAACTTCAGAAGTAGGACATCTGTAAGCCCAATGGTTCCCACCTTGGCAATTCCCATCTTCTTTTGATGATTCCAATACACAAGTGATTTTATATCACTGATATGTTTGATTGTCTAAGTTGTAGATCTTGATTGTATAAAGACAAGATTGCTTGGATTGAGGCCAAGAAGCTCTCATTGGACCACATTCGGAAGGCCAAGACATCGGAGATCCAAGACACATCAAGACTTGAAGCATCGCAATTGAAGATCGAAGTCGTTTTAGAATGTAAAGATCCTATCCTAGTTTAGATTTTTAGAGGCATAAATAAAGTAATCTCACACACCCTAAATGTTTAAGAGATTGTCCTTGTGGTGTTCCAACACTTTGGAACCCTCATAACAATCCCAACTTGGTGTAGAGTTGGAAGCCCAATAACAGAATTGAAAATCTGCTGGAAATAGGCTTTTCGGAACTCCGAGAGAATTCTCGGAGCTCTGAGCTCGGAACTCCGAGATATTCCTCGGAGCTTCGAGAAATGGTTCAGTAACATTTTTCCAACTTCTGTTTGTATTCCCGGAACTCCGAGAGAATTTCTCGGAACTCCGAGACCACTATAACGGGAAGAAATTATAGCCGTTGGGGATTTTGCCAGATTTACCATTATGCCCCTCAAACGGTCATATTTGGTTTTTCTATATATATGGGTATTCTAAACTTTCAAATCATCAATCCTAACATTCTAAAAACCTATTGGAATATCCTAAGAGTGAGTCAAGCTTGTTTATGCCTCTCATCCTCTAGAATTAGGATTTGGATAATTAGGGTTAAATTTGTACATCTTCTTGTAGACACCCACATTTTGCTTTACTTTAACCAACAATAACCTAATATATGTTTTAGGTCATTAATATCTTGATCTGACTTTACGGATCATCAATCGGGACAAAATAAGATAGGGTCACTTCATAGCCCGGACCCTGATTCCATTCCAAGACCCGATTTCCGTAAATCGTTATATCAATGGCAGATCTCGACCTAGGTCTAACCATCCAAAATCACCTAACCTCTCCTCTCATCCTAACCATCCAAACCTCACCTAACCTCACCTAACCTCTCCTCTCATCCTAACCATCCAAACCTCACCTAACCTCACCTAACCTCACCTAACCACCTAACCTCACCTAACCTTACCTAACCTCACCTAACCTCACCTAACCTCACCTAACCTCCTATCCCATTCTCCTATAAATACCCTCTCATCCCACCATCCAAAGGAGAGGAAGGAAGAAGAGAAGAAAAAAGAACCCCTCTCTTAGAAAATTCATCCCTCTCCCTCATCTCTTCAAGGGTTCGGCCATCCTTGCCGGATCGGGTGATTTTATATGTTGGGTGATATATATCAAAAGCAGTCATTATCAAGCAAGGAATCATCTTCAAGGGATTAACATCAAAGAAAAATCAAACACAAAGTGGGTTTCCAAAGAGGTAGGCATTTATTTCAATTCTATGTAGGGTCTGTTTTCATGCATATCTTTTACTTTAAAAGAAAAACCATGTTAGGAAGCATGTAGGGTCCGTTTTCCCCCTGGTTAGCCTCTGGTTAGACCCTGGTTGCACCCAGGTTCGCTGCTGGTTGCACCCAGGTTCGATGCTGGTTGCACCCTGGTTCCCTACTGATTCGCACCCTGGTTCCCTGCTGGTTGCACCCTGGTTCCCTACTGGTTCGCACCCTGGTTCGATATTGGTTCGCACCCTGGTTCCCTGCTGGTTCGCACTCTGGTTAGACCCTGGATGCACCCAGGTTCGCTGCTGGTTGCACCCAGGTTCCCTCCTGGTTGCACCCTGGTTCGCTGCTGGTTCGCACCCTGGTTCGCTGCTGGTTCGCACCCAGGTTCGCTGCTGGTTGCACCCAGGTTCCCTGCTGGTTGCACCCTGGTTCCCCTGCTGGTTCGCACCCTGGTTCCCTGCTGGTTCGCACCCTGGTGCACCCTGGTCCGCACCCTGGTTTGTACCCTGCTTCCTCCTGGTTAGACCATGGCTAGTCTCGGGTTTGCTCCTAACTTAGACCCAACTCACTAAACCCCATACCCATAAGCCTTAAACCCTATAACCGAGTCACATCAACCCAAGCCATACCTTTGTCCACTCACTGAGGCACACCATTTATCCATAAATCTGGTTACATTAAATCTAACCCAGCCAGGCCACCTGCAGCTTAAGTCAAATCGCCCCAATACAATCCAACCAAGTGGGATCCCAACCCAGCTCAACTGAGTCAACTCTAGCCAACCTCCCTAGTCGAGTTGACCCAACTCTCTAGTCGAGTATGCTCAACCTCTTTAACCGATTGGACTCTCCCCTTAGTTGACTCAATCCAATTCCTTAATCAACCCATCCCAATGCAACCGAGTCGCATTCGACCAAGTTGCGGCCTTCCATGTCACAACCGAGTCATTCCCCTATTCTACTAATGCCCTTTTACACCTAATAGAACTTCCTCCCTTTTGCCTAACCAAGTCATATCCCAACACAATCTGAGTCGCATGTTTGAATCCATTTGGCCGAATCTCATAAGCCCGCCCATTTTGAATTCCCAAAATTCAAACCCTTGATGATTCCTGTATGCTCAATTCTTTGATGCAAATTCCCAATTCCAAAATCCCATTGCTAAATCAATGTTTCTGAATCTCAAGTCCAATGCTCAAATACAAACCCGATTCCTGATCCAAATACCAATCCTGTTTTCCAAAATCCAAGCAACCTCCCCAGCGGAACTACGTGTGGCTTGATCCCCATCGCGGGGTACGTAGGCAATTTGGCACTCCCAAGTTCAGTCGCACCTTTCTCTATCTTTCTCATTCCCTCACACTATTTCATCATCTCTTCCATCCCTTTTTTCACTAACCTCGAGAATTTAAATCGATTTGTCTTGTGTCTTTCAGAACCGTTGGATCACGGTTTCCGTCGTAAGGACCCTTAGAGCCCAATTTAGGAACACCGGTGTCGTGTCGTGTCCTAAGTTTTAGGGAGTCCTAGAGTTAGGAGTCCGGCCTCATCACGGACGCTTGCTATGTATAGCAACCGTGCCATAGGTCTAGTTACACTAGTCACCCAATCTTTCCCTAGGACAAGCCTAGTAAACTAGGATGTAAGGCAAACCTGCATTAGTCTAAGGGACCATTTGCATTTAGATGAGAATCATATAGCATCTTAGATGAAATCCTAAGATAATAAAATCTTCAACTTGAATTAAATAACTTCTCCTAAAACTGTTGAAACAGTCAATCCCGTCTAGGTCGGTGTCTTAGTTGAGTTAGGCATATGTAACTTAGCTTAGGTGCACCGAACTACGTCGACTCTGATCCCAGTGAGGCTTGGGTACGTAGGCAGCTTGGATGTCTGATGGCATACCACCCGCGAGTCGGCACCACAAACAAATTGTGGTGTTTTGTATATTAATTTTCTTGTAAATGCTTAATCAAATCACTTAGGACTTTCCATGAAATTAGAATTTTAGGAGAACTTTCACTTAGATTGAATCCAGACAAATTAATAAATCAAGATACACATTTAGGATTCACATTGAAATTAGATCATAGGATGCATGTCACTTAGTTCGCACATTAACATAGAGTTGAATGAGCCATTTAAAATAAATTTAAAAGAGTTAGCTTTTGGAATCGAAGACCGATTATCGGGCAAGAATGGTGCATGTGGTGGATAACTCCCCATACCTTCCATTCTCGTAACCAGGTAGCGAGTCTAGATTTCTGGTTAATTACGGGTCCTAGATCCCACATCTAGGTGGCGACTCTGTCAGTCTCTTTCGTGTGGAATTCGGATTGCCTTAGTGATCCCAAGTTCACAGGAAAGATTAATTCAAATCAATAATAAAATACACACGCCAATCGCGTGGATACGAGAGACCAAGAGAGAGAGAGCGGCGGCTCGCGCCCCACACCCCTCTCGCGGGATCAGGGTACCACAGTTTGGCGACTCTGCTGGGGATCACCTAACTTCATTAAAATTTCAAAAGATAATTCATTTGAATTTAATTTAACTGGCTCATAAAAACTCTATACTTGATAGATTACTTTGTCTTGTTTTATTTTCTCATCACATTTTACTTGAACTTAATCTAACAAAACCTGAAGGCATCGTAGATTGCGCAAACATATTGCACACACTTACATCACTTGCATCTAAACTCTTGCATCTCACGTGCACACACGTCCTATTTTAGGAACCCGGAGTGTTATCTAGCATGGTTGACTGGGATTTCATCACCTGGTGCCTCTGTGCTAGAGAAGCATTCCACCCTTAGCCTGGTACCTTTATGGTACGTAAACGGATCTCTTGTTCACGTACTGATACGCCGGACACTGGTACAGTATATCGAGCAGGGATTCGCGCTAAGGGAACTCTTGGCCTTACCCCTAGATTAACCTACACATGCATGTAGTATACGAACACATGTGCATCACGTGTGTGAGCCTAGTTTAGGATATCCTACCCATTGGTGTCTAGATTAGGCCGTGGTCCATCTTCCAATGGTCACGATCGGTCCTTATATACACAAACAAAGTCATGAGTCGAGATTCTCTCTCCACTCCGATAGATTAGGATTAAGGTTGATGCCTTCAGGTAACACTGATAAAATGTGAAAAAAAAAAAATTCCCTTTGGGTTAGGATATAAATCCCATCATTTCCAAAGATCTCATAGGATTAGTCATTCATGATCTATCCGTTGAAAGCAATCTTATGCTATCTCATCTAATCTTTTGATCGTGCGCCTTTCGTTCTTCTGTCATACGATTCGATCGTATCTTCATGCCATCCCCTAACTGGCAGATGCAGAATCTCACAATCTTTCGATTATGCGTTCTCATGATCTGATCATGCCTGGTCCAGATAATCCAATCTTGCTTGTACCCCTGGTCTGTTCCTCCTCTAGGGGCTACCTTTTTCAAGATTATTTTGCTAAGTCCTTCAGAGTTCACTCTCAGAATCCTTGAGCTAGGGGCATTTCCCTATGCGAATCAGTCATCATTGTCCAAAATTGAAAGTATCAGCCATGATGATGTTCAGAACGAACCAGCCTTCGCCGAGCCTTCAACGCCAAACAGTTGCAGCAGTTAAAGTTTTAGTCACTTACTATTTTATGTTGAGTCAGTCATCATGGTCAGTATAATTGTTGAGTCCGGTCTTACAGTTAAAGGTCAATGCCTAGTCCAGGCAAGTTATCTTCTGTTTCCCTTTCTTATTTAGAGTTGTGAATCCTGAGCATGTTCAGGATAGGTCGTCTGATGTAATAGCTTTTCTTTAAATAAAATTTCAGTCAGTTCCAAAAAGTTCACTTGTGTCTGTTCTTAAGTGTGCTTCTGATCTTAAAATAAGACTCCCTCTTCAAATGAGGACAAAATTGACGAAACTCCACTTGAGTCACAGCAATTACTTGAACGAGAGGAGGAGCGCCAATCCCAACCTTTCAAAGATGAAATTGAAATGATAAACACTGGCACTGAAACTTTGATTCAGTGAATGCCGATTGAAAATACATTACCCTCTAAAGAGTGTGAAGAATTGATAAAATTATTTCAAGAATAAGAAGATTGTCTAGAAAAGCTACAACCGATACCAGGGGCAAGACATAGATGGAAAGCTCAAAGAAAATGAAGAAAGTGAGAAGATATATGCTATACAAGGGGCATAGAGTGGAAACAACTTTCATATTTCCAATCAATGACCTTGGTTCTCAAATTCATAACATAAAGCCAACAAATTCAAGATGAAAAGTTCAAGAGCAAACAATGAAAAGTGATCATCAGATATCGAGAGTACGAATCCATAGATGGAGGATGTCAAAGAACAAGTTTCACTCTATGAAAATCAAAAGCACGTATTAGAATCTTGGAAGAAGAAGATCCATTATCTCTTACCTGGAAATGCCGTCAAATTCTGTGAAAAAAAAGAAAAGAAAAAATAAATAAATAATCAGTACCAGAGGGACCCTAGTAACCTAGATCGATTCCCAATTTGAACATCGGAAGGCCTCCTTTGGCCGAATAAATCCCAAAATCAGAACCCAACGTCAAAAGAATACCGGTTTGCAAACCCTTCGAGCCTGAATCAAATTTTCTTGAAAACCCATCAAACTAGGGGCATCCGCCCCGAACTACGCGAGACCTGATCCCTACACTGGGGTACGTAGGCAGCTCGGTTAAACCGAGTTCGGTCGATTCAAAAAAAAAGAAAAAGAAAAATCAATCGTTCCAGAAAAAAAAGAGGGACAAGTTCCAAAAGAAGAGAAGTTAATTGTTCCAGAAAGAAAAGAAAAAAGGAAAAAAATCAATTAACCTTCAAACAATTGATCTTCAAACTAGGGGCATTCGCCTTGACCTACACACGACCTGATTCCTACCTTGGGATATGTAGGCAACCTGTTCACAGGTTCGGTCGAAATCTTTGTTGAACCTTAAGCCATTCTTTGAAAAGCCCTATCCTACCTATAAAGTCCTTCTGGTGTTCAGAACTAATGAGCTAGGTCCCGAGACACAATAAAAAAAAATGATGAATAAGAAAACGAACGGAGTTTGAAGATCTGCTAGACTGAAAACCTGAAAGGGCGGTCTAGGCAAAATTTAAGATGGTTCCCCTGCTAAGTTGAAAACCCGAAAGGGCGGCTTAGGCAAAAGCTAAGGGGATAGCCTGCTGGATCGAAAACCTAGAATGGTGGTTCAGGCAAAAGTTAAGGCTAGCGCGGTCCGCCAAGTTAAAAACCCCGAAGAGGTGACTTGGTCACGGTAAGAGAATCATTATAAGAAGGCTACAGCTGGTATCAAGACTGAAGATCAACTGAAGTTCAAGCAAATTCAAGTGATATCCTCAAAACTGGGGGCATTGAAGCTAAGCAATCTTAGGGGGCGTAATTAAATCCTTGAGGCATTACTGTTTTAAGGAAAAAGTCCAGTGTTTACCAATTGAAAAACTATTCCTCGAAAGGATAGACTTACCAAACAAAATATTAACTAAGTCAGAAGCATCACTGTGTTTGTCAGTATAGTCAGTCAATCTTTGTTATTCTAAGTTCACTCCTTCAGGGCTGCTCAATCCTTTGAGTAGTGCCTTTCATCTAAGTTTTCTCTTTAGAAAGAGTCAATCGTCGTTCCTATGTCCAAATGATGTAACTGTCTTGGTGAAGGAGGCCCGGCCTAGGCAGCTCCCTGCAATTATACCTGAAAGGGTTCGAGAATCTAGTCAAACAGCTACATTTCAAAGAAGATCAACTCAGAAGAGTTCAGAAGTAGAAACATCAGAAAGCCCAGCTTCCGTAAAAAGATCATACCCCAGGAAGGCACCTTAAGCTTGGAAGAGCCCCAGATGCAATGGTGGTTGAGCCAATTTCTCAGAAAGATGAACCATTAAAATTCAGAATTTCCTTCCGGTTAGTTAAATACTATCCTGGTCAAGAAATGTTCATCTAAGCACCTGTCAAAAAACAGATCCCGCTTTTCCATGTTAGAGAGCCGTTGTTCTAAATTACCAATTTCAAGTATCTTGTTCAAGGTTTCAGTTATCAAAATCCCCAGAAGACAAGACCAACAGTCTCATTGAGAAAAATCTTGTTGAAGTTTCATAAAAGTGTTCCTAATCCATTCTTGTTACTAATGGTTCTTCGTTCATAAGGTTGGTCGTCTCATCATTCGTCAAAGTCTTGGTTTCCAATATCTTTACTGGGCACGATCTATAATGTCCCCGATTTCATTGAGTTCAAAAAAAAAAAAAAAAAAAAAATCCAAAATTCATCAAATCCAATCCCCGATTCAAACAAATCCAATCTTACGTCAAATTCAAGTTCATGAAAAATCTCATGTCCTCTTTGAGCCCTTTTGTGAAAGGTGCCTCATTTCTCGAGTCCATTTGTGAATGGTCTCGTCTTCTCCTTGAACCCGTTTGTGAACAGGTTTCTCATTCTCTGAGTCCATTTGTGAATGCTCTAATGTCCTCTTTGAGCCCGTTTGTGAACGGTGCCTCTGTTCTCGAGGCCATTTGTGAATGGTCTCATCTTCTCCTTGAGCCCGTTTGCGGACGGTACCTCATTTTCCAAAAATAAAAAAATTTATCAAATCTAAATCCTTAATTAAAAAAAAAATAAAAAAAATCCAATCCTACGTCAAATTCAAGTTCATAAAAAATCTCTAAATTCTTTGAGCCCGTTTGTGAACGGGGCCTCATTTCTCAAGTCCATTTGTGAATGGTCTCGTCTTCTCCTTGAACCCGTTTGTGAACGGTGTCTCATTCTCTGAGTCCATTTGTGAATGGTCTCATCTTCTCCTTGAGCCCGTTTGTGAACGGTGCCTCATTTTCTGAGTCCATTTGTGAATGGTCTCGTGTCCTCTTTGAGCCCGTTTGTGAACGGTGCCTCATTTCTCGAGTCCATTTGTGAATGGTCTTGTCTTCTCCTTGAGCCCGTTTGTGAACGGTGCCTCATTTCTCGAATCCATTTGTGAATAGTCTCGTCTTCTCCTTGAGCCCGTTTGTGAATGGTGCCTCATTTCTCGAGTCCATTTGTGAATGGTCTTGTCTTATCCTTGAGCCCATTTGTGAATGGCGCCTCTTTTCTCGAATCCATTTGTGAATGGTATCGTCCTCCTTGAGCCCGTTTGTGAATGGTGCCTCATTTCTCGAGTCCATTTGTGAATGGTCTTGTCTTCTCCTTGAGCCCGTTTGTGAACGGTGCCTCTTTTCTTCGAGTCCATACAACTATGGTCTCTTATCCTCTTTGAACATCATACATCTATGATGTCTCATTTCCTTGGAATCCGTACAAATACGGTATTTCATTCTCTTCGAGTCCATACAACTATGGTCTCTTATCCCCTTTGAACATCATACAACTATGATGTCTCATTTCCTTGGAATCCTTACAAATACGGTATTTCATTCTCTTCGAGTCCATACAACTATGGTCTCTTATACCCTTTGAACATCATACAACTATGATGTCTCATTTCCTTGGAATCCGTACAAATACGGTATTTCATTCTCTTCGAGTCCATACAACTATGGTCTCTTATCCCCTTTGAACATCATACAACTATGATGTCTCATTTCCTTGGAATCCGTACAAATACGGTATTTCATTCTCTTCAAGTCCATACAACTATGGTCTCTTATCCTCTTTGAACATCATACAACTATGATGTCTCATTTCCTTGGAATCCGTACAAATACGGTATTTCATTCTCTTCGAGTCCATACAACTTTGATCTCTTATCCCCTTTGAACATCATACAACTATGATGTCTCATTTCCTTGGAATCCTTACAAATACGGTATTTCATTCTCTTCGAGTCCATACAACTATGGTCTCTTATACCCTTTGAACATCATACAACTATGATGTCTCATTTCCTTGGAATCCGTACAAATACGGTATTTCATTCTCTTCGAGTCCATACAACTATGGTCTCTTATACCCTTTGAACATCATACAACTATGATGTCTCATTTCCTTGGAATCCGTACAAATACGGTATTTCATTCTCTTCGAGTCCATACAACTATGGTCTCTTATCCCCTTTGAACATCATACAACTATGATGTCTCATTTCCTTGGAATCCGTACAAATACGGTATTTCATTCTCTTCAAGTCCATACAACAATGATCTCTTATACCCTTTGAACATCATACAACTATGATGTCTCATTTCCTTGGAATCCGTATAAATACGGTATTTTATCTTGCCCAAGCCCATTCAAAAATGATGCTGCATTTTCATTAAGAATCTTTCAAAAGTCATCCATTATTCTCTCTGAGACCATTTGAAAATGACGTCTCATTTCCTCTGAAGCTGTTCAAAAGCGATATTCCTTTCCCTCCGAAAATCCATTTGAAAATGGTATCCCATTTCTCTCGTTGCCAGCGGCACCGCAGCGGGTTTGTTTTATTGCATTCCAATTCTAGGATTTCATCTAAGGTCTTGCATTATATTAGGTTGCATTGTGTTTAGGGGGTTCCTTTGTCGATTAAAGTTACGCAAAATGGTTCTGTCATTTTAACTTTGGTATTCGATGACTACGTCGTCTCTACCAAAGAGGGGCATCTGTAGACACCCACATTTTGCTTTACTTTAACCAACAATAACCTAATATATGTTTTAGGTCATTAATATCTTGATCTGACTTTACGGATCATCAATCGGGACAAAATAAGATAGGGTCACTTCATAGCCCGGACCCTGATTCCATTCCAAGACCCGATTTCCGTAAATCGTTATATCAATGGCAGATCTCGACCTAGGTCTAACCATCCAAAATCACCTAACCTCTCCTCTCATCCTAACCATCCAAACCTCACCTAACCTCACCTAACCTCTCCTCTCATCCTAACCATCCAAACCTCACCTAACCTCACCTAACCTCACCTAACCACCTAACCTCACCTAACCTTACCTAACCTCACCTAACCTCACCTAACCTCACCTAACCTCCTATCCCATTCTCCTATAAATACCCTCTCATCCCACCATCCAAAGGAGAGGAAGGAAGAAGAGAAGAAAAAAGAACCCCTCTCTTAGAAAATTCATCCCTCTCCCTCATCTCTTCAAGGGTTCGGCCATCCTTGCCGGATCGGGTGATTTTATATGTTGGGTGATATATATCAAAAGCAGTCATTATCAAGCAAGGAATCATCTTCAAGGGATTAACATCAAAGAAAAATCAAACACAAAGTGGGTTTCCAAAGAGGTAGGCATTTATTTCAATTCTATGTAGGGTCTGTTTTCATGCATATCTTTTACTTTAAAAGAAAAACCATGTTAGGAAGCATGTAGGGTCCGTTTTCCCCCTGGTTAGCCTCTGGTTAGACCCTGGTTGCACCCAGGTTCGCTGCTGGTTGCACCCAGGTTCGATGCTGGTTGCACCCTGGTTCCCTACTGATTCGCACCCTGGTTCCCTGCTGGTTGCACCCTGGTTCCCTACTGGTTCGCACCCTGGTTCGATATTGGTTCGCACCCTGGTTCCCTGCTGGTTCGCACTCTGGTTAGACCCTGGATGCACCCAGGTTCGCTGCTGGTTGCACCCAGGTTCCCTCCTGGTTGCACCCTGGTTCGCTGCTGGTTCGCACCCTGGTTCGCTGCTGGTTCGCACCCAGGTTCGCTGCTGGTTGCACCCAGGTTCCCTGCTGGTTGCACCCTGGTTCCCCTGCTGGTTCGCACCCTGGTTCCCTGCTGGTTCGCACCCTGGTGCACCCTGGTCCGCACCCTGGTTTGTACCCTGCTTCCTCCTGGTTAGACCATGGCTAGTCTCGGGTTTGCTCCTAACTTAGACCCAACTCACTAAACCCCATACCCATAAGCCTTAAACCCTATAACCGAGTCACATCAACCCAAGCCATACCTTTGTCCACTCACTGAGGCACACCATTTATCCATAAATCTGGTTACATTAAATCTAACCCAGCCAGGCCACCTGCAGCTTAAGTCAAATCGCCCCAATACAATCCAACCAAGTGGGATCCCAACCCAGCTCAACTGAGTCAACTCTAGCCAACCTCCCTAGTCGAGTTGACCCAACTCTCTAGTCGAGTATGCTCAACCTCTTTAACCGATTGGACTCTCCCCTTAGTTGACTCAATCCAATTCCTTAATCAACCCATCCCAATGCAACCGAGTCGCATTCGACCAAGTTGCGGCCTTCCATGTCACAACCGAGTCATTCCCCTATTCTACTAATGCCCTTTTACACCTAATAGAACTTCCTCCCTTTTGCCTAACCAAGTCATATCCCAACACAATCTGAGTCGCATGTTTGAATCCATTTGGCCGAATCTCATAAGCCCGCCCATTTTGAATTCCCAAAATTCAAACCCTTGATGATTCCTGTATGCTCAATTCTTTGATGCAAATTCCCAATTCCAAAATCCCATTGCTAAATCAATGTTTCTGAATCTCAAGTCCAATGCTCAAATACAAACCCGATTCCTGATCCAAATACCAATCCTGTTTTCCAAAATCCAAGCAACCTCCCCAGCGGAACTACGTGTGGCTTGATCCCCATCGCGGGGTACGTAGGCAATTTGGCACTCCCAAGTTCAGTCGCACCTTTCTCTATCTTTCTCATTCCCTCACACTATTTCATCATCTCTTCCATCCCTTTTTTCACTAACCTCGAGAATTTAAATCGATTTGTCTTGTGTCTTTCAGAACCGTTGGATCACGGTTTCCGTCGTAAGGACCCTTAGAGCCCAATTTAGGAACACCGGTGTCGTGTCGTGTCCTAAGTTTTAGGGAGTCCTAGAGTTAGGAGTCCGGCCTCATCACGGACGCTTGCTATGTATAGCAACCGTGCCATAGGTCTAGTTACACTAGTCACCCAATCTTTCCCTAGGACAAGCCTAGTAAACTAGGATGTAAGGCAAACCTGCATTAGTCTAAGGGACCATTTGCATTTAGATGAGAATCATATAGCATCTTAGATGAAATCCTAAGATAATAAAATCTTCAACTTGAATTAAATAACTTCTCCTAAAACTGTTGAAACAGTCAATCCCGTCTAGGTCGGTGTCTTAGTTGAGTTAGGCATATGTAACTTAGCTTAGGTGCACCGAACTACGTCGACTCTGATCCCAGTGAGGCTTGGGTACGTAGGCAGCTTGGATGTCTGATGGCATACCACCCGCGAGTCGGCACCACAAACAAATTGTGGTGTTTTGTATATTAATTTTCTTGTAAATGCTTAATCAAATCACTTAGGACTTTCCATGAAATTAGAATTTTAGGAGAACTTTCACTTAGATTGAATCCAGACAAATTAATAAATCAAGATACACATTTAGGATTCACATTGAAATTAGATCATAGGATGCATGTCACTTAGTTCGCACATTAACATAGAGTTGAATGAGCCATTTAAAATAAATTTAAAAGAGTTAGCTTTTGGAATCGAAGACCGATTATCGGGCAAGAATGGTGCATGTGGTGGATAACTCCCCATACCTTCCATTCTCGTAACCAGGTAGCGAGTCTAGATTTCTGGTTAATTACGGGTCCTAGATCCCACATCTAGGTGGCGACTCTGTCAGTCTCTTTCGTGTGGAATTCGGATTGCCTTAGTGATCCCAAGTTCACAGGAAAGATTAATTCAAATCAATAATAAAATACACACGCCAATCGCGTGGATACGAGAGACCAAGAGAGAGAGAGCGGCGGCTCGCGCCCCACACCCCTCTCGCGGGATCAGGGTACCACACTTCTACAAATCTTGTAAACCCTTGTGAGGAATTTTTTGTTCTTTCTTTCTTATTCAAAAGATTGTATTCGGGCGAGTGTTCGGAGAAGCGGAGTCCACCCTCCGTGGTGAGGATTGCCACCAAGGTTAAAGGCAATTGGAATTGTAATCGGCACCGATCTTCGCCGAAGTTAAGAAGATCAAATAGTGAAGCCATCAACGGGTTTGGTTGGTGGAGTGGAGTAGGCCTCGCGTTTTGAGGACCGAACCACTTTAAATCTCGGGTGCACTCTCTCTTATCTCTTGCTTTACATTTGCATTGTACTTAGGATTTAACTTATGTGCTTAATTTTCATCTTTGATCTCTTAATCTTCAAATTTGGGTTAGAGTTTTCAAAAGCTCATGTTAGATGCCATTATTGTGGAATCAATGGTCACTACCAATTCCAATGTGCATCTAAGATTAGGGATTGTGGTGGAACCAAGAAAGCTTGGGTTCCTAAAGCCCCCATATGATTCTCTTCATATGTGTTTAGATTAGGGGCTTGCACTTAATAATTTGTATATCTTTATCTTTGAATTTTAAAATCCCCTCTTGTATTGAATTTGTTTTTCCAATAGGGGGAGTTCTATGTTTGTCTTTTTCCTTGAAAAAGGGGGAGCCTAAAATTGAAAATTTTATCCCTTTGATTTTCTTTTACCCCATCTTTTTTATAGATACCAAAGGGGGAGAAAAATCTAGTGTAAGGAAATATATGTGTGATTTTATCGGAAAATCTCTTTGTGCTTGTCATCATAAAAAATGGGGAGAACATCTCACCATGGGTGGTAGAAGCTACAAACCTCGAGAACTCAGGTCAGACGAGCAAATTGACGTTGTCAAACGGAAGGTCGGTAACATAGAGGTTGATCAGAAAGATCTGAACATCATCAGACAGCTCAACAAGACTCAGGCAGACATCTCACTTTGGGGATTACTGATGGTATCCCTTAAACACCGAGAAGTGCTACTCAAAAGTTTGCAGACTTCCCAAGTGTCGAAGGACACTAGACCCGAGCAGCTTAGGAATCTGGTTGCAGCAGTCAGAGCCTCTACAACCCTGTAGACACCCCATTTTGCTCTGCTTTAATCAACAAAGAAGTTAGTGTTCTTGTTATCAGTCTTTTTCAGTATTGTCCATTCCCGTGTCCGCCTCTTATGTTTTCTCGATCTTTTCGATCATTTTTGCTGTGTTTCGCATTTTCCCGCTAAGTGTTGAGAAAGGTTATTTATGAGAATCCGAGCAAGGGAGAATTTAGACTTGTTTGGTAAGCCCGCAAAAATAGTTTATGGGACGCAAGCCGTTTGTGCTAATTGGTCCACCTAATGAACGGTTTAGATCATCCCGTGGAGAAGACTCTTGGAGCACAATGTATTGTGTTGTGGCACATCAAACAGATAATTCGGTTTATCTTATGGAGGTGGGTTGCTAGGTGCAATTAATTGGATGGCTCGGATTAGTCAATGAAGATCATTTTGGGAGCACAACCAATTTAAATTGCGATGCATCAATTGAGCGGTTTAGACCAACCCGTGAAATCGATTGGAGGGGGGAGCAACTAGCTCATGTATTAAGGCTCGCATTATTTGGACGGGTCGGATCAGCCCATGCGTCTAGCCTATGAGTGCACACTCATAATGATCTTAGGTCATTCGGCCAAGCTTGGAGTGGGCCCTACTGATTTTGAGAATCATGGGGGAAGATGCATAATTTAGCTAGTATTGAACAAGTCCATATATTTGAAGCCAAGGGGCATACAAATTTGTTCAAAATTGAGTGGGACCCGCCATGATAGAAAGCTTCTAATAACGTGCAATAATATGGCATTCATTTTGGGAATTATTCTCTTTTGCATGTTAAAAGAAAAATGAAATGGAGAATGATATTGGGGAATAGTGGCCTTTAATTCATCAGGATGCCCTTATCCTGTTGCTATAATTGGCTACGCTTCTATATTAGATGTGAATGAGAATTGGAAGCAAATCAATTACATGAGCTAATAAAGGAAATAAACTATTCACTTATTGGTTGCCGAAAATTGAAGCTTAAAAAGGGCAAGGAATACTGAAGACAAGGAGGATAATTGCCATCCGAGGAAAGTTTTGATTTTCGGGATTCTTTCGGCCAAGGAAAAAAGGGCAACCATCTCGCTGTGATTTGAAAAAAAAAGGAAAAAACCGAAGCTCTGGTCTCTTTTTCCCTCTTCCCATCTCTCTCTCTGTTGGCTTTTCCTTTTTCTCTCTCTGTGTCTCTCGAACTCTCTCCATCCCCATCACACTCTCTGCTACTTTTTCCCTCCCTCTCTCTTGAATCCTATCCCTCTGTTCTCACACAACCGAGCCATCCATCTTTCCATACTCACCCACACTCAGCAACCATCTATATCTTCCCTCCTCCATTCCGAGCGAAAAACAGAGCATCGGTTTTTTGTTTATTTCACAAAGCAAAGTCTCGTTCTCTCTCTCTCTATCTCTCTCTCACCCTCCTACTCTCTATATCCCTCTCACCTTCTCTCTGTCTCACTCCCTCACTCTCCCACTCTCTCTATATCCCTCTCTGTCATCCTCTTAATCTCTCTCACTCTGTTATATCCCTCATTCCCCCTCGCTGTGAATCTGTTTTCACTCTCCCTCTATTTATATTTCTCATTCTCCTTCAGTTTGTTTTTCTATCCCTCCATTTCTCATTCCCTCTCACTCTCCATCTTTAGACCTCTGTTTCTCCATCCCCTTCACTCTCGGATTCTCTTTCACTCTCACTTTCTATCAGTTTATCTCACTCACACTCTCGGTTCTCATTTTTTGTCTCTTTCACTCACACCCTTAGCTATCATTCTATCTCTCTCACCCTCTCTACCAATCTCTTACTCTGCCAATCCCTCCCTATCTCTCACACTCCCTCTCCTCACAGTGGTTATTTTTGTAAAAAAAAAAAAAGAAAAAAAAGCGAAAGACGGCGAAGCGGATCGAGCGTCGACGGGATGATTTCGGATTTTTCACTCTCGGATTCGACGAGGAACTCCATCACAGGTTGGTACACTGTTCTCGGATTTTTTCAGAATTATTTTCTATTTTTTTAGATTTTTGCATGATTTTTAAGCATTTAAATGAATTTAATTTAATATTAAATGTGTGTGCTTAAAATCATGATCTGCATGAGTGTTTCAATTCCGTTTCGTCCCAAAATTTAATACAATGATCTATCTAAATAGAGTAAAATAACTATCGGATCGGATCGGATATTGGATCAACGATTTTTTAGAATTTGAGTAAAGAGTAGAATTTTATTTAAAATAATGGCTGAGAAATTACCAAATTCGAAAAAATAGCCATCTCAGGATGATCTATTTTTTAGAATTTTAAATTTTTCTTGTGTTCATCACATCAGAGCAAGGTTGGAGGACATTTTCCGGAGTCGTAATTTTCTCGAAAATCGTGTTTTAAAAATAGAAAACTCTTTAAAAATATCTTTTCGACGAAGAAAAATAAAAGATATACTAAACAGATTCCAAAAATAATGTAATTTCGTGGGAAAATAATATGATACTGATACATTCTACCATGAAGTTTTGAGAATTTTTGGATTTTGTTTGGTATATTATTTTATGCTTTCTTTGAAAATTATCAGATTTTGGGAGACTTTTTACTGGCATTTGATCACCATTAAAATTCACAACATTCTTACAGTAGTCTTATATTTCATATTTGTTGCTGCTGTAAAATTTTCAATTGATTTGGATCTTGTTTCATATGGGATGTAGTGTTAATTCATAATCTAGTTTGAAAATTGAAATATCTGAAATTGATAATAAATAGTTTCTAAAATTCATGAAAATCTCACAGTATGCTATTTTTACTTATATCTTGTTACTGTAAAAATTTCAATGAATTTAGATTTCTAATTATAGTAGTTACTGTGTTATTTTTGCAATCCGGCCCTATTATTGTTAATTCAAAATTAAATATGAACTTAATGTAAAAATCTGTAAAACTCTTCCAGTAAGCTACATGCATTCCCATCGTGCTACTGTAGAAGTTTCAACTCATTTCGAATTCGTTTACAATAATTTCACTTGTAAAATCACTCTTATGGTATAAAACTGATAAAATTCATTGAAAATCCGAAATTAATTAAAAATCATCACAAAGCTTCTAAAGAACCTTAAAATTCTGTCACATATTAATTCCTTAATCCATCGAAACAGAAATTTAAGGATCTTTAGATTTCCCTGGAAAAATGGCCAGTGCATCCATAATCGTATCCCAATTGCAACCGATCTTTGACAATTTGAATATTTAAGCTATAGCATGTTGTTGGCTCCGAGGTTACTATCCACGGAAATCCTGAGATATGCCAGGCAATAAGATGCTATAACCTAAGTATTAAATTGCACAAGGAAAGAGCGCACGATTCCCTTCCTTGGATGTTATTTTAGGCCGAAATTGGTGAACCCTAGAACCATTGGTATTCCTTAAATGTCCAGAAACTGAAAATCCTTGAAATCTGAAATTAATTACCCTCAAGAACTTGAGTCGATGTGTCTCGTGTCTTTCGGAACCATTGGATTATGGTTTCCGTCGTAAGAACCATTAGAGCCCAATTTAGGAACACTGGTGTCAGGTCGTGTCATAGGTTTTAGGGAGTCCTAGAGTTAGGACTCCAGCCTCATCACGTACGCTTGCTATGAATAACAACCGTGCCATAGGTTTAGTTACACTAGTCACATAATCTTTCCCTAGGACAAGCCTAGTAAACTAGGATGTAGGCTAACCTGCATTAGTCTAAGGAACAACTTGCATTTAGATAAGAATCATGTAGCATCTAAGATGAAATCCTAGGATAATAAAATCCTCAACTTGAATTAAAATAACTTCTTTTTAAAACTGTTGAAACAGTCAAATCCGTCTAGGTCGGTGTCTTAGTTGAGTTAGGCATATGTAGCTTAGCTTAGGTGCACCGAACTACGTCGACTCTGATCCCAGTGAGACTTGGGTACGTAGGCAGCTTGGATGTCTGATGGCATACCAACCGCGAGTCGGCTCCACAACAAATTGTGGGGTTTTGTATATTAATTTTCTTGTACATTCTTAATTAAAATATGTAGGATTTTCCTGAAATTAGAATTTTAGGAGAACTTTCACTTAGATTGAATCCAGACAAATTAAGAAATCAAGATACACATTTATGATTCATATTGAAATTAGATTTTAGGATGCATGTCCCTTAGTTTGCACACTAGCAGAGAGTTGAATGAGCCATTTAAAATAAATTTAAAAGAGTTAGCTTTTGGAATCGAAGACTGATTATTGGACAGGAATGGTGCATGTGGTGGATAAATCCCCATACCTTCCATTCTTGTAACCAGGTAGCGAGTCTAGATTTCTGGTTAATTATGGGTCCTAGATCCCACATCTAGGTGGCGACTCTGTCAGTCTCTTTTGTGTGGAATTCAGATTGCCTTAGTGATCCCAAGTTCACATAAAAGACGAATTAAAATCAATACTAAAAATGCACACACCAATCGCGTGGGTATGAGAGACCAAGAGAGAAGGCGTGGCGGCTCGCGCCCCACCCCTCTCGCGGGATCGGGTCCCACAGTTTGACGACTCTGCTGGGGATCACCTAACTTCATTAAAATTCTAAAAGATAACTCATTTGAATTTAATTTAACTGGCTCATAAAAACTCTATCTCTTATATACTTGTTAGATTAGTTTGTATGCTTTATTTTCTCATCACATTTTACTCGAACTTAATCTAACAAAACCTGAAGGCATCATAGATTGTGCGAACTTATTGCACACACTTACATCACTTGCATCTAAACCCTTGCATCTCACATGCACACACGTCCTATTTTAGGAACCCGTAGTGTTATCTAGCATGGTTGACTGGGATTTCATCACCTGGTGCCTCTGTGCTAGAGAAGCATTCCACCCTTAGCCTAGCACCTTATGGTGCGTAAACGGATCTCTTGTTCACGTACTGATACGCCGGACACTGGTACAGTATATCGAACATGGATTCGCGCTAAGGGAACTCTTGGCCTTACCCCTAGATTAACCCACACATACATGTAGTATACGAACACATGTACATCACGTGTGTGAACCTAGTTTAGGATATCCTACCCATTTGTGTCTAGATTAGGCCGTAGTCCATCTGCCAATGGCTACGATCGGTCCTTAGATACACGAACAAAGTCATGAGTCGAGATTCTCTCTCCACTCCGATAGATTAGGATTAGGGTTGATGCCTTCAGGTAACACTGTTAAAATGTGCGAAGATTAAAAAACTTTCCCTTTGGGGTTAGGATATAAATCCCATCATTTCCAAAGATCTCATAGGATTAGTCATTCATGATCTATCCGTTGAAAGCAATCCTATGCTATCTCATCCCATCTCTTGATCGTACGCCTTTCAATCTTCTATCATGTGATTTGATCGTATATTCATACTTTCTTTTACTGGCAAGAACTTATCCCAATCTCGTGTTCATGTAATCTTGATCATTCTTATATCCCTTCTCTTGGCTTACAGGCACCATGTCTACTCGTACAATTCTTTATTGGATCAGTGGTACATTAAGAGAATCCCACATCTATGTCATAAGCAAGCAAGAGAAAAATCTCTTCGGCTGTATGGCGACCATTAAGCTCGATTGGGGATTACTTTATGCCGCATCAGAATGTTGGGATCCCGATCATCATGTCTTCCATTTTGGCAACCAAGAAATGTGTCCCACCTTTGAAGAATGGTGTGCCTTATTGGAATATCCTGTGGATGGCCCTCTGGTGAAGCCATCTTGTGTACCAGATTATCGTCCTTTGTTCCTTCGCTTGATGAATAATCCAGATGAATCCATGAACTCTTTCATGAAAGGCCAAGAAGTGTCCATGCAACAACTGATTGACATTTACCCTCCTATTGGACACATTGGTGCTGTTGATATTCAAAAAGCCCGACGGCGCGCTTTGAGATTCTACTCCTTTGCTAGGTTCCTCACTGTCCAGCCTTCTCGCTTTGCGTCAGCTGTTCTTCTGGACCTAGTTGATCAAATGGATCGTGGCGCCAATCCAATTCCTACTATGCTTGCAGAAACCTTCAATGGATTGGATGATATGGCTCGTCTTCGTGCCAGCTCAGGTCTAGGCTCTTATGTTCGCTCCTTCGTTGGTTCTTTCTCAGTATGTTCTGCTTTACTTCAGGTGTGGTTGTGCCACAAGCTAAAAGTTGCAGCTCCTGTGCATTTCGATCATACGTTATACACCTTCAGTGAATGGCGTCATGATGTTTCTTTCGATCACAAAAACGATTGGGTTGAATGGTTAAATTCTCGCCAAGAAGATCAGATTTATTGGCAAATCCCTGGAATCCAAGAAGCTGTCTTCAACACTGGAGAAGCTAACTACGTTCACCTTCTTGGTCTCAAAAAGACTTCCTTTTATGTTCCTGCCAGGATCCTGCGTCAGTATGGAAGGGAGCAATCTATTGTGCCTCCCCTTTGTCATTTCTATCCGCCTAAGGATCTCAAGCCCAAGATTGTCAAAGCCGTTTCATCTACTTGGGATGTCAAAATCATCAAGCCTTTAAAAGAGTCAGCAGAGCAAGATTGTCGTCCAAAGAAGAAGTCTAAAAAGAATGCTTAGTTCCATGTTTAATCTTATCCGTTTATCTTTGAAAGAATGAACCCTGTACTCAAGCTTTAATGATTGATCAATAAAGTCCATCTTTCTCTTTCATTATCTTCGTCTATGTGTGTATCATCGTCTGTTCTTCTCTGTGATCTTAAAATATGTTTTTCAAATATTTCAGGGAAGTAAACATCATAGCTAACCCTACTACTCCTTGGGTTCGGGTCTCTTCGCGATTGGAGAGGAAATCTGTATCCCCGCCACCTTCTCTAAGAACCCCAGCATCTGCGTCTTTCCCGTCCTCATCCTCACCAATGGCAGACAACCAAGATGGTCTTCCACCCGCTGCTATTACCGATACTCTTACCTTGATTCTCCAATAGCTTCAAGAACTCAAAGAAGAGAACCGAGTTATCAAGGCTCAGCTTTCTGAGAAGTTAGGACCGTCGTTGTCCAAGGATAAAGGGCCTATGCACCAAGCAGCTACTTCAGCAACACCTGCCCAGCCAGTGTTCATCACTATCCCTGATAAAGCCGAAGAAGATTTGGAAAAAGAGCAGTATAGCGAGGATCGCAGTAGGCCTTCTCAGTCCATGGTTGATAAGACTGTTATGGAGAAATTAGAAAGTCTTATCAAAAAAGTTCAGGACATCCAGTTTAAAGACCAGGGTGGTTTTAATCCAAGTGACCTTACACTGTTTCCCGAAATCCGCCTTCCTGCTAATTTTCAAATGCCAGATTTCGACAAATATGATGGTGTGGGTTGTCCAATCACACATTTGCAAATGTTCACCATCATGTGTCAGCCTCAAGGCTTATCTCCTGAGCAAATGGCTCAATTGTTCCCAGTTTCCCTAACCAAGGTTGCTAGGAGATGGTTCATGGTCTTGGACAAGACTCGTTACAGGACATGGAAGGATATCGGCGAGCAATTCATCAGGCAGTTCAAATATGATGATGGGACAGAAATCACCAGAAAGGATTTAGAGAGAACAAAGCAAGACTCGAGGGAATCCATTCTGATTTTTGTGAAAAGATGGAGGAGAATAGCAGCTCAGATGATGGAGCGCCCGTCTGAGGAGGAGCAGGTTCAAATAATCATGAAAAATATTTCCCCCCAACTCCAGTATCACATGTCATTACAATATTATCCAGACTTCAAGCACTTCATTGTGGCAGGCACCCAGATAGAGGAGGCTATGGCTCAAGGTGTATTTAACCGTAGCAACCCAAACCCCAGAGATTTCAAAAAATCCCCGCCAGCCCAAGTCAGTAGTATCTCTCGTTCCAATGCTCAGTCCTCTAAATCCCAAGAACCTTTAGTGATGGACTATGCAACCCGCGACCGCACCTCGGCAACAAACCCGGGTAGAATTTACCCCTCTTCCCATTCCATCTTCAGAGGTGCTTAAGCAGTGTCTTGCTTCAGGTCGCATAACCCTACCTGCCATCCGGCCTCCTCCCAATCCTCTACTTGCAAATTGGCGAGCTGACCTACACTGTGAGTACCACAGAGGTCCTGGTCATGTTACTGACAACTGCATTGCCTTGAAATATAGAATTCAGAAACTAATTGATGAGAAAGTCATTGCATTCCAGCCAAGACCCAATGTCACCCAAAACCCGCTACCTGGTCATGCCAATCCTCCCGCTGCCGTTAATGCCATAACCACAGGAGATTCTGAGTTTGACCCTCTCACCCTCATATGTGCCTTAGAACCCATTTCTGAACCCCAAATCATATTCTGTGATGAATCATACCCAAGAGAGTCAGTACCTCCCTTGGTAATCACCTATGAGCCACAAGTCCCTCAAATTATCACTTATGATGAACCAGAATTGGATGAAGTCAGACATGTTACAAGGGGCGGAAGAATTTTCAAACCTGCTGAATTGAGAGTCAAAAATCCAGGGGCATTGGCTCGAGGAGAGGAGCCGCAATATGTGAAAGATCCAAATGATGAAGTTGTGCAACAACTGAAGAAAACTCAGGTTGTTATATCTGTTTGGGGATTGTTGATAGCATCAAAGAAACACAGAGAGGCTGTGTTAAAAGAATTGAATACAACACAGGTATCCTCAGAAATATCTCCCGAGCAGCTGGCTGAAGTTGTTGCTCTAACCCAGGCCACCAGGGCCATTAGTTTCTCAGATCAGGAGCTGCCTCCTCAAGGTCGGAATCATGCTAGAGCTCTTCATGTCACTATTGTTTGTGAAGGCAAGAAAGTACCATCTGTGTTGGTAGATAACGAATCCGCCTTGAATGTGTGCCCATTGAGAACTGCCATTACCTTGGGTTTCGGTCCCACTGATTTTGCCGAATCAACCCTTGGTATCCTCGCATATGACAACACCCGCAGAAATGTGGTCGGAGTCCTTACCACCAAGATTGTTGTAGGCGGTCAAGAATTTGAGGTTGAGTTTCAAGTTATTGATATCAAGGCCTCGTTTAATATGCTTCTGGGACGCCCCTGGTTGCATAAGGAAGGTGCTGTTGCTTCAACCCTTCACCAAAAACTGAAGTTCATCAAAGATGGGAAGTTGTTCACTGTCAGAGGTGACAAAGAGCCAGAAATAGGGCAGATAACAGGAGAAACCTTGATCCTTCCAGTTGCAAAAGCAAATGACTACAACTTGAATGGTTTCGCATTCGACGTTGCTGCTATTTCTTATGAGGATGCCTCTCGGGAGGAGTTGTGTTTGTCGTTTGCCATCAGTCCTGTGGTGGCCAAGCTGATGAGAAAAATGAACTACTTCCCTGGTATGAATTTGGGCCGTGATCCAAGCAAGGCATCTCACTGGCGCCCAATCAAAGCAAACCATGGAATTTTCGGTCTTGGATATGTACCTACTGAGGAGGAGGAGGAAGCCATGGAAGAATTGTTGAAATTGAAGGAAGAAGTCCGCCGCACCGGAAGGGTACTCCCCATGGCTCCATAGTTCTTATCGATGAATGGTCATTTTATCAAAGAAGGTGAGACCTCTACATACTATGGGTTTTCTGAACCATGGTATGACTCAGTGACAGGGATCATGATACCCGGTTTTGAAATATTCAGTGGCCTTGTTCTCCTAGAAACAGAACCGCCGATATATTATGTTGAGAAAGCTGTTGAGGACTGGTTAGTCTACCTTGAGCCAGAGGTGCTGGGATCTTTGTTTGAAGAAAATGTGCCTGATGTTGGTTACTATTCTGAAGAACAAGAAGAGACAGATTGTGAAGAGGTGCTGGTGGCAGTTATTCAGAGTAATGATACCTTTACTGAACCTCAGAGTCAGATTGCACCTGCAACCGAAAATCTTTCAAACTGGAGTTCTGATGTTTTTCCATCTTATTTTATTGCTAAGTCAAGTCTAGTCAAGTCGATTGAATCAGTGGCAGTGCCTAGTCCAGGCGAGTCATTTTCTGATTTTATTTACTATGTGAATCCTGAGCCTGTTCAGGATGAGTCCAATGATAATGATGTAATTTCTTTCAATTAAATGAAATCTGATTCTCAGTATGTCTCTGTGTTTGCTTCTGACTTTAATAATGATAACACTCCCTCCTCAGACGAGGAAGAAGGGACCGACGAAACTCCCCTTGAATTGCAGCATATGCTCAAACAAGAGGAGGAGCGCCGAGCCCAGCCTCTTAAAGATGAAATTGAAATTATAAACATCAGAACAGAAGATTTAATACAGGAAATACGAATTGGAAATACTCTATCCTCTGAAGAGCGCGATGAATTAATAAACCTACTTAAGGAATATAAGGAAGTTTTTGCCTGGTCCTACAAAGATATGCCCGGGTTGAGTGAAGACATTGTTCAGCACAAGCTACCTTTGTTACCAGGAATTAAACCTAAAAAGCAGAAGCTAAGGAGAATGAAGCCCGAGTGGGTCTTGAAAGTAGAGGAAGAGGTTACCAAGCAGTTGAATGCTGGGTTTCTACAAGTAGTGGAATATCCAGAATGGCTCGCGAATATAGTACCTGTACCGAAGAAAGATGGAAAGGTGAGAATGCGTGTAGATTTTAGGGATTTGAACAAGGCAAGTCCAAAAGATGATTTCCCTCTACCACATATCGATATCCTGGTAGACAATACGGCTGGGCATGAATTACTATCTTTCATGGATGGTTTCTCGAGCTACAATCAAATTAAGATGGCACCCGAGGACATGGCTAAGACCTCGTTCATTACACAATGGGGGACATATTGCTATCGGGTAATGCCATTTGGTCTTAAGAATGCTGGTGCAACATACCAAAGAGCAGCTACAGCTTTACTCCATGACATGATACATAGAGAAATCGAAGTTTATGTTGATGATATGATTGTAAAGGCCAAGGAAAGGAGAGATCATATCCCGAACCTTAAGAAGTTCTTTGAAAGAATTCTCAAGTACCAGCTTCGCCTGAATCCTAGCAAGTGTGTGTTCGGGGTTACCTCCGGTAAGTTGCTTGGATTTATGGTGAGTCAAAGGGGCATAGAGGTAGATCCTCAGATGATTAAGGCTATCCAGGAGATGCCGCCGCCTAAAACCGAGAAAGAAATTCGGGGATTCCTAGGAAGGATACAGTTCCTGAGACGATTCATCGCTCATCTGACATCAACTTGTGAGCCTATCTTTAAGCTCTTAAAGAAAAATACTTCCAAAGTATGGACGGAGGAATGTCAACAGGCCTTCGAGAAGATAAAGCAAAATTTGGCTGAACCGCCAATAGTAGCACCAGTAATACCGGGGCATCCATTGCTGCTTTACTTGTCAGTAACAGAAACCACAATGGGTTGTATGTTAGCACAGCAAGATCCAGAAACCAAGCATGAAAAGGCTGTGTATTATCTCAGTAAGAAAATATTGGAGTATGAACAGAAGTACACTGTCCTAGAAAAAACCTGCTTAGCACTGGTTTGGGCTACTCAGCGACTCAGGCATTACCTTTTATCACATAAGGTCCTGCTTTTGTCAAGGATGGATCCTCTGAAGTATCTCTTTGAAAAACCAGACCTGACAGGTAGGACTGCCAGATGGTTATTGTTGTTGTCGGAGTTTGACATCACCCATGTAACCCAAAAATCAGTAAAGGGCCGAGTCATTGCTGAGCAATTGGCGGAAGCACCCCGAGAAGAAAATCAGCCTTTCAAGCCGATGTTCTCAGATGAAGAGATCATGATGATAGAAGATGAATATCCAGAAACTGGTTGGACCCTATATTTTGATGGAGCAGCAAACCAAGCAGGACAAGGAGTAGAGGCATTGCTTGTGTCACCTCGAAATGAGCATGTTCCCCTTGCCGTTAAGTTACAATTTAATTGCACCAACAATATGGCAGAGTATGAAGCATGCATTGTTGGGCTTGAGGCCGCATTGGCCTTAGGCATAGAGAATCTTGATGTATATGGAGATTCGAAGTTAATCATTTGCCAAACTCAAGGAGAATGGAGAACCAAGGAAGAAAAGCTACAGCCATATCATGAATACTTGGATGTTCTTGCTCGACAATTTCGGTGCATCACTTTCAGTTATTTACCAAGGTTGAAGAATAGATTCGCCGATGCCTTAGCGACGTTAGCTTCTATGATCGACATACCTCACAATATGAAGATGAGGCCCATCACGGTTCAAGAGCAATGGGCTCCTGCATATGTTGATGCTATAGAAATAGCTGTAAGATGTCCCGATGGAAAACCATGGTATACGGACATAAAGAACTCCATCTCAGGCCAGGGGCATCCCAATGAGGCGTCGAATAAAGAAATAAGGACTTTCCAGACATTGGCAGCTAATTTTGTCGTTTGTGGAGGGGAGTTGTATCGACGGTCTTTCGACAGAATTCAACTCTTATGTGTCACTGAAGATCAGGCAGAAGAAATTCTAGCAGATATTCATGAAGGGGTGTGTGGGCCTCATATGAATGGGAAGATGTTGGCAAGGAAGATCCTACGTCTGGGGTACTATTGGCCAACATTGGAAGCAGATTGTCACACATTTGTTAAGAAATGCTATAAAATGTCAGATACATGCGAATCTCATCCATGTACCACCCACTGAATTGCATTCTCTTACCTCTCCTTGGTCGTTTTCGGTATGGGGAATTGACATAATTGGCAAGATTTCTCCCAAGTCATCTAATGGTCACGAGTACATACTCGTCGCAATTGACTACTTCACCAAGTGGGTTGAGGCTGCTTCTTATGCAAAGCTTACATCCGCATCAGTTGCTAAATTCATACGCACCAACATCATATGCAGATATGGGATTCCCCATGAACTTATCTCAGATAACGGATCTCATTTCAAGAAGGAAGTAATCACTCTTTGTGAAGAGTTCAAGATTAAGCATCATAAATCCTCACCTTATCGGCCGCAGACAAATGGAGCAGTAGAAGCTGCAAACAAGAATGTCAAGACTATCATTAGTAAAATGTCAGAAACTCATAAGGATTGGTCGAACAAGTTACCGTACGCTTTGTGGGCTTACAGAACATCAATTAGAGCTTCAACTGGAGCAACCCCTTACTCTCTTGTTTACGGGATGGAAGCAGTGCTACCTGTTGAGATCCATGTACCTTCGCTTCGAGTATTGACTGAGGCTAAGTTGCCAGAAAATGAATGGGCAGATGCCAGATATAAAGAGTTAAACGTGCTAGATGAGAAGAGGTTAAAGGCACTTTACCATGTGCAAGGTTACCAGCGCAGAATAGCCCGGGCTTTTAATAAAAAGGTTAAGGTCAGAGATTTAGAAGAAGGCAATCTTGTTCTGAAAGAGAATCGTGCACCAGTATTTGACCCAAGAGGCAAATTCAAACCAAATTGGTGAGGACCATACATTGTGGACCAAATCTTACCCGGAAAAGCCGTCAAGCTCCGTAATTTGAATGGAGAAATATTGCCAGAACCAACAAATCTTGATCAACTCAAGAGGTTCTATGCTTGAACACCGGAAGGCCGTCTTTTGGCCGAATAAATCCCAAATTCATAACCAAAAATTAAAAAAATATATAACCTTTTGCAAACCCTTTTGAGCCTAAATAAATTTTTTCTTCAAAACCCAATATACTAGGGGCATTCGCCCTGAACTACACATGACCTGATTCCTACACTGGGATACGTAGGCAACCTGTTCAAAGGTTCGGTCGAAATTCTTGCAAAACCTTAAGCCATTCTTTGAAAAGCCCTACCTCACCTATAAAGTCCTTTTGGTGTTCAAGTAAAAAGAAAAAGAAAAAGAAAAAATAAAGAAAAAGAAAAAAAAATGGAGCTTGAAGATCCGCTAGATTGAAAACCTGAAAAGGCGATCTAGGCAAAATTTAGAATCATTCTCCTGCTAAGTTAAAAACCTGAAAGGGCGGCTTAGGCAAAAGTTAAGGGAGTGGCCTGCTGAGTCGAAAACCTGAAAAGGCGATTCAGGCAAAAGTTAAGGCCGAGCGGTCCGCCAAGTTGAAAATCCAAAAAGGAAGACTTGGTCGTGGTAAGATTGGGTTCTCCCCAGAAGAATTACAGCGATCTCTGAAATCACCGTAGGTCAGGCAAAAATAACAACAGTTCCTGAAACTAGGGGCATTAATGTCCAGCAATCGGAAAGTTGATAGAAAGATATATGAAGTATTACTGTCTTAAAAATAAGTGAAGATGTTTATCCATGGAGAAATATTCTTTTAAAGAGGCCAGCCTAACCCAAAAGAAAATACTGATAAGTCAGAAGCATCACGAGATTACTGGAGTAATCTTTCTTATTTTATCTTTTATTATAAATGTCTGTGGTTCTATTTTTTAGAAAAATTTACGAATTCTACTTTAAAAATTGTTGTAGGGTGCAATCACTCTGAAGGCAGGTTCATTAACAGGTTCCAAGAAACTTGGGAAGAAGTGAGACTATCGCGAATGGCGAAAAACCTTTGAAAGAATGATCTCTGGTCAATGAATAGAAAAATGTTAGAATGCCTCAAACTAGGGCAGGTTGCTAATGAAGTGGCATCACATATTCGAGCCTTGAAAGTCCTTTGCCGCATGGTGTTATTAAATCCTTTGCTTCTAAAGTTGTTAATTGGAAATTTTGATTTCTCTCAAAGCTCAAATCATCATATCTCTCTGAATCCATTTGAAAATGATAGTTTCTCTCTGAACATCATACAAATATGATGTCTCGTTTCCTTGGAATCCGTATAAATACGGTATTTCATTCTCTCCGAGTCCATACAACTATGGTCTCTTATTCTCTTTGAGCATCACACAAATGTGATATCTCATTTCCTTGGAATCCGTATAAATATGGTATTCCATTCTCTTCGAGTCCATACAACTATGGTCTCTTATTCTCTTTGAGCATCACACAAATGTGATATCTCATTTCCTTGGAATCCGTATAAATATGGTATTTTATTCTCTCCGAGTCCATACAACTATGGTCTCTTATTCTCTTTGAGCATCACACAAATGTGATATCTCATTTCCTTGGAATCCGTATAAATACGGTATTTCATTCTCTCCGAGTCCATACAACTATGGTCTTTTATTCTTTTTGAACATCATACAAATGTGATGTTTCATTTCCTTGGAATCCGTATAAATACGGTATTTCATTCTCTCCGAGTCCATACAACTATGGTCTTTTATTCTTTTTGAACATCATACAAATGTGATGTTTCATTTCCTTGGAATCCGTATAAATATGGTATTCCATTCTCTTCGAGTCCATACAACTATGGTCTTTATTCTTTTTGAACATCATACAAATGTGATGTTTCATTTCCTTGGAATCCGTATAAATACGGTATTTCATTCTCTTCGAGTCCATACAACTATGGTCTCTTATTCTCTTTGAGCATCACACAAATGTGATATCTCATTTCCTTGGAATCCGTATAAATATGGTATTCCATTCTCTTCGAGTCCATACAACTATGGTCTCTTATTCTCTTCGAGCATCAAACAAATGTGATATCTCATTTCCTTGGAATCCGTATAAATATGGTATTCCATTCTCTTCGAGTCCATACAACTATGGTCTCCTATTCTCTTTGAGCATCACACAAATGTGATATCTCATTTCCTTGGAATCCGTATAAATATGGTATTCCATTCTCTTCGAGTCCATACAACTATGGTCTCTTATTCTCTTTGAGCATCACACAAATGTGATATCTCATTTCCGTGGAATCCGTATAAATACGGTATTTCATTCTCTCTGAGTCCATACAACTATGGTATTTTATTCTCTTTGAACATCATACAAATGTGATGTTTCATTTCCTTGGAATCCGTATAAATACGGTATTTCATTCTCTCCGAGTCCATACAACTATGGTCTCTTATTCTCTTTCAGCATCACACAAATTTGATATCTCATTTCCTTGGAATCCGTATAAATATGGTATTCCATTCTCTTCGAGTCCATACAACTATGGTCTCTTATTCTCTTCGAGCATCACACAAATGTGATATCTCATTTCCTTGGAATCCGTATAAATATGGTATTTCATTTTCTCCGAGTCCATACAACTATGGTCTCTTATTCTCTTTGAGCATCACACAAATGTGATATCTCATTTCCTTGGAATCCGTAGAAATACGGTATTTCATTCTCTCCGAGTCCATACAACTATGGTCTTTTATTCTTTTTGAACATCATACAAATGTAATGTTTCATTTCCTTGGAATCCGTATAAATACGGTATTTCATTTTCTCCGAGTCCATACAACTTGGTATTTTATTCTCTTTGAACATCATACAAATGTGATGTTTCATTTCCTTGGAATCCGTATAAATACGGTATTTCATTCTCTCTGAGTCCATACAACTATGGTCTTTTATTCTTTTTGAACATCATACAAATGTGATGTTTCATTTCCTTGGAATCCGTATAAATACGGTATTTCATTCTCTCCGAGTCCATACAACTATGGTCTCTTATTCTCTTTGAGCATCACACAAATGTGATATCTCATTTCCTTGGAATCCGTATAAATATGGTATTCCATTCTCTTCGAGTCCATACAACTATGGTCTCTTATTCTCTTTGAGCATCACACAAATGTGATATCTCATTTCCGTGGAATCCGTATAAATACGGTATTTCATTCTCTCCGAGTCCATACAACTATGGTATTTTATTCTCTTTGAACATCATACAAATGTGATGTTTCATTTCCTTGGAATCCGTATAAATACGATATTTCATTCTCTCTGAGTCCATACAACTATGGTCTTTTATTCTTTTTGAACATCATACAAATGTGATGTTTCATTTCCTTGGAATCCGTATAAATACGGTATTTCATTCTCTCCGAGTCCATACAAGTATGGTCTCTTATTCTCTTTGAGCATCACACAAATGTGATATCTCATTTCCTTGGAATCCGTATAAATATGGTATTACATTCTCTTCGAGTCTATACAACTATGGTCTCTTATTCTCTTTGAGCATCACACAAATGTGATATCTCATTTCCTTGGAATCCGTATAAATATGGTATTCCATTCTCTTCGAGTCCATACAACTATGGTCTCTTATTCTCTTTGAGCATCACACAAATGTGATATCTCATTTCTTTGGGATCCATATAAATATGGTTGCTCATTCTTTGGGAAACCGTACAAAGAGAGTGTCTCATTCTGATATCTCATTCCTTGTGGGCCTGTACAACTACGGTGTCCCATCCTTTGTGAGTCCGTACAGCTACGGCCTCCTAGTCCTTCGGACCCGTACAAATACGAGGCCTCATTCTTTTTGAATCCATTCGAAATGATATCTTATGCTCTTTGAACCCATACAAATATGGTATCACATTTTTTTTCTGAGCCCATTCAAAAATGATACTTCGTTTTCTTTGAAAATCTTTCGAAAGTCATCCATCATTCTCTCTAAGACCATTTGAAGATGTCATCTCATTTCCTCGGAAACCATCCAAAAACGGTATTCCTTTCCCTCCGAAAATCCGTTTGAAAATGCTATCCCATTCCTTCATTGCCCGTTCGAAAACGGCGCCGCATCTTAATCATCTTTTGTTCTGGATTGCAAGATTTTTGCACCCAGAATAAATCCGATTCTCTGTTATTCTAAACTACCATCTCATGGTGTTTAGGGTAAATGATTTTTGATAGATGTTCAAATTCTAGGATTCCATCTAGGATCTTGCATTCTGTTAGGTTGCATTGTGTTTAGGGAGTCCTTTGTCGATCAAAGCTACGCAAAATGGCACTGTCACTGTTGCTTTGGAATTCGATGACTACGTCATCTCTACCAAAGAGGGGCATCTGTAGACACCCCATTTTGCTCTGCTTTAATCAACAAAGAAGTTAGTGTTCTTGTTATCAGTCTTTTTCAGTATTGTCCATTCCCGTGTCCGCCTCTTATGTTTTCTCGATCTTTTCGATCATTTTTGCTGTGTTTCGCATTTTCCCGCTAAGTGTTGAGAAAGGTTATTTACGAGAATCCGAGCAAGGGAGAATTTAGACTTGTTTGGTAAGCCCGCAAAAATAGTTTAAGGGACGCAAGCCGTTTGTGCTAATTGGTCCACCTAATGAACGGTTTAGATCATCCCGTGGGGAAGACTCTTGGAGCACAATGTATTGTGTTCTGGCACATCAAACAGATAATTCGGTTTATCTTATGGAGGTGGGTTGCTAGGTGCAATTAATTGGATGGCTCGGATTAGTCAATGAAGATCATTTTGGGAGGACAACCAATTTAAATTGTGATGCATCAATTGAGCGGTTTAGACCAACCCGTGAAATCGATTGGAGGGGGGAGCAACTAGCTCATGTATTAAGGCTCGCATTATTTGGACGGGTCGGATCAGCCCATACGTCTAGCCTATGAGTGCACACTCATAATGATCTTAGGTCATTCGGCCAAGTTGGAGTGGGCCCTACTGATTTTGAGAATCATGGGGGAAGATGCATAATTTAGCTAGTATTGAACAAGTCCATATATTTGAAGCCAAGGGGCATACGAATTTGTTCAAAATTGAGTGGGACCTGCCATGATAGAAAGCTTCTAATAACGTGCAATAATATGGCATTCATTTTGAGAATTATTCTCTTTTGCATGTTAAAAGAAAAATGAAATGGAGAATGATATTGGGGAATAGTGGCCTTTAATTCATCAGCATGCCCTTATCCTGTTGCTATAATTGGCTACGCTTCTATATTAGATGTGAATGAGAATTGGAAGCAAATCAATTACATGAGCTAATAAAGGAAATAAACTATTCACTTATTGGTTGCCGAAAATTGAAGCTTAAAAAGGGCAAGGAATACTGAAGACAAGGAGGATAATTGCCATCCGAGGAAAGTTTTGATTTTCGGGATTCTTTCGGCCAAGGAAAAAAGGGCAACCATCTCGCTGTGATTTGAAAAAAAAAAAGGAAAAAACCGAAGCTCTGGTCTCTTTTTCCCTCTTCCCATCTCTCTCTCTGTTGGTTTTTCCTTTTTCTCTCTCTGTGTCTCTCGAACTCTCTCCATCCCCATCACACTCTCTGCTACTTTTTCCCTCCCTCTCTCTTGAATCCTATCCCTCTGTTCTCACACAACCGAGCCATCCATCTTTCCATACTCACCCACACTCAGCAACCATCTATATCTTCCCTCCTCCATTCCGAGTGAAAAACAGAGCATCGGTTTTCTGTTTATTTCACAAAGCGAAGTCTCGTTCTCTCTCTCTCTCTCTATCTCTCTCTCACCCTCCTACTCTCTATATCCCTCTCACCCTCTCTCTGTTTCACTCCCTCACTCTCCCACTCTCTCTATATCCCTCTCTGTCATCCTCTTAATCTCTCTCACTCTGTTATATCCCTCATTCCCCCTTGCTGTGAATCTGTTTTCACTCTCCCTCTATTTCTATTTCTCATTCTCCTTCACTTTGTTTTTCTATCCCTCCATTTCTCATTCCCTCTCACTCTCCATCTTTAGACCTCTGTTTCTCCATCCCCTTCACTCTCGGATTCTCTTTCACTCTCACTTTCTATCAGTTTATCTCACTCACACTCTCGGTTCTCATTTTTTGTCTCTTTCACTCACACCCTTAGCTATCATTCTATCTCTCTCACCCTCTCTACCAATCTCTTACTCTGCCAATCCCTCCCTATCTCTCACACTCCCTCTCCTCACAGTGGTTATTTTTTTTTTTAAAAAAAGCGAAAGACGGCGGAGCGGATCGAGCGTCGACGGGACGATTTCGGATTTTTCACTCTCGGATTCGACGAGGAACTCTATCACAGGTTGGTATACTTTTCTCGGATTTTTTTCAGAATTATTTGGTATTTTTTTAGATTTTTGCATGATTTTTAAGCATTTAAATGAATTTAATTTAATATTAAATGTGTGTGCTTAAAATCATGATCTGCATGAGTGTTTCAATTCCGTTTCATCTCAAAATTTAATACAATGATCTATCTAAATAGAGTAAAATAACTATCGGATCGGATCGGACATTGGATCAACGGTTTTTTAGAATTTGAGTAAAGAGTAGAATTTTATTTAAAATAATGGCTGAGAAATTACGAAATTCGAAAAAAATAGCCATCTCAGGATGATCTATATTTTGGAATTTTAAATTTTTCTTGTATTCATCACATCAGAACAAGGTTGGATGACGTTTTCCGGAGTCGTAATTTTCTCGAAAATCGTGTTTTAAAAATAGAAAACTCTTTAAAAATATCTTTTCGACGAAGAAAACTAAAAGATATACTAAACAGATTCCAAAAATAATGTAATTTTGTGGGAAAATAATATGATACTGATAAATTCTACCATGAATTTTTGAGAATTTTTGGATATTGTTTGGTATATTATTTTATGCTTTCTTTGAAAATTATCAGATTTTACAGTAGTCTTATATTTCATATTTGTTGCTTCTGTAAAATTTCCAATTGATTTGGATCTTGTTTCATATGGGATTTAGTGTTAATTCATAATTTAGTCTGAAAATTGAAAAATCCGAAATTGATAATAAATAGTTTCTAAAATTCATGAAAATCTCACAGAATGCTAGTTTTACTTATATCTTGTTACTGTAGAAATTTCAATGAATTTAGATTTCTAATTATAGTAGTTTCTGTGTTATTTTTACAATCTGGCCCTATTATTGTTAATTCAAAATTAAATATGAGCTTAATGTAAAAATCTGCAAAACTCTTCCAGTAAGCTACATGCATTCCTATATTGCTGCTGTAGAAGCTTCAACTCATTTTGAATCCGTTTACAATAATTTCACTTGTAAAATCACTCTTATGGTATAAAACTGATAAAATTCATTGAAAATCCGAAATTAATTAAAAATCATCACAAAGCTTCTAAAGAACCTTAAAATTCTGTCACATATTAATTCCTTAATCCATCGAAACAGAAATTTTAGGATCTTTAGATTTCCTTGGAAAAATGGCCAGTGCATCCATAATCGTATCCCAATAATTACAACCGATCTTTGACAATTTGAATATTTAAGCTATAGCATGTTGTTGGCTCCGAGGTTACTGTCCACGGAAATCCTGAGATATGCCAGGCAATAAGATGCTATAACCTAAGTATTAAATTGCACAAGGAAAGAGCGCACGATTCTCTTCCTTGGATGTTATTCTAGGCCGAAATTGGTGAACCCTAGAACCATTGGTATTCCTTAAATGTCCAGAAACCGAAAATCCTTGAAATCTGAAACTAATTACCCTCAAGAACTTGAGTCGATGTGTCTCGTGTCTTTCGGAACCATTGGATTATGGTTTCCGTCGTAAGAACCATTAGAGCCCAATTTAGGAATACTGGTGTCAGGTCGTGTCATAGGTTTTAGGGAGTCTTAGGTTTTAGGGAGTCCTAGAGTTAGGAGTCCAGCCTCATCACGTACGCTTACTATGAATAGCAACCGTGCCATAGGTTTAGTTACACTAGTCACCCAATCTTTCCTTAGGACAAGCCTAGTAAACTAGAATGTAGGCTAACCTGCATTAGTCTAAGGAACAACTTGCATTTAGATAAGAATCATGTAGCATCTTAGATGAAATCCTAGGATAATAAAATCCTCAACTTGAATTAAAATAACTTCTTTTTAAAACTGTTGAAATAGTCAAATCCGTCTAGGTCGGTGTCTTAGTTGAGTTAGGCATATGTAGCTTAGCTTAGGTGCACCGAACTACGTCGACTCTGATCCCAGTGAGACTTGGGTACGTAGGCAGCTTGGATGTCTGATGGCATACCAACCGCGAGTCGGCTCCACAACAAATTGTGGGGTTTTGTATATTATTTTTCTTGTACATTCTTAATTAAAATATGTAGGATTTTCCTGAAATTAGAATTTTAGGAGAACTTTCACTTAGATTGAATCCAGACAAATTAAGAAATCAAGATACACATTTAGGATTCATATTGAAATTAGATTTTAGGATGCATGTCCCTTAGTTCGCACACTAGCAGAAAGTTGAATGAGCCATTTAAAATAAATTTAAAAGAGTTAGCTTTTGGAATCGAAGACCGATTATCGGACAGGAATGGTGCATGTGGTGGATAAATCCCCATACCTTCCATTCTTGTAACCAGGTAGCGAGTCTAGATTTCTGGTTAATTATGGGTCCTAGATCCCACATCTAGGTGGCGACTCTGTCAGTCTCTTTTGTGTGGAATTCGGATTGCCTTAGTGATCCCAAGTTCACATAAAAGACGAATTAAAATCAATACTAAAAATGCACACGCCAATCGCGTGGGTACGAGAGACCAAGAGAGAAGGCGTGGCGGCTCGCGCCCCACCCCTCTCGCGGGATCGGGTCCCACAAACCCTCTCATTCTTAGATAAGGATCTGACCTCTGAAGGAAAGAATCATTCCAAGCCTCTCCTCATTACTGTGTTATGTAATCAGAAGAAGGTACGTGCCGTACTCGTGGACAATGGTTCTGCCTTGAACATCTGCCCACTGAGCACGCCCACAGCTATCGGTTTTGGTCCCAATGACTTCACCCCGTCTGATCAAGGCATCATGGCCTATGATAATTCTCGAGGAGATGTAGTCAGAACTCTTTCTACCGCCATCTTTCTGGCTGGTGAAACTTTTGATGTTGAGTTCCAAGTGCTTGACATCAAGTCATCCTTCAACTTGTTGTTGGGACGACCCTGGCTTCACAAAGTAGGAGTTGTACCCTCTTCTTTGCATCAGAAGCTCAAATTCATGAAAGATAACAGAGTTATCACCATCCGAGGCGACGAAGACTTAGAAGTAAGTGTCATTTTGTCAAATCCTCATGGGAAGTCAGTAGCAGACAACGTCTATGTCAATGGTTTCCATTTTGATGTTACTCATATCAGTTGGGAACAAGCAAAGGAGTTAGTTCCACTCCCTCAGGATATCAACCATGTTGTATCCACGATGCTCAAAATCAGTGGATACGTCCCAGGAATGGGGTTAGGTCGATATCAGCAAGGAGTAGTTCAGATCTGCAGTTTTCTTCCAATGACGTGACAACTAGTCTGGGCTATCGCAATAGCACTGGGAGGAGCAAGATATGTATCACAGTCTAACCTGAAGAAGGTTGTACAGAGAAGCTGGTGAGGCCATGCTGATGCCAGATATCAAGCTTGTTAGCCCAAGGGTTTACCAAGTACTCCTAGTTATATGTTTTGATAATTAACAAACTCAATTTGTCACAAAATGATTATTTGGACTAATGATCTTCAATGTCTAAGTGAATATGTTTCAAGCTTTAGTACCCTCAAGATTGCACATCAAGGGACAATTCAATCAAGCACAAAGTGAACTCAAAGACATGAAGAAGGCATCGACAACACAAAGGCACATCAAACCAACATCAAGACAAGACAAGGACATTAAAAGGCAAGATCAAATGCGACCCTAAAAGGATGGAAATCAACTCAAAGTCCAAAGCTATGCTCAAGCATCAATGGAGTTGATGGAAGATAAGTCAAAAGCATCACCAAAGTGCCATCAAGATTGAAGACCAAGCTCTATTTAGATTGTATTAGGTCAATCATGTAATATCTAGATTAAAGGCACAAACTAGAGCTTAAAACTAACCTAAAATGAACCTAATTGAACTAGTAAATGAGCATGGTGGTGTCTGTAGACACCCTCATTTTGCTACACTTTAACCAACAATAACCTAATATATTGATCCGTAGAATTTCATTGGTAAAGTATGCATCCTCAAATTTTCTGAAAAACCGAAATGATAAAGAGATGTACCTGGTGAGATGATTAAATCCGAAAAATTGAAAAATACCCTGCTTGGTGAATTTAGTGTGTTAAATCCATGTGAGAGCCCCTCTATCATGGATTTATATGTTTTAGGTCATTAATATCTCGATCTGACTTTACGGATCATCAATCGGGACAAAATAAGCTAGGGTCACTTCACAGCCCGGGACCTGATTCCATTCCGAGACCCGATTTCCGTAAATCGTTAGATCAAGGGCAGATCTTAACCTGGGTGTCTTTTCTTACTAAGAATTTGTGATCATTTAGTCAAAATAGGATCGATCAAGGTTAATCTCAAATTCAGATTAAACATTGTGTCACTTAATTGAGCAAAAACCCAGTGAAAAATCACGGATCAATGTGGGTGAACGAGAGCCGTCGAAATAATTTAACCAAATTATCAATAACAGTGCTTTGAGTACTTTAATTGTTGTCAAAATTCATATTTCAAAGGTTAGGATCATTCATCAAAAATTGATTAAGTTGGTTGGATCAATCGAATCGTCAATTTGATCAACGGTTGGAAAAATGATTCGCTGTTAAAAACCGACGGCTCGCATTGGTCAAAAATTCTGAAAATAATATTTCTATGGCAACATTGGGCTTAAATGAAAGAGGAAAAATCAACGATTTTAATGGTGAAAGAATTATCGAAATCGGACTTCAAAATCTCCTGAAAACCGCGTTTTTCGATTTTTACATTCAAAATATTTGAAAAATCTTTTACAAGATTCTAGGAGATTTGGAGGCATCATCTCGTCCATTCTTTCGATCGAAATTGATCTCAACCACCCAATCTTATTCCATATCATTGCAAAGATTTCAGGATATTTGGAGACCCGATCTCGCCCGTTCTTTCGATCACATGGAGATTGCAGTTAATCGCAACCATCCAAATCGTTGCCATTCTCTACAAAGGCAACCAAATTGGACATTTCCCTTACCTTGAAATTTGCTTCCAAAATCTACAAAGATTCCAAGGACAAATGGCATCATCTTGGACCTTGAATTGTTCATAAATCTTTAGTACTTGATCCTGGCCGCATAAGTGCCTGCCATTTTTAACATAGCCATGGCTTAAATGGAAGATGCCAAAGAAGAGGGAGAATATTCTAGAAAAATCCGATCTTGGCCATTCTTTCCCCTTCCTTTTTCCATCACTCAATCTCCACCCTACACCTCTAGGTCCTAAAGATGGCAACCTGGCTCATCCCTCACCTATAAATACCCATGCTCTATTCTTTCAGAAAAAAAAAGAGAGGAAGAAGCTCAAAGAAAACTACTAGAGAAATCCTCCATATCCCCGCCTTCAAATCTTGTCATATTCAAAGGATACCCAAAATCTCCATCACAAGTAGGAGCACTATTCTCAGATTTTTTCAGGATTATTTGATATTTTTAATGTATTTTTGCACGATTTTTAGCATTTAAGTGAATTTAATTCAATATTATATGTGTGTGCTCAAAATCACGATCTACATGAGTGTTTCAATTTCGATTCGTCCCGAAATTTAATACACTGATCTATTTAAATAGACTAAAATAACCATCGTATTGGATCGGACATTGAATCAAAGGATTTTGAAAATTTGAGTGATGAGTGGAATTTTATTTAAAATAATGGCTGAGAAATTACAAAATTCGAAAAAATAGCCATCTCAGGATGATCTATTTTTTGGAATTTTAAAATTTTCTTGTGTTCATCATATCAGAACAAGAATAAAGGACGTTTTCCGGAGTTGTAATTTTCTCGAAAATCGTGTTTTAAAAATGGAAAACTCTTCAAAAATATCTTTTCAACGAAGAAAACTAAAATATATACTAAATGTATTCCAAAATTAATGAAATTTCGTGGGAACATAATATGGTACTGATACATTCTACCATGAATTTTTAAGAATTTTTGGATTCTTTTTGATATATTATTTAATGCTTTCTTTGAAAATTATCAGATTTTGTGAGAATTGTTACTGATATCATATCACCATTAAAATTCACAATATTTTTACAGTAGTCTTATATTTCATATTTCTTGCTGCTGTAAAAGTTTCAATTTATTTGGATCTTGTTTCCTAGGGGATGTAGTGTTAATTCATAATCTGGTCTGAAAATTGACAAATCCGAAATTGATAGTAAATAGTTTCTACAATTCATGAAAATCGTACAGTATGCTATTTTTACTTATATCTTACTACTATAGAAATTTCAACGAATTTAGATTTCTATTTCTAGTAGTTTCTGTGTTACTTTTGTAATCTGGTCTCGTTATTGTTAAATCTCGTCTCGTTATGAGCTGAATGTAAAAATCTGCAAAAATCTTCCAGTAAGCTACATCCTATCGTGTCTTAGTTCTGTAGAAGTTTCAATTCATTTCAAATTCATTTGCAATAAGTTCACTTGTAAAATCACTCATATGGTTTAAAATTGACAAAATCCATTGAAAATTCGAAATTAATTAAAAATCATCATAAAGTTTCTAAAGAACCTTGAATTTTTGTCACATATTAATTCTTAAATCCATTGAAACAAAAATTTTAGGATCTTTAGATTTTCCTGGAAAAATGGCCAGTGCATCCATAATCGTATCCATATTGCACTCGATCTTTGACAATTTGAACATTTAAGCTATAGCATGTTGTTGGCTCCGAGGTGACTGTCCACGGAAATCCTGAGATATGCAAGGCAATAAGATGCTATAACTTAAGTATTAAATTGCACAAGGAAAGAGCGCACGATTCCCTTCCTTGGATGTTACTTTAAGATCAGAAGCATACTTAAGAAACAGACACAAGTGAACTATTGGAACTGAAATTTTTATTTAAAGAAAAAGCTATTACATCTGACGACCTATCCTGAACATGCTCAGGATTCACAACTCTAAATAAAAGGAAAGCAAAAGATAACTTGCCATGGACTAGGCATTGACCTTGAACCGTAAGACCGGACTCAACAATTGTACTGACCATGATGACTGACTCAATATAAAATAGTAAATGACTAAAACTTTAAATGCTGCAACTGTCTAGCTTCGGAGGCTCGGTGAAAACTGAATCATCATCATAACAAGTGCCTTTTAACTTCTGGCTCTTCTCTTTCACTGCAACTGAACCTGAGCTTCTCAAACCCCAAGTGTCTAAACATCATCCAGCGGTGGTACAACATGGTTTTGCATAGGATTATCAACAATATTTGGCACTTGCTGAAATGGTAGCTTGTGCTCATCGATCAACTTCTGGATCACATGCCTCAGAGTTTTACACTGATCAGTACTATGCCCCGATCCTCGATGAAAATCGCAGTGCTCTTCCGCCCTCCATGTCCTGGGGAGCGGATTAGTAGGTTCCTTAATGCGAGGTAAATAGATATTGCCGGATTCCAATCCTTGCTGCAATATAACAGATGGTGGAAGCGGGAGGGGGGCGAATTGCCTACCTGGCTTTTGCTGAGGTATAGGTCTTGGATGATCATATTCGATTACCATAGGCTCCTCTGACCAGTTAACCCCCTTTTCCTTTTCCCTAAACCCTTTCAGGATACCAGATCGTGGGATAGGCAAATCAGTGAATTCTCTTTTAGGAGTTTAAGATGGTGGCTCTTGGTCATAATCAAGAATTAAGGGCCCAACAGAATCCTGCTGGTGCTGAGAGACAGAGTTACTGGTAACAACATCTTGGGCTTTGGTATTTTTGTCAGCGAAATGTTCAGAGCCTTGGGACTGACAATACCAGGTTTGTATTTGTTGCTTCATCTGATGAACTTCTTCTGTTAGCGCAGCCATTTGTCTAGAGAGGTTCACAATTAGTTCTTCCGAACCCATAACCATGGAGAGGCTCGGATTTTTGCCCTTAGAAACAACAGTGGTTGGACAAAATTTCTCAGTAAGTTGGGCTTTGATGAATTGATTTTCTTCCTTCAATTCCTTTACCTGCTGGATGAGCTGGGCCAAGGTTTCTGTGACATGAAAGAGTTAAAAATTTTCCATAGAATCTGCCATAGGTAGGAAAAAGTGGATAGAGAGACTTCCAAAGAAAATGGGGAATTAGCTTCTTCACTGACCAAATAGATTCAAACCCAAGAAGCTTTCCTGGATTTTCAGCAGTGAACAATCCTGACATAGAAACAATAAACGCGAGATGTAAGCTTGACACTCAGGGAATTTTTTCTTTCTATGATTGACATGATAATTATGATACGACTAGATAAGGAATGGGAAGTAAAGTGATGGTTCCTCAAAATAAATAAACACAACAATGATGACATGATAGCACGTGGGGAATGCCCCTAGCTCAAGGATTATGAGAGTGAACTCTGAAGGACTTAGCAAAATAATCTTGAAAAAGGTAGCCCCTAGAGGAGGAAGAGACCAAGGGTACAAGCAAGATTGGATCATCTGGACCAGGCATGATCAGATCATGAGATTACATAATCGAAAGATTGTGAGATTCTGCTCCTGCCAGTTAGGGGATGGCATGAAGATACGATCGAATCGCATGACAGAAGAATGAAAGACGCACGATCAAAAGATTAGATGAGATAGCATAAGATTGCTTTCAACGGATAGATCATGAATGACTAATCCTATGAGATCTTTGGAAATGATGGGATTTATATCCTAACCCCAAAGGGAAAGTTTTTTAATCTTCGCACATTTTAAAAGTGTTACCTGAAGGCATCAACCCTAATCCTAAGCTAGCGGAGTGGAGAGAGGATCTCGACTCATGACTTTGTTTGTGTATCTAAGGACCGATCGTAGCCATTGGAAGATGGACTACGGCCTAATCTAGACACAAATGGGTAGGATATCCTAAACTAGGCTCACACACGTGACGCACATGTGTTCGTATACTACATGCATGTGTGGGTTAATCTAGGGGTAAGGCCAAGAGTTCCCTTAGCGCGAATCCATGTTCGATATATTGTACCAGTGTCCGACGTATCAGTACGTGAACAAGAGATCCGTTTACTTACCATAAAGGTACTAGGCTAAGAGTGGAATGCTTCTCTAGCACAGAGGCACCAGGTGATGAAATCCCAGTCAACCATTCTAGATAACACTCCGGGTTCCTAAAATAGGACGTGTGTGCACGTGAGATGCAAGGGTTTAGATGCAAGTGATGTAAGTGTGTGCAATAAGTTCGCGCAATCTATGATGCCTTCAGGTTTTGTTAGATTAAGTTTGACTAAATGTGATGAGAAAATAAAGCATACAAACTAATCTAATAAGCATAAAAAAGATAGAGTTTTTATGAGCCAGTTAAATTAAATTCAAATGAATTATCTTTTGAAATTTTAATGAAGTTTGGTGGTCCCTAGCAGAGTCGCCAAACTGTGGGACCCGATCCCGCGAGAGGGGTGGGGCGCGAGCCGCCACGATCTCTCTTGGTCTCTCGTACCCACGCGATTGGCGTGTGCTTATTATTATTGATTTTAATTCATCTTTTATGTGAACTTGGGATCACTAAGACAATCCGAATTCCACACAAAAGAGACTGACAGAGTCGCCACCTAGATGTGGGATCTAGGACCCGAAATTAACCAGAAATCTAGACTCGCTACTTGGTTACGAGAATGGAAGGTATGGGGATTTATCCACCACATGCACCATTCCTGCCCGATAATCGGTCTTCGATTCCAAAAGCTAACTCTTTTAAATTTATTTTAAATGGCTCATTCAACTCTCTGTTAATGTGCTAACTACGGAACTTGCACCTAGATTGAATTCAAACAAATTAAGAAATCAAGCTACACATTTAGGATTCACATTGAAATTAGATCATAGGATGCATGTCCTGTAGTTAGCACATTAACAGAGAGTTGAATGAGCCATTTAAAATAAATTTAAAAGAGTTAGCTTTTGGAATCGAAGACCGATTATCGGGCAGGAATGGTGCATGTGGTGGATAAATCCCCATACCTTCCATTCTCGTAACCAAGTAGCGAGTCTAGATTTCTGGTTAATTTCGGGTCCTAGATCCCACATCTAGGTGGCGACTCTGTCAGTCTCTTTTGTGTGGAATTCGGATTGTCCTAGTGATCCCAAGTTCACATAAAAGATGAATTAAAATCAATAATAATAAGCACACGCCAATCGCGTGGGTACGAGAGACCAAGAGAGATCGTGGCGGCTCGCGCCCCACCCCTCTCGCGAGATCGGGTCCCACAGTGTCCTCACATATTTGGACCCACATGAGATTCCATTCAACAAGTTAGAAGTGAATTCCGAAGGCCCAAATCATTCAGCAACTTAAAAAGGAAAACTTGTTGAAAATAGTGTGGACCCCGATCCCGAGAATGGCAAGGGACGGATCCCCCTCATCCTTTGGGTCTCCACATGTGAAGGAGAGCTCTACCAAAGAACTCTCAAAATGGTGCCCTCACAGTATGAGTGGCGATATATATGAGATACCTCTTAATTCAGAGACAAAGCTTGGAACCAAGACGTACCTGAAAATATGAAAGAGTCGCCATCCATAGATTAAGGCTATGGAACCCATAAAAATATGCTGTGTGCAATGGATAAATCTAGTGATAATCAGGTTCGCGTCTGGTTATGAGTAGGGAAGGTGTTAGGCACCCTACTCGCCCGACCGCACTCAGTCTCTTATGCCATTTTCATTATTTGTGAAGAATTTTGGGGAAAATCATGTGAAATGGGAACAAACATCCACGAGAAGACGTCTACCTAAGCATGTATGACCCGGGGATGGGTAAAAGAGAAATAAACATCCAAGTCCTAACTGATCACATCTAATCATAACTCATCACATCTAAGAAAGCAGTGAACAAACACATGCGTAGCTACAACTAAATTAGTAATAGCAAATAAATGAACAGATATGATGAGATACGATAAACAGATAAGCATGAAAGTGCTACAACTAAGCACGTGAAACTACAACTTAGCATGTGAAACTATAGCTAAGAAAATATATAATAAACAAGTAAATAAACGAGATAAATAGGTAAATGAGATAAAGTAAGTATTCTCACCGATAGCCATGCTAAAGTCTATTAGGATTCTATTAGCTATCGCAGCACACTATGACTACGAGATATGGCAGATGGATGTTAAAACTGCTTTCTTGAATGGATATTTATATGATCCAGCCAGAAGGTTTTAAAGTTGCCTGAGAAAAAAGTCAGAAAGTGTGCAAGTTGAAAAGATCTATTTATGGATTAAAGCAAGTATCCTGCGGTTGGAATCTTCGTTTTAATCAAGCAGTCAAATAGTCTGGCTATACACAAAACATAGATGAGGCTTGTGTTTATAAAAAGGTCAGTGGGAGTGCTGTGACATTTCTTATTTTGTATGTAGTTGACATTCTACTCATTGGGAATGATGCTGGAATGTTGTCTAATACAAAAGTATGGCTATCTAGTACCTTTACTATGAAGGATTTGTGTGAAGCATCTTTTATTCTTGGCCTCAAACTGTTTAGAGAGCATGGGAATATGACACTTGGACTATCACAGGAAGCTAGCATAGATAAGATATTGGCCAGATATCATATGACAGATTTCAAGAAAGGGTTAATACCTTTTAGGCATGGAATCAAGCTTTCTAAGAAGATATCTCCTAAGACATCTGAAGAGAGAGAAGAAATGAACAGGATTCGCTATACTTCGGCAGTGGGAAGCATGATGCATGCCATGTTGTGTACAAGGCCAAATATTTGTTTCTCTATAAGTGTGGTTAGTAGATATCAATCAAACCAAGGACTAGAGCATTGGACGGCAATTAAGAAAATCTTTAAGTACCTCAGAAGAACCAAACATTACTGTTTAGTATATGGAGGAGACAAATTAGTCGTTTTTGGATATACTGATGCGGATTTTCAGTCATATGTCGACGACATGAAATCCTCATCAGGCTTTGTCTTCATCTTAGCTAATGGAGCAGTTTCATGGAGGACTTACAAGCAAGACACCACGGCGGACTCCACAACTGAGGCGGGATACATCGCTGCGAGTAATGCGGCGAAGGAGGCGGTATGACTGCAACAGTTTATAGACGAACATGGAGTCGTGCCCTCTGTTGAGAGACCTATTACGCTGTATTGTGCTAACAGTGGGGCAATCGCTCAAGCAATGGAACCAAGGTCTCATAAGAAGTCAAAGCATGTCCACCGAAAATATCATGTGATATGAGAGATTATCAACAGAGGGGATGTGATGTGTGATCCCACATCGGAAAGGGAGGAAAATTTACTAGGCTATATATGTGGGTTCCCCCTTTCACGTGTAGATGCATTTTCAGCATCTCTAAGGGGAGGGCCCCGCAGAGTGGGTCTAGCAAGGTTAGTGCTGCTAGAAAACAAAATCGGGGACGGTAGATGACCCCAGAACCAGACAATATCTACATAGTGGGGTCGGGGCGTGACATGTGACCATAGTTAAAGTAGCTTCAGTGGACAACGTGACAGATCCTTTGACCAAGTCTCTTAGTCAAAAGGTATTTGACAAGCATCTGGAGGGAATGGGTCTAAGATACATGCATGACTGGCTTTCAGGGCAAGTGGGAGATTGTTAGAGTAGATGCCCTAAAAAGCAAGTAGAATGACAATTATTAATTAATAAAGGTTTATTTCATGACATGAATGGGTAATTATATTAATGAATGTTTATGATGTGCTTGATTATTGACACATGTTCGTCCTTAGGTAGCATTGTTGAAATGCCATTCTCAAAGGATTCACAGATCCAATGGAGCAAGGAGATATGGCATCTCGGTTCTATGCAAGCCTTAATAGTTCCTAGTTGGGAAAGAGACTGAGTATCTCCTTTTGTATACAACTAGCACCAGTCTTGCCTACATGCACGTGTCGTGAGGTGACTTATCTCGGTCATCAGGGTAGTGGACCCTAAGCAAGAAGAGTGGATGCGACGACTAGATTGCGCAACCGGCCCGGATCAAATAAAGAACAACTTGCGGACAAAAAAGTATAAAGTTGTTCTTTCAGACATGGCCCTTCACATGTCCTTAGACCTGAGGGATCTTATTAGTCTGTCGGCCCGTTCTAGGGTCTTAGTCTATCTTATAGTGTTTCTATTTTAGAGTCACATTCGGATAGAGCTATATCCTAAAGCAAACCCTCGAGACCAATAGTGATACTCCACAAGGGATTCTTCTCCCTAAAAGTTAGGGATTGACATCTACAATTTTGTCAGAGCGGTAAGCCTACTAAATAGCCTGGCCAGGCGGATTTGATAAAATGTTTATCGAAAAGTTTTATGAAACATTGAATTGTTTTCAAAGGATTTTACAAATGCATTTGGAGGCCGAACTCCGCTTGACCAAAATGGTATACCAAGAGTGGGCTAAGGGGGTTAAATGGTGTCCACCTCCTATATGACTCAACTCAGTAGATGTAGTTATGAAGAAAGGACTTGCACATACATGGTGTGATAAGGGGTAAGATGATCTGACGGTCATCTTCAGAGTTACGTCTCGATGGAGGCCACTGACCTAATGCGAGTGTAGTTTAACTACAGAGCGTGATCGCAGTAGGGCCCACCATAGGGTTCTGCAGGATCGACCGTCGGATCTCTGCGACGATTCCACTCATAACTCGAATGACTCGGTAACATCCAAACGGATCAGAATTCCGCATTTTATGTAATTGCACGAACGGATATGATCCGTTAGATTAATGTAGATATTAATTAAGTATATATATATATATATATATATATATATATATATGTTGATATATGTATATATACATGTCTTCGTTAAGTATGTAACACGAGACAGTACGAGAATTTTTCGAAGACAAATTGGAGCCGAAATAACTTCCATTGGATCTGAGTTGTTAATTAATTATTTAATTATTATACATTATTATGTATTATTAATTTAATTAATAATAAGCATAAGTGTAATCCAAATGATGATAGTTATTCTAAAACCGGTTTTGCAAAAGTTGGGAAATTGGAACGGAATTGGGATAGGACTACACATTTGGATAAGGTTTGTGGGGCCCACAATACTCCTAAATCAGTTAGAGAGCTGAGGAAAAGAGTCTCAATTGCTCAAGGACTTTGAGTTGCAGTCAAACTCCTTGTTGGATGAGAATTGCTTAATTGTAGGATCTACAAAGTAAGAAATTTGTTTTCAACACCAACTCTTATGAGATAAGGCCATAAGGGCTGGAGAGAGGCATCCATACACGTTCTTTCATGTATCTTGAGTGTCCACACACAGTCTTGAAGGTTTGGGAGAGTCCCATTCACTTGGGGAGTCTCAATTCAAGTTGGTTTCTCAATTGGATAGTAATTGGTAGAGAGAAACAAGGATTTATCAAACCAAAACTATACTTTGTATAAAGGAGAGAGGGATGAACGAAATTTTCAAGTGGAATACTCAAAAATTTGTTCTCCCTTGCTTCCCCCTTTGGAAAAATAGTTTTTCATATCTCTCTCTCTCTATCTCTCTTCCAATTGAAATAGTTTCAAAGAGAAAGGCTTCCAATCGATTTCTCTATTCTCTACAACAAAGGTACTGATTAGATCAGACCTTAAAGAGATGAATAATAGTTATTCACATCCACAATATTCCGAGCAAAGAAAAAGAATCCATCGGTTCAACTTGCAGGGTTCGCGGAGTTTAGAACGATCACAACCATTCGAGGAGTAGATTAAGCAGCGCGATTCCTTGATTTCTTCTTCAAAGAGGTATTTATTTATGTTTGATTCATATAATTAACTAATCTAGACTCTAGGATCTTAGGCAATTGCAAGATCGAAAAAAAAAAATGGAAGTTCTATACGATTTTTATTCCGCTGCGCATAGCGGTCTTGCCGGAAGGGGATAACCTTCCTTCAGAACAAGTACGGGTCTTAGGCCCTAACCTAGGTGGCGACTCTAAGTTTCTCTTTCTTGCGAGGTTAGGACCTCGGTCCCAAGCTCGCAAGAAACGCAGATCAATCTAACACTCCTAGAGAACCCGATGTGGTGATCCCCTGCCGCCTCACGCGCGCGGGGAAAAATCAGATCCCACTGTTACGGACATTCAAAACTCACCGATAAAGGATGAAAAATCACATTTTCAAGACGAAGAAGAGACGGAGCCTTCTTCCCTCGGGATGTGATGTCATCTGGATGACATCATCCAGATGACACCAAATTTCGCTCGTGGTGAAATTTGATCAAAATTACCTTAAATTACCCCGTCCCCAAAACTATAAATAGGGGGGTAAGGTTAAAGGTAAGAATTTTGGTGGTTAAAAACCCTCTCTCTCTCTCTCTCTCTCTCTCTCTCTCTCTCTCTATTTTTGGAAAACTCTGATTTTCCATCCCTCCTCTAGCCTTCTTCACTGTCCAAACCTCTGCAGAATTTTCAGAGAAAAACCCTAGTTGCTTTGTTTCTATAAGAGAGAAAGTAGAGAAACTCTAGGTAGCTCACAACGGGCGTCGGCATTCTGCCGAAATTCTGAAGGTTTGGAGCGACATCTCCTAAATAGCGTCGTTGTTTTGTCGAATTTCATAAAACCACGAGTTATTTTTCAATAATAGTGCCATTGTTCTGCCGAAATCTTGGCAAATTCGAAGCCCCTTCATTAACACAGCGCCGTTGCGCTGTCAAATTTCGAAGAATGCGAGGCCCTATTATTGAAATAGCGCAGTTGTTCTGCCGAAATCTTGGCAAATCCGAAGTTCCTTTGCAACACAGCGCCGTTACGCCGTCGAAATCTTGGCAACTTCAGAGCTCCCCTCTTCCAAATAGCGCAGTTACACATCCCAACACATCCCAATTTACATTTATTTAACAATTTTATGTAATTTCCTTTACAAAGTAAGGTATGAGGTGGTGACATTATAAATCGCTGGCTCTATTTGCCAAGGGTTCATAATATAAATCCCTCTACCTTTCCTTTACTTTCCACAATTTTCTTTATAAGTTAAGGTACGAGCTGGTGACATTATAAATCCCCGCCTCTATTTGCCAAGGGTTTATAGTATAAATCCCTCTACCTTTCTTTTACTTTCTAGAATTTCATTTACAAAGTAAAGTATGAGGTGGTGACATTATAAATCCCCAGCTCTATTTGCCTAAGGTTTATAATATAAATCCCTCTACCTTTCTTTTACTTTCTGCACTGTTGTTTCCGTTAGATTTAAGTTAACCTGATTGTGATCAGGTGTGAGATCTTTCAGGACTTTACAACAACATACGATCTCAATAAGGATAACAACCGCTTATTTTTTCAGTCTTTTTGTAAATTCACTTTATTTTCATCCTAGAATTAACCGTAACCAAAATAAAGGATTAAAAGATAAGTTATCCTATTGAAATTCTTCGAAAAATGCCAAATCAAGTTAAGAGACCGGATTAATTCGGGCAAGAGGGGTGCCTAACATCTTCTTCGATTGTAACCATAACTCTTACCCAGATATTTGTAAGGACCATGCCTTAAACAAACAAAGCAAAATTATAAGGTTTTAGGCCCAGAGCAAAAGAACCACTTTGGTTACTATTCTCCCAATGAAACTCAGGTAACACTCCCCTTTTCATCGGAAGAACAGGCACGGGTCCTAGGCCATAACCTAGGTGGCAACTTTGAGTTTCTCTTTCTTGCGATCCCGAGTTTGCAAGAAACGCAAATCAAACTTAACACTCCTAAGAACCCGATGTAGTGATCCCATGCCGCCTCACGCACGTGGGAAGAAACCGGCTCTCACAGACTGGCGACCCTGCCGGGGATATGTAATTTCTTTTCAGCAGACCTGTTATTAAAAAATCAAAAGGTTTTAGCTCTATATTGACTTGACTTGGCATTTTCAAAAAATCCAACCAAATAACTTTGCTTTTTTCTCCTTTATTAGGGTTATCCTTAACCCGATGTAGACTTTGAGGGTATCTGCAAGTTGCGAACACTTCGCAAGTTGCGAACGCTCCTAAAGAGCAAAATAAAACAAGTGTTAGATTTACTTTCCAGTACCATACGCTTGTTCTGCAGGGATTGCAAGAGCCAATGCTCAAGATTGCAGCCAATTGCACGAAAATATCCCAGGAGGCACCTAGGCTTACCCATTTTAATTATGCAGACACCATATTTTGCATACTTATTACCCTCGGGAGTTACTAGCACTTGGAACGGATGGATAGCATTTAGGATCTCATCACCCGAATTGTCGTTGATCACGCCTCCATTTCATGTGAAAGCACCACCTCTTTGCACATCCCCCTTGTGGTGGCGTCAAAACGATGACGTATTAAACTTCCCGTCGCTCTAGGGAACACTTGGCAAGGGTTGTTTAATCACTTCAGTGAGAGGGACCTTCAAGCCTTCATCACAATGTATAAGCCCAGCATACGCACATAGTTGTTACCATGCCCGCATAGGGCATGCTGAGCTTAGAGTTAGGCAAAGCCAAAACCAGTTACTCTCGAGAGATGTGAGCGTCTTCCAAAAATAGGAATACACTAAACCTTTGGCCCACTTCGGGCATGTCGAGCGAGTCTAGAAAGGTGTCCCCGGGTTGCCTTAATTCTTGCTAGGGATGTCATTATCCTAGCCCGATGCACAAACAATCGCAGTTTATTTTACCCAAAATTAGAGGTTATTTCCCAAACATTTAGTTTTGTCCAGAGTCGTGATTGCTAACCCATATCATCATATTCCTTGGATATGCAACCATTGTACCCTGGAAGGATGTTCGTCTTGCGGTTAACATGCTTAACCAAAAGACCCTCATTCTGGTCCCATCTTTCAAAGGTTAATATTTCCCTGTGAAGTCTTAACCCTTCATTTATCTTCCAATCCAGACCATCTTGGTCTCAGCCTCATCAAGCTCCACTACTTATCAAATCTAAAATTTTTCTGGTCGTTGTTATGATCAGAACGACGACGCTCTGCCCCGACCATTCCGGTCAAGCCCTTTTTTTTGCATATATCTCTCTACACAGAGATAAACCTTCCCCGACTTCTGTTATGGTCAAAAGCGGTGGAGCTCTGCCCAAATGAACCCATCTTCTTGTATGAAGATAATCTTGTCATGACCGTTATTACGGTCACAGTACCCGAGCTCTACTCAAACCAAGTCAGTCTTTCTGAAATGTTGGACTCATTCCGACCAGCCGTCATGGTCAAAACAACAACAAAACTCTGATGAGATTATCTTCCCCTGGAAAGATGGCCCCTTTTCTGACCAATGTCATGGTCATAATTCATGAGTCATGCTCAAGCCACACCAGTCTTCACTTTTGAAGACGAACCTTCCCAGGCCTTTGTTATGGTCAAAGAGCAGCGGAGGTCTGCCCAAATGAACCCATCTTCTTGTACGATGATAATCTTATCATGACCATTGTTATGGTCACACTACCCAAGCTCTGCTCAAACCAAGTTAGGGGTGCAACTCGGATCAGGTTGGGTCGGTTGGTCTCGACCCAACCCGAGGAACCCATTTTTCCAACCCAACCCGACTCTACCCAACCCGATTTCCATCCCGACTGGACCCAACCCGACCCAATCCGATTTATAATTTTCTCAACCCGACCCAACCCGATTTCACCATTTGTTTGATTTCTCCATTTTATTTTTGTATTTCCATCTCATCCTAGTCATTAGATGTTCCCCAACAAGAGGGTTAATTAGGACAACTTTCACCAAGTTTTTTATTTCTTTCTAGATTTGAGTTATATAATGACAAAACAAACATAGAAGTAAAAATTTTATACATATTGGAATTGGAAATCGGGTTTCGGGTCGGGTCGGGTTGCCTGACACCCCAACCCGACCCAACCCGGTTTCCAATCTGGGTTGATTTTTCCCAACCCAACCCAACCCAAATTCGGGTTCGGGTTCAACCCGACCCAAGTTGCACCCCTAAACCAAGTCAGTCTTTCCGAAAGGTTAGACTCATTCTGATCAGCCGTTATGGTCAAAACAAAGGCAGAACTCGGTCAAAATTATCTTCCCCAGGGAAGATAGCCCCTTTTCTGACCATTTTCATGGTCGCAATTCATGAGTCATGCTCAAGTCATGTTGTCTTCACTTTTGAAGACAAACCGATCCCGACTACCTTTTTATGGTCAAAGTGTCAGGGCTCTGTTCAAATGAATATATCTTCTCGCGAGAAGATATACCCTGCTAAAACCTTTGTCATAATCAAAGTGTCGGACCTCTGTGCAGTTGTCATCTCGAGGTCAGGGTTAGATCTTTATCTAAACCCTAATCAAAGTTAACTTTTCTAGGGGTTTCCTCCCAGTTCAAAGACTGCGGGGTAGACCTCACTTGTCCAGGATCCGTCCAAAATTTGTAAAAATTACAAAAAGAAAGAAAATTACAAAAATGCAAAAACAAATATTTTACCGATCGTTGTACATTTGTTTTACCGTGTTTTTGTTCTCTGTCTTCCGTAGAGGTAGGTCATGGACCAGACTACTTGATCGAATGGATGTAGCGATTCTACTCTCCAGAAAGACTTAAGCATGTCAGATGGATGAGAGATCCCAATGAAACCTTCATCCTTCTATTGCCCACCATTTTAGTAGACATGAATTTTCTTAGGGCAGCTACTACGTTTTGGGACCCTCAGTATCATGTCTTCCATTTTGGCACAGAAGAAATATGCCCAACTTATGAAGAATTTTGTGCTTTACTGAGGGTATCATCTGAAGGGCCCATGATCACTCCTACGATCACGGGTCGTCATCGAGCAACTGTCTAACGATTATTTTGCTGGAATCATTTTGAACCTTCCACATTCCAAAACAAAGACGGTGTGTTAACCAATTTCGTTCTCTGTGCTTTCTCCCCAGATGGAGATTTGGAGGATTCCATATATCATATGCACCGATATAGCTAGGGCTGCAAACGAGCCGAGCCGAGCCAAACATTGGGGTGTTCGTGCTCGACTCGTTTAGTTTGAGGCTCGGCTCGTGTTCATGACGAGCTTTTTTTTTGGGCTCATGCTCGGCTCGCCAAAATTCAACAAAGCTCGAGCCCGCCTCGGCTCGGCTCGTTTAGTAAATGAACGAGCCCGAGCCGAGCTTTTAATAACCCAGATTGAAACCCTATCTATATGAAAACCCTAATAGATGAAAATATATGAAAACCCTAACCTGTAATAGATGAAAAACCTAATAGATTGAAACCTTAAACCAATATAGATGAAATGCATGCCCCTAAACCCCTAAACCTCTGAACCATAAAATGAAAAAATGGCTTCACAAACAGATGAAAACCCTAAATAGATGAACATTACGAACCTGAGAGAGAGAGAAAGAGAGAGAGAGAGAGAGGCGAGAGGGAGAAATGATGGATGTTGATCTCCACGAACCAGCGAGAGAGGTGGGGTTTCTCTTGGAGCGAAGAACCAGAGAGGTAGGCGAGGTCGAGGGAGAGCGAGAGAGAGAGGAGCCAGAGAGTGCAAGCTACATTTGGTACCCTTTTTTCTTTTTTGAAGAACCAGAGAGTGCAAAGAGGCGAGAGAGAGAGAGAGAGCTTAGAACGAGAGAGCTGGTTCGTTGGAGAGGCGTGAATGTTCTCGCTAAGGTTTACATTCGGTACTTTTTTGTTTCTCTTTTTTGAAACAAACGGATGAGATGTATTGGATCTAACGGTGGCAACCAATATGTGCGTTAAGTGAAGCCGTGGGTGTAGATTCACTGCCCTAGTAATATAACTAACATGATCCGAGCTTTAAAGCTCAGCTCGGCTCCGCTTGTTTATGAACCGAGCCTAAAAAGTTCACGAGCTTGTCCAAGCCGAACTATACAAAGCTCGAGTTCGGCTCATTTATTTGTCGAGCCTAATTTTTCGGCTCGTTTAGTAAACAAACGAGCCCGAGCCGAGCTTTTAATGAGCCGAACCCGAACATGTTCGTGATCTGGCTCAGTTCGTTTGCAACACTAGATATAGCGCCCTCATGTTTTGTGTATGTGCCCAGTACCTTACTGCTCAAAACTCTTAGATAGCATCTCCTAGCATCCTTAGCCTTGTGGATCAAATCCCCGATGGAGCCAATCCTATTTCTACTATCCTAGGGGAAACCCTTAATGACCTAGACACTATTTCTACGGATTCTAGTCTCCCCTTTCCAGGATCTTCCATTTTGTTGTACATCCGAGTCTGAGTGTATTGCTTGGTTAGGTATCCGCTCTTCAGGAGACATATTTTGGAAGTTAGATGGATATTCATCCGCTGCAGTAACAACCCATAAATCCAACTATGTCAAAATTCTAGCCTTAGAAAAAACCTCTTTCTATATTCCAGATTGCATCATGCGCCAGTATGGGGCCAAACAGGAAATTTGTCGACCTTTGTAACGATTTTGTCCACCAGTGGAATTCACCCAATGGATGGCGAATAAATTCACCGCCAGATGGAAAAATAGAGACATTGTCCCTATCCTCAACATTATTGCGGCCCGAGGAGACGAGGTGTCACCAGGCTATTACCTCGCCTTGCAGAGAGAAGTCGCTGGCAAGATGTTAACTCTCGGTCGTTGACCAGCCTACACGGAAGAAAGAGAACGTCATTTTTCTTTTCTTTTACCGATTTTTGTTTTGTACATAGCTTACTACTGGCCCCCATGTAAAAGAAAAAAAATAAAATGTGAATAAATAAAAATATGTGCATAGGTATTGTACTTATCTTTTTGCTTGTTCGAAAATTTCCTTGTTATCTTCTATATGGAACAGACTATGTCTGCAAGTATGATGTCCGAATGGATACGAAGTTAGGGTGAGTAAAATAGCTTCTTATGGTTCATCCATCTCACTTAGCATGAGGAAACCTTTCCCTTGTATGAGTCTATCCCAATAGATTGGAACCTTCTCAAAGCAGCAGCCAAATGCTAGGATCCTCGGTATCACGTCTTTCGCTTTGGTCTTGAAGAAGTGTGTCCCACTTTCGAAGAGTGTTGTACCCTTTTGCAGTACATGCAAAACAGACCCATCATCCACCCTAAGCTTAAGTATGGGATTAACAAATTCATGTGTCTTTGGCTACTTTGTATGCCAGGACAAGACCCATAGGACTTTATGTCATCAGATGGTCTTTACTTAGATAGGGTCATTGATGCCTATGCACCAGAGGGAGACCTAGAAGACCTGACGTTCCAGCAACGTCATCATAAGGCTTATATACTTTGTGTATATGCCAAATTTCTCCTATGTCAGGAAGATAACGTAGTTTCCCTCGCCTTTCTCAGTGTTGTGGACCAGTTGTGACTAGATGCCAACCCAATACCCACCATACTTGTTGAAACCTTCAGAGGGTAAGACCGTGTCTCTCAGTACCCTCACCTTACTTTTGTAGGATGTCCAACTCTTCTCTACATTTGGTTATGTCTAAAGCTTCGCATAGCGATCCCTCGTTCCCGAACGATCCCTTGCATCTCCAACTTTGGGTCATGGAGACCACAAGTTCACTTCGATAGTGTGCTTGAGTGGTATGAGTGGTTGGGAACCTGTGCCAGTTGTGATATTGTGGACCCCGATCCGAGAGAGGCGAGAGACGAGTCCCCACGCTAGTCTCTGGATCATCCACGTGAATGGAGAGCTCTACCAAGGAACTCTCAAAAGAAGTGCCCCTCACAGCATGAGTGGCGATACAAAGGGTGAGATACCTCTCGATTCGGGGACTAGCCCAGATTCGAGGCGTACCTTAAACAAAGAAGAGTCGCCATCCAAGGAAGTGGGCCATGGATCCCGTACTATGCTCTGTTGCAACGGATAACCAGAGATATAAAAAAGAAGGTTCGTGCCTGGTTACGAATTTGGAAGGTGTGAAGAGCACCTCATCCGCTCAAGTGCAAACACCTGGTCTCTTATGCCATTTACTTATTGATTTTGAAGAGTTTTGGGCAAAAGTCATGTTAAATGGGAACGAATATCTCCGAGAAGGCGTCTATCTAATCATGCATGTCTCGGAGATGAATTATAAGCACACATAAAAGAAATGAAAGTAGTGTCGCCTAAGAATAGCTAGGTTATGAGTGTCATACCTAGTTGGTGTCTAAATTCTGGTGTGCAAACACATGCATGCTACAGCTAAAGGTATATGATCTGTACATGAAAGTAAGAAAACACAGCAAAACATACAACACAAATCAACTCTATACATGACTACACAAGATGAATCCTAAAACTCTAATGTAGGACTTGACTCGGACCAGAATGGCCATCCACCCTAGCTGCTCTACGTATCCCGGCCTCGGGAAGAATCAGAGTCAACGTAGTTCGATGACCTATTCTAAACTACGATGCCTAACCATCCAGAACCGCTATCCTAGACTCGATCCACTAGACTCGACTGATTTTTTAAAGCTTTTTATACGATTGCTTAAATTCAAGTGAATTGTAATTTTTAGGACTCTCTATATGCCTTAACTAATGCAAGTTGATTAGCCTTAAGCTAATGCAGGTGGGCCCTACATCCTATGCGAAACTACGCTGTGCATCCTAAAGAAAACCATGGGAAGACTATATGCTTCTTAGTCTAGCCATCAGTTCGACTAAATGTCTAACCGATCAACTTGAGGCCTCCTAACTCTAGGGACACTCACGCGACAGGACACACCATATATTGGACAGCCTCCTAACTCTAAAACACCCCAAATATCTAGGACAGACTCCTAACTCTAGGGGAAGATCTTTTTGAAAAGGTTTTGAAGAAGATTTGTATTTTTGGAAGGTTTGAAATGTTTATTTTTAAAGGTTTGGCTGGAGTTGGGATATAGATCCCAAGCTGCACTACGTACCTCGTAGAAGAGGATCAAGCCAACGTAGTTCGGAAATAGACTCTCCTAACTACTCTTAATAACTCCAGATTTTGAGATTATTTTGGATTTTTCAGATGTTTTGATTTTTTTGAAATTTCTGAATATTTTTGAGTTTTTGACACAAGAGGACAGCATCCTATCATCATAAGGGTAGGACAGACTCCTGATATCCCACAAAGGTTGGACAGCATCCTATGCTTTGCGGGGAGGACTTGATGGAATCACATCTCCGCAAGGATTGGACATCATCCTATACCTTACAGGAGTGGATAAAATCGCATGACTTGATGAGAGGTTGGACAGAATCCTAACCCCTATGATGATAGGACGGACTCCTGAAAGAAGGACTGACTCTCTAGCTAAGGACAGACTCCTATGCTATTGTAAAAGACTTTCTGGCTAAGGATAGACTCATATGTTAGTGACTCTGAGAAGGGCTCTAATGAGACATGACATGTCTCCTAAAACCAAAGGATAATTAGGGCTAATGAGACAAAGCCTGTCTCCAAAGGGTTTGAATTTTCCTACATGAGACATAGCCTGTCTCCTCCATGCTCAAGATGACTCTTTTATTACCCTTATAATGAAAAGGCTCCTTATGCTTAAGGGTATCCAAAAGACTGGGCAAGTCTTGAATATAAACGAGGGGATGGCTACTTGGACTAAGCGAGTCCTCTACGGATGGGCTTGGGCTAGCGCCTTCATCGCCCTTGCAATGATAAGGCTACTGAGGTCTAGGGGAAACTCATCTAAAAGACTGGGCAAGTCTTTTGAATAGAAGAGGGGAGTGCTACTTGGACTGAGCAAGTCCCCTAAGGATGGGCTTGGGATATCTCCTTCATCGCCTATGTATTGATCACTCATTTATCAAACATCTTTCTTATAGAGGAAAATCCCTAAAGTATATACCTGAGAAATGACAAATATGCCAACGAAATGGCAAAGATTTCGAACATGGTCCCCTAAAATAAGAAAACTAACATGTAATCTTTAAGGATGGAACATGAATTAGCATTAGAAATCAAAATCTAGAGATTTCAAAAAGACAAATGGGCCATGAATACTTAAACAACAAAAGAATTTGGGATATAAGTCATTGCTTAATCCATTTGATACAAGCAAATTCAGAGCTAGATACAAGTTGCAATCAACATTCCTTTATCAAAACATAAGAACACATGCGTAGTATTTTTTTTACAGATGGTAATGACCTGAGAATTCCTCTTGAAGTTGAATTTCTAATAAGGATTTCAATTTCCAAGATGGTGCATATGCAATCGAACTTTCCAATTATTTTCTGTGATAAAGCTTGGTACATGATAAAACTTAGATCACACATTCAGTATAAGAGACTGAGGTCAGACCTCTTTCATTAGATTTTTCCTACCCATCACCACTACAAAATACTCTCTTACATTTCTTATATTCACAGTCAAAGCCTTCTCTATGCTCACCCATGATCAAATGATAACTTGCACCTTCTTCTTAGCAAGAGATTTACAAGCTCATAGAATGTTACTGGTTACTGGTTTAAAGAAATGGAACAATAGAGGATAAGTCTGAGAATCCGAACCATTATGACAGTCCTAATGTGATTCATATCTTCATGCTAGGAAACATAGCAGTCACAGGTGACACTAAGAACATATTTTACATGTGGCCACTTGGTTTGTCTCTATGAGGCAAATACAACTTGTCAGGTATTTTCGCCCACATATGGAAGGAACACCTTCATTTGTAAAATTCTCTTTAAACCTAATGACTATACTTGCAAGTTATCAAACTAGGAACTCCCTTTTACATAAGATGGAAGGTTACTGTTTTCAAAATGAGTCCTTATTCATATGAAGGGAAGGAGAGTAACCACTGAAGATATTCCATCAAGCATCAACTTATTGATCACACTACATTCATCTTGTCTTTCATCGTTGAGATTGTTTCGTAAGATTTTTATAGTTCCAAAGGGAACTCGGATAACTCAGTCAACATAGAAAAGACAAGGTGATTTTGTGCAACAATCAAGACATGGTCAGGCCAATATCATTAACCAATTAACCTGTGTCAGACAAATATTGTGGCGACGATCAGAGCTGATGATCAGAACCTCGCGATGATGGCACTAGTGGAAAAGGATCCGAAATAATGACCGTGGCTCTCCTTTTCCTTCCTCTACTCAAACGGATTTTCTTTTGAACCCTCACTTCTTTCAAATCTAAAAAATGAAAGAGACGTCCATGCTTTCTTTGCTTTGCTTAGATCTTTCCCTTCTTTACTATCAATAGACCTTGGATCTTTTTTTTTTTTTTTGGATCACTACTTCTAACCCTCTCAGCTGATTTCGAAGTAAGGGTTTGAGATCAAAGAAATGAAGTAGATCTAGGGTTTCTCAAACTGAAACTAAGGTAAAAGAAAAAGGAAATAACAAATTTACTAATGGAAAGGGGGAATGAACAATTGGACGGAATTCACGGCCGGAATCCGGCAGGATTCGCCGGAGAAGACGAAAGTAGGTTAGGATTTGCTATGCTCCCTCTCTCTCTCTCTCTCTCTCTCTCTCTCTCTCTCTCTCTCTCTCTCTCTCCTCTCTTCCAAATCTCAGATCTGAATTTCGGGGCTTGGAATGCCATCGGAGAAGAAAGAAAAGGGCTCCAAAAGCTTGAGTTCTCTCTCTCAATCTCTCTGCTGCTCCTTGTGCCTCTCCCCTTTTCTCTCTTTCTCCTAGACCACTTTCTCACTTCAGATCTGGTCTCTCCTCCATCGATCTCTACTCTTTCTCTCGGATCTCGAATCTCTCTCGGAGAAGATGATTCGGTCAGAGATTTGCCGGAACTTTTGCAGATCTAGCAGGAGAAGATGCAAAAAGGTTAGAGGTAGGGTTTAGGCACATATCTCCTCTCTCTCTCTCTCTCTCAGATTTCAGATCTAAAAATTTCTCTTCTTTTTTTCTTTTCAAACGAGCTTTAGCTTTGCATTTATAGACAAATTTCAAAATTGATATTGGCACTCCAATTGATAAGGCGCGCGAAAAGTTGATATAGCGCTCCCGCCATTTTTGTCTTTTTCGGCCCAGGTTCGGCCCCATCCAGGATAATCCACCCTCCTTTCAGGATAAATTCAACCACCTTCTGAACTTGTACCACGACACGTATCTCTTCCCGTTTGCTTGGCAAACGTGCTCGGATTCTGACGAAATTTTGCGTGGACCTTCACGGAATCCTAAGCTAGCCTAGGGTGAAATTTGGAACCCTTATTCATTCATTTGATGGGGTTTTGCAAAAAATTAGAAGGTTTAGGGCACAGTCAAAATGGGGTGTCTATAGATGCCCCTCTTTGGCAGAGCGTGCTTATCGCGCGAATGCCAAAGCTGAACAGACAGTACATTTTGACTGGCCCAAAATTGAAGAAAGAAATAAAGAAAATGATTTTGAAAAGATCGAATTGTTGGAAGGAAGTAATGCCTCAAGGGTCTTGAACGAAGGGGATACCTCAGGGGTTTGGAAATGGAGTGGGTGCCTCAGGGGTCTAGAAATGAAATGGGTTTTGGTTGTTTGCTCGGCTCTCACAAAGATTTTGGTTCTTTCTACACTCGGGGTGAATACTATCAAGAAGAATTTAGTTCTACGTTCGAGGCGAAAATTTGGCTTCTTCACTCGGGGTGAATGCTCTCAATAAGAAATTTGATTTTACGTTCAGGACGAAAACTCTCACGTGAAATTGGGTTCTACGCTTGGAGCGAATGCTTTCATAAAGAATTTGGGTTCTACGCTTGGAGCAAATGCTTTTCAAAGAGACAAATTGATTTTACGCTTGGAGTGAATGCTTTTAGGAAGAAATTGAGTTCGACGCTTGGAGCGAATGTTTTCGAAGAGAATTTTGGTTCTACGCTTGGAGCGAAATGCTTTTCAAAGAGATAAATTGATTTTATGCTTGGAGCAAAGTGCTTTCAGGAAGAAATTGGGTTCTACGCTTGGAGCGAATGCTTTCGAGAATAATTTTGGTTCTATGCTTAGAGCGAATGCTTTTCAAAGAGACAAATTGATTTTACGCTTGGAGCGCATGCTTTCGGGAAGAATTTGGGTTCTACGCTTGGAGCGAATGCTTTCAGGAAGAATTTTGGTTCTACGCTTAGAGCGAATGCTTTTCAAAGAGACATTTAGTTCTATGCTTGGGGCGAATGTTATCAAGCAGAAATTAGTTTTACGCTCGAGGCGAATGCTCTCAGGGATAATTTGGTATTTCTCAGATTTCTACGCTGGGCAGATGCTCTCAGGAAGAATTTGGTTTTAAAATTTCTCATTCAATCATGACTGATGGGATAGCTTCCCACCAGACATAGAACTCGGATAACACATCGTTCACACAGGTATTCCTAACTCCGCACTTGAGTGACGGCACACTATGGAACGACGGACCATGACTTGACTTTTTATTAATAGCAACAAAATAACTAGATGGAGCTGCGGTCCAGCTTTTCACCAAATTAGACAAGAAAGAACAATAGTTGAATGAAAATTTTAATCATGGGTCTATGGCAATAAGTCACAAAGAGCCTTGCAGAGAACGATGGTCCACGGTGGCAAACCGTGAAGAGCCAGGTAAACGGGAATCGAGGGTCCATGGTAATAAACCACGAAGAGCCTCGCAAGAAAGATATTGGGATGGTTGGTGGTTTAGAAAACTGGGAATCAAGGGTCCATAGCCATAAGCTATGAAGAGCCAAGAAGTAATCGAGGGTCCACGGTGACAAGCCGTGAAGAGCCACGCAATGAATCTAGGGTTCCTGGTAATAAACCATGAAGAGCCCAGCAAAAAGGAATCAAGGGTCCACGAAAATACTCCGTGAAGAGTCAAGCATTGAATCTGGGGTCCATGGCAATAAACCATGAAGCGCCCAGCAGAAAAGAATCAAGGGTCCACGGCAATTCCCCGTGAAGAGCCAAGCATTGAATCTGGGGTCCATGGCAATAAGCCACGAAGAGCCCAGCATGCAGAAACAATGACATGTAAAAGATATGAATGGAATGACTATGAATAGTGGGTCCATGATATATCTGGAAGGACATATCACGAAGAGCCACTCGGGGAGCAAGGGTCCATGGTGTACCCAAATGGTAAACCATGAAGAGCCAAGAAATGACAAGGATAATGGGTCCATGATACATCGTAGAAGATAGATCACGAAGAGCCACTCAGGAAGCAAGGGTCCATGGTATACCTGAATAATAGACCACGAAGAGCCTTGGGAACCAACGAGTATTGCTGAGAATTGATTGATTTTGAATGATTTTTTTTTTAGATTGATTGTCTCTTGCCGAGAAAATTGGGAGTACGAGTTCCTTGCTGAGGATGAAACACAATTAACTTGACAAGGGTTTTTGAGTATTGACCCTTCTTTAACAGGTGAAAAGCATTCTGTTGAGGTGTGAAGGTTGTGGGAGCAAATTCTAGACTCCACTGGGGAAATTGATTTTCTTTGAAAATTGACTCTTTTAGAAAGAGTGCTCATTTGAGGACTTTAGAGATTTAGCTCGAAACATGCTTGTACCTCTCTCATCTCAACTTGTTGTAAATATTAGCACTGATTGCCTTTGTGTGTTTGATATCTTTTATGACGCAAGCCATAAAATATGCCCCTAGTGTATTGTACTTCCATGACAAGAGTCCCAAGGAAAGTAGAACAGGGTAAGTAGGAAAATTTGAGTTTGCATGGGTTCATTCTTTGAAATAAAGATAGAATGATGGTTGAGCCAGAACAATTTCTTATTCCATTGACCATTATTTGAAGTTCACTCTTTCCACCGCCTACTGCTTGAAATTTATCATCTTTATCATGTTAGAACATGATATTTCTTGCCTTTTTCTGATACCTAAACTAGGGTCTATTCACTTTTTTTTTTCAGAAAGTATACACCCATTCTTCCAGTGCCATACGACTTGGACTTTGAAGGAAAACGAATATGAATGAGGAACAGACTTTCAAGGACTCTATCAAAGAAGACGTACATTATTCGAGGGACTCGACTCACTTTTGATTCACCCTTAGACCTGATGTGTTTTTTTTTATAGTAAGGTTAGCCACTCTCAAAATAATTTCAAAAACCATGTCAAGAAGTTCTAATTTCCTCCATCAAGATTTTTGTCATGGTTATTACCCCTTTGGACTGCTCAGTTTTAATGCCCCTAGTTTAGAAATGTGTCAAAATAAATCTCATTGACACTACTTGGATTCCAAGATCCTGCCCTGTGTAGTGATTGTTTCTCCATCTCTTTGAATCTCCTATGGTGGGAACTCATGATTATTGCATTCCAGGTTTCTGGTCTAGCAAACCATTTGCCTTAGCTTTTGCCTGGAATTCTCACACTATTCAAACGTCAGAGTTCTTCATAACCGAGGAAACTCCTTCCATGCTTATCAGCCCACTTTTTGTGGGAAGTCTTTGCCTCTGACTGGATTGCCTCTTCAATTTTCAACCCATCAGACCGCTACCCTCACTTTCGCATAAGCTAACCCTTTTGGTTGTTAACTTAGCAAACACATGACTCTAGGCCGCCCTTTCGGGTTTTCAACCTAGTGGATCTTCAGACTCTCATTCTTTTCATTTCTTTTTGTTTTTGTTTTCAATTGCCTTGAACCTTTGCTCATTTCACTAGAAGAACTTTTTAGGTAGGCTCGGGTTCAAAAGGGTTAGATATCAAAACTTCAAACGATTTGGACCGAATCTGGTCTTGCCAAACTACCTACGTACCTCAAAAATGGAGGATCAGGTCCGCGTAGTTCGCTTTGGGGTTTACAAAGAATGGTTTAGCTTTTTAGCTTCAAAATTTTAGAAGGGGGATGACTTAGCTTTTATCCCCAAGGATGACCAAACCTGAGTTGATCAGGTTGCCTACGTACCCCTGAAGAGGTGGGGATTAGGTCCGCGTAGTTCGGGTGCATAAATGCCCCGGGTTTATAATGTAGTTGAAAGAATTGTTTGGTTTTAAAATGTTGGCTCAAAGGGCTCACAAAAGGATTTTTTTAAACGTTGGGATTTTGGCTATAAAGGCTCAAACGTCCAAGGATGGCCTCCTGGTGTTTTGATGTACAAGCTTTTGAGGAATAAGGTTCAACAGCTTTAAATATTTTTGTCGAGGAGTCTGGCAGTATTTGCAAGCAAGACTTCAACCACAATGCTCCATTTGAACTTATGCGATTCTCGAATATCTTGAATTTATGCTCAAGGTTATACAGCTCTCGATAGTCTCCAAATGTTGGAGACAATTCTGATATTCAATCTATCTCATAGACTCCATCACTTAGGTCTTTGATTTTTCTAAGATGTTGTCTTAGCGACACATTTCCTTCTCCTTTTGTCTTTCTCTCGTGCCTTTCTTTTTTCTTTTCTTTTTTTCAATATTCTCTTTCTTTTGGACATAAGAACTGTCCCTACTCTCTGAATAAAATGACTTGAAATCCCACCAAGATGTACAACCCAAATGCTCTTCTTGGGGATCAAGTCTACGACTTCCTTTTCTGAAAGTCTTCTCTCAATATCTTCATCAGCTTCTGTGGTACCCTGATCCCGCGAGAGGGGTGTGGGGCGCGAGCCGCCGCTCTCTCTCTCTTGGTCTCTCGTATCCACGCGATTGGCGTGTGCATTTTATTATTGATTTGAATTAATCTTTCCTGTGAACTTGGGATCACTAAGGCAATCCGAATTCCACACGAAAGAGACTGACAGAGTCGCCACCTAGATGTGGGATCTAGGACCCGTAATTAACCAGAAATCTAGACTCGCTACCTGGTTACGAGAATGGAAGGTATGGGGAGTTATCCACCACATGCACCATTCTTGCCCGATAATCGGTCTTCGATTCCAAAAGCTAACTCTTTTAAATTTATTTTAAATGGCTCATTCAACTCTATGTTAATGTGCGAACTAAGTGACATGCATCCTATGATCTAATTTCAATGTGAATCCTAAATGTGTATCTTGATTTATTAATTTGTCTGGATTCAATCTAAGTGAAAGTTCTCCTAAAATTCTAATTTCATGGAAAGTCCTAAGTGATTTGATTAAGCATTTACAAGAAAATTAATATACAAAACACCACAATTTGTTTGTGGTGCCGACTCGCGGGTGGTATGCCATCAGACATCCAAGCTGCCTACGTACCCAAGCCTCACTGGGATCAGAGTCGACGTAGTTCGGTGCACCTAAGCTAAGTTACATATGCCTAACTCAACTAAGACACCGACCTAGACGGGATTGACTGTTTCAACAGTTTTAGGAGAAGTTATTTAATTCAAGTTGAAGATTTTATTATCTTAGGATTTCATCTAAGATGCTATATGATTCTCATCTAAATGCAAATGGTCCCTTAGACTAATGCAGGTTTGCCTTACATCCTAGTTTACTAGGCTTGTCCTAGGGAAAGATTGGGTGACTAGTGTAACTAGACCTATGGCACGGTTGCTATACATAGCAAGCGTCCGTGATGAGGCTGGACTCCTAACTCTAGGACTCCCTAAAACTTAGGACACAACACGACACGACACCATTGTTCCTAAATTGGGCTCTAAGGGTTCTTACGACGGAAACCATAATCCAATGGTTCCGAGAGACACGAGATGAATCGAGATGATGAATAGTGTGAGGGAATGGGAAAGATAGAGAAAGGTGCGACTGAACTTGGGAGTGCCAAATTGCCTACGTACCCCGTGATGGGGATCAAGCCACACGTAGTTCCACTGGGGAGGTTACTTGGATTTTGGAAAACAGAATTGGTATTTGGATCAGGAATCGGGTTTGTATTTGAGCATTGGACTTGAGATTCAGAAACATTGATTTATCAATGGGATTTTGGAATTGGGAATTTGCATCAAAGAATTGAGCATATAGGAATCATCAAGGGTTTGAATTTTGGGAATTCAAAATGGGCGGGCTTATGAGATTCGGCCAAATGGATTCAGACATGCGACTCGGATTGTGTTGGGATATTACTTGGTTGGATTGGGTTAATGGTTAGGGTCAAGTGAGTCGGGTCTAAGTTAGGAGCAAACCCGAGACTAGCCATGGTCTAACTAGGAGGAAGCAGGGTACAAACCAGGGTGCGGACCAGGGTGCACCAGGGTGCGAACCAGCAGGGAACCAGGGTGCGAACCAGCAGGGGAACCAGGGTGCAACCAGCAGGGAACCTGGGTGCAACCAGCAGCGAACCTGGGTGCGAACCAGCAGGGAACCAGGGTGCGAACCAGCAGGGGAACCAGGGTGCAACCAGGAGGGAACCTGGGTGCAACCAGCAGCGAACCTGGGTGCAACCAGGGTCTAACCAGAGTGCGAACCAGCAGGGAACCAGGGTGCGAACCAATATCGAACCAGGGTGCGAACCAGTAGGGAACCAGGGTGCAACCAGCAGGGAACCAGGGTGCAACCAGTAGGGAACCAGGGTGCAACCAGCAGGGGAACCAGGGTGCGAATCAGTAGGGAACCAGGGTGCAACCAGCATCGAACCTGGGTGCAACCAGCAGCGAACCTGGGTGCAACCAGGGTCTAACCAGAGGCTAACCAGGGGGAAAACGGACCCTACATGCTTCCTAACATGGTTTTTCTTTTAAAGTAAAAGATATGCATGAAAACAGACCCTACATAGAATTGAAATAAATGCCTACCTCTTTGGAAACCCACTTTGTGTTTGATTTTTCTTTGATGTTAATTCCTTAAAGATGATTCCTTGCTTGATAATGACTGCTTTTGATATATATCACCCAACGTATAAAATCACCCGATCCGGCAAGGATGGCCGAACCCTTGAAGAGATGAGGGAGAGGGATGAATTTTCTAAGAGAGGGGTTCTTTTTCTTCTTTTCTTGGATGGTGGGATGAGAGGGTATTTATAGGAGAATGGGATAGGAGGTTAGGTGAGGTTAGGTGGTTTTGGATGGTTAGGATGAGAGGATGAGGTTAGGTAAGGTTAGGTGGGGTTAGGTAAGGTTAGGTGAGGTTAGGTGAGGTTTGGATGGTTAGGATGAGAGGAGAGGTTAGGTGAGGTTAGGTGAGGTTTGGATGGTTAGGATGAGAGGAGAGGTTAGGTGGTTTTGGATGGTTAGACCCAGGTCAAGATCTGCCATTGATCTAACGATTTACGGAAATCGGGTCTCGGAATGGAATCAGGGTCCGGGCTATGAAGTGACCCTAGCTTATTTTGTCCCGATTGATGATCCGTAAAGTCAGATCAAGATATTAATGACCTAAAACATATAAATCAATGATAGAGGGGGTTCTCACATGGATTTAACACACTAATTTATTTGTTGATTAAAACAAAACAAAATGGGGTGTCTACAGATGCCCCTCTTTGGTAGAGATGACGTAGTCATTGAATACCAAAGTTAAAAATGACAGAACCATTTTGCGTAGCTTTAATCGACAAAGGACTCTCTAGACACAACGCACCTTAACATAATGCAAAACCTTAGATGAAACCCTAGAACTTGAATAATAAAAAAAACTCGATGCGGCGCCGTTCACAAACGGGCAATTAGAGAATGAGATATCATTTTCGAATGGATTCTGAAGGGAAAGGACAAAGATCGCTCTCAAACAGTTTTTAGAAGGAGATGAGACGCCGCTCACAAGCGGGTTCAACGAGGATAAGAAGCATTCCCAAATGGACTTGGATAATGAGGCACCGTTCACAAACGGCCTCAAGGAGGATAGAAAACCATTCACAGATGGACTCGAGAAATGAGGCACCGTTCACAAACGGGCTCAAGGAGAAGACAAGACCATTCACAAATGGACTCGAGAAATGAGGCACCGTTCACAAACGGGCTCAAGGAGAAGACAAGACCATTCACAAATGGACTCGAGAAATGAGGCACCGTTCACAAACGGGCTCAAGGAGGACGATACCATTCACAAATGGATTCGAGAAAAGAGGCATCATTCACAAACGGACTCAAGGATAAGACAAGACCATTCACAAATGGACTCGAGAAATGGGGCACCATTCACAAACGGGCTCAAGGAGAAGACGAGACCATTCACAAATGGACTCGAGAAATGAGGCACCGTTCACAAACGGGCTCAAGGAGAAGACGAGACCATTCACAAATGGATTCGAGAAATGAGGCACCGTTCACAAACGGGTTCAAGGAGAAGACGAGACCATTCACAAATGGACTCGAGAAATGAGGCACCTTTCACAAGAGGGCTCAAAGAGGACATGAGACCATTCACAAATGGACTCAGAAAATGAGACACCGTTCACAAACGGGTTCAAGGAGAAGACGAGACCATTCACCAATGGACTAGAGAAATGAGGCACCATTCACAAACGGGCTCAAGGAGGACATGAGACCATTCACAAATGGACTCAAAAAATGAGACACCGTTCACAAACGGGTTCAAGAAGAAGACGAGACCATCCCCAAATGGCCTCGAGAAAAGAGGCACCGTTCACAAACGGGCTCAAAGAGGGCATGAGATTTTTCATGAACTTGAATTTGACGTAAGATTGGATTTGTTTGAATCGGGGATTGGTTTTGATGAATTTTTTATTTTTGGGAAATGAGGTACCGTCCGCAAACGGGCTCAAGGAGAAGACGAGACCATTCACAAATGGCCTCGAGAAAAGAGGCACCGTTCACAAACGGGCTCAAAGAGGACATGAGACCATTCACAAATGGACTCAGAGAATGAGAAACCTGTTCACAAACGGGTTCAAGGAGAAGACGAGACCATCCCCAAATGGCCTCGAGAAAAGAGGCACCGTTCACAAACGGGCTCAAAGAGGGCATGAGATTTTTCATGAACTTGAATTTGACGTAAGATTGGATTTGTTTGAATCGGGGATTGGTTTTGATGAATTTTTTATTTTTGGGAAATGAGGTACCGTCCGCAAACGGGCTCAAGGAGAAGACGAGACCATTCACAAACGGCCTCGAGAAATGAGGCACCTTTCACAGAAGGGCTCAAAGAGGACATGAGATTTTTCATGAACTTGAATTTGACGTAAGATTGGATTTGTTTGAATCGGGGATTGGATTTGATGAATTTTTATTTTTGGGAAATGAGGTACCGTCCGCAAACGGGCTCAAGGAGAAGACGAGACCATTCACAAATGGGCTCGAGAAATGAGGCACCGTTCACAAACGGGCTCGACGACACAAGATAGCTTTGATTGATGAATTCAACAATGAAAAATTTAGAGATTTTTATGAATTTGAATTTGACGTAGGATTGGATTTTTTGAATTGGGGATTGGATTTGATGAATTTTTGATTTTTTGAGAAATGAAGCACCGTCCACAAACGGGCTCAAGGAGGACATGAGACCATTCATAAATGAACTCAGAAAATGAGGCACCGTTCACAAATGGGCTCAAGGAGAAGACGAAACCATTCACAAATGGACTCGAGAGATGAGGCACCGTTCACAAACGGGCTCAAGGAGAAGACGAGGCCATTTGCAAATGGGCTCGAGAAAAGAGGTACCGTTCACAAACGGGCTCGAAGAATTTAGAGATTTTCCATGAACTTGAATTTGACGTAAGATTGGATTTGATGAATTTTTTATTTTTTTTGAACTCAATGAAATCGGGGATATTATGGATCGTGCCCGACAAAGATGTTGGAAACTAGGACTTTGACGAATGATGAAACGGCAAACCTTTGGAACGAAGAACCATTACTAGCAAGAATGGATTAGGAACATTTTTATGAAACTTCAACAAGATTTTTCTCAAAGAGACTGCTGGTCTTGTCTTCTGGGGATTTTGATAACTGAAACCTTGAACAAGACATTTGAGATTGGTAATTTAGAACAACGACTCTCTTGGATATTAACATGGAAAAGCGGGATCTGCTTCTTGACAGGTGTTTAGATAAACATTTCTTGACCAGGATAACTAACCGGAAGGGAATTATGAATTTGAATGGTTCATCTTTCTGAGAAATTGGCTCAACCACCATTGCATCTGAGGTTCTTCCAAGCTTAAGGTGCCTTCCTGGGGTATGATCTTTTTACGGAAGCTGGGCTTTCTGATGTTTCTACTTCTGAATTTTTCTGAGCTGATCTTCTTTGAAATGAAGTTGTTTGACTAAATTCTCGAGCTCTTTCAGGTATAATTGCAGGGAGCTGCCTAGGCCTGGCCTCCTTCACCAAGACAGTTACATCATTTGGACATAGGAACGACAATTGACTCTTTCTAAAGAGAAAACTTAGATGAAAGGCACTACTCAAAGGATTGAGCAGCCCTGAAGGAGTGAACTTAGAATAATAAAGATTGACTGACTATACTGACAAACATAGTGATGCTTCTGACTTAGTTAATGTTTTGTTTGGTAAGTCTATCCTTTCAAGGAATAGTTTTTCAATTGGTAAACACCGGACTTCTTCCTCGAAACAGTAATGCCTCAAGAATTTAATTACGACCCCTAAGATTGCTTAGCTTCAATGCCCCCAGTTTTGAGGATATCACTTGAATTTGCTTGAACTTCAGTTGATCTTCAGTCTTGATATCGGCTGTTGCCTTCTTATACTGATTCTCTTACCGTGACCAAGTCACCTCTTCAGGGTTTTTAACTTGGCGGACCGCGCTAGCCTTAACTTTTGCCTGAACCACCTTTCTAGGTTTTCGATCCAGCAGGCTATCCCCTTAGCTTTTGCCTAAGCCGCCCTTTCGGGTTTTCAACTTAGCAGGGGAATGATCTTAAATTTTGCCTAGACCGCCCTTTCAGGTTTTCAGTCTAGAAGATCTTCAAACTCCGTTATTTTTCTTATTCATCATCATTTCATTTTTTTATTGTATCTCAGGACCTAGCTCATTAGTTCTGAACACCAGAAGGACTTTTATAGGTAGGATAGGGCTTTTCAAAGAATGGCTTAAGGCTCAACAAAGATTTCGACCGAACCTGTGAACAGGTCGCCTACATATCCCAAGGTAGGAATCAGGTCGTGTGTAGTTCAGGGCGAATGCCCCTAGTTTGAAGATAAATTGTTTGATTTTTTTTTTCCTTTTTTCTTTTCTTTCTGGAACAATTAACTTCTCTTCTTTTGGAACTTGTCCCTCTCTTTTTTTTTTTTTGAAAGGATTGAATTTCTTTTCCTTTTTGAATCGACCGAACTCGGTTCAACCGAGTTGCCTACGTACCCCAGTATAGGGATCAGGTCTCGCGTAGTTCGGGGAATGCCCCAAGTTTGATGGGTTTTCAAGAAAATTTGATTTAGGCTCGAAGGGTTTGCAAATCGGTATTCTTTTGACATTGGGTTTTGATTTTGGGATTTAATCGGCCAAAGGAGGCCTTTCGATGTTCAGATTGGGAATCGATCTAGGTTACTAGAGTCCCTCTGGTACTGATTATTTTTTTTTTTATTATTTTTCTCTTTTGTTTTTTTTTTTTTCGCGGAGTTTGACGGCATTTCCAGGTAAGAGATAATGGATCTTCTTCTTTCAAGATTCTAATACGTGCTTTTGACTTTCATAGAGCGAAACTTGTTCTTTGACATCCTCCATCTATGGATTCGTACTCTCGATATCTGATGATCACTTTTCATTGTTTGCTCTTGAACTTTTCATCTTGAATTTGTTGGCTTTATGTTATGAATTTGAGAACCAAGGTCATTGATTAGAAATATGAAAGTTGTTTCCACTCTATGCCCCTTGTATAGCATATATCTTCTCACTTTCTTCATTTTCTTTGAGCTTTCCATCTATGTCTTGCCCCTAGTATCGGTTGTAGCTTTTCTAGACAATCTTCTTATTCTTGAAATAATTTTATCAATTCTTCACACTCTTTAGAGGGTAATGTATTTTCAATCGGCATTCACTGAATCAAAGTTTCAGTGCCAGTGTTTATCATTTCAATTTCATCTTTGAAAGGTTGGGATTGGCGCTCCTCCTCTCGTTCAAGTAATTGCTGTGACTCAAGTGGAGTTTCGTCAATTTTGTCCTCATTTGAGGAGGGAGTCTTATTTTAAGATCAGAAGCACACTTAAGAAACAGACACAAGTGAACTTTTTGGAACTGACTGAAATTTTATTTAAAGAAAAGCTATTACATCAGACGACCTATCCTGAACATGCTCAGGATTCACAACTCTAAATAAGAAAGGGAAACAGAAGATAACTTGCCTGGACTAGGCATTGACCTTTAACTGTAAGACCGGACTCAACAATTATACTGACCATGATGACTGACTCAACATAAAATAGTAAGTGACTAAAACTTTAACTGCTGCAACTGTTTGGCGTTGAAGGCTCGGTGAAGGCTGGTTCGTTCTGAACATCATCATGGCTGATACTTTCAATTTTGGACAATGATGACTGATTCGCATAGGGGAATGCCCCTAGCTCAAGGATTCTGAGAGTGAACTCTGAAGGACTTAGCAAAATAATCTTGAAAAGGTAGCCCCTAGAGGAGGAAGAGACCAGTGGTACAAGCAAGATTGGATTATCTGGACCAGGCATGATCAGATCATGAGAATGCATAATAGAAAGATTGTGAGATTCTGCATCTGCCAGTTAGGGGATGGCATGAAGATACGATCGAATCGTATGACAGAAGAACGAAAGACGCACGATCAAAAGATTAGATGAGATAGCATAAGATTGCTTTCAACGGATAGATCATGAATGACTAATCCTATGAGATTTTTGGAAATGATGGGATTTATATCCTAACCCAAAGGGAAATTTTTTTTTTTTTTTCACATTTTATCAGTGTTACCTGAAGGCATCAACCCTAATCCTAATCTATCGGAGTGGAGAGAGAATCTCGACTCATGCCTTTGTTCGTGTATCTAAGGACCGATCGTAGCCATTGGAAGATGGACTACGGCCTAATCTAGACACAAATAGGTAGAATATCCTAAACTAGGCTCACACACGTGATGCACATGTGTTCGTATATTACATGCATGTGTGGGTTAATCTAGGGGTAAGGCTAAGAGTTCCCTTAGCGCGAATCCATGTTCGATATACTGTACCAGTGTCCGGCGTATCAGTACGTGAACAAGGGATCCGTTTACGTACCATAAAGGTACTAGGCTAAGGGTGGAATGCTTCTCTAGCACAGAGGCACCAGGTGATGAAATCCCAGTCAACCATGCTAGATAACACTCCGGGTTCCTAAAATAGGATGTGTGTGCACGTGAGATGCATGGTTTAGATGCAAGTGATGTAAGTGTGTGCAATATGTTTGCGCAATCTATGATGCCTTCAGGTTTTGTTAAATTAAGTTTGAGTAAAATGTGATGAGAAAATAAAACAAGACAAACTAATCTAACAAGTATAGAGTTTTTATGAGCCATTTAAAATTAAATTCAAATGAATTATCTTTTGAAGTTTTAATGAAGTTAGGTGATCCCCAGCAGAGTCGCCAAACTGTGGTACCCTGATCCCGCGAGAGGGGTGTGGGGCGCGAGCCGCCGCTCTCTCTCTCTTGGTCTCTCGTATCCACGCGATTGGCGTGTGCATTTTATTATTGATTTGAATTAATCTTTCCTGTGAACTTGGGATCACTAAGGCAATCCGAATTCCACACGAAAGAGACTGACAGAGTCGCCACCTAGATGTGGGATCTAGGACCCGTAATTAACCAGAAATCTAGACTCGCTACCTGGTTACGAGAATGGAAGGTATGGGGAGTTATCCACCACATGCACCATTCTTGCCCGATAATCGGTCTTCGATTCCAAAAGCTAACTCTTTTAAATTTATTTTAAATGGCTCATTCAACTCTATGTTAATGTGCGAACTAAGTGACATGCATCCTATGATCTAATTTCAATGTGAATCCTAAATGTGTATCTTGATTTATTAATTTGTCTGGATTCAATCTAAGTGAAAGTTCTCCTAAAATTCTAATTTCATGGAAAGTCCTAAGTGATTTGATTAAGCATTTACAAGAAAATTAATATACAAAACACCACAATTTGTTTGTGGTGCCGACTCGCGGGTGGTATGCCATCAGACATCCAAGCTGCCTACGTACCCAAGCCTCACTGGGATCAGAGTCGACGTAGTTCGGTGCACCTAAGCTAAGTTACATATGCCTAACTCAACTAAGACACCGACCTAGACGGGATTGACTGTTTCAACAGTTTTAGGAGAAGTTATTTAATTCAAGTTGAAGATTTTATTATCTTAGGATTTCATCTAAGATGCTATATGATTCTCATCTAAATGCAAATGGTCCCTTAGACTAATGCAGGTTTGCCTTACATCCTAGTTTACTAGGCTTGTCCTAGGGAAAGATTGGGTGACTAGTGTAACTAGACCTATGGCACGGTTGCTATACATAGCAAGCGTCCGTGATGAGGCTGGACTCCTAACTCTAGGACTCCCTAAAACTTAGGACACAACACGACACGACACCATTGTTCCTAAATTGGGCTCTAAGGGTTCTTACGACGGAAACCATAATCCAATGGTTCCGAGAGACACGAGATGAATCGAGATGATGAATAGTGTGAGGGAATGGGAAAGATAGAGAAAGGTGCGACTGAACTTGGGAGTGCCAAATTGCCTACGTACCCCGTGATGGGGATCAAGCCACACGTAGTTCCACTGGGGAGGTTACTTGGATTTTGGAAAACAGAATTGGTATTTGGATCAGGAATCGGGTTTGTATTTGAGCATTGGACTTGAGATTCAGAAACATTGATTTATCAATGGGATTTTGGAATTGGGAATTTGCATCAAAGAATTGAGCATATAGGAATCATCAAGGGTTTGAATTTTGGGAATTCAAAATGGGCGGGCTTATGAGATTCGGCCAAATGGATTCAGACATGCGACTCGGATTGTGTTGGGATATTACTTGGTTGGATTGGGTTAATGGTTAGGGTCAAGTGAGTCGGGTCTAAGTTAGGAGCAAACCCGAGACTAGCCATGGTCTAACTAGGAGGAAGCAGGGTACAAACCAGGGTGCGGACCAGGGTGCACCAGGGTGCGAACCAGCAGGGAACCAGGGTGCGAACCAGCAGGGGAACCAGGGTGCAACCAGCAGGGAACCTGGGTGCAACCAGCAGCGAACCTGGGTGCGAACCAGCAGGGAACCAGGGTGCGAACCAGCAGGGGAACCAGGGTGCAACCAGGAGGGAACCTGGGTGCAACCAGCAGCGAACCTGGGTGCAACCAGGGTCTAACCAGAGTGCGAACCAGCAGGGAACCAGGGTGCGAACCAATATCGAACCAGGGTGCGAACCAGTAGGGAACCAGGGTGCAACCAGCAGGGAACCAGGGTGCAACCAGTAGGGAACCAGGGTGCAACCAGCAGGGGAACCAGGGTGCGAATCAGTAGGGAACCAGGGTGCAACCAGCATCGAACCTGGGTGCAACCAGCAGCGAACCTGGGTGCAACCAGGGTCTAACCAGAGGCTAACCAGGGGGAAAACGGACCCTACATGCTTCCTAACATGGTTTTTCTTTTAAAGTAAAAGATATGCATGAAAACAGACCCTACATAGAATTGAAATAAATGCCTACCTCTTTGGAAACCCACTTTGTGTTTGATTTTTCTTTGATGTTAATTCCTTAAAGATGATTCCTTGCTTGATAATGACTGCTTTTGATATATATCACCCAACGTATAAAATCACCCGATCCGGCAAGGATGGCCGAACCCTTGAAGAGATGAGGGAGAGGGATGAATTTTCTAAGAGAGGGGTTCTTTTTCTTCTTTTCTTGGATGGTGGGATGAGAGGGTATTTATAGGAGAATGGGATAGGAGGTTAGGTGAGGTTAGGTGGTTTTGGATGGTTAGGATGAGAGGATGAGGTTAGGTAAGGTTAGGTGGGGTTAGGTAAGGTTAGGTGAGGTTAGGTGAGGTTTGGATGGTTAGGATGAGAGGAGAGGTTAGGTGAGGTTAGGTGAGGTTTGGATGGTTAGGATGAGAGGAGAGGTTAGGTGGTTTTGGATGGTTAGACCCAGGTCAAGATCTGCCATTGATCTAACGATTTACGGAAATCGGGTCTCGGAATGGAATCAGGGTCCGGGCTATGAAGTGACCCTAGCTTATTTTGTCCCGATTGATGATCCGTAAAGTCAGATCAAGATATTAATGACCTAAAACATATAAATCAATGATAGAGGGGGTTCTCACATGGATTTAACACACTAATTTATTTGTTGATTAAAACAAAACAAAATGGGGTGTCTACAGCTTCACTTAATGCTTGATGTTCATATCTCTCTCGAATTTTGCCTTTTGACTGAATGTCTAAAGCTGATGGAGTCTTGCTTTTCATCACAACAAGGCATTCACCCGGTTTATCCTTATAGGATCAACCAAGACTACCTCGAACCCCTATAAACAGGTTTATCAATTCCTCGCACTCCTCGGGAGATAAAGTTTTGCTAATCCATCTTTCCCGAGTTTCGGATTTCGATACCACTATCAACAACTTTGATTTCTTCTTTGAGTGGCTATGATCGACGCTCTTCCTCTCGTTTGACCATCTTTCAGATCTCGAGGGAAATTTTGTCTGCATTCTCATCCGAGAAGCGTGTCTTTAGTTTTATTTTAAACATTAGATCTAAGAGTGAATCATAGAACATCAACGATATAAAATGAACAACTTTATTGAATTGATGACTCTTAAGTACATCACTAATTCTTTTTTTTTGACGAGCTTCAATGGACTCTACATTGAACTTGACAAATGATGGAAACAACAGACTATGAATGAACATGACTGACAAACACGACACACATTTTTATCTTTATTTTTTGACATCGACACAATAAGACTTACCAACTTTGAGAGAAGAAGGTTGGTATACACTCAATGAAAAACAAATAACACATGACACTTCTTCGATGGTAAATGAACTGGCACTGAAAGGTTATGGATGACACTCCTTCCTCCATGATGTATGACTGGGGAGTCCAGTCCTGGTATAGGTTCTGTTGACCTGACTGGGTGAAATGAAAGGAAACTGGTTCAACAAATGGGTGAAGTTAGTTAGGTCTGACTCCTGTCATGGAAATGACAAACACTAACTTTAGTATGAGGCAATCTCGTTGAATGTTATACACAAGTTGAAACAAGAGATAATACAAACACATCTCTCCCTTGGGTAAGAATCAACAGCATAACAATTGTAAGAAGGGTCATGGTAAGATAAACACATGATTTATCAATAACCCTAAACGATAGCAATCACACTGAAAATGTGTTGGGTAAAATTCGGCAGCATGACGGCCACACAAAGGGACCCCACAAGTCATCATAAGGGTATATGGATAAACTCGGTAGTATAAGACTCTCAGCAAGGACACTTGCACTCAAATGATGGTGGCAAGATGCAAGATAAGCTCACAATCGATAGAAGGAATATGGTCATCGAAGAGATGTGATCAAATGAAGGACTGACCATGAATGACAACACTTGGCCATGGGTCGGATTTGTGACAAAAAGACTGAAGGATAGATCATGACAATAAGAATGGTGATGAAAAGCCATCGATCTGATCATATTCCAAAAAATGAATGGATAAGGATAATTGATTAGATTAGGAAGGAAAACCTAACTAAGAAGTAAACCCTAATCTAATAATGTAAATGCACGATGGAAAAATGGATCAATTTTATGAACAATAGATCACGAGATAGATTATGGATAAAGAACTAATAATCTAATGATATCCACAGAATGGATAAATAGAAAGAATTGATTAGATTATACAGGAGAACCTAACTAAGAAGTAGGCCCTAATCTAAATATCAATATATAGGATATAGATCAATGATACAAGATACGAGTCAAATGTATAGTAAAAAGGAGTCAAAGGATAGACTATAGCCTTAATGATGGCGAGTAAGAGCTATAGACCAGATTTATATCGGAAAGATGAATTGATATAATTGATTGGATTAGATAGGGAATCTCCACTAAATAAGAAGGCCCTAATCTAATAATCAATAAATATAGATATATATACATATATATCCTAACCAGGGGCACCAGCCCTATATATAATCTTGCAGAGTCAAGAAGCTTGACTCAAGACAGACATGTGAGTGTACGAGGACCACGTTGTAGCCACATAAAGTGAACTACAATAATCTATAGACAGGACATGGCTCCTAAATCTAGGCTCCAACATGTGTAAGCAACACATGTTGGTCCTTATATGAATGCAATATATATAAGTACATGCAGATCCTAATTGGGTTTTACTAAATCAACAAATATATCCATGTACATAATATATGTAAAATGAAAGTAGAGCTCCGGACCCAATATATCAGGCACTATGCATATATCCATACTTTAAGTGTATAACACAAGTACACCGAGTGTTATATACAATATGCTTCATTGCTCACCGGCTGCTGTAAACACAAGTACACCGAGTGTTCACGACTGCAGCACTGACGCATAGCTTGAAAATAGATACAACAGCACCATTAGGGTAATGACATCCCATGTGGCACGCATTGTATCTATCCCGTGGAGCCAATAATAATAAAAATCAATAAAAGAAAATAAAAGCAAGATGATGTATGCTGTGCAGTGTGTGAATCCCTTCTTTTAAACACCTATTTGGTGCCCCTGGATTCTAAGCGATTAAATTCCCATTTATAATAATTTTAGACCAAAATTCTTCAAAGTTAGTAATAAATGGCATTTTAACAGAGTTAGGCAATATCTCGAAAGAATTCCCCAGCAGTGTCGCCAGCCTGTGAACACCGATCCGAGAGAGGCGGGGGACGAGACACGCTAGTCTCTGGATCATCCACGTGAATGTAGAGCTCTACCAAGGAACCCTCGAAAGAAGTGCCCCTCACAGCATGAGTGGCGTTACAAAGGGTGAGATACCTCTCGATTCGGAGACTAGCCCAGATTCGATGCGTACTTTAAACAAAGAAGAGTCGCCATCCAAGGAAGTGGGCCATGGATCCCATACTTTGAACTGTTGCAATTGATAACTAGAGATATGAAAAAGAAGGTTCGTGCCTGATTACAAATTTGGAAGGTCTGAAGAGCAACTCATCCGCCCAAGTGCAAACACCTGGTCTCTTATGCCATTTACTTATTGATTTTGAAGAGTTTAGGGCGAAAGTCATGTGAAATGGGAACGAATATCTCCGAGAAGGCGTCTATCAAATAATGCATGTCTCGGAGATGAATAATAAGCACACATAAAAGAAATGAAAGTAGTGTTGCCTAAGAATAGCTAGGTTATGAGTGTCATACCTAGTTGGTGTCTAAATTCTGGTGTGCAAATACATGCATGCTACAGCTAAAGGTATAGGATCTGTAAATGAAAGTAAGAAAACACAGCAAAACATACAACACAAATCAACTCTTTACATGACTGGACAAGATGAATCCTAAAACTCTAATGCAGGACTTAACTCGGACCAGAATGGCCATCCACCCTGGCTGCTCTACGTATCCCGGCCTCGGGAAGAATCGGAGTCAACGTAGTTCGATGACCTATTCTAAACTATGATGCCTTACCATCTAGAACCGCTATCATAGACTCGATCCATTAGACTCGACTGATTTTTTAAAGCTTTTTATACGATTGCTTAAATTCAAGTGAATTGTAATTTTTAGGACTCTCTATATGCCTTAACTAATGCAAGTTGATTAGCCTTAAGCTAATGCAGGTGGGCCCTACATCCTATGTGTAACTAGGCTGTGCATCCTAAAGAAAATCATGGGCTGACTATATGCTTCTTAGTCTAGCCATCGGTTCAACTAAATGTCTAACCGATCAACTTGAGGCCTCCTAACTCTAGGGACACTCACGCGACAGGACATACCATATCAATACAAATCAGGACAGCTTCCTAACTCTAAAACACCCAAATATCTAGGACAGACTCCTAACTTTAGGGGAAGATCTTTTTGAAAAGGTTTTGAAGAAGATTTGTATTTTTGAAAGGTTTGAAATGTTTATTTTTAAAGGTTTGGCTGGACTTGGGATATAGATCCCAAGCTGCACTATGTACCTCGTGGAAGAGGATCAAGCAAACGTAGTTCGGAAATAGACTCTCCTAACTACTCTTAATGACTCAAGATTTTGAGATTATTTTGGATTTTTCAGATGTTTTGATATTTTTGAAATTTCTGAATGTTTTTGAGTTTTTGACACAAGAGGACAGCATCCTATCATCATAAGGGTAGGACAGACTCCTGATATCCCGCAAAGGTTGGACAGCATCCTATGCTTTACGGGGAGGACTGGATGGAATCACAACTCTGCAAGGGTTGGAGAGCATCCTATACCTTACAGGAGTGGATAAAATTGCATGACTTGATGAGAGGTTGGACAGAATCTTAACCCCTATGATGATAGGACAGACTCCTGAAAGAAGGAGTGACTCTCTAGCTAAGGACAGACTTCTATGCTAATGTAAAAGACTTTCTGTCTGAGGATAGACTCCTATGTTAGTGACTTTGAGAAGGGCTCCAATGAGACATGACATGTCTCCTAAAACCAAAGGATAATTAGGGCTAATGAGACAAAGCCTGTCTCCAAAGGGTTTGAATTTTCCTACATGAGACATAGCCTGTCTCCTCCATGCTCAAGATGACTCTTTTACTACCCTTATAATGAAAAGGCTCCTTATGCTTAAGGGTATCCAAAAGACTGACAAGTCTTGAAAATAAACGAGGGGACGGCTACTTGGACTAAGCGAGTCCTCTATGGGTGGGCTTGGGCTAGCGCCTTCTTCGCCCTTGCAATGATAAGGCTACTGAGGTCTAGGGGAAACTCATCTAAAAGACTGGGCAAGTCTTTTGAATAGAAGAGGGGAGTGCTACTTGGACTGAGCAAGTCCCCTAAGGATAGGCTTGGGATATCTCCTTCATCGCCTATGTATTGATCACTCATTTATCAAACATCTTTCTTATAGAGGAAAATCCCTAAAGTATATACCTGAGAAATGACAAATATGCCAACGAAATGGCAAAGAATTCGAACATGGTTCCCTAAAATAAGAAAACTAACATGTAATCTTTAAGGATGGAACACGAATTAGCATTAGAAATCAAAATCTAGAGATTTCAAAAAGACAAATGGACCATGAATACTTAAAGAACAAAAGAATTTGGGATATAAGTCATTGCTTAATCCATTTGATCCAAGCAAATTCAAAGCTAGATACAAGTTGCAATCAGCATTCCTTTATCAAAATATAAGAACACATGCATAGTATTTTTTTTACAGATGGTAATGACCTGAGAATTCCTCTTGAAGTTGGATTTCTAATAAGGATTTGAATTTTCAAGATGGGGCATATGCAATCGAACTTTCCAATTATTTTCTGTGATAAAGCTCAAGGTACCTGATAAAACTTAGATCACACATTCAGTATAAGAGAATGAGGTCAGACCTCTTTCATTAGATTTTTCCTACCCATCACCACTACAAAATACTCTCTTACATTTCTTATATTCACACTCAAAGCCTTCTCTCTATGCTCACCCATGATCGAATGATAACTTGCACCTTCTTCTTAGCAAGAGATTTACAAGCTCATAGAATGTTACTGGTTACTGGTTTAAAGAAATGGAACAATAGAGGATAAGTCTGAGAATCCGAACCATTATGACAGTCCTAATGTGATTCATATGTTCATGCTAGGAAACATAGCAGTCACAGGCGACACTAAGAACATATTTTACATATGGCCACTTGGTTTGTCTCTATGAGGCAAATACAACTTGTCAGGTATTTTCGCCCACATATGGAAGGAACACCTTTATTTGTAAAACTCTCTTTAAACCTAATGACTATACTTGCAAGTTATCAAACTAGGAACTCCCTTTTACATAAGATGGAAGGTTACTGTTTTCAAAATGAGTCCTTATTCATATGAAGGGAAGGAGAGTAACCACTGAAGATATTCCATCAAGCATCAACTTATTGATCACACTACATTCATCTTGTCTTTCGTCGTTGAGATTGTTTCGTAAGATTTTTATAGATCCAAAGGGAACTCGGATAACTCAGTCAACATAGAAAAGACAAGGTGATTTCGTGCAACAATCAAGACATGGTCAGGCCAATATCATTAACCAATTAACCTGTGTCAGACAAATATTGTGGCGATGATCAGAGCCGATGATCAGAACCTCGCGATGATGGCACTAGTGGAAAAGGGTCCGAAATAATGACCGTGGCTTCCCTTTTCCTTCCTCTACTCAAACGGATTTTCCTTTGAACCCTCACTTCTTTCAGATCTAAAAAATGAAAGAGACGTACGTGCTTTCTTTGCTTTACTTAGATCTTTCCCTTCTTTACTACCATAGACCTTGGATCTTTTTTTTTTTTTTTTTAGATCACTACTTCTAACCCTCTCCGCTGATTTCGAAGTAAGGGTTTGAGATCAAAGAAATGAAGTAGATCTAGGGTTTCTCAAACTGAAACTAAGGTAAAAGAAAAAGGAAATAACAAATTTACTAATGGAAAGGGGGAATGAACAATTGGACGGAATTCACGGCTGGAATCCGGCAGGATTCGCCGGAGAAGACGAAAGTAGGTTAGGATTTGCTATGCTCTCTCTCTCTCTCTCTCTCTCTCTCTCCTCTCTTCCAAATCTCAGATCTGAATTTTGGGGCTTGGAATCCCACCGGAGAAGAAAGAAAAGGGCTCCAAAAGCTTGAGTTCTCTCTCTCGATCTCTCTGCTGCTCCTTGTGCCTCTCCCCTTTTCTCTCTTTCTCTAAGACCACTTTCTTACTTCAGATCTGGTCTCTCCTCCATCGATCTCTACTCTTTCTCTCGGATCTCGAATCTCTCTCGGAGAAGATGATTCGGTCAGAGGTTTGCCGGAGCTTTTGCAGATCTAGCTGAAGAAGATGCAAAAAGGTTAGAGGTAGGGTTTAACGAGCTTTAGTTTTGCATTTATAGACAAATTTCGAAATTGATATTGGCACTCCAATTGATAATGCGCGCGGAAAGTTGATATAGCGCTCCCGCCATTTTTGTCTTTTTCGGCCCAGGTTCGGCCCCATCCAGAATAATCCACCCCCCTTTCAGGATAAATTCAACTCCCTCTGAACTTGTACCACGACACTTAGCTCGGCCCGTTCGCTAGGCAAACGCGCGCGAATTCTGACGAAATTTTGCGGGGACCTACATGGAATCCTAAGCTAGCCTAGGGTGAAATTTGGAACCCTAATTCATTCAGTTGATGGGGTTTTGCACAAAATTGGAAGGTTTAGGGCACGGTCAAAATGGGGTGTCTACAGATATCTCTTAGAGGATTCTAGGTTTTAACTCTTTCACCATGAATAGTGCCCGAGCCCAATATGTGTGTATCCTTGGCCTAAAGAACACGTGCTTCTACATTCCTCACCGGATTATGCGTCAATTCGGAGGAAAACAACGACCATGGGAACCTATCCCTCGTCTCTATTCAGCTTTAGAAATCAGTTCATACCACAGCAGGACTCTCTACTCAGCATGGGAAAACTGCAGAGTAGTCACCAAGCGTGATATCTATGTTCCTCATGTAGGCAGTGCATCTGGACTACTACTCAGCACTCCTCTCACACATCCCTTCAAAGACCGGTGGACACTATAGCTGAATAGCTCCTTGCTACCTTCCTCTTAGCTCATGACTACCAGGCAATTGACTACTTCTCTATAGAGGATAACAAGTTTTCTTTCATGTTTTACAAAGTTTTGTAAAAATGTTGGTTAGAAGTCAGGCTAGCACTAAGCCCTGTTGTAAAAATTGGTCAGACATACAAATAAAATAAAAGTTTTGTTTGTACTCGTCCAATTGCTTGCATAACTCTTCTGCCTTGCATGGATACATTCTAAAACTACTGCATATTCCCATCTGCAGGTAGAAAGTTCTTACACTTGAAACCATTGCACCCAAGAAGTCAAAAGCCTGGGCCCGTACCCAAGCTCGTATAGAAAGAACCTTGGATCTACCTAGTCCTTCAATTTCGACTCCTTCGGTAGAAATTTTGGAACATTCCAGTCCTTCAACTCCTCTTGCCATCATGGCAGAACCTATGGACCAGTCCCACATTATCCAAGAGTTGCAACAGGTAGTAACTGAACTTACTCAGAATCTCCGACAACTCTCAGAAGAGAACGATGCATTGAGATCACCTCCTCAGGTTACTGCGGCACCTACCGTACCTCAACAACCTATTCCTCCTGTTCAGGAAACCATACCTGTTCAGCCCACTAACCAGTCCTCAACACAACCTCCGGACCTGTTCTTGGGAGAACAGTATGAACATGAGAACCATCCCTTTGCCCAGATTCTGAAACAGTGGGAACATAAGTTTGCTAAGGTTAGTCAAGACCTCAAAGTTATCAAGATTCAAGGGTCAACAAGACTCTCTTTCCGAGACGTCTCATTATTTCCAGATGTACAGCTCCTAGCCAGCTTCAAATGGCCTGACATAAGCAAATACGATGGAACTGGTTGTCCTAGTAATCACCTTGCAGAATTCGAAAGTATGCTCCTATCACAGGGTCTGTCCCTAGATCACTTAGCCCTCGTCTTCCAAATGTATCTGAAAGGCGTTGCACAGAAATGGTGTAAGCCCAAGGGTGCACATGGGTTCAATCATTCACCTTACCTTCTTGTTTTGATGCTAGCAAACATAAATCAGACTAATGTGTTGCTTTGAGATGTTGTGTTGTATACAGAAATTTCATGTCATAATCGCCATCACACACTCTTCACAACACATGACTTGTGGATCAAGAATCAAAGGAACCAAGAGCTTGCACCTACATTGGAGTCATCCTCATTCGAAGATGCTCAAGTAAAGAAGCTCATCATGAAGATCCTACAAGTTCCTAAGCAAGTGTCAAGAAGAAGCTTGGAGCTAAACAAGTCATTGGTGACACCTCATGCACCTCACAACATGCAGTGAAGATTGGAGGATGTCACAAGAGCCAAGACAAGGTCAAGATGTTCACCCAAGCCAAAGAAGTCCAAGAAAGTGCAAAGGAGCCAAGATATTCCAAGAAGACTCAAGGTTTTATTTTTAGAATGTATTTGGAGTCCTCTTGATTTTATATAAAATGCACTTTCAAAAGGTTTTCAAAATGGTTTTTATACTTAACATTTTACATCTTTGAAAATCATCAACACACCCAAAAATGTGTATGAAAACCTTGGACTAAAGCCCAAAGACCATAGCCCAAAAGCCCCTGGATTTTAAAGTTAAAATGGAATTCCATTCAGGGCCGGTCGATCGGGCTAGACTGGGCGACTGTGGAATGGAACCTGGAAATCCAGGCTATCTTGAATTCTATCAGGCTGGTCGACCGGGGTAAGGCGGGCGACCGCGGATGCATTTCTATTTTAAGACAAAAACAATCTAGTATAATGTGGGCGGTCGACCTCCATGGGTCCGGTCGACCGCGATAGTGTTTTGAGCGAAAATTTAATTCAAACAGTAAGCCCTCGCCGGGCGACCGCCATTGGGCCGGTTGACCGCGCCGGTATGAATTTTGAATTTCAAAAGAAGAGCCCGATAAGGGCGGGCGACTGCCGTGCCTCGGTTGACCACCGCGACTGGAAAATAGATCCGTTGGGGCTTTCGTAGGTTGACTTTTTCAACCCTGTAAATTACAGTTTTACCCCCAAACGGTCATATTTCCTTGTGGGCTATATATACACTACCTAAACCTTTCTACATAACCTTTTGCAAGATCAAATCCCATCTTCTTGAACCTAAACTTTTATATGAAAGGTTAAACCTCTTTGAACTTGTATTTTTACATTCTATCAAGAGAATCTCCATAGGCTTTACATTTATATATATTCCTTGGAGAGTTTGTGAGCTTTGAAAGTTGTAATCAGCCTATCAGGAGGCATTAAGAGTTTTTTTATTTTATTTTTTCATTCTATAGTTGAGGGTCTCCGATTTGGCCCGGAAAGAAAGGTAAATCAATTGTACGAGGAAGGTGTCATCGGAAAGGCTTCGTGCAGAAAAGGGTGTGATCCCTTTGAAGAAGGAGTTGGTGTAAGGCTTTAAGATTCGCCCTTTGAAGAATCTTATTGGTTAGTGAAGAATCCCGAGGAGGAAAACTTGGAAGAGTAGAGTAGGTCAAGTTGTGACCGAACCACTATAAAAGTTGTGCCTTGTGGATGTTTTCTTCTTCTCCTTCTTATTTGCAAATTGTGGTAATTGGTAATCTCTAACTCAACTTATGTCTATATTTTAATTGAACTAGGGTTAGTGAATGCATGTTTAAAATAACATCTAAACCCTTGCTCTTAATATCTTTATTGATTAATCAAGGGTTAAACTTGTTAAGGCTTAATTTGTAAATTGGTTTTAGTAATTCAATTAATTAAGCCCAAAATTTTTAAGTAGCCAATTCACCCCCCCTTCTTGGGTTGTCACCTTATATTTCACTTGGTATCAGAGCTAAGGCTCTTAAAGAGATTTTTCTTTAATTCAAAATCTACAAGAGATAAAGATCCGTGAAAATCCAATGGATTTTGAGCTAGGCCAATCCGCTATAATTCCTCCATTTTTTTATGGAACAAATTTTAGAGGTTGGAGAATAAGAATGCTTGCCTATCTCAAATCCATAGACTTTGACATCTTAGATGTCATTGAAAGGGGATTTTCTATTCCAAGAAAATGCACTAAAAATGATGCAAAATTATTTTCATTAAATTCAAAAGCTATTATTATAATATGTTGTGGATTATGTCCCAATACTTTTGAGAAAATTTCATCATGTTCCAATGCAAAAGATATTTGGACTAATCTTGAAAATGTTTATGAGAAAAATGATAGTCTCTTTTTAAATGATAAAAATACGGTTTTTGAACAAAAACAGAATCAACAAAGATCCTTTGCAAAGGAGAATTCTTTCAAACATTCAATTTCCTATTTAGAAAAATAAATTGAAAATTTGAAATCAGAAGTTAATGATTGTTTAAAAAGAAATGAAAAATTAAGTCATTTGAGCAAAATTTTGATAAACAAAAATGATGACTTAATTAAACAATGCAATATCCTTGGAAAAAAAAAAGCCTTGATAACACAAACAAATATTTAAATGAAAAATATAAACTTGTTTGTGAGAATGAAGAAAAACTAAAAGCTAATTTATCTCAACAAACAAATTGCTTTGAAAATCAATTGAATGAGATGAAATTAGTTAATAAAGAACTCTCTATGAAGAACCAAATAATACAAGAAGAAAAGGAGAAACATGTTTGTCATCATATGTATTTTTGAGGTTCTAGTTGCTCTTCATCTACCCACACTTATTCATGTTCATATTATGGTAGATTAAGGCATCACAAATCTAGGTGTAGGCTTAGATTTGTGAAATCAAACAAGTTTGTGTGGATAAGAAAAGATACACTCCCACACACAAACTTGATTGGAACCAAATGGATTTGGGTTTCAAAATCCCCCACTCAACTCATTATTTAAAATTATTAATATATGGGGTTGTGCTTCAATTGCTATATCATATGAATTCTATCTAGATACTATTTCAATAGTGCATTCAATGTATCTAGATCACTTCTGCTTTAATGATATATCATTTCATAACTAAGCATAGATACATATCATCAGTCATGTTGTTAATAGAATGTATCCTTGCTTATTGAGCTTCACGATCACATCATATATCTTATAGTCTATAAAGAAAATAAGAAATTACCTCTATAGACTATATATTGTGTTTTATTGAAAATCGTTTAGTGAAATCCATCTAAGTGCAAAAATACACACATATGCACTTAGCATCTATATCTAGATGAACTAACATGTCAAATATTGCTAGACATTGATCAAACATAATATTTTGATATCTAGCAAAATTCACCTAGATCATCCACAAAGAACTTCATTGAAAACATATGTCCATTCATCCATTCGAGCTTAAATGATAGGAATAGAAATGGATTTTTAGGAGTCCTCACATTGTCTTGAGATAGAGTTTGCATATTCATTAGAATCCCATAAAGGTGAGAAAAATAGGAGAAAATCGATTTGTCCATAAAATCCTTTGAAAAATATCAAGAAATTGAAAACAGGAGTGTGGCGGTCGACCGAGCCTCGGAGGGTGACCGCGGAAGGCCATCTGGACAAAAATAAAAAGGAAAACAAATTTGTCGCGGCGGACAACAGCGTTAACCCGGTCGACCGCGGATGGTCGCGAGTGAAAAAATAAAAAAGGACAGTAGCGTCACAGAGGGTCCCCGCGATAGACCAGTCGACCGCGACGATCGAAAATTGCTTTTAAAAGGCTTCCGCCGTTTCATTTTTCACTCCCGCCATTTGTTTTTCTCTTAGGTTTTTTGCTCCTCTTCATCTCTAAATCAATTTTCAGTGCCAAAGCTTCAAGATTAAAGGATTCTAGTGAGGTTTGATCCATTTTCCTTCTTCCATTTCTTATTTTCTTTCCTTATTCTTCGTTTCTCTCCATTAAATCTCTCTATTGTTCTTGTTCGCTATTTTCTTTACCATATCTCCTTTAATCTCTCATCTTCTTTTCATTGTTCATCATCCCTCTATTTTCCCCTCATTTTCCTCTTGTTTTTCTCATCCCTCTCAAAACCCTAGCTCTCTAAAATGTCGACATAAAGGAAAACCACCGCAAGTAAGGGCAAGCGAGTGAGAACTGAACCCGAAGAAGAGGTGTTTCCCACCGAGCGCTTCTTAAATAAAAGGGCAATGGACCGCTATGAAGAATATTCAAAGCGTGTTCTCATTTCTGAAAAAAGGGTGATGTTTAAGGATTTCGACAAATTCCAACTGAGGCCACTCTTCGCTCATCAAGGTTGGCAATTTTTTCTTGAATATAGCGCTATAATCTATCCCGAATTAATCAAATATTTCTATGCTAATCTTGACATTTCTCAAAACGGTGTTGTGATGAACACATATCTTAAAAAGGCGGTTGGGCTAAATATAACTGAACTCTGTAGAATTATTGAGGTGCCCAATGATGGTCAAAGAATTTTATTCTGGAATAAGAATGAGATTGACAATCACTTCAACATGACAGAGGTATATAGAACCTTAGGAACTGTACCTCCTAAGGGCGAGAAGTTAAATATAGTTGTCAGCTCCATGAAGGATACTGCTAGATTGATTCACAAAATAGTAGCCTACAATATCACACCAAGGGTTGGAAATTTTGACGCCGTAAAGCCTTTTGAAGCCTTAGTAATCCACTGCATTATGCAGAACATTAAACTGAATTTGGGATATATCATTTTTGGATACATGGATGAGGCGGTTAAGAGAGGACAGGGAGGACTACCTTTAGCGATGCTCATTACTAAACTTGTAAGACATTGGAAAATTGATATATCAAATGAGCCCTACAAAAATCCTGATCCCATGCTCAACCAAACCACCATTACACTTATGAGGATCCCTATACCTGGTCAAGAAGGTCCTAGTGTTGTTTCACCAGATGAGATTGATGAGGCTGCAGATGAAGCTGAACGAGTGGCCCAGGTGCAGCAGCAGAGGAGAGCACATGAGCAATCACAAACTCAACAGCATCAGGCTCCTGCCGCTGGCTCATACGAGGATCTCGCCAGAGATATCACATCCTTGAGGTCTGGCTTAGATATTGTCACAACTAGACTGGAGACTCTCACGACCAGGTTTGATACCCTATCTACTGCCTTTACAACTGCAGAGAGCCAGAGAGCCTCTGATCATGAGAGACTTATACAGCTTATGACGAGGCTGCATAGGGAGATGATGCAGGCATATCAGAGGAGTCAGTCCACCAGATACCACACCTCCTGGTCTCCATCTCGTGAGCATCAGCCTCCTCCTTCTCAGGACTGACAGATAGACAGCACCTTCTTCGCAGCAGACACAGACGATCACATTTTGCTGCTGATTATCATATTTTTTGTGTTGCTCTCTTCTCGCCTAGTTTGGGCTTTTGGACATTGTATTTTCATTTTCATCATGGATGATGTTTTATGCCCGATGTGGGCTTTTATTTTGGTATGTATATGTGCCCAATATGGGCTCAGATGACTATGTGGATGGTGCCCTAGATGGGCTTGTCAATAGTATAGTTGGATGCCCAGTATGGGTTTTTTGATATGTGGATGAATATGCCTTGTATGTCATGATTATGGATGTACAGGATATCTGCCCAGAGGGGCATTATACTTCATGGTTGATTTTGTTTTTCATGTTAAGAGATTATGTGATTTCCGTTGTCATTTCTGAATCTCTAATATGAAGTTCTGATGTGAAGAGGGTGTGTCTCTTCCATTGGTTATTCATGTATATCGAACCTTATATGACTTCTCTATATATACATCATTTCTTTTGGTTGCCATGGATATGTACTCATTTGATTGTTTATTATTTTGGTATCCATGTGTTTATTAGACTATAGTTGTTTCAATTTTATAATCCTATGTCTAATAATCATCGATTCTAATTCAAATTGTACTTCTCAGTTGAATAGAGAAAAAATTGAAATGGGTAAGGTAATTAAAATCATGGGCTTATGTGCTAGAGTCAATTACATTTAGATTAATCGCACATAATCTGGGAGAGCTTTTCACTTACAAATGTATAATCATTTAGGGTCTAACAACTCAAAACTCAAAAGTTATGAGCATGTTCATGCTCAGGAAGAGACTTCTCTGCCCTATGTCAAGAAATCCCCAACAACATACAACTTGTAAACTTAAATGATTAAGTCATAGATCTGAGCATATCTTTGCTCAAGTATATACTTATCTGCCTTCAAAAGTTGTAAATAAAGCACAAGTGTTCAAATCATTCACCTTGCATCATTATACCTTGTCATGCCCTCCAACACAGGTTTCACCTAGGGCCTATAACAAATTCATAGGGGGAGAGATCAATGGTTATATATTCATGATGATATAGACCAATGTGATGTGCTCTCATGGTTTATTGCCCCTATTATTGTGCTTAACTCACAAATCATTTGATCAAAAAAAATTTTGGCTTATCATGCATTTCAATTGTGTTTTCTCTCTGATAAGCATTCTTAGAGCTTAAATGTATTATCATGTACAAGGCACATAGCTTAGCAAAGCTATTATTCATCTTGACACCCCCTTGCACTTTCACTTGTTTATCCCTACCTTTTTGCTATTGCCAAAAAGGGAAGAATTTTGGGAATTGATTAGGTACTCTAATTGTATATGCACCATATGTTTTACAATTATTAATTATATTTGTGCACGAAAATCTATCTTAATTTCTTTTCAGAGAAAAAGCAAAGATGCCTCTGGATCGAAAATCCATCTTAATTTCTTTTCAGAGAAAAAGCGAAGGTGTCTCTAGATCGAAAATCCATCTTAATTTCTTTTCAGTGAAAAAGCGAAAGTGCCTCTGGATCGAAAATCCATCTTCCCTCTCTCATCTTTTCAATGAAAAAGCAAAAGTGCGTCTAAATCGAAAGATTCTTCTTCCTTTTGGTTTAGAGTAAAAGCACAGGAGCCTCTAAACCAAAAAGATTCTTTCTTCTGCCCAAGAGAAAAAGCTTAGTGCCTCTATGACAAAGAATTTCATCCGAATAATCCAATTTCTCAAAATTCTAAGACCGTCTAGGGTCTTGCATTAGGAAGCATTTAGTAGATGTCTGCAATTAGGTTGCATTGTGTGTAGTGAGTCTTTTGTTGATTAAAGCTGGGCAAAATGGTTCTGCCACTTTTGCTTTGGTATTTGATGAATATGTCATCTCTACCAAAGAGGGGCATCTGTAGACACCCACATTTTGCTACACTTTAAAAAATGAAAGATTTGATTGGTCGGGATCAAATTTCGAGTCAGTATTCTGCATTAGGGTAGGCATCCTTGCAATTTAGAGTAAATTTCGTTTCATTTTAGGTATTTTAAAGGTTATTCGTGATCCTGAAGGTCTCTAGGGGGCCATTGGTCTCTGGAAGATGAGAATTCAAGTTTTCAATCAAGTGAGAAAACCTGCTATTTTTGGAATTTCTCAAGATTTTCCCTATTTTCATCAATTTTTGCACCTCAAGGGTAATTTGGTCATTTCCAATGTGTTTCATTTGATCTCTAGAGTGTCTCTAAGGAGTCATGAGTTATTTCGTGAATTTTTGGAAAACCTGCTAATTTAGAATTTCAAAGGGGTTTCACTCGATTTGAAAATTTTGTGTGTTGAGGGCATTTTGGGCATTTTCAGGGGATTTCAAATGATCCTGTTTGATATCACCCATCAAAAGAAGCAAACTTAAAAACTCCCAAGGTAAGAGCTCTCACATTGGCCAAATTGTGGGACCCGATCCCGCAAGAGGGGCTCGACCCCCTCACCCTCTTGGTCTCTCATACCCACGCGAATGCCGTGTGCTTTTGATTATTGATTTAATTTATCTTTTTCGTAAACTTGGGATCACTAAAGCAATCAGAATTTCACGCAAAAGAGAATGACAGAGTCGCCACCTAGATGAGAGATCTAGGACCCATAAGTGACCAGAAATCTAGATTCTTTAACTGATTACGAGAATCGAAGGTATGGAGAGTTACCACCACATGCACCATTCTTGCCCGATAATCCGGTCTTCAATTCCAAAAGTTAACTCTATTGAATTTCTTTTAAATGGCTCATTTAGGTCTATATTAATGTGCGAACTATGTGGCATGCATCCTAATATCTAATTTCAATGTAATCCCTAATGTGTCTCTTGATTTTCTTAATTTGGTTGGATTCTAAGTGAATGCTCTCCTGAAATTCTAATTTGAGAGAAATCATATATATTTTAATTAATTCAATTAGGAATTTAGAAAAACTAATCTACAAAACTCCACCATTTGTGGTGGGCCAACTCGTGTTCGGTATGCCATCAAAACATCCAAAGTTGCCTACGTATCCAAGCCTCACTGGAATCAGAGTCGATCGTAGTTCGGTGCCTAAACTAAGCTATATGCCTAGCTAATCTAAGACACCAATCTAGACTAGACTAACTGTTTCAATAGTTTAAAATAGATTATTTAATTCAAGTTGAGTAGCTTTTATTATCCTACGACTTCATCTAAGATGCTATATGGTCCTATCTAAGTGCAAGACATCCCCTTAGACTAATACAGGTGACCTACATCCTAGGTTAACTAGGCTTGTCTTATGGGAAACGAGTTAACTAAGTAACTAAATCTATGGCCCAATTGCTATCAATAACAATCGACCGTAATGCGGCTAGACTCCTAACTCTAGAACACCCTAAAACCTAGATCGTGACATAATGATTCTTAAAGAGGACTCTAAAGGTTCCTACGAGATGATACCGTAATCCAATAGTTCCAAAATAACTTAAACATTGATTAATCCAACTCAATTTATTAAGTTATTGATTTTCGGTTCTCTTAAGGGTTCCTAATATCTAAAATTTAAGAAAAACCTAAGGTTATAAGGGTTAACAAGTTTCTTGCTTAGGTTGCACTCATGGAAGGAAATCGTGCTTTCTACACTTATACAATTTGGCATATAAGTTATAATATCTTATTGCCTGGCATGTTCTCAGGATTTCTGTGGACAACGACCTCGGAGCCAACAACATATTATAACTTAAATACTTAAACCGTACAAGATAGATCACAATTGGTAAACGATTATGAGTACAACCCATGCCCCTAAAAGACCTAGAAAAGTAAAATTTCAAAGGAAGTTCTAGAATTTTAAGGTTTATGTTTAAGTGCCTTAAGGATTAGATGCATATTGAGAAATTAATATGTTCTGAAAATTTTGTGACTTTTGGGTTTAAATTGGATTTTTAATGGATTTATCAATTTCAGACCAGATTGTGATTTTACAAAGCAACACATACCAATTCTATTCCAATTCGACTTAAACTTTCATATAAATTCAATAATGATAAAATATGACATTCAGGAAATTTTTAAGAATTGTGGAATTAAAATAAATCTTTTATAAGGTTTTTTCTAAATCTGACCAGGGGTAAATTTACAAAGCAACATATATAAATCATATTCCAATTTGATCGAATATTTTACAGTAACAACATATTAATATTATAATTTCATCTATTTTTATTATGATTTACCACAAATTACAAATCATACAAAATCGGAAAATTTTGAAAGAAAAACCAAAAACACATCAATTCTAATCCTAAAATCATGAAAAATTCACAAAAGATCAAATATGAATCATATTATTTTTTTCCAAATTTCAGCTTCAGAAGATCAGAATATTATCGAAAAACTCAAATTTTATTGGAAAAATAGCCACTTTATGCGCAAAACGAAGTTGTGATTTTAAAACAATGAAGGAAATTGATTTTTTGAAATTTTCCTCTACAAAAACTCTTAAATATTTATAAGATATTATTCTGGAAAGATTCGTCATTTTTTGAACTCATTTGATATTTATTCAAATTAAAACAGACTTTAAATCAAATAAAAATCATATTAAATAAATTCAAAAAATTATGAATATTTTTTGGTGCTCTTGAAATAGTAAAAAACTGTTGTAGCCAAAATTTCAGCCAATTATGAAATGTTTTGCTATAGATTTGATTTTTTCATCGAAAAATCACTCTTTTCTAGGCAATTGCTCAAAGAGCAATATAGTCGTCAAAACGAGCCAATCTTGGCTGGAAATTTAGGTTTACATAACTTTTTAATTATGTTTTAATCTAAAAAAGAATCAGATTTGAAGAAAACTATTGATTCAAAACACTTGTTTTGAAAAACGGATTTAAACCCATATCGAAAGAGCTTTGAAAGAAAATTGATTTTTAAATTATAGAAAATTAATTTTTCAGCAAAAATTTGGATTTTAAAAGAATATGAATCATATTAGATCATGTCAAAATTTCATCCAAAAATACATAATATGCATCGTCTATGAAAGAAAACTCAAAAACATAACCTAACATGCTTTTTCTAGTTCCTAATTTTCAAGGGAGACGAATACTAACCGTTGATCGCTTTTCCTTGTCTCTAGGGATGGTAATCCAAGATATACGCTTTGACCGGCCCTTAATACACCTTAGAAAACCAGAAGATCAAAGAATTATAGCCCCAAATTGAAGTGTGTTGAAGAGGAGAAGAAGATATCCAAGTATGCTTCAATGGAGCCCACTTGAAAGTGATGAATTATGGCCCAAAAGTGTGGGACAATTTTTTTTTTAAAAGGGGGGGAGTGTTGCACGAATTTCAATAGAGATTTTGGGTTTGGGTGATGTCATTTATATAGAAAATGATTAGGGTTTGCAAAGGATAGGTTGTTTCCATTGTGTAGAGTCCTTCTTTTTAGGGCTGTGCATTATTCGGTTAAAACCGAAGTAACCGACCGAACCGAATTCGGTCGGTTATTTCGGTTCGGTTTGTAAGTGTTTCGGTTCAGTTTGTAAGTGTTTCGGCTCGGTTTTGATTATCAAAATGATAAAATTTTGGGTATCGGTTTCGGCTTCGGTTAGTGTTATAAAAAATTCGGTTTATCCGAAAAAACTGAAGTGGCGAGTTGGATTATATGAGATTTGGGTTCCACATTTGGTGGGTCCCTTTGCTGATAAAAAACAAGACACATCTTTTGAGGACTGGAAAGAAAAGTCCAAAAAATGCCTCATGCTTTCGGCTTGTGGGTCAGAAATCATGTGAAGTGCCTTACACGTTACACCCACCAACAAAAAGGTGATAAAGACTACCTCCTAATTCTCGATTCCACCGCCAATTCATGGGAGTTCTTGTATTGTTCAAGGGATGAAGTCTCTTCCCCTTCTCTTGTGTTGGATTCCATGTTGAATTCCTCTCTTCTAAAAAAGCTGAAGTCTCTCTCCTCCTCTCCCAGTGCAAAATCTCTCTTCTATTTATACTTTTTTATCCTTTAGTTTTTTGGTATGACTTTTAGCCTTTGAGAGCAAAGAACCAAAGAGGGTTTTAATGGTTTTTTCTTTTGCCGGCTTGTGAGTCCAGAGAACAAATAGCCGAAGAGGGTTTGACTGAGAAGAGAAGAGAAGAGGAAGGAGGAGTCCACGGCCACGGCTCGTCACTCCCACTCTCCAAGTCTTCAACTCTCCCTTTGAATCTGAACCATCAACCCTCATTCTGTCAAGTTTCAACCTCAGTCTCACACCACCAATTACAGATCCATCGATTCCCATCATTTTCCTTACCATTGATTCGATTGTAGAAGGAAGAAGGGTTTGGATTTTTTTGGAAACAAGAAGGGTTTGCTCGTTTTATTTCAATGTTGATATTCGTATGGGCCAATGGATTCTCAGTTTTTAGTGAGTGATTTGATCCCATGATACTTCAGTTTTTTTTTGGATTTTGAATAGGATTTTGGTATTTCTTACTCATAATTCGGTTATAACCGACCTAACCAAAGAACCAAATTTTTTTCGGTTTCGGTTCAAGTTCGGTTAGAACATAATTCGGTTTGGTTTCGGTTATCTTTTTTCAGTAACCGAAATATTTCGGTTCGGTTATTTTTAGCTAATTCGGTTCGGTTTTAACCGAATGAACATCCCTACTTCTTTTAGTTAGTTTCCTTATTTACACACTAAGCTTCCTTTTCCCTTAGTTTTCAAATTAATTTGAATTCTAATTGTGATTCCTTGGAAGCCAAGGCATACTATTTTGCATAAGGTTGATCATTCAAGACTTTTCTAAAAGCTCTCACACAATGGAAATAACATATATATATGAAAGATTCCTGTCCAAAAAAGACTGCCCAACATTGGAGCTCGTTTTTGAACTATTTAGGGGCAAAATCAAGAAAAGTTGTAGATCTTTTTGAGCCGTTCGAAATAAGTATAAATGTAAATTTTTTGGACAAGTAGGTAAAACGTTATGGTTATTTTGGTAACCTGACCATACTAGCACTTTCTAATTACAACTCTTCCTTTTTTTTCTCTTTATTATTATTTTTTTCAAAACAAATATGATGTCAACCCTCACCTCACCCCATGTTGGACGTCCAAATAAGTGGGCTACCCATATGGGTGCCAACCATGTGGGCCAACCCACATGAGTGAGTCCACATGGGCCTCCCACATGGGCTTTTGTCCAAATGGGCCTTTTTAAAGTATTTTTTGGATCATTTAGAGTATGTCTAAGGAGTTTTAGATGATTTCATGAGTTTTTAAAAACCTGCTAAATTTAGAAACTCTTTGGGGTTTCACTTGATTTGAAAATTTTGTGTGTCGAGGGCATTTTGGGCATTTTCAGGGGATTCCAAGTGATCATGTTTGATATCACACACCAAAAGAAGTAAGCTTAAAAACTTTTTATTTTTTAGGTTTGACTATGAAGACTTTCTATTTTTTAACTTTCCCCTTTGGGGGAATCCAATTTAAGGTCAATTTAGTAGCCTTTGGGTGCGTAATGATCAAACATGGGCATTTTGGTCCGAAAAATTATTTTTTCTAAAGGGGGTGGTTCGATCATATGTCGAGGGTGCACCATAAATGTCATATGGGTTGGGTTTAATCAATAAAAATTTGGAATTTAAAGAATTTTATTGAATTATCATTGAAAAAAACCCAAAATACATGTCATAAGTCTCATTGGGCTAAAGCCCACAAGGTGGGGGTCCATGTGGACCCACCCATGTGGGTTGACCACATAAGTGGGCGCCCCATATGGGGAGGCCACATGCAAAAATGTCCAACATGGGATGAGATGGTTGGTGACATCATATTTGTTTTGAAAAAATAATAAAGAAATGAAGAGTTATAATTAGAAAGGGCTAGTATGGTCAGGTTACTAAAATGGCCATAACTTTTTACCTTCTTGTCCAAACAATTTGCTATTATACTTGTTTCGAACGTCTCGAAAAGATCTACAACTTTTAGTTTGTTACTTTTCTTGAGTCTGCCATTAAATAGGGCAAAAATGAGCTCCAACATTGGACAGTCCTTTTTGGACGGGAATCTTTCATGTACATGTTATTTCTATTGTGTGAGAGCCTCTAGAAGAGTCTTGAAAGACGTAACTTATGCAAAATGGCATGCCTTACTTTGCAAGTAATCCTAATTAGAAGCTAATCTAATTTAGTAACTAAAGAGAAAGAAAGCAAAAGAAGAAAGTTAGAAACTAGCTAAAGGTAAGAGCTCTCACATTGAAAATTACTATTCATTTTCCAAACCTAACTTTTTCTATAAAAGCAACCACACATCAACCCTTAGGCGGCTATTGAAAATTTGTCCCTCTCTTCTCTCTCCCAAGGAAATTTGTTTCTCCCTTTGTGAGTGCTCTGGTTATTCTTCCCCAAGTGTTCTACACAAAGTGCTATTGGATTTCTCATCTTCTTCTTCAACATACAACATATTGGAGATTATTCAATCATTCTTTGGGGTTTTCTTTTTGCCATTATAAGTGCTGAAAAAAGCGTAGATCTAGGAATATCAGCCCTAGAGACAAGGATTCGCGATCAACGGTAGGTGTTCTTTTACTTTTTCAGTTTTTTATTTAGAAATCATGTTTAGGATGTTTTAGGGTTTAATTTTCAAATATGATCTAAACGATAGAGTTTTTGGATGAAATTTAAGTATAATATAATATAAATCATGATCTTTTATTTTTCAGACTTTTGCTGAAAATTTTATTTTTCTTCATTAAAATATTGATTTCCTTCGATCTTTCTTCAATGTGGGTTTTGAATGAGATTTTCAAAGCAAGTCCTCTAAGTCATTGTGTTTTTTAAAACCTAATATTTTTTGAGTTTAATATAAAATTAAAAACTACTGGAAAATATAATTTTTGACCATGGTTTGATTATTTTATTTTTCGTTTTATTTTTCGAAAGATAACCCAGAAAAGGGTTATTTATCGAAGAATAAAATAAATAATAGGACAAATCAAATCCAAATTCGATGGGAATTTCTTTATAAACCGATTTTCTGATTTTCAGATGACACAAAAATTTTTGAATTTTTTAGAATATTTTTAATATTTTAAATTATTTTAAATTTGGGCTATTTCTAATAAATATCAAACAAATTTGAAAACTCATGAAACTTTCTAGATATTAAGTTTATATATAAATAGAATTTTTAATGAAAGAAAATTTGGGAAATTTTATTTTATTCATTATTTTCCAACCCGAGCTTTGTTTTACGTGCCATAATTATGTTTTATGATAAAATCGATTAATTCTGAAATTGTTCTTTACAAACCAGTAATATATATTACTGGTATGTCTTAGAAAAAATTCCAAGAATTTTTATAAATATTTATTATGGTTTTTGGTTTTTTTTTAATAAAGCGGGTTTTGATTTTCTATGAAACGAGTTAACTTTTCTTTAAAAATTGGGTTTCTTGGAAACATTTTGATTTTCAAGTTCTAAAATTTAGAAGAGAAATATTATGATATATATTATATCTACTCTAAGTTTTTCTTGATTTTAGGATGTCATTAAGTCTGCATTTTGATTGATTCTTCCAAAATAGCCTGATTTTGTAAGATCATTGATTGATATCAAATCGTGATGAAAATCTATGAAATCTTTACAGTATTCTTTATTCACAATCCTCATATTACTGTAGCATTTTGGATAAGTTTGGAATCTATTTGCTATGGGTTATTTTGTAATTCTTATAATATGAACTAAATTTAGTTAAATCGGATTCAGATAGTAAATCACATCATATATTCATAAACATTTTACAGTAATCGTCTCTACTTATGACGAAGTTCTTGTAAAAAATTGAACTTAATTGGAATAGGTTTACTATGTGTTGCTTTCTAAATCACCAATCTGGCCTCAAATTGATAAAATCCTTTAAAAACCGATTTTAATTCCAAAAATCATGAAAACTTTCAGAAAATCTTAAATTTTCAGTAAGAATGTAATCCTTAAATTATTTAAACAGAAACCATAGATGTTAGTAGTTTCCTTTGTAATTTAGAGTGTTAGGCTATTTTAGGTGCAAATGTTACGTTCATAATCGTTTATTAATTGCATCCATCTTGTATAATCTAAGCATCTAAACTATAGCATGTTGTTGGCTCCGAGGTCTTCTGTCCACAAAAATCCTGAGAACATGTCAGGTAACCAGGTGTTATAATTTATGTGCTAAATTGTATAAGAGTGGAAAGCAGGATTCCCTTCCATGAAGGCAACCTAAGAATAAGAATATGTCAACCCTTAGAGCCTTAGGTTTTCCTTAAATTTTAGACATTAGAAACCCCTTAAAGAATTAAAAATCAGCAATTAAACAAATTAAGTTCATTTGATTCATGCTTTTGGAACCGTTGGATAACGGTATCACCTCGTAGGAATCTTTAGAACCAATTAGGAACACTTACGTCACGTTCTAGGTTTTAGGGTGCCCTAGAGTTAGGAAGTTCAGCCTCATTATGACCGATTGCTATTATTAGCAATTGAGGCATAGATCTAGTTACACTAGTTACCCATTTTTTTCATAGGACAAGCCTAGTTACCTAGGATGTAGGTTCACCTGCATTAGTCTAAGGGATGTCTTGCACTTAGATATGACCATATAGCATCTTAGATGGAGTCTTACGATAGTAAAATCTACTCAACTTGAATTAAATAATCTCTTGAAAACTGTTGAAACAGTAAATCCAGTCTAGATTGGTGTCATAGATGTTTTAGGCATGTAGCATAGTTCAGGCACCGAACTACGATCGACTCTGATTCCAGTGAGGCTTGGATACGTAGGCAGCTTTGGATGCTTTGAATGACATACCGAGCACGAGTCGGCCCTCCTCACATTGTGAGGGAGTTTTATGATAGTTTACTTATGTCTTCTCTTATTTGAATTAATTAAAACCAATCAAGAAAATCAAGAGATACATTAGGGATTATATTAAAATTAGATTTTAGGATGCATGCCGCATAGTTCGCACATTAATATAGAGTTAAATAAGCCATTTAAAAGAAATTCAAGAGAGTTAACTTTCGGAATCGAAGACCAGATTATCGGGCAAGAATGGTGCATGTGGTGGTAATTCCCCATACCTTCCATTCTCGTAATCAGGTAGCGAATCTAAATTTCTGGTCACCTATAGGTCCTAGATCTCTCATCTAGGTGGCGACTCTGTCATTCTCTTTTGTGTGAAATTCGAATTGCTTTAGTGATCCGAAGTTCACGAAAAAGATGAATCAAATCAATAATAAAAAGCACACGCCAATCGCGTGGGTACGAGAGACCAAGAGAGAGAGAGGCGGTTCGCGCTCCTTCTCGCTGGATCGGATCCCACAGACTAGCGACTCTGCTGGGGACCACCTAACTTTATTAAAATTTCAAAGGATAACTCATTTGAATTTATTTTAATTGGCTCATGAAAACTCTATCTTATATCTTATATGTTTGCTAGATTAGTTTGTTTGTTTTGATTTAGTTTCTTATCACACTATACTACAAACTTAATCTAACAAAACCTGAAGGCATCAAATATTGCGAAAATTTATTTCACACACTTACATCACTTGCATCCAAACCCATGCATCTCAATTACAGACACGTCCTATTAGGAATCCGGAGTGTTATCTAGCATGGTTGACCGGGATTTCATCACATGATGCCTCTGTGTTAGAAAAGCATTCCACTCTTATCCTAGTACCTTTATGGTGCGTAAACGGATCCGCTTGTTCACGAACTGGTACACCGGACACTGGTACATTATATCGAACACGGATTCGCCTAAGTGAACTCTTGGCCTTACCCCTAGATTACCCTACACATGCATATAGTATACGAACACGCGTACATCACGTGTGTAAGCATAGATTAGGATATCTTACGAAGTTGTGTTTAGATTAGGCCGTAGTCCATCTTCCAATGGCTACGATCGGTTCTTAGGTACACAAACAAAGTCATGAGTCGAGAACATCTCTCTACTCCGCTAGATTAGGATTAGGATTGATGCCTTCAGGTAACATCTGATAAGATGTAAGAAGATTAAAACCTTTTCCTTTGGGATTAGGATATAAATTTCATTTTTTCTAAAATCTCATAGGATTAGTCTATTCTTAATCTACCCTTCAAAGCAATCTTGTGCAATCTCATCTAAACCTTTGATCATGTGTTTATCGTCTTTCTCTTATGTGATTTAATCATGTCTTCATTCATTCTCTTAATTCGCAAGGACAAAGTCTCAATCCCTTGATTTTGCAATCATGATGATCTGATCATACTTGTATCCTTGATCTCTTCTAACTCTAAGGGCAACCTTTTTCGAGATTATTTTGCTAAACCCTTCAGAGTTTATTCTCATGATCCTTAAACTAGGGGCATTCCTCTGTACGGTTCTGTCATTATTGTTATGTCTTGATCTTTTAGGATTCATCCTATCATCCCCATAGCATGCTTAGTCCTGAAGTGAACTAGCCTTTGCCGAGCCTCCAAATTCAGACAGTTGCAGCGGTTAAAGTTTTAGTCATTTACTATTTTATGTTGAGTCAGTCATTATGGTTAGTACAGTTGTTGAGTCTGGTCTTACAGTTCAAGGTCAATGCCTAGTCCAGGCAAGTTATCTTTTGCTTTTCTTTTTATTTTGAGAGTTGTGAATCATGAGCATGTTCAGGATAGGTCATCAGATGTAATAGTTTTTTCTTTAAATAAAATTTCAGTCCCAATAGTTCATTTGTGTCTGTGAAGTCTGTCAAAGGCAGAATCATTGTAGAACAGTTAGCTGATGTACCTACTGAAGATACAGAGTTGAGCCGTGAATTTCTAGATGAAGGGATCATGACGATCAGAGATGCACCCTGTCTCACTACATGGACAATGTACTTTGACGGAGCATCAAACTCAAAAGGCAGAGGAATTGGCATTGTTCTTGTCTCACCTCGAGACGAACACATACCAATTTTTATCAAATTAGAATTCGACTGCACCAACAATATGGTTAAGTACGAAGCTTGCATATCCAGTCTGGAAGCAGCCCTGTCGTTAGAGGTACAAAACCTCGATGTGTACAGAGATTCTCTGTTAATCATTTGTCAGACAAATGGGGAATGGCTCACCAAAGAAGATTGATCCCGTATCACACTTACCCTACGAGCCTAATGAAGAGTTTCCGTAATATCAATTTCACTTACATCTCTAGATTGGGGAACAGATTCGCTGATGCCTTGGCCACTCTTGCATCCATGGTTGATATCCTTCTAGGGGTTAAAGTCTGTCGTTTGGCAATAAAGCGACACGTCATCTCAGCACATGTACACATGGTTCAGATAGCAGCCAGATGTTCAGACGAGAAACCTTGGTATTTCGATATCGAAAATCTTATTTCCTGCAGAGGACACCCCCCAAAGGCCTCTTTAAAGGAGAAAAGAGCATTTCAGAAATTGGCATCCATGTATGTCATTTGTGGAGGAGACCCCTACCGCATATCATTTGACGGAGTCCAGCTCCTTTATGTCAATGAAGACAGAGCCGCAGAAATCTTAGAAGATGTTCACTCAGGTGTTTGTGGTCCTCATATGAACGGCAAGATGTTAGCTCGGAAGATCCTTCGTCTTGGTTACTTCTGGACTACTGATGAGCACATTTATGTGTGAATTGTAGGTAGGAAAAGCATGCATATTTTATGTTTAGAGCTGTACTACTAAGGTATTTTCTTTGTTTTTAGTGTTTCAGGCTTTTTTATGGATTTCCACTGAAAATATAGCTAATGAGATGGAGTTTCAAGGAAAAAAATAAAGCTTGGAAAACCATGGATAAAAAATAAGAGTGTAATTCGACAATGGTGGTAGACCCATAATGATTTAGTACATGGCGCAAATCTAACAGGATGGTGCCAATATCAATTTGCAACTACAAGTAAAAAAATCGGAAGATTCTATGTTGACCGAATGGAAGAATGGCCCACAAAGTGGACAGTTGGACCATCCCCTGAAGATAATTTGAGAGCGCAACCCATTTATCCCAAGACCCACTGAATGTATGGTCTAGATCAACCTACGGAAATCGGCTTGGAGGGACAATTAATTCACATTTTTGGCCCATCAACTTGATGATTTGAATCAGCCTTGGGAATTGATTAAAGGAATACAACCAATTTATATTGTAGCCCATCATTTGGATGGTTTAGATCGACTTATGGAAATTGTTAGAGCGCCATCATTTTACATTGTGGTCCATTTAAGTGGATGGTTTGGATGGTGCAATTAACTTATATAGTGGGCTATCAAATGGGCGATTTGGATTACTCTATGGAGGAGCACGGATTATTTATTTTGAAGCCCATTAATTGGACGGTTCGGATCATCTCATTGGAATGGTTTAAGGGTGCAATTAATTTACATGATGGACTGTCAAATGGATGACTTGGATCGTTTCATGGAAATGATATAAAGGAGGTGAATATAATTGTTTATGTACATTACATGGAGGGGTAGATCTGCCATTTGCGAATAATTGTGGCATTGTTACAATTCATATGAAGAGTAGGGACAACTTGGTCGTTTTACAATGGAAGCAAGAGAAAAAAAAAGGAAAAATCTCCAATGTTTTTTTCTCTCCTCCCCTATTTCGTGTCTTATTTCCTCTCCCATCCCACCACTATTTTTTTCTTCCCCTAATTCTTCCTAATTCGTCTCTCTCTTTCCTATTTCGGTGGAGATTTTGTTTCCTAATTTTTAGCCACACCCAACTCCATTCCTATTTCGATGGATATTTGATAGACCATTAAATGGACGGTTTTGATCACCCAATGAAGGACCCACTTGGGCATTTTTTTTAGAAGCAACCAACGTGTGTATTGCATCTGTTTAGAGTTGGAATTTTCGTTCAACAATGAGTGGGTCCCATCCATATGCGTTAACCCATTTGGGATATTTCTTTCTATACGAATTCTCTTCATAGTACCTACTATTTCTTTGCATGGAAGGGACATAATTTGTGGATATTTTTGGAGTGAGGTGGCTGATGGGGTTTATTTTAGCAACAATACCCATTTAGTCATAAAAATAGCACATTGATGCTAATTTAAAAAGAGCAAATTTATATTGATGCTATTTTCGAGTGCTCCCTGAGTTGGCACTAAACAAAATGGTGGAGATCTTAATGGACGTTGGAATTTTTTTTGGAAATTGTGTTATATAGTGAAAAAAGAAGAAGGTGGTGGCCGTCCATAATTTTTGGCAAGCAGGGGAATATTTTTAGACGTTTTCTAATTTTCTCTCTTGGACACTCTACATAGGACACCAAACCTTGCCTTTGTGTGTGCGTGTGTGGAAAAAAGTGAAAAAAGTTGGACATTTTTTTTTTCTCTCCCTCATAATAATTTTGCCCATCACTCTCTTGCTTTCTCCTTTTCAAATTGCTTTCAAATTGTGTGGAGACATTTGGTGTGTTCTTTGGTGAGCCAACTATCCAAGATCCAAGCCGAGGTGGCATCGAGGTTCGAAGGAGGATGATTCGGCCATTGCAAGAAGAAGAAAAAGATTAAGTTTTCTTTTATTTTGTTTTTTATTACAATTCCATTTCAATGTACTTTTCGATATTTCAAGACTAGAGAAGAAGTTATTTTTGTTTCTTTTCCTTTTTTAAGTTCTTATATGGCATTATTTTTCTTTGATTTTGTTTCTTTCACCTTTTCCATGAAGAACTAAACCCAATTTACTTAGGGTTTAGATGAAACCATGGGGAAGGAGAAAGATTAGTAATTAATCAATGATACGAAATAGCATCATATATAGGGTTTTATAATTGTGAAATCCCAGTTATTCATGCCATTGCATTTTATCCTGTTGATGAACAAATATAAATTCTTATATAATCTTTGAAATTGGATAGTGTGTTTGATAAATTACTCATGGGCATTGACATCCATTGATCTTATTTCCAATTAATCGGATTTATTAAATATACAATTCAACACAAAAATTGGTTTAATTAATTATCCAATCCAAACCCATGGTGGACTCTAATCCTAAGTAATCTTTTAATCGAATTAAGGTTTCAATTAAATTTTCAATTACTTTTGCAATCAATTTTCCAATCAATTTAGGTTTTTAGATTTTTTTTCTAATTAGGATTAGATAAATAATTAATAGAAGTCATTCGAATATTGGTTCACTTTACCTAAATATAGGAGTTGAATTCGTAAACTCTCTTCCCTGAGTTCGACCCGTATCTACACGCGATCCGTGACTTGCGGTCATTTAATATCACAATCAAGTTTTTGGAGCCGTTGACGGGGAAGAGTGGATTACTTTAATTCTTATATTATTCGAAGTGATTTTTACTTTTTTTTTAGTTAATTAATTAGTTTTAATTATTTGTTTGTTTACTTTGGTTCTTGGTTACTTCTTGTTCTAATTTGGCAATCATCTATGTATGAGTGCAAGTTGGGTGCGCAACTCTGTCAATCGCTTGGAGAGAGTAATTTGATCAGAAACAGATACAAACATTCAACCAATTCCAATTGCCTTGGCGGAAGAGGAAGTTCCTAAAATCCTTCGTGATCGTTTCTACCCTGCCCGAGCAGCACAACCTTCTTGTATTCGATTGCCACCTACTCAGGGCAATAATTTTGAGTTAAAATCACAGTTTATAACGATGCTCCCTGACTTTCACGGGCTCCCTTCTGAAGATGCCTTTTTATTTTTACGAGAGTTTGAAGATGTATGTGCTTTAATTAAACTACAGCAACTCACGGATGATGCAGTAAAGTTGCGATTTATCACCTTCTCACTTAAGGAGGGAGCAAAAAATGGCTTTACGGTTTGGCCACAAACTCCATCACCACTTGGGAGGAGTTTACAGTTGCATTTCTTAAACAAAAAATTTCCTTTATGTAAGCCCAAGGGTTCCCCATGGGTTCATTCAATCACCTTGTTTTGATGATTAATAAACGCAAATTGATTAGTGTAGACACCCCATTTTGCTCCGCTTTAATTAACAAAGAAGTTAGTGTTTTTCTATCGGTTTTTCAGTGTTTTCCCTTTCTATGTCCGTTTCTTATATTATCTCGATCTTTTCGGTCAGTTCCACCGCGTTTTCCATCTTTTCCAGCCAGTATTGAGAGAGAGTGTTCATGAAGTTCCGAATGAGAGGAGTTTATACGAATTTTGTGGCCTTACAATTGTGATTCGGGTTGAACAAGTGAGCCAACATAATTTTCTATTAGAAAGTTCAAATTTCAAGAAAGTTCTAGTTTTGTCTGAGCCCACCTATAATAAATTCTGAAAATTATTCTAGAGGAATTCGGTCACTCAAGTGGGGCTCGTTCTTGGTAATTATTAAATCTTATTGGAATCCGGCAAATGCAAGTGAGGGCCACTCACTGATCTTATTATATAGAATCACATCAAGAGTTTGATATTAAAGAGAATAAATTTGAATAAAATTAGTTCATTTGGTGCGGTCACAAAAGTTCGGAAAATCAAAATTTTGAAGGAATAATTGATCGGCGAGGTAGTGGGGCCCACTATACATTTAGTGTTTATCATATTAGGATGATCCAAACCATTCTTGAAAATGATTTTAAAGCTGTGGATCGTCAAATTGATGGTTGAGATTATTCTAATTAGAATTAATTTTGTGGCACAACCCATTTATGGGGTGCTCACAAAATGGACAGTGTATATCATCTTATGAAAATGAATTGGGCCACAACCAATTTATATTGTGGCTGACCAAATGAACGGTTAAGATCATCATATGAAGATCATTTTTGGGCAGCCATCTATTTACAATGGATCCTATCATTTGGACAGTTCGGATCACTCAATTGAAGGGGGGGCAACTAGTTCATGTATTGAGGCCCGCAGATTGAACGATTTAGATTGTCCTATGAAATTGATTAAAAGGGGTCCCCCAATGTCTCAATATAAATTTTGGGTCCAATTTCAAGTAGAGTTCGGAAGTAAAGCGGGGCCCACAATTTTTAATCAAGGGAGAATTCGTGGGGGCCACCTCCGAGAAGATGAATTTCGACCATAATTGGATGTGCCCCACCCCATGTGTGAAATAAACATCACTCGATCTGTGTATAAGGTTTAGAATGGTGAATTGGTTTTGGTGGAAATTATGGGCCCCATCTCATCAAACCTTTGTTGTAGAACTCAGACTTTGGACGAATAAGGTGGGATTGGTTCCTTCTTTGGATACTCATGAGCACATGGTTCGTTTCTATCTTGGCTTTAGATTTGGATGTTGAGCATTATCATATCATTATAGCAACATTGAGTTGGTGTGGAAGAGAGTATAATAATATTTAAATACTATTGTATGGAGCAAGCACATCTCTTGGTTTCACAACCACTGGCATCTCTCTTTCCATTATAAAAAGAAAAGATATCAACAAGTAGAAAGGAAAAAAGAGGATATTTTAGGAAAATTAGAAAGTTGAGATTTTGGAAAGGCTTTCTAAAAGATGGTAATATTATATAATAAAAAGAAACGTGTTATGTTACTTGGGAAATACACCCAAGCTTGCCCTCATTTATTTCCAAGCATATCAATTTTCTATTTTGCAAAGAGGGTAAGTGAGTGTAGACACCCCATTTTGACCGTGCCCTGCACCTCCATGTTTTGTGCTTAACTTTTCCAAATCAGTGCGTTGGAGTCCCAAATTAAACCCTGGGGTAGCTTAGGGTCCCATCAAGGTCCCTGTGAAATTTCGTCAAGATCCGAGCACGTTTGCCTGGCGAACGAGCCAAGGCAGTGTCGTGGTGCAAGTTCAGAAGAGGGAGGGGTGAGATACGTCATTTTCTTGTAAAAGAGGGCACTCTTGGCAATTTTATGTTGCTTCCCTCACAGGTAATCTTTTATGGCCATTAGATCAAATCAAAGGGTTTAGATTAAGAGAGAGAAGAGAAGTTTCTTGCCCCCATTTTCTACTTGGCCCCCCCTGTTAGTATAAAAAAATAGCGAGAAATGCCTTGGAGGGGGTTGTCCGGGGGAGAAAAGGGGGTCGAATATATATATATATTTTTTTTTTATAAACCAGCGAGTTAGGGTTTTCACAGAGGGAGGCGCCTCATTTTTTTTAGAAAGGGAGAGGGAGGAAGAGAAATAGCGAGAGAGGGAGGGAGAACTTGCAGAGCTTGAGCCCCACCCATCCAAGCCACCGTCGCCCCATCTTCTCAGACCAACCACCATTTTTGCCGAGCACTTCATCTTCCTCAGCCACCCTGGCCGGAATCCGACCACCTTGAGCCACCATCGAACCCACAATCCGGCAGCCATCTCCTCCATCTTCGACCTTCGATCGGGTTTAACCCCATTTCCCCACCACCAACCTCCACCCTCCTCCTCGATCTCCACCATCTACCTAGCCGAGCCACCACCTACACCCCCACCTTTAAACCCATCTGGTCCTTTTATTTTACGTAGAGAAACAAAAGGGGTTTTCCATTTTTCAAAAATCGCAGAGAGAAGAGGGAATCTCAGAGAGGAGATTAAAGGGAGAGGAGGAGGAGATTTGCAGAGGCTCAAGCTCCCCACCACGATCCCACCATCATCTCCATTTTATTTTTATTTTTTACAGAAACCCATTATCTTCCCCATTCTCTTCAAATCCACCGGACTCCGGCCGATACCCATCATTGCCGACCATCTTCTTCCCCTCTGCAACCCATTTCTGCAACCTTTTTCACCACCGGAGCTCCGGCCGACCTTCTTTGATCTCCTCTGCAATCCGGCCAATCCAGCTACCCTACACCATTTTCTTCCTCCCCTTTATCATCGACCCTTGTACCCTCCGGTAATCCCAAATCCCCTGCAATTTTCTATTTTGCAAAGAGGGTAAGTGAGTGAGGAAATTTTGGAAAGCAAGGAAAGATAGAAACCTACACTCTATAAATGTGGATTGATACAGCATTACCAAAAAAAGAAAGAGAAAAAAAAAAAAAGAGAGAAGAAGAGAAATAACTCACGTTGAAAAAGAAGGGAGGACGTCCAATCTTTTTGGGGTTTCCCATCGCACAATACATAGCAGCAAGATTCTCTCACCCTGACAGAGATCCTTTTGGAAGTTAATACTTTGGAGCCACAATTCCAATTAATTAAATCATTGGTGGCTGAATCTTGCTGGGCCTAATTCTCGTGGTTGAATCCTTGCGGTGTTCATCTCGGAGGCCGAAACTTGGTCTTTGTGTCGTCAAATTCTCTCAGACTCGGATCGGATCGTCACCAAAGCAGTTTATCTCTTCCGGCGATTTGGATTTTATATTGCGTATAAAAGGGTTGGACAAAGTGTATATCTCGGATCACTAACCCTAGAGACAAGGAGCGCGATCAACGGTAGGTTCCTCCACTTTTATAATATCAAAAGTAGAAAATCATGCATAGGGCCATTTCTTCGTTGTTTTCTTCATGATTTTCGTAAAAGCTAGCATGCATGATTTTGATGGGTCAGTTATTTAATTATCAATTTTGGTAAAAAATGGAATCGTTATATGAGAAAATTGGGCGTTTAATCGATCGGGATATCTAGTGGATTTTAAATCGTTTTACAAAGTTAGTGTTTTAAAGCCAAGGGTTTTTCGTGAAGCTATGCTTTCTGGGTCTTAATAAGGTTAAAAGAACATCAAAGATTTAAAATTTTCGGTAGATTTCATTTGTTTTGATGGCTCGAAAATTCGTTTAAATAATACCCGAAAATAGGATTTTGATGGTTCTAAAAATCTTTCATATAACAAAACAATTCAAAACTAATTGAAATTTTGTCCTCAGTATATTTTTTATGTTTAAATATCATACAAAAATTTTCAAAATATTTGGAGTTGATTTATTATTTCTACTGGAATTGTTTTGATAAAATCACTGATTTTCATGTATATGAAGGACATATCATTAAACGAATTCATTAAAATCTGAAATTTGGTAGAACGATGAATTGACCAGTCACAATCATATTGTGAATTTTTCGGAAATGTTGGGCATATTTTAATATTTTATATTAATTTTTAATTGCTCTGACCAGAATATAAATATATCTGTTAAAAATAGATAATTATCGAAATAATGTCTGACTGTTTTTGTATAATTTTCTATTTGTCCGAGAATGGTCTAGTAAAAGTTTGGTTGGATTTGGAATTAATTTGCTATATTTGTTAGTGTAATGTCATCAATCTGACCCGAAAGTAGAAAATCAATTAAAAATCGAATTTCAATCTTTACAATCATGAAAATTAAATCAGAATATATTTTTCAAGAATACATCATATCCTAAAATTTTTGGAACAAATAACTTAATTATCTATAGGCTTCTTTCTAAAATTATTAATCTGATCCAATTGTGATAAATTCATTTAAAAATCCAAATTAATTCAAAGCACCTTGAAAATTTTCAGAGAACTCTAACTTTTCATGATGTATTCAATCAATAAACCATTTGAAACAGAAATCTTAGGAGTAATAGATTTCCTTTGTAAAATAACATCTAGGATAATTTAGATGCCGAGATCGTAACCATAATCGTATACTAATTGCGATTGATCTAGCATAATTAGAGTGCGTAAATTATAGTATGTTATTGGCTCTGAGGTCCACTGTCCACGGAAATCCTGAGAAATATGCCAGGCAATAATATACTATAACTTACGTGCTAAATTATACGAGGGTCGAGAGCACGATTCCTTTCCATGGTTGCGATTCAAGGCTGAAACTTGCGAACCATAGAGCCTTTGGCATTCCTTAGATGTTTAGGAATCAAGAATTCTTGAAATCGAAAATCATCAAATTCAACAAATTGAACTAACTCACTCCATGTCTTTGGAACCGTTGGATTACGGCTTCCCATCGTAGGAACCATTAGAGCCTCATTTAAGAACACTTGTGTCGTCTTGTATTCTAGGTTTAGGGTGTCCTAGAGTTAGGGAGTTCAGCCTCATCACGACCGATTGCTATTATTAGCAATTGAGTCATAGATCTAATTACACTACTTATCCCTTTTTCCCATAGGACAAGCCTAGTTACCTAGGATGTAGGTTAACCTGCATTAGTCTAAGGAACAACTTGCACTTAAATAGGATCATATAGCATCTTAGATGAAGTTTTAGGATAATAAAAGATTCAACTTGAACTAAATAATTTCTCTTAAACTGTTAAAACAGCTAATCCAGTCTAGATCGGTGTCCTAGATGAGTTAGGCATAAGTAGCTTAGTTTAGGTGCACCGAACTACGATCGACTCTGATTCCAGTGAGGCTGGGATACGTAGGCAACTTGGATACTTGAGTGGCATACCAAGCCCGAGTCCGCTCCACACATAAGTGGTGGAGTTTTGTACATTAATCCTTAAATTAAAAGTAATTAAATCACTTAGGACTTTTTATGAAATTAGAATTTTAGGAGAACTTTCACTTATATTGAATTCAAACAAATTAAGAAAATCAAGATACACATTTAGGAATTACATTGAAATTAGATCTTAGGATGTATGTGTAGACACCCACATTTTGCTTTACTTTAACCAACAATAACCTAATATATGTTTTAGGTCATTAATATCTTGATCTGACTTTACGGATCATCAATCGGGACAAAATAAGATAGGGTCACTTCATAGCCCGAACCCTGATTCCATTCCGAGACCCGATTTCCGTAAATCGTTAGATCAATGGCAGATCTTGACCTGGGTCTAACCATCCAAAACCACCTAACCTCTCCTCTCATCCTAACCATCCAAACCTCACCTAACCTCACCTAACCTCTCCTCTCATCCTAACCATCCAAACCTCACCTAACCTCACCTAACCTCACCTAACCACCTAACCTCACCTAACCTTACCTAACCTCACCTAACCTCACCTAACCTCCTATCCCATTCTCCTATAAATACCCTCTCATCCCACCATCCAACAAAAAAGAAGAAAAAGAACCCCTCTCTTAGAAAATTCATCCCTCTCCCTCATCTCTTCAAGGGTTCGGCCATCCTTGCCGGATCGGGTGATTTTATACGTTGGGTGATATATATCAAAAGCAGTCATTATCAAGCAAGGAATCATCTTCAAGGAATTACCATCAAAGAAAAATCAAACACAAAGTGGGTTTCCAAAGAGGTAGGCATTTATTTCAATTCTATGTAGGGTCTGTTTTCATGCATATCTTTTACTTTAAAAGAAAAACCATGTTAGGAAGCATGTAGGGTCTGTTTTCCCCCTGGTTAGCCTCTGGTTAGACCCTGGTTGCACCCAGGTTCGCTGCTGGTTGCACCCAGGTTCGATGCTGGTTGCACCCTGGTTCCCTACTGATTCGCACCCTGGTTCCCTGCTGGTTGCACCCTGGTTCCCTACTGGTTCGCACCCTGGTTCCCTACTGGTTCGCACCCTGGTTCCCTACTGGTTCGCACCCTGCTTCCCTGCTGGTTGCACCCTGGTTCCCTACTGGTTCGCACCCTGCTTCCCTGCTGGTTGCACCCTGGTTCCCTACTGGTTCGCACCCTGGTTCGATATTGGTTCGCACCCTGGTTCCCTGCTGGTTCGCACTCTGGTTAGACCCTGGTTGCACCCAGGTTCGCTGCTGGTTGCACCCAGGTTCCCTGCTGGTTGCACCCTGGTTCCCCTGCTGGTTCGCACCCTGGTTCCCTGCTGGTTCGCACCCTGGTTCCCTGCTGGTTCGCACCCTGGTGCACCCTGGTCCGCACCCTGGTTTGTACCCTGCTTCCTCCTAGTTAGACCATGGCTAGTCTCGGGTTTGCTCCTAACTTAGACCCGACTCACTTGACCCTAACCATTAACCCAATCCAACCAAGTCATATCCCAACACAATCCGAGTCGCATGTCTGAATCCATTTGGCCGAATCTCATAAGCCCGCCCACTTTGAATTCCGAAAATTCAAACCCTTGATGATTCCAATATGCTCAATTCTTTGATGCAAATTCCCAATTCCAAAATCCCATTGTTATATCAATGTTTTTGAATCTCAAGTCCAATGCTCAAATACAAACCCGATTCCTGATCCAAATACCAAACCTGTTTTCCAAAATCCAAGCAACCTCCCCAGTGGAACTACGTGTGGCTTGATCCCCATCACGGGGTACGTAGGCAATTTGGCACTCCCAAGTTCAGTCGCACCTTTCTCTATCTTTCCCATTCCCTCACACTATTCATCATCTCGATTCATCTCGTGTCTCTCGGAACCATTGGATTATGGTTTCCGTCGTAAGAACCCTTAGAGCCCAATTTAGGAACAATGGTGTCGTATCGTGTTGTGTCCTAAGTTTTAGGGAGTCCTAGAGTTAGGAGTCCAGCCTCATCACGGACGCTTGCTATGTATAGCAACCGTGCCATAGGTCAAGTTACACTAGTCACCCAATCTTTCCCTAGGACAAGCCTAGTAAACTAGGATGTAGGCAAACCTGCATTAGTCTAAGGGACCATTTGCATTTAGATGAGAATCATATAGCATCTTAGATGAAATCTTAAGATAATAAAATCCTCAACTTGAATTAAATAACTTCTCCTAAAACTGTTGAAACAGTCAATCCCGTCTAGGTCGGTGTCCTAGTTGAGTTAGGCATAAGTAGCTTAGCTTAGGTGCACCGAACTACGTCGACTCTGATCCCAGTGAGGCTTGGGTACGTAGGCAGCTTGGATGTCTGATGGCATACCACCCGCGAGTCGGCACCACAAACAAATTGTGGTGTTTTGTATATTAATTTTCTTGTAAATGCTTAATCAAATCACTTAGGACTTTCCATGAAATTAGAATTTTAGGAGAACTTTCACTTAGATTGAATCCAGACAAATTAATAAATCAAGATACACATTTAGGATTCACATTGAAATTAGATCATAGGATGCATGTCACTTAGTTCGCACATTAACATAGAGTTGAATGAGCCATTTAAAATAAATTTAAAAGAGTTAGCTTTTGGAATCGAAGACCGATTATCGGGCAAGAATGGTGCATGTGGTGGATAACTCCCCATACCTTCCATTCTCGTAACCAGGTAGCGAGTCTAGATTTCTGGTTAATTACGGGTCCTAGATCCCACATCTAGGTGGCGACTCTGTCAGTCTCTTTCGTGTGGAATTCGGATTGCCTTAGTGATCCCAAGTTCACATAAAAGACGAATTCAAATCAATATTAAAATGCACACGCCAATCGCGTGGATACGAGAGACCAAGAGAGAGAGAGCGGCGGCTCGCGCCCCACACCCCTCTCGCGGGATCAGGGTACCACAGTCTGGCGACTCTGCTGGGGATCACCTAACTTCATTAAAATTTCAAAAGATAATTCATTTGAATTTAATTTAACTGGCTCATAAAAACTCTATACTTGTTAGATTAGTTTGTCTTGTTTTATTTTCTCATCACATTTTACTTGAACTTAATCTAACAAAACCTGAAGGCATCATAGATTGCGCAAACATATTGCACACACCTACATCACTTGCATCTAAACCCTTGCATCTCACGTGCACACACGTCCTATTTTAGGAACCCGGAGTGATATCTAGCATGGTTGACTAGGATTTCATCACCTGGTGCCTCTGTGCTAGAGAAGCATTCCACCCTTAGCCTAGTACCTTTATGGTACGTAAACGGATCTCTTGTTCACGTACTGATACGCCGGACACTGGTACAGTATATCGAACATGGATTCGCGCTAAGGGAACTCTTGGCCTTACCCCTAGATTAACCTACACATGCATGTAGTATACGAACACATGTGCATCACGTGTGTGAGCCTAGTTTAGGATATCCTACCCATTGGTGTCTAGATTAGGCCGTGGTCCATCTTCCAATGGTCACGATCGGTCCTTATATACACGAACAAAGTCATGAGTCGAGATTCTCTCTCCACTCCGATAGATTAGGATTAAGGTTGATGCCTTCAGGTAACACTGATAAAATGTGAAAAAAAAAAAATTCCCTTTGGGTTAGGATATAAATCCCATCATTTCCAAAGATCTCATAGGATTAGTCATTCATGATCTATCCGTTGAAAGCAATCTTATGCTATCTCATCTAATCTTTTGATCGTGCGCCTTTCGTTCTTCTGTCATACGATTCGATCGTATCTTCATGCCATCCCCTAACTGGCAGATGCAGAATCTCACAATCTTTCGATTATGCGTTCTCATGATCTGATCATGCCTGGTCCAGATAATCCAATCTTGCTTGTACCCCTGGTCTGTTCCTCCTCTAGGGGCTACCTTTTTCAAGATTATTTTGCTAAGTCCTTCAGAGTTCACTCTCAGAATCCTTGAGCTAGGGGCATTTCCCTATGCGAATCAGTCATCATTGTCCAAAATTGAAAGTATCAGCCATGATGATGTTCAGAACGAACCAGCCTTCGCCGAGCCTTCAACGCCAAACAGTTGCAGCAGTTAAAGTTTTAGTCACTTACTATTTTATGTTGAGTCAGTCATCATGGTCAGTATAATTGTTGAGTCCGGTCTTACAGTTAAAGGTCAATGCCTAGTCCAGGCAAGTTATCTTCTGTTTCCCTTTCTTATTTAGAGTTGTGAATCCTGAGCATGTTCAGGATAGGTCGTCTGATGTAATAGCTTTTCTTTAAATAAAATTTCAGTCAGTTCCAAAAAGTTCACTTGTGTCTGTTCTTAAGTGTGCTTCTGATCTTAAAATAAGACTCCCTCTTCAAATGAGGACAAAATTGACGAAACTCCACTTGAGTCACAGCAATTACTTGAACGAGAGGAGGAGCGCCAATCCCAACCTTTCAAAGATGAAATTGAAATGATAAACACTGGCACTGAAACTTTGATTCAGTGAATGCCGATTGAAAATACATTACCCTCTAAAGAGTGTGAAGAATTGATAAAATTATTTCAAGAATAAGAAGATTGTCTAGAAAAGCTACAACCGATACCAGGGGCAAGACATAGATGGAAAGCTCAAAGAAAATGAAGAAAGTGAGAAGATATATGCTATACAAGGGGCATAGAGTGGAAACAACTTTCATATTTCCAATCAATGACCTTGGTTCTCAAATTCATAACATAAAGCCAACAAATTCAAGATGAAAAGTTCAAGAGCAAACAATGAAAAGTGATCATCAGATATCGAGAGTACGAATCCATAGATGGAGGATGTCAAAGAACAAGTTTCACTCTATGAAAATCAAAAGCACGTATTAGAATCTTGGAAGAAGAAGATCCATTATCTCTTACCTGGAAATGCCGTCAAATTCTGTGAAAAAAAAGAAAAGAAAAAATAAATAAATAATCAGTACCAGAGGGACCCTAGTAACCTAGATCGATTCCCAATTTGAACATCGGAAGGCCTCCTTTGGCCGAATAAATCCCAAAATCAGAACCCAACGTCAAAAGAATACCGGTTTGCAAACCCTTCGAGCCTGAATCAAATTTTCTTGAAAACCCATCAAACTAGGGGCATCCGCCCCGAACTACGCGAGACCTGATCCCTACACTGGGGTACGTAGGCAGCTCGGTTAAACCGAGTTCGGTCGATTCAAAAAAAAAGAAAAAGAAAAATCAATCGTTCCAGAAAAAAAAAGAGGGACAAGTTCCAAAAGAAGAGAAGTTAATTGTTCCAGAAAGAAAAGAAAAAAAGGAAAAAAATCAATTAACCTTCAAACAATTGATCTTCAAACTAGGGGCATTCGCCTTGACCTACACACGACCTGATTCCTACCTTGGGATATGTAGGCAACCTGTTCACAGGTTCGGTCGAAATCTTTGTTGAACCTTAAGCCATTCTTTGAAAAGCCCTATCCTACCTATAAAGTCCTTCTGGTGTTCAGAACTAATGAGCTAGGTCCCGAGACACAATAAAAAAAAATGATGAATAAGAAAACGAACGGAGTTTGAAGATCTGCTAGACTGAAAACCTGAAAGGGCGGTCTAGGCAAAATTTAAGATCATTCCCCTGCTAAGTTGAAAACCCGAAAGGGCGGCTTAGGCAAAAGCTAAGGGGATAGCCTGCTGGATCGAAAACCTAGAATGGTGGTTCAGGCAAAAGTTAAGGCTAGCGCGGTCCGCCAAGTTAAAAACCCCGAAGAGGTGACTTGGTCACGGTAAGAGAATCATTATAAGAAGGCTACAGCTGGTATCAAGACTGAAGATCAACTGAAGTTCAAGCAAATTCAAGTGATATCCTCAAAACTGGGGGCATTGAAGCTAAGCAATCTTAGGGGGCGTAATTAAATCCTTGAGGCATTACTGTTTTAAGGAAAAAGTCCAGTGTTTACCAATTGAAAAACTATTCCTCGAAAGGATAGACTTACCAAACAAAATATTAACTAAGTCAGAAGCATCACTGTGTTTGTCAGTATAGTCAGTCAATCTTTGTTATTCTAAGTTCACTCCTTCAGGGCTGCTCAATCCTTTGAGTAGTGCCTTTCATCTAAGTTTTCTCTTTAGAAAGAGTCAATCGTCGTTCCTATGTCCAAATGATGTAACTGTCTTGGTGAAGGAGGCCCGGCCTAGGCAGCTCCCTGCAATTATACCTGAAAGGGTTCGAGAATCTAGTCAAACAGCTACATTTCAAAGAAGATCAACTCAGAAGAGTTCAGAAGTAGAAACATCAGAAAGCCCAGCTTCCGTAAAAAGATCATACCCCAGGAAGGCACCTTAAGCTTGGAAGAGCCCCAGATGCAATGGTGGTTGAGCCAATTTCTCAGAAAGATGAACCATTAAAATTCAGAATTTCCTTCCGGTTAGTTAAATACTATCCTGGTCAAGAAATGTTCATCTAAGCACCTGTCAAAAAACAGATCCCGCTTTTCCATGTTAGAGAGCCGTTGTTCTAAATTACCAATTTCAAGTATCTTGTTCAAGGTTTCAGTTATCAAAATCCCCAGAAGACAAGACCAACAGTCTCATTGAGAAAAATCTTGTTGAAGTTTCATAAAAGTGTTCCTAATCCATTCTTGTTACTAATGGTTCTTCGTTCATAAGGTTGGTCGTCTCATCATTCGTCAAAGTCTTGGTTTCCAATATCTTTACTGGGCACGATCTATAATGTCCCCGATTTCATTGAGTTCAAAAAAAAAAAAAAAAAAAAATAAAAATCCAAAATTTATCAAATCCAATCCCCGATTCAAACAAATCCAATCTTACGTCAAATTCAAGTTCATGAAAAATCTCATGTCCTCTTTGAGCCCTTTTGTGAAAGGTGCCTCATTTCTCGAGTCCATTTGTGAATGGTCTCGTCTTCTCCTTGAACCCGTTTGTGAACAGGTTTCTCATTCTCTGAGTCCATTTGTGAATGCTCTAATGTCCTCTTTGAGCCCGTTTGTGAACGGTGCCTCTGTTCTCGAGGCCATTTGTGAATGGTCTCATCTTCTCCTTGAGCCCGTTTGCGGACGGTACCTCATTTTCCAAAAATAAAAAAATTTATCAAATCCAAATCCTTAATTAAAAAAAAAAATAAAAAAAATCCAATCCTACGTCAAATTCAAGTTCATAAAAAATCTCTAAATTCTTCGAGCCCGTTTGTGAACGGGGCCTCATTTCTCAAGTCCATTTGTGAATGGTCTCGTCTTCTCCTTGAACCCGTTTGTGAACGGTGTCTCATTCTCTGAGTCCATTTGTGAATGGTCTCATCTTCTCCTTGAGCCCGTTTGTGAACGGTGCCTCATTTTCTGAGTCCATTTGTGAATGGTCTCGTGTCCTCTTTGAGCCCGTTTGTGAACGGTGCCTCATTTCTCGAGTCCATTTGTGAATGGTCTTGTCTTCTCCTTGAGCCCGTTTGTGAACGGTGCCTCATTTCTCGAATCCATTTGTGAATGGTCTCGTCTTCTCCTTGAGCCCGTTTGTGAATGGTGCCTCATTTCTCGAGTCCATTTGTGAATGGTCTTGTCTTATCCTTGAGCCCATTTGTGAATGGCGCCTCTTTTCTCGAATCCATTTGTGAATGGTATCGTCCTCCTTGAGCCCGTTTGTGAATGGTGCCTCATTTCTCGAGTCCATTTGTGAATGGTCTTGTCTTCTCCTTGAGCCCGTTTGTGAACGGTGCCTCTTTTCTTCGAGTCCATACAACTATGGTCTCTTATCCTCTTTGAACATCATACATCTATGATGTCTCATTTCCTTGGAATCCGTACAAATACGGTATTTCATTCTCTTCGAGTCCATACAACTATGGTCTCTTATCCCCTTTGAACATCATACAACTATGATGTCTCATTTCCTTGGAATCCTTACAAATACGGTATTTCATTCTCTTCGAGTCCATACAACTATGGTCTCTTATACCCTTTGAACATCATACAACTATGATGTCTCATTTCCTTGGAATCCGTACAAATACGGTATTTCATTCTCTTCGAGTCCATACAACTATGGTCTCTTATCCCCTTTGAACATCATACAACTATGATGTCTCATTTCCTTGGAATCCGTACAAATACGGTATTTCATTCTCTTCAAGTCCATACAACTATGGTCTCTTATCCTCTTTGAACATCATACAACTATGATGTCTCATTTCCTTGGAATCCGTACAAATACGGTATTTCATTCTCTTCGAGTCCATACAACTTTGATCTCTTATCCCCTTTGAACATCATACAACTATGATGTCTCATTTCCTTGGAATCCTTACAAATACGGTATTTCATTCTCTTCGAGTCCATACAACTATGGTCTCTTATACCCTTTGAACATCATACAACTATGATGTCTCATTTCCTTGGAATCCGTACAAATACGGTATTTCATTCTCTTCAAGTCCATACAACTATGGTTCTTATCCTCTTTGAACATCATACAACTATGATGTCTCATTTCCTTGGAATCCGTACAAATACGGTATTTCATTCTCTTCGAGTCCATACAACTTTGATCTCTTATACCCTTTGAACATCATACAACTATGATGTCTCATTTCCTTGGAATCCGTACAAATACGGTATTTCATTCTCTTCGAGTCCATACAACTATGGTCTCTTATCCCCTTTGAACATCATACAACTATGATGTCTCATTTCCTTGGAATCCGTACAAATACGGTATTTCATTCTCTTCAAGTCCATACAACAATGATCTCTTATACCCTTTGAACATCATACAACTATGATGTCTCATTTCCTTGGAATCCGTACAAATACGGTATTTCATTCTCTTCGAGTCCATACAACTATGGTCTCTTATCCCCTTTGAACATCATACAACTATGATGTCTCATTTCCTTGGAATCCGTACAAATACGGTATTTCATTCTCTTCAAGTCCATACAACAATGATCTCTTATACCCTTTGAACATCATACAACTATGATGTCTCATTTCCTTGGAATCCGTATAAATACGGTATTTTATCTTGCCCAAGCCCATTCAAAAATGATGCTGCATTTTCATTAAGAATCTTTCAAAAGTCATCCATTATTCTCTCTGAGACCATTTGAAAATGACGTCTCATTTCCTCTGAAGCTGTTCAAAAGCGATATTCCTTTCCCTCCGAAAATCCATTTGAAAATGGTATCCCATTTCTCTCGTTGCCAGCGGCACCGCAGCGGGTTTGTTTTATTGCATTCCAATTCTAGGATTTCATCTAAGGTCTTGCATTATATTAGGTTGCATTGTGTTTAGGGGGTTCCTTTGTCGATTAAAGTTACGCAAAATGGTTCTGTCATTTTAACTTTGGTATTCGATGACTACGTCGTCTCTACCAAAGAGGGGCATCTGTAGACACCCACATTTTGCTTTACTTTAACCAACAATAACCTAATATATGTTTTAGGTCATTAATATCTTGATCTGACTTTACGGATCATCAATCGGGACAAAATAAGATAGGGTCACTTCATAGCCCGAACCCTGATTCCATTCCGAGACCCGATTTCCGTAAATCGTTAGATCAATGGCAGATCTTGACCTGGGTCTAACCATCCAAAACCACCTAACCTCTCCTCTCATCCTAACCATCCAAACCTCACCTAACCTCACCTAACCTCTCCTCTCATCCTAACCATCCAAACCTCACCTAACCTCACCTAACCTCACCTAACCACCTAACCTCACCTAACCTTACCTAACCTCACCTAACCTCACCTAACCTCCTATCCCATTCTCCTATAAATACCCTCTCATCCCACCATCCAAGAAAAAAGAAGAAAAAGAACCCCTCTCTTAGAAAATTCATCCCTCTCCCTCATCTCTTCAAGGGTTCGGCCATCCTTGCCGGATCGGGTGATTTTATACGTTGGGTGATATATATCAAAAGCAGTCATTATCAAGCAAGGAATCATCTTCAAGGAATTACCATCAAAGAAAAATCAAACACAAAGTGGGTTTCCAAAGAGGTAGGCATTTATTTCAATTCTATGTAGGGTCTGTTTTCATGCATATCTTTTACTTTAAAAGAAAAACCATGTTAGGAAGCATGTAGGGTCTGTTTTCCCCCTGGTTAGCCTCTGGTTAGACCCTGGTTGCACCCAGGTTCGCTGCTGGTTGCACCCAGGTTCGATGCTGGTTGCACCCTGGTTCCCTACTGATTCGCACCCTGGTTCCCTGCTGGTTGCACCCTGGTTCCTTACTGGTTCGCACCCTGGTTCCCTACTGGTTCGCACCCTGGTTCCCTACTGGTTCGCACCCTGCTTCCCTGCTGGTTGCACCCTGGTTCCCTACTGGTTCGCACCCTGCTTCCCTGCTGGTTGCACCCTGGTTCCCTACTGGTTCGCACCCTGGTTCGATATTGGTTCGCACCCTGGTTCCCTGCTGGTTCGCACTCTGGTTAGACCCTGGTTGCACCCAGGTTCGCTGCTGGTTGCACCCAGGTTCCCTGCTGGTTGCACCCTGGTTCCCCTGCTGGTTCGCACCCTGGTTCCCTGCTGGTTCGCACCCTGGTTCCCTGCTGGTTCGCACCCTGGTGCACCCTGGTCCGCACCCTGGTTTGTACCCTGCTTCCTCCTAGTTAGACCATGGCTAGTCTCGGGTTTGCTCCTAACTTAGACCCGACTCACTTGACCCTAACCATTAACCCAATCCAACCAAGTCATATCCCAACACAATCCGAGTCGCATGTCTGAATCCATTTGGCCGAATCTCATAAGCCCGCCCACTTTGAATTCCGAAAATTCAAACCCTTGATGATTCCAATATGCTCAATTCTTTGATGCAAATTCCCAATTCCAAAATCCCATTGTTATATCAATGTTTTTGAATCTCAAGTCCAATGCTCAAATACAAACCCGATTCCTGATCCAAATACCAAACCTGTTTTCCAAAATCCAAGCAACCTCCCCAGTGGAACTACGTGTGGCTTGATCCCCATCACGGGGTACGTAGGCAATTTGGCACTCCCAAGTTCAGTCGCACCTTTCTCTATCTTTCCCATTCCCTCACACTATTCATCATCTCGATTCATCTCGTGTCTCTCGGAACCATTGGATTATGGTTTCCGTCGTAAGAACCCTTAGAGCCCAATTTAGGAACAATGGTGTCGTATCGTGTTGTGTCCTAAGTTTTAGGGAGTCCTAGAGTTAGGAGTCCAGCCTCATCACGGACGCTTGCTATGTATAGCAACCGTGCCATAGGTCAAGTTACACTAGTCACCCAATCTTTCCCTAGGACAAGCCTAGTAAACTAGGATGTAGGCAAACCTGCATTAGTCTAAGGGACCATTTGCATTTAGATGAGAATCATATAGCATCTTAGATGAAATCTTAAGATAATAAAATCCTCAACTTGAATTAAATAACTTCTCCTAAAACTGTTGAAACAGTCAATCCCGTCTAGGTCGGTGTCCTAGTTGAGTTAGGCATAAGTAGCTTAGCTTAGGTGCACCGAACTACGTCGACTCTGATCCCAGTGAGGCTTGGGTACGTAGGCAGCTTGGATGTCTGATGGCATACCACCCGCGAGTCGGCACCACAAACAAATTGTGGTGTTTTGTATATTAATTTTCTTGTAAATGCTTAATCAAATCACTTAGGACTTTCCATGAAATTAGAATTTTAGGAGAACTTTCACTTAGATTGAATCCAGACAAATTAATAAATCAAGATACACATTTAGGATTCACATTGAAATTAGATCATAGGATGCATGTCACTTAGTTCGCACATTAACATAGAGTTGAATGAGCCATTTAAAATAAATTTAAAAGAGTTAGCTTTTGGAATCGAAGACCGATTATCGGGCAAGAATGGTGCATGTGGTGGATAACTCCCCATACCTTCCATTCTCGTAACCAGGTAGCGAGTCTAGATTTCTGGTTAATTACGGGTCCTAGATCCCACATCTAGGTGGCGACTCTGTCAGTCTCTTTCGTGTGGAATTCGGATTGCCTTAGTGATCCCAAGTTCACATAAAAGACGAATTCAAATCAATATTAAAATGCACACGCCAATCGCGTGGATACGAGAGACCAAGAGAGAGAGAGCGGCGGCTCGCGCCCCACACCCCTCTCGCGGGATCAGGGTACTTGGATACTTGAGTGGCATACCAAGCCCGAGTCCGCTCCACACATAAGTGGTGGAGTTTTGTACATTAATCCTTAAATTAAAAGTAATTAAATCACTTAGGACTTTTTATGAAATTAGAATTTTAGGAGAACTTTCACTTATATTGAATTCAAACAAATTAAGAAAATCAAGATACACATTTAGGAATTACATTGAAATTAGATCTTAGGATGTATGTCATGTAGTTCGCACATTAATATAGAGTTAAATGAGCCATTTAAAAGAAATTCAAAAGAGTTAACTTTTGGAATTGAAGACCGATTATCGGGCAGGAATGGTGCATGTGGTGGTAACTCCACATACCTTCCATTCTCGTAATCACTCTTGGTCTCCCGTTTCCACGCGATTGGCGTGTGCATTTTAATGTTGGTTTGAATTAATCTTTCCTGTGAACTTGGGATCACTAAGGCAATCCGAATTCCACACGAAAGAGACTGACAGAGTCGCCACCTAGATGTGGGATCTAGGACCCGTAATTAACCAGAAATCTAGACTCGCTACCTGGTTACGAGAATGGAAGGTATGGGGAGTTATCCGCCACATGCACCATTCCTGCCCGATAATCGGTCTTCGATTCCAAAAGCTAACTCTTTTAAATTTATTTTAAATGGCTCATTCAACTCTATGTTAATGTGCGAACTAAGTGACATGCATCCTATGATCTAATTTCAATGTGAATCCTAGATGTGTATCTTGATTTATTAATTTGTCTGGATTCAATCTAAATGAAAGTTCTCCTAGAATTCTAATTTCAAGGAAAGCCCTAAATGATTTGATTAAGCATTTACAAGAAAATTAATATCCAAAACACCACAATTTGTTGTGGTGCCGACTCGCGGGTGGTATGCCATCAGACATCCAAGCTGCCTACGTACCCAAGCCTCATTGGGATCAGAGTCGACGTAGTTCGGTGCACCTAAGCTAAGCTACTTATGCCTAACTCAACTAGGACACCGACCTAGACGGGATTGACCGTTTCAACAGTTTTAGGAGAAGTTATTTAATTCAAGTTGAGGATTTTATTATCTTAGGATTTCATCTAAGATGCTATATGATTCTCATCTAAATGCAAATGGTCCCTTAGACTAATGCAGGTTTGCCTACATCCTAGTTTACTAGGCTTGTCCTAGGGAAAGATTGGGTGACTAGTGTAACTTGACCTATGGCACGGTTGCTATACATAGCAAGCGTCCGTGATGAGGCTGGACTCCTAACTCTAGGACTCCCTAAAACTTAGGACACAACACGACACGACACCATTGTTCCTAAATTGGGCTCTAAGGGTTCTTACGACGGAAACCATAATCCAATGGTTCCGAGAGACACGAGATGAATCGAGATGATGAATAGTGTGAGGGAATGGGAAAGATAGAGAAAGGTGCGACTGAACTTGGGAGTGCCAAATTGCCTACGTACCCCGTGATGGGGATCAAGCCACACGTAGTTCCACTGGGGAGGTTGCTTGGATTTTGGAAAACAGGTTTGGTATTTGGATCAGGAATCGGGTTTGTATTTGAGCATTGGACTTGAGATTCAAAAACATTGATATAACAATGGGATTTTGGAATTGGGAATTTGCATCAAAGAATTGAGCATATTGGAATCATCAAGGGTTTGAATTTTCGGAATTCAAAGTGGGCGGGCTTATGAGATTCGGCCAAATGGATTCAGACATGCGACTCGGATTGTGTTGGGATATGACTTGGTTGGATTGGGTTAATGGTTAGGGTCAAGTGAGTCGGGTCTAAGTTAGGAGCAAACCCGAGACTAGCCATGGTCTAACTAGGAGGAAGCAGGGTACAAACCAGGGTGCGGACCAGGGTGCACCAGGGTGCGAACCAGCAGGGAACCAGGGTGCGAACCAGCAGGGAACCAGGGTGCGAACCAGCAGGGGAACCAGGGTGCAACCAGCAGGGAACCTGGGTGCAACCAGCAGCGAACCTGGGTGCAACCAGGGTCTAACCAGAGTGCGAACCAGCAGGGAACCAGGGTGCGAACCAATATCGAACCAGGGTGCGAACCAGTAGGGAACCAGGGTGCAACCAGCAGGGAAGCAGGGTGCGAACCAGTAGGGAACCAGGGTGCAACCAGCAGGGAAGCAGGGTGCGAACCAGTAGGGAACCAGGGTGCGAACCAGTAGGGAACCAGGGTGCGAACCAGTAGGGAACCAGGGTGCAACCAGCAGGGAACCAGGGTGCGAATCAGTAGGGAACCAGGGTGCAACCAGCATCGAACCTGGGTGCAACCAGCAGCGAACCTGGGTGCAACCAGGGTCTAACCAGAGGCTAACCAGGGGGAAAACAGACCCTACATGCTTCCTAACATGGTTTTTCTTTTAAAGTAAAAGATATGCATGAAAACAGACCCTACATAGAATTGAAATAAATGCCTACCTCTTTGGAAACCCACTTTGTGTTTGATTTTTCTTTGATGGTAATTCCTTGAAGATGATTCCTTGCTTGATAATGACTGCTTTTGATATATATCACCCAACGTATAAAATCACCCGATCCGGCAAGGATGGCCGAACCCTTGAAGAGATGAGGGAGAGGGATGAATTTTCTAAGAGAGGGGTTCTTTTTCTTCTTTTTTGTTGGATGGTGGGATGAGAGGGTATTTATAGGAGAATGGGATAGGAGGTTAGGTGAGGTTAGGTGAGGTTAGGTAAGGTTAGGTGAGGTTAGGTGGTTAGGTGAGGTTAGGTGAGGTTAGGTGAGGTTTGGATGGTTAGGATGAGAGGAGAGGTTAGGTGAGGTTAGGTGAGGTTTGGATGGTTAGGATGAGAGGAGAGGTTAGGTGGTTTTGGATGGTTAGACCCAGGTCAAGATCTGCCATTGATCTAACGATTTACGGAAATCGGGTCTCGGAATGGAATCAGGGTTCGGGCTATGAAGTGACCCTATCTTATTTTGTCCCGATTGATGATCCGTAAAGTCAGATCAAGATATTAATGACCTAAAACATATATTAGGTTATTGTTGGTTAAAGTAAAGCAAAATGTGGGTGTCTACAGATGCCCCTCTTTGGTAGAGACGACGTAGTCATCGAATACCAAAGTTAAAATGACAGAACCATTTTGCGTAACTTTAATCGACAAAGGAACCCCCTAAACACAATGCAACCTAATATAATGCAAGACCTTAGATGAAATCCTAGAATTGGAATGCAATAAAACAAACCCGCTGCGGTGCCGCTGGCAACGAGAGAAATGGGATACCATTTTCAAATGGATTTTCGGAGGGAAAGGAATATCGCTTTTGAACAGCTTCAGAGGAAATGAGACGTCATTTTCAAATGGTCTCAGAGAGAATAATGGATGACTTTTGAAAGATTCTTAATGAAAATGCAGCATCATTTTTGAATGGGCTTGGGCAAGATAAAATACCGTATTTATACGGATTCCAAGGAAATGAGACATCATAGTTGTATGATGTTCAAAGGGTATAAGAGATCATTGTTGTATGGACTTGAAGAGAATGAAATACCGTATTTGTACGGATTCCAAGGAAATGAGACATCATAGTTGTATGATGTTCAAAGGGGATAAGAGACCATAGTTGTATGGACTCGAAGAGAATGAAATACCGTATTTGTACGGATTCCAAGGAAATGAGACATCATAGTTGTATGATGTTCAAAGGGTATAAGAGATCATTGTTGTATGGACTTGAAGAGAATGAAATACCGTATTTGTACGGATTCCAAGGAAATGAGACATCATAGTTGTATGATGTTCAAAGGGGATAAGAGACCATAGTTGTATGGACTCGAAGAGAATGAAATACCGTATTTGTACGGATTCCAAGGAAATGAGACATCATAGTTGTATGATGTTCAAAGGGTATAAGAGATCAAAGTTGTATGGACTCGAAGAGAATGAAATACCGTATTTGTACGGATTCCAAGGAAATGAGACATCATAGTTGTATGATGTTCAAAGAGGATAAGAACCATAGTTGTATGGACTTGAAGAGAATGAAATACCGTATTTGTACGGATTCCAAGGAAATGAGACATCATAGTTGTATGATGTTCAAAGGGTATAAGAGACCATAGTTGTATGGACTCGAAGAGAATGAAATACCGTATTTGTAAGGATTCCAAGGAAATGAGACATCATAGTTGTATGATGTTCAAAGGGGATAAGAGATCAAAGTTGTATGGACTCGAAGAGAATGAAATACCGTATTTGTACGGATTCCAAGGAAATGAGACATCATAGTTGTATGATGTTCAAAGAGGATAAGAGACCATAGTTGTATGGACTTGAAGAGAATGAAATACCGTATTTGTACGGATTCCAAGGAAATGAGACATCATAGTTGTATGATGTTCAAAGGGGATAAGAGACCATAGTTGTATGGACTCGAAGAGAATGAAATACCGTATTTGTACGGATTCCAAGGAAATGAGACATCATAGTTGTATGATGTTCAAAGGGTATAAGAGACCATAGTTGTATGGACTCGAAGAGAATGAAATACCGTATTTGTAAGGATTCCAAGGAAATGAGACATCATAGTTGTATGATGTTCAAAGGGGATAAGAGACCATAGTTGTATGGACTCGAAGAGAATGAAATACCGTATTTGTACGGATTCCAAGGAAATGAGACATCATAGATGTATGATGTTCAAAGAGGATAAGAGACCATAGTTGTATGGACTCGAAGAAAAGAGGCACCGTTCACAAACGGGCTCAAGGAGAAGACAAGACCATTCACAAATGGACTCGAGAAATGAGGCCCCGTTCACAAACGGGCTCGAAGAATTTAGAGATTTTTTATGAACTTGAATTTGACGTAGGATTGGATTTTTTTTATTTTATTTTTTAATTAAGGATTTGGATTTGATAAATTTTTTTATTTTTGGAAAATGAGGTACCGTCCGCAAACGGGCTCAAGGAGAAGATGAGACCATTCACAAATGGCCTCGAGAACAGAGGCACCGTTCACAAACGGGCTCAAAGAGGACATTAGAGCATTCACAAATGGACTCAGAGAATGAGAAACCTGTTCACAAACGGGTTCAAGGAGAAGACGAGACCATTCACAAATGGACTCGAGAAATGAGGCACCTTTCACAAAAGGGCTCAAAGAGGACATGAGATTTTTCATGAACTTGAATTTGACGTAAGATTGGATTTGTTTGAATCGGGGATTGGATTTGATAAATTTTGGATTTTTTTTTTTTTTTTTTTTTTTTTTGAACTCAATGAAATCGGGGACATTATAGATCGTGCCCAGTAAAGATATTGGAAACCAAGACTTTGACGAATGATGAGACGACCAACCTTATGAACGAAGAACCATTAGTAACAAGAATGGATTAGGAACACTTTTATGAAACTTCAACAAGATTTTTCTCAATGAGACTGTTGGTCTTGTCTTCTGGGGATTTTGATAACTGAAACCTTGAACAAGATACTTGAAATTGGTAATTTAGAACAACGGCTCTCTAACATGGAAAAGCGGGATCTGTTTTTTGACAGGTGCTTAGATGAACATTTCTTGACCAGGATAGTATTTAACTAACCGGAAGGAAATTCTGAATTTTAATGGTTCATCTTTCTGAGAAATTGGCTCAACCACCATTGCATCTGGGGCTCTTCCAAGCTTAAGGTGCCTTCCTGGGGTATGATCTTTTTACGGAAGCTGGGCTTTCTGATGTTTCTACTTCTGAACTCTTCTGAGTTGATCTTCTTTGAAATGTAGCTGTTTGACTAGATTCTCGAACCCTTTCAGGTATAATTGCAGGGAGCTGCCTAGGCCGGGCCTCCTTCACCAAGACAGTTACATCATTTGGACATAGGAACGACGATTGACTCTTTCTAAAGAGAAAACTTAGATGAAAGGCACTACTCAAAGGATTGAGCAGCCCTGAAGGAGTGAACTTAGAATAACAAAGATTGACTGACTATACTGACAAACACAGTGATGCTTCTGACTTAGTTAATATTTTGTTTGGTAAGTCTATCCTTTCGAGGAATAGTTTTTCAATTGGTAAACACTGGACTTTTTCCTTAAAACAGTAATGCCTCAAGGATTTAATTACGCCCCCTAAGATTGCTTAGCTTCAATGCCCCCAGTTTTGAGGATATCACTTGAATTTGCTTGAACTTCAGTTGATCTTCAGTCTTGATACCAGCTGTAGCCTTCTTATAATGATTCTCTTACCGTGACCAAGTCACCTCTTCGGGGTTTTTAACTTGGCGGACCGCGCTAGCCTTAACTTTTGCCTGAACCACCATTCTAGGTTTTCGATCCAGCAGGCTATCCCCTTAGCTTTTGCCTAAGCCGCCCTTTCGGGTTTTCAACTTAGCAGGGGAATGATCTTAAATTTTGCCTAGACCGCCCTTTCAGGTTTTCAGTCTAGCAGATCTTCAAACTCCGTTCGTTTTCTTATTCATCATTTTTTTTTATTGTGTCTCGGGACCTAGCTCATTAGTTCTGAACACCAGAAGGACTTTATAGGTAGGATAGGGCTTTTCAAAGAATGGCTTAAGGTTCAACAAAGATTTCGACCGAACCTGTGAACAGGTTGCCTACATATCCCAAGGTAGGAATCAGGTCGTGTGTAGGTCAAGGCGAATGCCCCTAGTTTGAAGATCAATTGTTTGAAGGTTAATTGATTTTTTTCCTTTTTTTCTTTTCTTTCTGGAACAATTAACTTCTCTTCTTTTGGAACTTGTCCCTCTTTTTTTTTCTGGAACGATTGATTTTTCTTTTTCTTTTTTTTTGAATCGACCGAACTCGGTTTAACCGAGCTGCCTACGTACCCCAGTGTAGGGATCAGGTCTCGCGTAGTTCGGGGCGGATGCCCCTAGTTTGATGGGTTTTCAAGAAAATTTGATTCAGGCTCGAAGGGTTTGCAAACCGGTATTCTTTTGACGTTGGGTTCTGATTTTGGGATTTATTCGGCCAAAGGAGGCCTTCCGATGTTCAAATTGGGAATCGATCTAGGTTACTAGGGTCCCTCTGGTACTGATTATTTATTTATTTTTTCTTTTCTTTTTTTTCACAGAATTTGACGGCATTTCCAGGTAAGAGATAATGGATCTTCTTCTTCCAAGATTCTAATACGTGCTTTTGATTTTCATAGAGTGAAACTTGTTCTTTGACATCCTCCATCTATGGATTCGTACTCTCGATATCTGATGATCACTTTTCATTGTTTGCTCTTGAACTTTTCATCTTGAATTTGTTGGCTTTATGTTATGAATTTGAGAACCAAGGTCATTGATTGGAAATATGAAAGTTGTTTCCACTCTATGCCCCTTGTATAGCATATATCTTCTCACTTTCTTCATTTTCTTTGAGCTTTCCATCTATGTCTTGCCCCTGGTATCGGTTGTAGCTTTTCTAGACAATCTTCTTATTCTTGAAATAATTTTATCAATTCTTCACACTCTTTAGAGGGTAATGTATTTTCAATCGGCATTCACTGAATCAAAGTTTCAGTGCCAGTGTTTATCATTTCAATTTCATCTTTGAAAGGTTGGGATTGGCGCTCCTCCTCTCGTTCAAGTAATTGCTGTGACTCAAGTGGAGTTTCGTCAATTTTGTCCTCATTTGAAGAGGGAGTCTTATTTTAAGATCAGAAGCACACTTAAGAACAGACACAAGTGAACTTTTTGGAACTGACTGAAATTTTATTTAAAGAAAAGCTATTACATCAGACGACCTATCCTGAACATGCTCAGGATTCACAACTCTAAATAAGAAAGGGAAACAGAAGATAACTTGCCTGGACTAGGCATTGACCTTTAACTGTAAGACCGGACTCAACAATTATACTGACCATGATGACTGACTCAACATAAAATAGTAAGTGACTAAAACTTTAACTGCTGCAACTGTTTGGCGTTGAAGGCTCGGCGAAGGCTGGTTCGTTCTGAACATCATCATGGCTGATACTTTCAATTTTGGACAATGATGACTGATTCGCATAGGGAAATGCCCCTAGCTCAAGGATTCTGAGAGTGAACTCTGAAGGACTTAGCAAAATAATCTTGAAAAAGGTAGCCCCTAGAGGAGGAACAGACCAGGGGTACAAGCAAGATTGGATTATCTGGACCAGGCATGATCAGATCATGAGAACGCATAATCGAAAGATTGTGAGATTCTGCATCTGCCAGTTAGGGGATGGCATGAAGATACGATCGAATCGTATGACAGAAGAACGAAAGGCGCACGATCAAAAGATTAGATGAGATAGCATAAGATTGCTTTCAACGGATAGATCATGAATGACTAATCCTATGAGATCTTTGGAAATGATGGGATTTATATCCTAACCCAAAGGGAATTTTTTTTTTTTCACATTTTATCAGTGTTACCTGAAGGCATCAACCTTAATCCTAATCTATCGGAGTGGAGAGAGAATCTCGACTCATGACTTTGTTCGTGTATATAAGGACCGATCGTGACCATTGGAAGATGGACCACGGCCTAATCTAGACACCAATGGGTAGGATATCCTAAACTAGGCTCACACACGTGATGCACATGTGTTCGTATACTACATGCATGTGTAGGTTAATCTAGGGGTAAGGCCAAGAGTTCCCTTAGCGCGAATCCATGTTCGATATACTGTACCAGTGTCCGGCGTATCAGTACGTGAACAAGAGATCCGTTTACGTACCATAAAGGTACTAGGCTAAGGGTGGAATGCTTCTCTAGCACAGAGGCACCAGGTGATGAAATCCTAGTCAACCATGCTAGATATCACTCCGGGTTCCTAAAATAGGACGTGTGTGCACGTGAGATGCAAGAGTTTAGATGCAAGTGATGTAAGTGTGTGCAATAAGTTCGCGCGATCTATGATGCCTTCAGGTTTTGTTAGATTAAGTTTGAGTAAAATGTGATGAGAAAATAAAACAAGACAAACTAATCTGACAAGTATACAAGAGATAGAGTTCTTATGAGCCAGTTAAATTAAATTCAAATGAATTATCTTTTGGAATTTTAATGAAGTTAGGTGATCCCCAGCAGAGTCGCCAGACTGTGGTACCCGATCCCGCGAGAGGGGCGGGGCGCGAGCCGCCGCGCGCTCTCTCTTGGTCTCCCGTTTCCACGCGATTGGCGTGTGCATTTTAATGTTGGTTTGAATTAATCTTTCCTGTGAACTTGGGATCACTAAGGCAATCCGAATTCCACACGAAAGAGACTGACAGAGTCGCCACCTAGATGTGGGATCTAGGACCCGTAATTAACCAGAAATCTAGACTCGCTACCTGGTTACGAGAATGGAAGGTATGGGGAGTTATCCGCCACATGCACCATTCCTGCCCGATAATCGGTCTTCGATTCCAAAAGCTAACTCTTTTAAATTTATTTTAAATGGCTCATTCAACTCTATGTTAATGTGCGAACTAAGTGACATGCATCCTATGATCTAATTTCAATGTGAATCCTAGATGTGTATCTTGATTTATTAATTTGTCTGGATTCAATCTAAATGAAAGTTCTCCTAGAATTCTAATTTCAAGGAAAGCCCTAAATGATTTGATTAAGCATTTACAAGAAAATTAATATCCAAAACACCACAATTTGTTGTGGTGCCGACTCGCGGGTGGTATGCCATCAGACATCCAAGCTGCCTACGTACCCAAGCCTCATTGGGATCAGAGTCGACGTAGTTCGGTGCACCTAAGCTAAGCTACTTATGCCTAACTCAACTAGGACACCGACCTAGACGGGATTGACCGTTTCAACAGTTTTAGGAGAAGTTATTTAATTCAAGTTGAGGATTTTATTATCTTAGGATTTCATCTAAGATGCTATATGATTCTCATCTAAATGCAAATGGTCCCTTAGACTAATGCAGGTTTGCCTACATCCTAGTTTACTAGGCTTGTCCTAGGGAAAGATTGGGTGACTAGTGTAACTAGACCTATGGCATGGTTGCTATACATAGCAAACGTCCGTGATGAGGCTGGACTCCTAACTCTAGGACTCCCTAAAACTTAGGACACAACACGACACGACACCATTGTTCCTAAATTGGGCTCTAAGGGTTCTTACGACGGAAACCATAATCCAATGGTTCCGAGAGACACGAGATGAATCGAGATGATGAATAGTGTGAGGGAATGGGAAAGATAGAGAAAGGTGCGACTGAACTTGGGAGTGCCAAATTGCCTACGTACCCCGTGATGGGGATCAAGCCACACGTAGTTCCACTGGGGAGGTTGCTTGGATTTTGGAAAACAGGTTTGGTATTTGGATCAGGAATCGGGTTTGTATTTGAGCATTGGACTTGAGATTCAAAAACATTGATATAACAATGGGATTTTGGAATTGGGAATTTGCATCAAAGAATTGAGCATATTGGAATCATCAAGGGTTTGAATTTTCGGAATTCAAAGTGGGCGGGCTTATGAGATTCGGCCAAATGGATTCAGACATGCGACTCGGATTGTGTTGGGATATGACTTGGTTGGATTGGGTTAATGGTTAGGGTCAAGTGAGTCGGGTCTAAGTTAGGAGCAAACCCGAGACTAGCCATGGTCTAACTAGGAGGAAGCAGGGTACAAACCAGGGTGCGGACCAGGGTGCACCAGGGTGCGAACCAGCAGGGAACCAGGGTGCGAACCAGCAGGGAACCAGGGTGCGAACCAGCAGGGGAACCAGGGTGCAACCAGCAGGGAACCTGGGTGCAACCAGCAGCGAACCTGGGTGCAACCAGGGTCTAACCAGAGTGCGAACCAGCAGGGAACCAGGGTGCGAACCAATATCGAACCAGGGTGCGAACCAGTAGGGAACCAGGGTGCAACCAGCAGGGAAGCAGGGTGCGAACCAGTAGGGAACCAGGGTGCAACCAGCAGGGAAGCAGGGTGCGAACCAGTAGGGAACCAGGGTGCGAACCAGTAGGGAACCAGGGTGCGAACCAGTAGGGAACCAGGGTGCAACCAGCAGGGAACCAGGGTGCGAATCAGTAGGGAACCAGGGTGCAACCAGCATCGAACCTGGGTGCAACCAGCAGCGAACCTGGGTGCAACCAGGGTCTAACCAGAGGCTAACCAGGGGGAAAACAGACCCTACATGCTTCCTAACATGGTTTTTCTTTTAAAGTAAAAGATATGCATGAAAACAGACCCTACATAGAATTGAAATAAATGCCTACCTCTTTGGAAACCCACTTTGTGTTTGATTTTTCTTTGATGGTAATTCCTTGAAGATGATTCCTTGCTTGATAATGACTGCTTTTGATATATATCACCCAACGTATAAAATCACCCGATCCGGCAAGGATGGCCGAACCCTTGAAGAGATGAGGGAGAGGGATGAATTTTCTAAGAGAGGGGTTCTTTTTCTTCTTTTTTGTTGGATGGTGGGATGAGAGGGTATTTATAGGAGAATGGGATAGGAGGTTAGGTGAGGTTAGGTGAGGTTAGGTAAGGTTAGGTGAGGTTAGGTGGTTAGGTGAGGTTAGGTGAGGTTAGGTGAGGTTTGGATGGTTAGGATGAGAGGAGAGGTTAGGTGAGGTTAGGTGAGGTTTGGATGGTTAGGATGAGAGGAGAGGTTAGGTGGTTTTGGATGGTTAGACCCAGGTCAAGATCTGCCATTGATCTAACGATTTACGGAAATCGGGTCTCGGAATGGAATCAGGGTTCGGGCTATGAAGTGACCCTATCTTATTTTGTCCCGATTGATGATCCGTAAAGTCAGATCAAGATATTAATGACCTAAAACATATATTAGGTTATTGTTGGTTAAAGTAAAGCAAAATGTGGGCTTGGGCAAGATGAAATATTCCTTTCCCTCCGAAAATCCATTTGAAAATGGTATCCCATTTCTCTCGTTGCCAGCGGCACCGCAGCGGGTTTGTTTTATTGCATTCCAATTCTAGGATTTCATCTAAGGTCTTGCATTATATTAGGTTGCATTGTGTTTAGGGGGTTCCTTTGTCGATTAAAGTTACGCAAAATGGTTCTGTCATTTTAACTTTGGTATTCGATGACTACGTCGTCTCTACCAAAGAGGGGCATCTGTAGACACCCACATTTTGCTTTACTTTAACCAACAATAACCTAATATATGTTTTAGGTCATTAATATCTTGATCTGACTTTACGGATCATCAATCGGGACAAAATAAGATAGGGTCACTTCATAGCCCGAACCCTGATTCCATTCCGAGACCCGATTTCCGTAAATCGTTAGATCAATGGCAGATCTTGACCTGGGTCTAACCATCCAAAACCACCTAACCTCTCCTCTCATCCTAACCATCCAAACCTCACCTAACCTCACCTAACCTCTCCTCTCATCCTAACCATCCAAACCTCACCTAACCTCACCTAACCTCACCTAACCACCTAACCTCACCTAACCTTACCTAACCTCACCTAACCTCACCTAACCTCCTATCCCATTCTCCTATAAATACCCTCTCATCCCACCATCCAACAAAAAAGAAGAAAAAGAACCCCTCTCTTAGAAAATTCATCCCTCTCCCTCATCTCTTCAAGGGTTCGGCCATCCTTGCCGGATCGGGTGATTTTATACGTTGGGTGATATATATCAAAAGCAGTCATTATCAAGCAAGGAATCATCTTCAAGGAATTACCATCAAAGAAAAATCAAACACAAAGTGGGTTTCCAAAGAGGTAGGCATTTATTTCAATTCTATGTAGGGTCTGTTTTCATGCATATCTTTTACTTTAAAAGAAAAACCATGTTAGGAAGCATGTAGGGTCTGTTTTCCCCCTGGTTAGCCTCTGGTTAGACCCTGGTTGCACCCAGGTTCGCTGCTGGTTGCACCCAGGTTCGATGCTGGTTGCACCCTGGTTCCCTACTGATTCGCACCCTGGTTCCCTGCTGGTTGCACCCTGGTTCCCTACTGGTTCGCACCCTGGTTCCCTACTGGTTCGCACCCTGGTTCCCTACTGGTTCGCACCCTGCTTCCCTGCTGGTTGCACCCTGGTTCCCTACTGGTTCGCACCCTGCTTCCCTGCTGGTTGCACCCTGGTTCCCTACTGGTTCGCACCCTGGTTCGATATTGGTTCGCACCCTGGTTCCCTGCTGGTTCGCACTCTGGTTAGACCCTGGTTGCACCCAGGTTCGCTGCTGGTTGCACCCAGGTTCCCTGCTGGTTGCACCCTGGTTCCCCTGCTGGTTCGCACCCTGGTTCCCTGCTGGTTCGCACCCTGGTTCCCTGCTGGTTCGCACCCTGGTGCACCCTGGTCCGCACCCTGGTTTGTACCCTGCTTCCTCCTAGTTAGACCATGGCTAGTCTCGGGTTTGCTCCTAACTTAGACCCGACTCACTTGACCCTAACCATTAACCCAATCCAACCAAGTCATATCCCAACACAATCCGAGTCGCATGTCTGAATCCATTTGGCCGAATCTCATAAGCCCGCCCACTTTGAATTCCGAAAATTCAAACCCTTGATGATTCCAATATGCTCAATTCTTTGATGCAAATTCCCAATTCCAAAATCCCATTGTTATATCAATGTTTTTGAATCTCAAGTCCAATGCTCAAATACAAACCCGATTCCTGATCCAAATACCAAACCTGTTTTCCAAAATCCAAGCAACCTCCCCAGTGGAACTACGTGTGGCTTGATCCCCATCGCGGGGTACGTAGGCAATTTGGCACTCCCAAGTTCAGTCGCACCTTTCTCTATCTTTCTCATTCCCTCACACTATTTCATCATCTCTTCCATCCCTTTTTTCACTAACCTCAAGAACTGAAATCGATTCACCTCGTGTCTCTCGGAACCGTTGGATTACGGTTTCCGTCGTAAGGACCCTTAGAGCCCAATTTAGGAACACCGGTGTCGTGTCGTGTCCTAAGTTTTAGGGAGTCTTAGGTTTTAGGGAGTCCTAGAGTTAGGAGTCCAGCCTCATCACGGACGTTTGCTATGTATAGCAACCGTGCCATAGGTCTAGTTACACTAGTCACCCAATCTTTCCCTAGGACAAGCCTAGTAAACTAGGATGTAGGCAAACCTGCATTAGTCTAAGGGACCATTTGCATTTAGATGAGAATCATATAGCATCTTAGATGAAATCTTAAGATAATAAAATCCTCAACTTGAATTAAATAACTTCTCCTAAAACTGTTGAAACAGTCAATCCCGTCTAGGTCGGTGTCCTAGTTGAGTTAGGCATAAGTAGCTTAGCTTAGGTGCACCGAACTACGTCGACTCTGATCCCAGTGAGGCTTGGGTACGTAGGCAGCTTGGATGTCTGATGGCATACCACCCGCGAGTCGGCACCACAAACAAATTGTGGTGTTTTGTATATTAATTTTCTTGTAAATGCTTAATCAAATCACTTAGGACTTTCCATGAAATTAGAATTTTAGGAGAACTTTCACTTAGATTGAATCCAGACAAATTAATAAATCAAGATACACATTTAGGATTCACATTGAAATTAGATCATAGGATGCATGTCACTTTGTTCGCACATTAACATAGAGTTGAATGAGCCATTTAAAATAAATTTAAAAGAGTTAGCTTTTGGAATCGAATACCGATTATCGGGCAAGAATGGTGCATGTGGTGGATAACTCCCCATACCTTCCATTCTCGTAACCAGGTAGCGAGTCTAGATTTCTGGTTAATTACGGGTCCTAGATCCCACATCTAGGTGGCGACTCTGTCAGTCTCTTTCGTGTGGAATTCGGATTGCCTTAGTGATCCCAAGTTCACATAAAAGACGAATTCAAATCAATATTAAAATGCACACGCCAATCGCGTGGATACGAGAGACCAAGAGAGAGAGAGCGGCGGCTCGCGCCCCACACCCCTCTCGCGGGATCAGGGTACCACAGTCTGGCGACTCTGCTGGGGATCACCTAACTTCATTAAAATTTCAAAAGATAATTCATTTGAATTTAATTTAACTGGCTCATAAAAACTCTATACTTGTCAGATTAGTTTGTCTTGTTTTATTTTCTCATCACATTTTACTCAAACTTAATCTAACAAAACCTGAAGGCATCATAGATCGCGCGAACTTATTGCACACACTTACATCACTTGCATCTAAACTCTTGCATCTCACGTGCACACACGTCCTATTTTAGGAACCCGGAGTGATATCTAGCATGGTTGACTAGGATTTCATCACCTGGTGCCTCTGTGCTAGAGAAGCATTCCACCCTTAGCCTAGTACCTTTATGGTACGTAAACGGATCTCTTGTTCACGTACTGATACGCCGGACACTGGTACAGTATATCGAACATGGATTCGCGCTAAGGGAACTCTTGGCCTTACCCCTAGATTAACCTACACATGCATGTAGTATACGAACACATGTGCATCACGTGTGTGAGCCTAGTTTAGGATATCCTACCCATTGGTGTCTAGATTAGGCCGTGGTCCATCTTCCAATGGTCACGATCGGTCCTTATATACACGAACAAAGTCATGAGTCGAGATTCTCTCTCCACTCCGATAGATTAGGATTAAGGTTGATGCCTTCAGGTAACACTGATAAAATGTGAAAAAAAAAAAATTCCCTTTGGGTTAGGATATAAATCCCATCATTTCCAAAGATCTCATAGGATTAGTCATTCATGATCTATCCGTTGAAAGCAATCTTATGCTATCTCATCTAATCTTTTGATCGTGCGCCTTTCGTTCTTCTGTCATACGATTCGATCGTATCTTCATGCCATCCCCTAACTGGCAGATGCAGAATCTCACAATCTTTCGATTATGCGTTCTCATGATCTGATCATGCCTGGTCCAGATAATCCAATCTTGCTTGTACCCCTGGTCTGTTCCTCCTCTAGGGGCTACCTTTTTCAAGATTATTTTGCTAAGTCCTTCAGAGTTCACTCTCAGAATCCTTGAGCTAGGGGCATTTCCCTATGCGAATCAGTCATCATTGTCCAAAATTGAAAGTATCAGCCATGATGATGTTCAGAACGAACCAGCCTTCGCCGAGCCTTCAACGCCAAACAGTTGCAGCAGTTAAAGTTTTAGTCACTTACTATTTTATGTTGAGTCAGTCATCATGGTCAGTATAATTGTTGAGTCCGGTCTTACAGTTAAAGGTCAATGCCTAGTCCAGGCAAGTTATCTTCTGTTTCCCTTTCTTATTTAGAGTTGTGAATCCTGAGCATGTTCAGGATAGGTCGTCTGATGTAATAGCTTTTCTTTAAATAAAATTTCAGTCAGTTCCAAAAAGTTCACTTGTGTCTGTTCTTAAGTGTGCTTCTGATCTTAAAATAAGACTCCCTCTTCAAATGAGGACAAAATTGACGAAACTCCACTTGAGTCACAGCAATTACTTGAACGAGAGGAGGAGCGCCAATCCCAACCTTTCAAAGATGAAATTGAAATGATAAACACTGGCACTGAAACTTTGATTCAGTGAATGCCGATTGAAAATACATTACCCTCTAAAGAGTGTGAAGAATTGATAAAATTATTTCAAGAATAAGAAGATTGTCTAGAAAAGCTACAACCGATACCAGGGGCAAGACATAGATGGAAAGCTCAAAGAAAATGAAGAAAGTGAGAAGATATATGCTATACAAGGGGCATAGAGTGGAAACAACTTTCATATTTCCAATCAATGACCTTGGTTCTCAAATTCATAACATAAAGCCAACAAATTCAAGATGAAAAGTTCAAGAGCAAACAATGAAAAGTGATCATCAGATATCGAGAGTACGAATCCATAGATGGAGGATGTCAAAGAACAAGTTTCACTCTATGAAAATCAAAAGCACGTATTAGAATCTTGGAAGAAGAAGATCCATTATCTCTTACCTGGAAATGCCGTCAAATTCTGTGAAAAAAAAGAAAAGAAAAAATAAATAAATAATCAGTACCAGAGGGACCCTAGTAACCTAGATCGATTCCCAATTTGAACATCGGAAGGCCTCCTTTGGCCGAATAAATCCCAAAATCAGAACCCAACGTCAAAAGAATACCGGTTTGCAAACCCTTCGAGCCTGAATCAAATTTTCTTGAAAACCCATCAAACTAGGGGCATCCGCCCCGAACTACGCGAGACCTGATCCCTACACTGGGGTACGTAGGCAGCTCGGTTAAACCGAGTTCGGTCGATTCAAAAAAAAAGAAAAAGAAAAATCAATCGTTCCAGAAAAAAAAAGAGGGACAAGTTCCAAAAGAAGAGAAGTTAATTGTTCCAGAAAGAAAAGAAAAAAAGGAAAAAAATCAATTAACCTTCAAACAATTGATCTTCAAACTAGGGGCATTCGCCTTGACCTACACACGACCTGATTCCTACCTTGGGATATGTAGGCAACCTGTTCACAGGTTCGGTCGAAATCTTTGTTGAACCTTAAGCCATTCTTTGAAAAGCCCTATCCTACCTATAAAGTCCTTCTGGTGTTCAGAACTAATGAGCTAGGTCCCGAGACACAATAAAAAAAAATGATGAATAAGAAAACGAACGGAGTTTGAAGATCTGCTAGACTGAAAACCTGAAAGGGCGGTCTAGGCAAAATTTAAGATCATTCCCCTGCTAAGTTGAAAACCCGAAAGGGCGGCTTAGGCAAAAGCTAAGGGGATAGCCTGCTGGATCGAAAACCTAGAATGGTGGTTCAGGCAAAAGTTAAGGCTAGCGCGGTCCGCCAAGTTAAAAACCCCGAAGAGGTGACTTGGTCACGGTAAGAGAATCATTATAAGAAGGCTACAGCTGGTATCAAGACTGAAGATCAACTGAAGTTCAAGCAAATTCAAGTGATATCCTCAAAACTGGGGGCATTGAAGCTAAGCAATCTTAGGGGGCGTAATTAAATCCTTGAGGCATTACTGTTTTAAGGAAAAAGTCCAGTGTTTACCAATTGAAAAACTATTCCTCGAAAGGATAGACTTACCAAACAAAATATTAACTAAGTCAGAAGCATCACTGTGTTTGTCAGTATAGTCAGTCAATCTTTGTTATTCTAAGTTCACTCCTTCAGGGCTGCTCAATCCTTTGAGTAGTGCCTTTCATCTAAGTTTTCTCTTTAGAAAGAGTCAATCGTCGTTCCTATGTCCAAATGATGTAACTGTCTTGGTGAAGGAGGCCCGGCCTAGGCAGCTCCCTGCAATTATACCTGAAAGGGTTCGAGAATCTAGTCAAACAGCTACATTTCAAAGAAGATCAACTCAGAAGAGTTCAGAAGTAGAAACATCAGAAAGCCCAGCTTCCGTAAAAAGATCATACCCCAGGAAGGCACCTTAAGCTTGGAAGAGCCCCAGATGCAATGGTGGTTGAGCCAATTTCTCAGAAAGATGAACCATTAAAATTCAGAATTTCCTTCCGGTTAGTTAAATACTATCCTGGTCAAGAAATGTTCATCTAAGCACCTGTCAAAAAACAGATCCCGCTTTTCCATGTTAGAGAGCCGTTGTTCTAAATTACCAATTTCAAGTATCTTGTTCAAGGTTTCAGTTATCAAAATCCCCAGAAGACAAGACCAACAGTCTCATTGAGAAAAATCTTGTTGAAGTTTCATAAAAGTGTTCCTAATCCATTCTTGTTACTAATGGTTCTTCGTTCATAAGGTTGGTCGTCTCATCATTCGTCAAAGTCTTGGTTTCCAATATCTTTACTGGGCACGATCTATAATGTCCCCGATTTCATTGAGTTCAAAAAAAAAAAAAAAAAAAAAAAAATCCAAAATTTATCAAATCCAATCCCCGATTCAAACAAATCCAATCTTACGTCAAATTCAAGTTCATGAAAAATCTCATGTCCTCTTTGAGCCCTTTTGTGAAAGGTGCCTCATTTCTCGAGTCCATTTGTGAATGGTCTCGTCTTCTCCTTGAACCCGTTTGTGAACAAGTTTCTCATTCTCTGAGTCCATTTGTGAATGCTCTAATGTCCTCTTTGAGCCCGTTTGTGAACGGTGCCTCTGTTCTCGAGGCCATTTGTGAATGGTCTCATCTTCTCCTTGAGCCCGTTTGCGGACGGTACCTCATTTTCCAAAAATAAAAAAATTTATCAAATCCAAATCCTTAATTAAAAAAAAAAATAAAAAAAATCCAATCCTACGTCAAATTCAAGTTCATAAAAAATCTCTAAATTCTTCGAGCCCGTTTGTGAACGGGGCCTCATTTCTCAAGTCCATTTGTGAATGGTCTCGTCTTCTCCTTGAACCCGTTTGTGAACGGTGTCTCATTCTCTGAGTCCATTTGTGAATGGTCTCATCTTCTCCTTGAGCCCGTTTGTGAACGGTGCCTCATTTTCTGAGTCCATTTGTGAATGGTCTCGTGTCCTCTTTGAGCCCGTTTGTGAACGGTGCCTCATTTCTCGAGTCCATTTGTGAATGGTCTTGTCTTCTCCTTGAGCCCGTTTGTGAACGGTGCCTCATTTCTCGAATCCATTTGTGAATGGTCTCGTCTTCTCCTTGAGCCCGTTTGTGAATGGTGCCTCATTTCTCGAGTCCATTTGTGAATGGTCTTGTCTTATCCTTGAGCCCATTTGTGAATGGCGCCTCTTTTCTCGAATCCATTTGTGAATGGTATCGTCCTCCTTGAGCCCGTTTGTGAATGGTGCCTCATTTCTCGAGTCCATTTGTGAATGGTCTTGTCTTCTCCTTGAGCCCGTTTGTGAACGGTGCCTCTTTTCTTCGAGTCCATACAACTATGGTCTCTTATCCTCTTTGAACATCATACATCTATGATGTCTCATTTCCTTGGAATCCGTACAAATACGGTATTTCATTCTCTTCGAGTCCATACAACTATGGTCTCTTATCCCCTTTGAACATCATACAACTATGATGTCTCATTTCCTTGGAATCCTTACAAATACGGTATTTCATTCTCTTCGAGTCCATACAACTATGGTCTCTTATACCCTTTGAACATCATACAACTATGATGTCTCATTTCCTTGGAATCCGTACAAATACGGTATTTCATTCTCTTCGAGTCCATACAACTATGGTCTCTTATCCCCTTTGAACATCATACAACTATGATGTCTCATTTCCTTGGAATCCGTACAAATACGGTATTTCATTCTCTTCAAGTCCATACAACTATGGTCTCTTATCCTCTTTGAACATCATACAACTATGATGTCTCATTTCCTTGGAATCCGTACAAATACGGTATTTCATTCTCTTCGAGTCCATACAACTTTGATCTCTTATCCCCTTTGAACATCATACAACTATGATGTCTCATTTCCTTGGAATCCTTACAAATACGGTATTTCATTCTCTTCGAGTCCATACAACTATGGTCTCTTATACCCTTTGAACATCATACAACTATGATGTCTCATTTCCTTGGAATCCGTACAAATACGGTATTTCATTCTCTTCAAGTCCATACAACTATGGTTCTTATCCTCTTTGAACATCATACAACTATGATGTCTCATTTCCTTGGAATCCGTACAAATACGGTATTTCATTCTCTTCGAGTCCATACAACTTTGATCTCTTATACCCTTTGAACATCATACAACTATGATGTCTCATTTCCTTGGAATCCGTACAAATACGGTATTTCATTCTCTTCGAGTCCATACAACTATGGTCTCTTATCCCCTTTGAACATCATACAACTATGATGTCTCATTTCCTTGGAATCCGTACAAATACGGTATTTCATTCTCTTCAAGTCCATACAACAATGATCTCTTATACCCTTTGAACATCATACAACTATGATGTCTCATTTCCTTGGAATCCGTACAAATACGGTATTTCATTCTCTTCGAGTCCATACAACTATGGTCTCTTATCCCCTTTGAACATCATACAACTATGATGTCTCATTTCCTTGGAATCCGTACAAATACGGTATTTCATTCTCTTCAAGTCCATACAACAATGATCTCTTATACCCTTTGAACATCATACAACTATGATGTCTCATTTCCTTGGAATCCGTATAAATACGGTATTTTATCTTGCCCAAGCCCATTCAAAAATGATGCTGCATTTTCATTAAGAATCTTTCAAAAGTCATCCATTATTCTCTCTGAGACCATTTGAAAATGACGTCTCATTTCCTCTGAAGCTGTTCAAAAGCGATATTCCTTTCCCTCCGAAAATCCATTTGAAAATGGTATCCCATTTCTCTCGTTGCCAGCGGCACCGCAGCGGGTTTGTTTTATTGCATTCCAATTCTAGGATTTCATCTAAGGTCTTGCATTATATTAGGTTGCATTGTGTTTAGGGGGTTCCTTTGTCGATTAAAGTTACGCAAAATGGTTCTGTCATTTTAACTTTGGTATTCGATGACTACGTCGTCTCTACCAAAGAGGGGCATCTGTAGACACCCACATTTTGCTTTACTTTAACCAACAATAACCTAATATATGTTTTAGGTCATTAATATCTTGATCTGACTTTACGGATCATCAATCGGGACAAAATAAGATAGGGTCACTTCATAGCCCGAACCCTGATTCCATTCCGAGACCCGATTTCCGTAAATCGTTAGATCAATGGCAGATCTTGACCTGGGTCTAACCATCCAAAACCACCTAACCTCTCCTCTCATCCTAACCATCCAAACCTCACCTAACCTCACCTAACCTCTCCTCTCATCCTAACCATCCAAACCTCACCTAACCTCACCTAACCTCACCTAACCACCTAACCTCACCTAACCTTACCTAACCTCACCTAACCTCACCTAACCTCCTATCCCATTCTCCTATAAATACCCTCTCATCCCACCATCCAACAAAAAAGAAGAAAAAGAACCCCTCTCTTAGAAAATTCATCCCTCTCCCTCATCTCTTCAAGGGTTCGGCCATCCTTGCCGGATCGGGTGATTTTATACGTTGGGTGATATATATCAAAAGCAGTCATTATCAAGCAAGGAATCATCTTCAAGGAATTACCATCAAAGAAAAATCAAACACAAAGTGGGTTTCCAAAGAGGTAGGCATTTATTTCAATTCTATGTAGGGTCTGTTTTCATGCATATCTTTTACTTTAAAAGAAAAACCATGTTAGGAAGCATGTAGGGTCTGTTTTCCCCCTGGTTAGCCTCTGGTTAGACCCTGGTTGCACCCAGGTTCGCTGCTGGTTGCACCCAGGTTCGATGCTGGTTGCACCCTGGTTCCCTACTGATTCGCACCCTGGTTCCCTGCTGGTTGCACCCTGGTTCCCTACTGGTTCGCACCCTGGTTCCCTACTGGTTCGCACCCTGGTTCCCTACTGGTTCGCACCCTGCTTCCCTGCTGGTTGCACCCTGGTTCCCTACTGGTTCGCACCCTGCTTCCCTGCTGGTTGCACCCTGGTTCCCTACTGGTTCGCACCCTGGTTCGATATTGGTTCGCACCCTGGTTCCCTGCTGGTTCGCACTCTGGTTAGACCCTGGTTGCACCCAGGTTCGCTGCTGGTTGCACCCAGGTTCCCTGCTGGTTGCACCCTGGTTCCCCTGCTGGTTCGCACCCTGGTTCCCTGCTGGTTCGCACCCTGGTTCCCTGCTGGTTCGCACCCTGGTGCACCCTGGTCCGCACCCTGGTTTGTACCCTGCTTCCTCCTAGTTAGACCATGGCTAGTCTCGGGTTTGCTCCTAACTTAGACCCGACTCACTTGACCCTAACCATTAACCCAATCCAACCAAGTCATATCCCAACACAATCCGAGTCGCATGTCTGAATCCATTTGGCCGAATCTCATAAGCCCGCCCACTTTGAATTCCGAAAATTCAAACCCTTGATGATTCCAATATGCTCAATTCTTTGATGCAAATTCCCAATTCCAAAATCCCATTGTTATATCAATGTTTTTGAATCTCAAGTCCAATGCTCAAATACAAACCCGATTCCTGATCCAAATACCAAACCTGTTTTCCAAAATCCAAGCAACCTCCCCAGTGGAACTACGTGTGGCTTGATCCCCATCACGGGGTACGTAGGCAATTTGGCACTCCCAAGTTCAGTCGCACCTTTCTCTATCTTTCCCATTCCCTCACACTATTCATCATCTCGATTCATCTCGTGTCTCTCGGAACCATTGGATTATGGTTTCCGTCGTAAGAACCCTTAGAGCCCAATTTAGGAACAATGGTGTCGTATCGTGTTGTGTCCTAAGTTTTAGGGAGTCCTAGAGTTAGGAGTCCAGCCTCATCACGGACGCTTGCTATGTATAGCAACCGTGCCATAGGTCAAGTTACACTAGTCACCCAATCTTTCCCTAGGACAAGCCTAGTAAACTAGGATGTAGGCAAACCTGCATTAGTCTAAGGGACCATTTGCATTTAGATGAGAATCATATAGCATCTTAGATGAAATCTTAAGATAATAAAATCCTCAACTTGAATTAAATAACTTCTCCTAAAACTGTTGAAACAGTCAATCCCGTCTAGGTCGGTGTCCTAGTTGAGTTAGGCATAAGTAGCTTAGCTTAGGTGCACCGAACTACGTCGACTCTGATCCCAGTGAGGCTTGGGTACGTAGGCAGCTTGGATGTCTGATGGCATACCACCCGCGAGTCGGCACCACAAACAAATTGTGGTGTTTTGTATATTAATTTTCTTGTAAATGCTTAATCAAATCACTTAGGACTTTCCATGAAATTAGAATTTTAGGAGAACTTTCACTTAGATTGAATCCAGACAAATTAATAAATCAAGATACACATTTAGGATTCACATTGAAATTAGATCATAGGATGCATGTCACTTAGTTCGCACATTAACATAGAGTTGAATGAGCCATTTAAAATAAATTTAAAAGAGTTAGCTTTTGGAATCGAAGACCGATTATCGGGCAAGAATGGTGCATGTGGTGGATAACTCCCCATACCTTCCATTCTCGTAACCAGGTAGCGAGTCTAGATTTCTGGTTAATTACGGGTCCTAGATCCCACATCTAGGTGGCGACTCTGTCAGTCTCTTTCGTGTGGAATTCGGATTGCCTTAGTGATCCCAAGTTCACATAAAAGACGAATTCAAATCAATATTAAAATGCACACGCCAATCGCGTGGATACGAGAGACCAAGAGAGAGAGAGCGGCGGCTCGCGCCCCACACCCCTCTCGCGGGATCAGGGTACCCGATCCCGCGAGAGGGGTGTGGGGCACAGTCTGGCGACTCTGCTGGGGATCACCTAACTTCATTAAAATTCCAAAAGATAATTCATTTGAATTTAATTTAACTGGCTCATAAGAACTCTATCTCTTGTATACTTGTCAGATTAGTTTGTCTTGTTTTATTTTCTCATCACATTTTACTCAAACTTAATCTAACAAAACCTGAAGGCATCATAGATCGCGCGAACTTATTGCACACACTTACATCACTTGCATCTAAACTCTTGCATCTCACGTGCACACACGTCCTATTTTAGGAACCCGGAGTGTTATCTAGCATGGTTGACTGGGATTTCATCACCTGGTGCCTCTGTGCTAGAGAAGCATTCCACCCTTAGCCTGGTACCTTTATGGTACGTAAACGGATCTCTTGTTCACGTACTGATACGCCGGACACTGGTACAGTATATCGAGCAGGGATTCGCGCTAAGGGAACTCTTGGCCTTACCCCTAGATTAACCTACACATGCATGTAGTATACGAACACATGTGCATCACGTGTGTGAGCCTAGTTTAGGATATCCTACCCATTGGTGTCTAGATTAGGCCGTGGTCCATCTTCCAATGGTCACGATCGGTCCTTATATACACGAACAAAGTCATGAGTCGAGATTCTCTCTCCACTCCGATAGATTAGGATTAAGGTTGATGCCTTCAGGTAACACTGATAAAATGTGAAAAAAAAAAATTCCCTTTGGGTTAGGATATAAATCCCATCATTTCCAAAGATCTCATAGGATTAGTCATTCATGATCTATCCGTTGAAAGCAATCTTATGCTATCTCATCTAATCTTTTGATCGTGCGCCTTTCGTTCTTCTGTCATACGATTCGATCGTATCTTCATGCCATCCCCTAACTGGCAGATGCAGAATCTCACAATCTTTCGATTATGCGTTCTCATGATCTGATCATGCCTGGTCCAGATAATCCAATCTTGCTTGTACCCCTGGTCTGTTCCTCCTCTAGGGGCTACCTTTTTCAAGATTATTTTGCTAAGTCCTTCAGAGTTCACTCTCAGAATCCTTGAGCTAGGGGCATTTCCCTATGCGAATCAGTCATCATTGTCCAAAATTGAAAGTATCAGCCATGATGATGTTCAGAACGAACCAGCCTTCGCCGAGCCTTCAACGCCAAACAGTTGCAGCAGTTAAAGTTTTAGTCACTTACTATTTTATGTTGAGTCAGTCATCATGGTCAGTACAATTGTTGAGTCCGGTCTTACATTTCAAGGTCAATGCCTAGTCCAGGCAAATCATCTCTCTTTTTTATTTAGAGTTGTAAATCCTGAGCATGTTCAGGATAGGTCGTGCCCAATAATTCACTTGTGTTTGTTTCTTAAGTGTGCTTCTGATCTTAAAATAAGACTCCCTCCTCAAATGAGGACAAAATTGACGAAACTCCACTTGAGTCACAGCAATTACTTGAACAAGAGGAGGAGCGCCAATCCCAGCTTTTCAAAAATGAAATTGAAGTGGTAAACGCTGGCACTGAAACTTTGATTCAGTAAATGCCGATTGAAAATACATTACCCTCTGAAGAGTGTGAAGAATTGATAAAATTATTTCAAGAATAAGATGATTGTCTAGAAAAGCTACAACCGATACCAGGGGCAAGACATAGTTGGAAAGCTCAAAGAAAATGAAGAAAGTGAGAAGATATATGCTATACAAGGGGCATAGAGTGGAAACAACTTTCATATTTCCAATTAATGACCTTGGTTCTCAAATTCATAACATAAAGCCAACAAATTCAAGATAAGAAGTTCAAGAGCAAGCATTGAAAAGTGATCATCAGAACGAATCCATAGATGGAGGATGTCAAAGAACAAGTTTCGCTCTATGAAAGTCGAAAGCACACTTTAGAATCTTGGAAGAAGAAGATCCATTATCTCTTACCTGGAAATGCCGTCAAACTCCGTAAAAAAAAAAAAAACAAAACAAAACAAAAAAGAAAAAAATAATCAGTACCAGACGGACTCTAGCCAATCTGAACATCGGAAGGCCCCCTTTGGCCGAATAAATCCCAAAATCAGAACCAATGTCAAAAGAATACCGGTTTGCAAACCCTTCGAGCCTGAATAAAATTTTCTTGAAAACCCATCAAACCAGGGGCATTTCCCCGAACTACGTCGACTCTGATCCCAATGAGGCTTGGGTACGTAGGCAGCTTGGATGTCTGATGGCATACCACCCGCGAGTCGGCACCACAACAAATTGTGGTGTTTTGGATATTAATTTTCTTGTAAATGCTTAATCAAATCATTTAGGGCTTTCCTTGAAATTAGAATTCTAGGAGAACTTTCATTTAGATTGAATCCAGACAAATTAATAAATCAAGATACACATCTAGGATTCACATTGAAATTAGATCATAGGATGCATGTCACTTAGTTCGCACATTAACATAGAGTTGAATGAGCCATTTAAAATAAATTTAAAAGAGTTAGCTTTTGGAATCGAAGACCGATTATCGGGCAGGAATGGTGCATGTGGCGGATAACTCCCCATACCTTCCATTCTCGTAACCAGGTAGCGAGTCTAGATTTCTGGTTAATTACGGGTCCTAGATCCCACATCTAGGTGGCGACTCTGTCAGTCTCTTTCGTGTGGAATTCGGATTGCCTTAGTGATCCCAAGTTCACAGGAAAGATTAATTCAAACCAACATTAAAATGCACACGCCAATCGCGTGGAAACGGGAGACCAAGAGAGAGCGCGCGGCGGCTCGCGCCCCGCCCCTCTCGCGGGATCGGGTACCACAGTCTGGCGGAACACCCACATTTTGCTTTACTTTAACCAACAATAACCTAATATATGTTTTAGGTCATTAATATCTTGATCTGACTTTACGGATCATCAATCGGGACAAAATAAGATAGGGTCACTTCATAGCCCGAACCCTGATTCCATTCCGAGACTCGATTTCCGTAAATCGTTAGATCAATGGCAGATCTTGACCTGGGTCTAACCATCCAAAACCACCTAACCTCTCCTCTCATCCTAACCATCCAAACCTCACCTAACCTCACCTAACCTCTCCTCTCATCCTAACCATCCAAACCTCACCTAACCTCACCTAACCTCACCTAACCACCTAACCTCACCTAACCTTACCTAACCTCACCTAACCTCACCTAACCTCCTATCCCATTCTCCTATAAATACCCTCTCATCCCACCATCCAACAAAAAGAAGAAAAAGGACCCTCTCTTAGAAAATTCATCCCTCTCCCTCATCTCTTCAAGGGTTCGGCCATCCTTGCCGGATCGGGTGATTTTATACGTTGGGTGATATATATCAAAAGCAGTCATTATCAAGCAAGGAATCATCTTCAAGGAATTACCATCAAAGAAAAATCAAACACAAAGTGGGTTTCCAAAGAGGTAGGCATTTATTTCAATTCTATGTAGGGTCTGTTTTCATGCATATCTTTTACTTTAAAAGAAAAACCATGTTAGGAAGCATGTAGGGTCTGTTTTCCCCCTGGTTAGCCTCTGGTTAGACCCTGGTTGCACCCAGGTTCGCTGCTGGTTGCACCCAGGTTCGATGCTGGTTGCACCCTGGTTCCCTACTGATTCGCACCCTGGTTCCCTGCTGGTTGCACCCTGGTTCCCTACTGGTTCGCACCCTGGTTCCCTACTGGTTCGCACCCTGCTTCCCTGCTGGTTGCACCCTGGTTCCCTACTGGTTCGCACCCTGGTTCGATATTGGTTCGCACCCTGGTTCCCTGCTGGTTCGCACTCTGGTTAGACCCTGGTTGCACCCAGGTTCGCTGCTGGTTGCACCCAGGTTCCCTGCTGGTTGCACCCTGGTTCCCCTGCTGGTTCGCACCCTGGTTCCCTGCTGGTTCGCACCCTGGTTCCCTGCTGGTTCGCACCCTGGTGCACCCTGGTCCGCACCCTGGTTTGTACCCTGCTTCCTCCTAGTTAGACCATGGCTAGTCTCGGGTTTGCTCCTAACTTAGACCCGACTCACTTGACCCTAACCATTAACCCAATCCAACCAAGTAATATCCCAACACAATCCGAGTCGCATGTCTGAATCCATTTGGCCGAATCTCATAAGCCCGCCCACTTCGAATTCCGAAAATTCAAACCCTTGATGATTCCTATATGCTCAATTCTTTGATGCAAATTCCCAATTCCAAAATCCCATTGCTAGATCAATGTTTCTGAATCTCAAGTCCAATGCTCAAATGCAAACCCGATTCCAGATACAAATACCAATTCTGTCTTCCAAAATCCAAGTAACCTCCCCAGTGGAACTACGTGTGGCTTGATCCCCATCACGGGGTACGTAGGCAATTTGGCACTCCCAAGTTCAGTCGCACCTTTCTCTATCTTTCCCATTCCCTCACACTATTCATCATCTCGATTCATCTCGTGTCTCTCGGAACCATTGGATTATGGTTTCCGTCGTAAGAACCCTTAGAGCCCAATTTAGGAACAATGGTGTCGTGTCGTGTTGTGTCCTAAGTTTTAGGGAGTCCTAGAGTTAGGAGTCCAGCCTCATCACGGACGTTTGCTATGTATAGCAACCATGCCATAGGTCTAGTTACACTAGTCACCCAATCTTTCCCTAGGACAAGCCTAGTAAACTAGGATGTAGGCAAACCTGCATTAGTCTAAGGGACCATTTGCATTTAGATGAGAATCATATAGCATCTTAGATGAAATCCTAAGATAATAAAATCCTCAACTTGAATTAAATAACTTCTCCTAAAACTGTTGAAACAGTCAATCCCGTCTAGGTCGGTGTCCTAGTTGAGTTAGGCATAAGTAGCTTAGCTTAGGTGCACCGAACTACGTCGACTCTGATCCCAATGAGGCTTGGGTACGTAGGCAGCTTGGATGTCTGATGGCATACCACCCGCGAGTCGGCACCACAACAAATTGTGGTGTTTTGGATATTAATTTTCTTGTAAATGCTTAATCAAATCATTTAGGGCTTTCCTTGAAATTAGAATTCTAGGAGAACTTTCATTTAGATTGAATCCAGACAAATTAATAAATCAAGATACACATCTAGGATTCACATTGAAATTAGATCATAGGATGCATGTCACTTAGTTCGCACATTAACATAGAGTTGAATGAGCCATTTAAAATAAATTTAAAAGAGTTAGCTTTTGGAATCGAAGACCGATTATCGGGCAGGAATGGTGCATGTGGCGGATAACTCCCCATACCTTCCATTCTCGTAACCAGGTAGCGAGTCTAGATTTCTGGTTAATTACGGGTCCTAGATCCCACATCTAGGTGGCGACTCTGTCAGTCTCTTTCGTGTGGAATTCGGATTGCCTTAGTGATCCCAAGTTCACAGGAAAGATTAATTCAAACCAACATTAAAATGCACACGCCAATCGCGTGGAAACGGGAGACCAAGAGAGAGCGCGCGGCGGCTCGCGCCCCGCCCCTCTCGCGGGATCGGGTACCACAGTCTGGCGACTCTGCTTGGGTCCTAGATCCCTCATCTAGGTGACGACTCTGTCACTCTCTTTTGCGTGGAATTCGGATTGCCTTAGTGATCCCAAGTTCACGGAAAAGACGAATTAAATCACACCTCGCTAGGCTCGGCGGCTTACCCCTGCCCTTATGGGTACTGGGTTGCACGTTTGTTTGCACCCTATGGCTTGGTTGCTGCCTGCTTGGTTGGGTAATTAAAATCAATAATAAAAAGCACACGCCATTCGCGTGGGTACGAGAGACCAAGAGAGAGCGTGGCTGCTCGCGCCTCACCCCTCTCGCTGGATCGGGTCCCACAATTAGTCGTTTATGGACTGATCATTTGCCTTGAGTGTTGTTCTTTAGACTGGTCCTACACAAGTCAAATCATACTAGCACACACCTTATTGGCCTATGCTTGAAGATGAACCAAACACAATGGCAAAGGAGCTCGGAACATACTTGGACCAATCACACCTTGGTGGTACCAAGGAGAAGCTCATCATCAACCATCTCAAAGTATTGAACAAACAAAGGAAGATCAATGAAGGCCAAAGCTTGTGGATCAACAACTTTCAAAGGAGCTTGAACCAAATTGTGGCATCATCCTTGTAAGGTGTTAAGCAAAGAAGCTCAACCTTGAAGATCCCAAAGCAAGCCAAGCACACCATTGAATATCAAATAAAGATTGGCTCAAGAGAACAAGAGAGTACTTAGAATGGTAGTATGTATCACCTTTCTCTCTTATGTTTTCTCTTATCAAGGCACATCTTAAAACCCTAAAAATATATTTTTCAAAGAGACTAACACACCTTTTAAGGACTTAAATGGATAAGTGAATGGCCATGGTGGTGTACCAACATGTTGGGACCCATATGGCATTCAGCACAAGAATGAACAAAACAGAGTTCCGAAGCAACAACCTGGACCAGCAACTAAATCCGATCAAAACTTATTTAAAATATTTTCAAATATTTTTGAAACTATTTTTAAGAGATAGCTCTCATTTTTCTCATATCTGTAGAGTATAAGAACATCTAAATCCGATGAGAAACGAAGGAGATATGAATTTTTCAAATGGGACAGTGTTTGCTGGAAATCCAGTCTCGGAACTCCGAGAATTATTCTCGGAGCTCCGAGAAATGATCCAGGTTCTAAAATTAAAAGTCCTGTTTGGTGTCTCGGAGTTCCGAGCTTGGAACTCTGAGAATATTCTCGGAACTCCGAGCAGTGTATTTGTTAAAAAAAAATAGCCGTTGTGGCCCAACGGCTAGTTGACTGTTTGACCCGAAAATAACCGTTTTGCCCTTGAAACGATCATATTGAGTTGGGACATTATATATACCCATCTAATGGGTCTAAAACAAGTGATGAACATTGTCCAACTTCAAAAAACCCTAGAAAATCATTTGTGAACTATTTTTGGGTAATTTCTCTCACCAACCTCTTGTGCCTTGATTTGAGAAAATCATTTGAGATTGGTTTAGGCTTAAACTTGTTTATTCTTGAGAGCATCCTTGGAGCTTTAACTTGCATTGTAGCCTACATAGAGGCAAAGCTTTTATCTTCTTCTATATTCGAACGGTGGCAAGGGCATCCGTTGTTTTTCCCTTTGATTGTAAAAGCCTTAGAACTCGGCGGAAAAGGAGAGTCATTGTGAAGGTGAAAAGGCATCCTTATGTAATTCCCTTTGATTGTAAAAGCCTTGGAGCCGGGCGTCGTGGAGGTCTCAATAGTGAAAATCCTCAAGTGCGACCTTGAGAAGAGTGGAGTAAGCCATTTGCCGAACCACTATAAATCTTTGTGTCACTTGTGTGATTGGTATTTCTCTCACTCCATCTCACTCTCTTATTTGATTATTTGTGCTTAGAATTGAGTGAGTAGTTAGCATTGATAATCAACCTAAATATCTTAACCTTGCTAATTAGGCTATTAAAATTACCTAATTAAGTTTGCTAATCAATAAGGGTTTTGAACTTATATTAATTTGTAATATTGTTTAACTTCAACTATTTCAAACTTAATTAAACAAGGGATAAGTCTTGGGTGAAATCTTAGGAAAAGTTTTTAAAAGGTAAAGGTTTTATAAACATCCTATTCACCCCCCCTCTAGGTTGCCAAACCAAGTCACTACTTGGATTTCACTTTATATAAAACTAACAAATTAAGAAACGATATTCTTCAATTTAGACAAAAACCTCATGAGTCGTTTTCAAAATTTATGGAGAGATTCAAAGATCTATTCCAAGAATGTCCTCATCACGGCTTAGATACGTGGCACTTGTGCCAAATCATATACGATACGATGGGATTGATTTTCAAATCGAACAATTATTAGAGGCCATGTGCCCTAAAGGATTCACATCCTACACGGATGAAGACGAAGCTTGGAAGTTCTTGCTTAATTTGGCTAAAAAGACCCTGAAAGGGCCACATCAAGTAAGGGATTCTTTATTGAGGGTACCGTGGCCAAGGAGGCCCAATTGGATAGTCTTATCAAAAGGCTTGAGGCAATAGTTATAAAGGGATCCGCACAAGTAAATCAAATCAATCAAAGTGTCACCATGTGCAATTGGTGCAAAGCTCATGTCCATGTCATGGAAGAGTGCCCCAATTTGTCAAAGTTTGGTAATTCTAATGAAAATGTAAGTGCTATGTTTTCAAATAATCCTTATTGTAACACTTACAATCCGGAATGGAGGAGTCATCCCAATTTGTCTTGGAGCCAAGGGAGCTACCAAGGTGGGCCATCCAATTTCCAAGGTCAAGGCCAATTTGGCCAACCAAGGCCCACCTTCCCTCCCACGTATGTTCGGCCACCCTTAGCCACATCCCCATCCTTTCAAAACCCAATTTTAAATAATGTTTCAAATCAGCAACCACCGGATTTTCAAAAACAAGGGGAATCGCCCCGCATAGCTTCCTTAGAGAAGAATATGGAACTTCTCATGAGTACCTTTATGACAAGCCAACACAACATGGAGAAACAAATTTCTCAACTCGCCACGGCTTTGCATGAGAGGGAAAATGGTAAGATGCCAAGTCAACCCGTTCCTTATCCAATGAACTTGAATGTAAATGTGAATCCAAAGGTACCGCCAAATCAATTGAATGCCATTCAACCGATTCCGCCGCCGGAAGAGCCCTCCAACCAATGCAATGTTGTCTATGCTTTAAGGAGTCGCCGAGATTATCACAAGGAAGAGATCAGATCCGAACCCTCTAAAGATCATCAAGAGACAACCGAAGAGGTAAGTAAAGGTTCTCCTCACACAGGTTCGACTGCGGATCTCGAAAAGGTAAGTGAAGAGCAGGCAGTTTCACCACCTGAAAAGGAATATGTGCCTAAGGCGCCTTTTCCAAGGAGACTTTCCAATAATAAGAAGGTGGTTATCACATAAAAGATTTTAAATATGTTTAAACAAGTGCAAATTAATATTCCCTTGTTAGATGTGATTTCATAGGTTCCTACTTATGCCAAAGTTTTGAAAGACTTGCGCACCCAAAAGCGCACAACTAATGTACCCAAGAAGACTTTCTTGGCCGCAAACATAAGTTCCATCTTATCTCAACAGATGGTGGCTAAGTATAAGGACCCGGGATGTCCTACCATTGCTTGCATTATTGGTTTACAAAGATTGAAGAAGCTCTTTTGGATTAGGGTGCAAGTGTGAATCCCTTGCCTTTTTCTATATATAAGCAATTAGGACTAGGAGACCTCAAACCAACCACCGTCACTCTCCAATTGGCGGATAGATCATTTAAGACACCCAAAGGGATGGTTGACGATGTAATAGTTAAAGTAGGAGATTTTTTACTTCCAGTAGATTTCATTGTGTTAGACACAGAATGCGTTGCTAATATCAAGGATCAAATCCCTATCATTCTTGGTAGGCATTTCCTTGCTACTAGCAACGCTTTAATTAATTGTAGGAATGGCCTAATGAGACTCTCTTTTGGTAATACATCAATAGATTTCAATGTTTTTCGATTAGGTAAGCAACCCAATTTTCATGAAAAAATCAATATGTTGCATTCATTTCCTGAAGATATTATTACTAATTTTGAAATCAATTTTGATGCAGGATTCCAAGAAAGCTTGGACGAATTAGGAGATGATGGAGGAGGCGATTTCTTTTTCGAGGTCTTTACTATCCAAAAGTGGAGCCCGTGGGACCCTTAGCCACATCCCTTCCAAAGCCTTCGATTGCAGAGGCCCCACAACTTTAGTTGAAGCCCTTGCCTTCTAATTTACGTTATGTTTTTTTGGGTGATAATTATACTTTGCCTGTAATAATTGCCACGGACCTAACCTCTACTCAAGAGGAGGAACTCATTAAATTGCTAAAAGAGAATAAGGAAGCCATAGGTTGGACAATTGCCGACATCAAAGGAATTAGCCTTCCGATTGTACAACATCACATCAACATCATTGAGGGTTCCAAACCTTCAAGTGAACCCCAATGAAAGGCTAATCCTGTGATGAAGGAAGCCATCCAAAAAGAGATCTTAAAATATCTTGATAATGGGATCATATATCCCATTTCAGATAGCCAATGGGTAAGTCCTGTCCAAGTAGTGCCTAAGAACTCAGGAGTCACCGTTATACAATCTACCACCAATGAACTTATACGTACTCGTATTCAAACATGGTGGCGGGTTTGTATTAACTACCGAAAGCTTAATGCGGCTACTTGGAAGGATCACTTTTCTTTGCCTTTTATTGATCAAATGTTAGAAAGGTTAGCGGGTCATGAGTATTACTGTTTTCTAGATGGTTATTCCGGTTACAACCAAATTCCCATAGCTCCGGAAGACCAAGAAAAAATGACATTTACATGCCCCTTTGGAACGTTTGCTTATAGACGCATGCCTTTTGGGTTATCCAACGCACCGGCAACTTTCCAAAGATGCTTGATGAGTATCTTCTCGGATATGGTGGAGACCTTCCTTGAGGTCTTTATGAATGATTTTTTTATTAATGGCTCCACCTATGCCGAATGTTTACATCACTTGAAATTGGTCTTAGAAAGGAGTAGGGAAAAGAACCTTGTCCTTAATTGAAAAAAGTGTCATTTTATGGTAAAATAGGACATAGTTCTAGGTCATGTGATTTCTAAAGAAGGAATAAAGGTTGATAAAGTCAAGGTGGATCGCATTGTCCATCTACCACCACCCAAAAGTGTGAAGGACATCCGATCATTTTTGGGCCATGCGGGCGTTTACCGGAGATTCATAAAAGATTTTTCTAAAATTGCTAGCCCTCTAACCAATTTATTGGCTGAAATAAACAAGAGGGGGGTGAATTGATTTTAACAATAAATTAGCCCTTTTGAAAATTAATTATGAACCCTATTTTGAATTTTCTTCTCTAGATTAAATTTTTGGTTAGTTCAAATGAGATTAGAAACAAATGAAATTCCAAATCAAGAACAATAATGAAAGTGCAAGAAAAGGAAAGAACACACCGATATATAGTGGTTCGGGCAAAGCCCTACTCCACTCTTCTTAAGATCGTCCTTAAGGTTTTCCACTATGCGAGACCTCCATGATGCCCGGCTCCGAGGCGGTTACACTTCCAAGGGATATTAAATAAGGATGCCCTTACACCTTTACAACGACTCTCCTTCTTCGCCGAGTTCTAAGCGATTGCTCTCTAGGGAATTAAGATAGGATGCCCTTACACCTTTACAAGAAATGGAAGATAAGTAGCTTGGCTTCTTCTTGAAAGCTTGATGCTCTTTGTAGTTCCTTTATTGCTCTTCAATGATGGTTGCAAGTGAAAGCTCTAAATCCCAACTCAATAGATTTGCAAGTTGCAAGGCAAGTTTTGGGAAGAAAAAACAAAATCTTAAGCTCAAATGGGTTGCAAGTATTCTTGAAAGCTTAAGGAAGTTTTTCAAATATTCAAGAGAGGGGAAATAATCCTCTTGATGTTGTATATATAGCTTTCTTAGAAAATATGACCGTTTGGGGGTGTAGATATCAAAAACCACAAATTAATTCAAATTCCAACGGGTATTTTCTAAGCTGTCGCGAGGTTCTCGGAGCTCCGAGAACCATTCTCGGAGCTCCGAGAAATTCTCGGAGTTCCGAGAAATATTCTCGGAGTTCTGAGAGAACGGCCAGAAGAAGAAAATATTCTACTGGACCATTTCTCGGAGTTCTGAGAAAATGGCCAGAAGCTACTGGACCATTTCTCGGAGTTCCGAGGAACTCTCGGAGTTCCGAGCTCGAAGCTCAGAGAAAAATCTCGGAGTTCCGAGAAGCCTAAAAATCAGCAGTTTTTGTATTTTTATTGCTTGTTTGATTTTTGGCTTTTGGAACTCAACTCCTATGATAATTTTGGAATGTTTATGAGGGTCCCAACATGTTGGTCCACCACATAATCATTCACTAATCCATTTTAAGTTCTTATGTGTGTTTGAAAAACTCTTTTAAAAACCTTGCCTTGAACTAATAAATCTAAAGAGATAGGATGTACAATGATACCTATGTAGCCTTCAACTTCTCTTTAGTCTTGGTCTTCAATTGATTTTCCATCTTTTGTATGCTTGCTTGAGAGATGATGTGAGCTCCACTTAGCTCCTTTGACTCTTGTGTTGGTACGTCTTCAAGCATGACCATGTAGTGTGTTGATTTCTTCAATGATCAATCCTATCTTAAAACACAATACTTCAAGGCAAATTGATTAGTATTCAATTACACAATCAATTATGTTTAGAATCATCAAAACAATATAGGAGAGTAGACCCTTGGGCTTACATTGGCAAAAGATCAAAAGTTTGAATTTTCCAAAGATCGTTTGGATTCTTTTGAGTGTTTGAAAAATGAGTTAACTACGGCTCCTATCATTCAAGCACCCATTTGGATCGAACCATTTGAAATAATGTGTGATGCTTCTGACTTTGCAATAGGAGCCATTTTGGGCCAACGAATTAATAAATTACCGCATGTATCTATTATGCAAGTAGGATTCTTAGTGATGTACAACTCAACTACACCACTATAGAAAAATAATTTTTAGCGGTTGTGTTTGCACTTGAGAAGTTTCGATCCTACTTTATTGGATCACATGTGATAATTTATACATACCATTCGGCAATTAAGTATCCTGTAGGTAAGAAAGATACAAAAGCTTGCCTCATTAGGTGGGTTTTACTTCTTCATGAATTCAATTTAGAAATTCGAGATAAAAAAAGGTATGGAGAACTTCGTTGCCGATCACTTGTCTATATTACCTAATGCAAAGGATGATGAAGGTCCAATTAATGAGAATTTTTCTGATGAGCAATTATTGGCTATTTTTAGTGATCATTGGTGTGCGGATATTGTGAATTATTTGGTTACAGGTACGACACCGGATCTTTGGTCCAACCAAGACAAATACCGGTTTCACTCACAGAAAATCAAAGAAGACTTCAACTTGCCAAATTGGGTGAGTTACGGAATGATGTTATGAGAATGCAAAATTTTACAAAGAGAAGACAAAAGCCTTTCATGACAAGCATATTTTGAGGAAAACGTTTCAAGAAGGCGATAAAGTTGTTCTCTACAATTCAAGATTGCACATATTTCCAGGTAAGTTAAGATCCCGTTGGTAAACAAAGTTTTCTCCTATGGTGCAATTGAAGTTTTGGACCCAAATAATGGTGAGATATTTAAAGTAAATGGACAAAGATTGAAGCCTTATGTTGAATTACCATCGTCTAAGTTGGAAGAGGTCAGGGATCTCCATGAACCTCTTTATTCGATTCTTTCTTAAAAGAAAAAGGTATCCCCCTCTCTTCTCTTTATTGTCCTTGTTTCTATTTTTACATGCATTGAGGAAACTGCATGATTTAAGTATGGGGGTAGTATATTTGGTAAACTTAATTGTGAGTTCTTTTTATAACTTAAAGTATAATATTTTGTTTTCTTTGTTTTTAGTATTTTTACAAAAGTAAGAAATAACTAGATATTTTTGGAAAGAAATTTTTATGCCATTTTAAGAAAGGAAATTATTCTATATTTTAATTTTGAAATTTGAGAAAAGAAAAAGATCACTTTTTACTTATAGGTCAGATTTCTTTTTTTAGTCGTGTTTATAAAAGATTTAATTAGGATATGAGATTAGAATGTTAGCTTTTATATGGTACAGTGAAAAAAGAAAGCAATGTGGAAAACAAAAAAAAAGGAAAAAAAGAGAATAAAGTAATTTTTGATCTAGTCTTCACTTGTAGGCTTTTTTACTAGAGCAAGTAAGTTCGAGGGGTGTTTTACACCTAGTTCCTTAAAGCTATCCTAGTTTGAGAATAATTGACCAAAAGCTCGTTAATGGGTCATCTAGAAAGCTTAAGAGGTCAAGACATTGCATTGATCAAAGTGAAGGTTGAACTCATATTGCATCAATTTCTTAAAGATATATGCAAAATTACAAAAATAATTCCAACACTGCTTAGTAACTTGGGTGTCTGGTGCAAGCCATGCATGTCATTCACGCCAACGGCAGTAAAGGAATACTTGAGTTCAATTCTTAAAAATAATGGAAAAGTGGAAACAAAGGTGAAACCATATAATTGTTCAAAGTTCTATCAAATTTCTGATTCAAATTCTTTTGTAACTAAGATTACACTAGAATCTTATCTATGGGGACAAAAGTGTGAAAAATATAAAGGAGGACTCCTTAATTAAGATATAATTTGAATTTCACAACTTAGAATGGGATAACAAAGATCAAGTATGTGGGTATTCTAGAAGTTTTTATCTTGAGTAAAATATTAAAGAAAAAGGGAAGAGTTATATTTGGCTTTATTCCATTTTAAGGATTTGCAATGAAAGTTTTATTTTTATTTTTGGAAAGTTAAAATTATAAGCCCAATGGTTCCCACCATGGCAATCTTCTTTGTTTTGATGATTCCAAACATAAGTTGATTTCTGTTGTATTTCTAATGTGTTTGACATTTCAAGTGCATGTATTGGTAATCAAGTTATCAAACACTAAAATTAAGGAAGCATAGAGCAAAGCTTGAATTATCTTGAAGATCAAATGAGCCAAAGAGAAGAAGAAGGCTTGAACCAACCATGGATACCATGTGAAGCCAAAGGAATGAAGAAATGATCCATGGTGAGAATGAAGACTTGAAGGTTGAAGACAAAGTGAAGAAATCTAGTATTTGTCAAGCCTTAAAATGTAAAAGTCTAATCCTTAGCTTAGGATTTATTTGAGGCTCAAATGAGGCATTAATAAGGTCTCAAAGAATACTAGAATATAAGGAAAAGACCCATGGACCAAACCTCTAGTGCCATTGGTAGCTTAGAATTGAAAATAATCAAGTTTTGAAGGCCAAACTGAGATCAGCACCTAAAACCTATGATAATCAGTTCAAAATCTTTTTAGCAGATAGATCTCCTTCTAATATCTGTAGAGCACAAGAACGTTGAAATCCGATGAGAAACTGGGGATCCCAACACCTAGTTGCTACTTTGAGGAAGTTCCAATCTATTTGGATGGATTCAAACAGAGGAAAGGTTTCTTCATGTCGGGTGAGCAGGCTGAACCATAGGAAGCTCTTCGACTCACTATAACTTCGAATCCATTCGGACATCATTTATGTAGTCATGGTCTGCTTCATACAGAAGATAAAAAGGAAATTTTCAGACAAACAAAAGATAAGTACAATAGTTATGCACATACTTTAATTTATTCACATTTCCTTTTTCTTTTACACGACCTGTAGTAGGCTAAATACAAAGCGATAAAAGAAAGAAAAACGGCGTCCTCTGTCTTCCACGTAGACTGGATCAATGACCGATAGCAGTGGTCCCCTGAAGGACATCCCTTCCAAGTATGGAATAATAGTTGATTGCTACGTCATTTCCACGTGCAATAGCCCGTGTAGAGATAGTTTTCCTCATTTTCCACTTGGAAGTAATGATCTTAACGACATCATTGGAAAACTTTTGTGGAGGAAAGAAGTGAATGATTGGTTCAGTGATCTCTTGCTTGGCCCCGTATTGGCGCATTGAAATTCCAAGGGTGGTCTCGAATTGGCAACTAATGAGGAGATAAAAATATTAGGTTCCTAGCAAGTTTTAACCTTTTGAAAACTCAAACCCAATTTTGAAGATTAAGAGATTAATATGAAATTCAAGCACACAAGTTAAATCTAAAGGTGCAATGCAAATGTAAAGCAAGAGATTAAGAGAGAGTGCACCCGAGATTTAAAGTGGCGCGGTCCTCCAACGCGAGGCCTACTCCACTCCACCAACCAAACCCGTTGATGGCTTCATTATGTGATCTTCTTAACTTCGGCGAAGATCAATGCCGATTACAATTCCGATCGCCTTTAACCTTGGTGGCAATCTTCACCATGGAGAGTGGGCTCTGCTTCTCCGAACACTCGCCCAATACAAGTTTCTTGAATAAGAAAGAAAGTACAAAAACTCCCTCGCAAGGGTTTACAAGATTTGTAGAAGATGTACAAATTGGGCCTAATGATCCAAATCCTAATCTTAGAGGATGAGAGGCATAAACAAGCTTTGATTCACTCTTGGGATATTCAAGTAGAGTTTTACAGTGTTAGGATTGATTATTTGGAAGTTTGGAATACCCATATATATAGGAAAACCCAATATGACCGTTTGAGGGGCATTGTGGTAATTCTAGCAAAATCCCAAACGGCTATTTTTCTTACCGTTATAGTGTTCTCGGAGTTCCGAGAGATTTTCTCGGAGTTCCGGAAATACACACAGAAGTTGGAAAATTTCTACTGGACCAAATCTCGGAGCTCCGAGGATTTCTCAGAGTTCCGAGCTCGGAGCTCCGAGAATTCTCTCGGAGTTTCGAGAAGCCTATCAGCAGCAGATTTTCAATTCTGTTTTTCTGGCTTCCAACTTTACACCAATTTGAGATTGTTATGAGGGTTCCACATTGTTGGAACTCCACAAGGACAAACACTTTGTCATTTAGGGTGTGTGAGATTAACTTAATTTATGCCTCTTAAAATCCTAAACTAGGATTGGATCTTATACAATCTAATATGACTTTGATCTTCAATTGAGCTTCAAGTCTTCATTCCAAGCCTTGGATCTCCGATGTCTTTGGCCTTCATAATGTGGTCCAATGAGAGCTTCTTGGTCTCAATCCAAGCAATCTTGTCTTAGCACAAATAAGATCTACAACTTAGACAATTAAACACATTAGTGATAATAAATCACTTGTGTATTGGAATCATCAAAATAAGATGGGAATGCCAAGGTGAGAACCATTGGGCTTACACGCCTGATGCGTTTTGGGATATAAAAGGAAGTTTCTTTTAAACCAAGAATTTGGACCTAGGAAGCTTCGGGCGTTGAAACGACATTGGGACAGTATCCATGAAGTTTCAAGTAAATATTTTTGGCTTTGAGGCTAGACATCCATTAAACCCAGCCGGATACTGTCTCAAGATGTTGACAATGGTGCCAATTACGGTAATTGTAGAATGAGACATCTAATCGGGCACCTGGGATGGCGATGTAAAGTTTTAAACAAAGCCAAATGTAAAGGAGGACAGGGCAACCTGTAAACTGATGACCAAGGTTATCTCAAACCTTGTCTAGTCCATTCAAATTTCTGCTAAGATGATAACTACTGGATTGGCTTTGTCAGGAACCTGATCTAGTATACTAAGAATGCTAAACGAGGCTTCGTCGGAGTCTTGCCTTGTGAGGTATTTGGCGTATATGTAAAATATGAGGGCCCTATGTCGGACCATTTGATAGGAGACATCCTCTATATCTTGCACAGGAGAAAAGGTGTCGATCAGCTGGTTGACAAGGACACCATCTGAGGTCATGAAGTCCAGCGGGTCTTGACCTCGGATACAGAAAAGTCGTTTGACTCGTTGTACATAACCTGGCCTAATGATGGGCTTGACAGAAGGCCCTTCGTCGGGTACCCCGAGCAAAGTAAAAAATTCCTCATAGGTGGGACAAATTTCTTCTAAACCGAATCGAAAGACATGATTGTCTTTATCCAAACATTGAGCAGCAGTTCTGACGATACTCCAATCGATCTGAATGGAGGAAAGTAATGGAAAGAACTGCTCGAATGGACTGGTGAACCATCGGCTTAAGTTTAAACTTTCCACGGAGTAGAAATTATGGATCCAATCATCCAGTGTATCAGGGTCCATGATCTACCTACACTGAAGATAGAGAACAAAACACGGTAAAACAACTGTAAAACTCTCAGTAAAACATTTGTTTTTGGTATTTTGTTATTTTTTTTATTAGGACGGATCCTGGACAGGCAAGGGATTGAGAGTAATGTCTGCACCTGTGGTCTATGATTTGGGAAGACACCCCTAGAAAGATTGAATTTGATCAGGGTTTAGATAAAGATCTAACCATGCTTTTGAGATGATGATTGGACAGAGGTCTGACACTTTGATTGCGACAAAGGTTTAGCTGGTTATATCTTCTCGTGAAAGGATATATTCGTTCGAATAAAGCCCTGACACCTTAACCATAAAGATCGGGATAAGTTTATCTTCGCAGGAGAAGACAACTTGACTTGAGCAAAACTCATGAGTTGTGACCACTACGATGGTCAGAAAAGGTCTATCCTCCCAAGGGAAGATAGAGACAATTTGGGTAGAGTTCTGCCGCTACTTTGACCATAACACGTGGTCGGGATGAGTCTAACCTTTTGGAAAGACTAACTTCATTTGAGCAGAGCTCGGGTACTGCGACCATAACAATGGTCATGACAAGACTATCTTCATACAAGAAGACGGGTTTATTTGGGCAGAGCTCCGCCGCTTTGACCATAATAGTGGTCTGGACAAGTCTATCTTTATGTGGAAAGATAGATTCATTTGGGCAGAGCTTCGCTGCTATGACCATAACGATGGTCAAGATGGGAGATGAATGAGGGGTTATGATTTCAAAGTGAAATGATAACCTTTATTTTTGAAAGATGGAACCGGAATCTGAGTCTTTTGGTTAAGCGTGTTAACCGCAAGACGGAAATTCCTCCAGGGTACAATGGTTGCTTCTCCAAGGAAAGTGATGGTATAGGTTTGCAACCATGACTCTAGACAAAACGAAAGGTTTATAATAACCCCTAGTTTTGGGTGAAAATGAGCTGCGACCGGTGCACATCGGGCTAGGGTAATGAAATTCCTAGCAAGAATTGAGGCAACCCGGGGACACCTTTCTAGACTCACTCGACATGCCCTAACTGGGCCAGAGGTTTAGTGCATTCATATTTCATGAATATGCTCACATATCTCGAGAGTAACTGGTTTTGGCTTTGCCTATATCTAAGCTCAGCATGCCCTATGTGGGCATGGTATACATCTATGTGCATATGCTGGGCTTATGCATTGTGTTGAAGGCTTGAAGGTCTCTCTCGCCGAAGTGTACCGAACAACTCATACCACGAGCCCTGGCGCAGGGAGAAGTTCAATACATCATCATTTTAACGCACCACAAGGGCGACGTGCAAAGAGGTGGTGCTTTCACCTCAAATGGAGCCGTGACAAACAGCAATCCAGGTGATGAAATCCCAAACGCCACCCATCCGTCCCAAGCACTAGTCACTCCTGAGGGGTAATAGGTATGCAAAACATGGTGTGTGCAGTGTTTGACATAAAAATAAATGGGTAAGCCTAGGTGCCTCTTGGGGCATTTTCACGCAATTTGACGGCAATTTAGAGCATTGGCTCTAGCAATCCCTGCAGAACAAGCGTATGGTACTTAAAGTAAATCTAACACTTGTTTTATTTTCACTCGTGAGGAGCATCCGCAACTTGCGAAGTGTTCGTAACTTGCTGGTGCCCATAAAAGCTACATCACGTTAAGGATAACCCTAATAAAGGCGGAAATAATCAAGTTATTTGATTAGATTTTTCAAAAATGCCAAGCCAAGTCCATACAGAGCTATAACCTATTGATTCAATAGTTCATATCCCCAGCAAAGTCGCCAGTCTGTGAGAGACGGTTTTTTCCGCACGCGTCGGGGCGGCGGGGGATCACCACATCAGGCTTTCTGGGATGTTAGTTGATCTACGTTTCTTGCGAACTCGGGACCCGTGCCTATTCTCCAGATGAAAAGGGGATAAGTACCCGAGTTTCATTAGAGGGACAGCAACCAAAGGGGTTCTTTTGCTTTGGGCCTGGAACCTTTAATTTTGATCTGTTTATTAAGGCACGATCCTTACAGATATCTGGGTAAGGGTTATGATTACAATCAGAGAAGGTGTTAGGCACCCCTCTTGCCCGGATGAATTCGGTCTCTTGACTTGATTTGGCATTTTGAAGAATTTAAATAGGATAACTTATCATTTTATCCTTTATTTGAATTATGCTTAATTCCATAATGTAAATAAAATAAATTTACAAAAAAAAAGAAAGAAAATAAGCGGTAGTTATCCCGATTAAGATCGTATGCTGTGGTATGAGTCTCGAAAATCTCGCAGCTGACCACAATCAGGTTAATTTAAATCAAACGGAAAAGATAGTACAGAAGGGAAAAGAAACTCTGGGTTTATGATTCCCTCCGTTTATCCAACACCGCAGAGCGCCAGGGCTCTCATCTTTGTCTCGTTTGTCTATGGTAGGATCAGAGACAGAGTGGTGGGATAAGGAGAGGGAACATAGCCCTATTTACAGAGAGGAGAGGGGTTTACGTTACAGGATTTAGGGCAAAAGGAGTCCTAAACCCCATAACTACCCGCACCGAGTTTTGGAATATAAGTGCAGAAAGCCGAGAAATAAATGTAAATTTACAGGAGGAGCGAGAGAACTTGTTGAGAAATTGGCGGCGTAACGGCGCTGATCCGACGAGAGGACTTCGGTTTTTGCCGAGATTTTGGCAGAACAATAACGCTTGGATGTGGGAGCTTCGGGGTTTGCCAAGATTTTGGCAGAACAACGACGCTATTTAGATAATAAGGCCTTGCATTCTACGAAATTCAGCAGAGTAACGACGCTGTATGGACAAAGGGACTTCAGGTTTACTGAGATTTTGGTAGAACAACGGCGCTATTTTGATAATAGGGCCTCGCGTTCTTCGAAATTCAACAGAGTAACGGCATTGTATGGACGAAGGGACTTCGGGTTTGCTGAGATTTCGGCAGAACAACGACGCTATTATCAAAAAATAGCTCGTAGTTCTGCGAAACTCGACAAAACAACGACGCTATTTGAAGGATGTCGCTCCGAGTCTTCGGAAATTCAGCAGAATACCGATGCCCAGTGTGAGCTACCTAAGAATTTCTCTACTTTCTCTCTTCTAAAGCAAAGAAACTAGGGTTTTTGAACTGAAAAACCAAAAAGGGGGAAAACCAGAGGTTCTAAAACTAAACCAGAGAGAAGTTAAAAGTTTAAAATCTGATTTTTACTCTTACGTCCCCTATTTATAGGGGCTCGGGTCCCAAATTAGCAGAGTGCGAAATTTTCGCACTCTGCGAAATTGGGAGTTATCCCAATTCGCAGGTTGCGAATTGGGACCTGACTCTGACATGTCAGTGTCAGGTCAGCAAGATTTTGAAAATGTGATTTTTCGTCTTTTTGGCTTCGAAAAATGTGATTTTTTATCTTTTTGACGGGTTTTCGGGAAGTTTCGGCGGACCGTAACTCCTCCGTTTTGACTCCGAATCGCACGTAGTCAGATCCGTTGGATTCCTCATTTCGAGGAGATTCTAATGAATCTAATATCGGTGGCTTTCAGAACATGAAGTGTTTTTGGTTAAAAATAAATATTTTTTACTCAAAGTTAAGTTCTCGGTTGAAAGGCCGTGTGAAAACTGACTTTCTGGCCATGCCGTGAAAGGCGGGATACCATGTAAAGACGGACTTTTGCTTCACCTCTGGGGTAAAGTTCATTTTTGAAAAATTATCCTAGTTTCATAGCCTAGAGAGAGATTGAGAGAAAGACTACAGGTGCTCTGGGACTCGTCATGAGACTCTTCCTCTCGACAACGAATCATTAGTTCCACCTTGACAAAATGGGGTATCTACAACTGCCCATTGAACATCTCATTCACGAGCCCCTCAACCTCGTGAATCAAGAGAAATGCAATGATTTCTCCAATGGGAATCGAAAACTTATTCATGCAACCTTGACCATAGGCTTTGGCCATAGACCGTTCTTGCCTTGAATAAGCGGATTCATTTAATCCGTCTTGTCCAACACAACATCCGATTTAATTTGGCCTCCGAGCATCACAATGTGTATATCCTTTAGGCATCAACACCCTTTGCTTGGTTAAGTTAAACCCACCGCCTCAGAAACTCATACAAAACTACAATGACTTCTGATTTGGCATATGACCACTACAATTTCATACACTTTCCTTATCCAATTAGGAATCTGACGGTTACTCTAGCCAAATAAATAGGACTGAATTCTACTTTGGCATATGACTGTCCCATTCTCTAACCTAGCCAACAGTCAGATGGCTATGGAAGGCCATGAGGTTCAATCCTTTTGATTGATTCTCCATTTATCAACTTAATATTATTAAGAGGGATTTACATGTGGGAGTATCAAATTATACTGACCATGTTTTTAAACTAACCATCCCATGGAAAAATAAAAACATACACAGGCAATCATACATAAGCAACGATGCCATTAACCATCCATCACATGGAAAAATGTAAACACACCATCAAGAAAGGCATCCATCACATGGAAATGAAAAACACAGCATGGAAACATACACATCCATGAATCCAATATGGTATCTTGGATTATAGGGATTCTCCCACTGACCTTATTTTAATAAGAGAATCCCTACAACGCCATATTACCAAATTAAAGGTGAACTACGGGCAACTAAGAATGCGGATTTTCCAAAGGATTATATCTCTGATCTTACCTCATCAAATGAGGTTAAGAAGGTCTATAATATCAGTGTGCATGTCCGTACTCGGTTGGATCAAATTTCACCACCATCTGCCAGACAATCTGGAACATCGCCATGCCACGGTTCCCATGATCCATCTGTCGATCTCCAAGAGAGCGATCTCATCCTCAAAAAAAGTCTTGGGCCAGCAAAAAATAAACTAACCTAGTGTCCTACACTAAGATTATGTAATCCATACATAAGGAATAATCTCCATAGGAAATCAGTCATTCGCACAACTGCCTAGAGGGAGTACATCAATGAAATAAACCTGAATGAATTACATTGCGGACTTTAAAATATACAAACCAACAATAATAAATATCTGAAAAATAGCATTAGAACCATCCATCATAAATAATTGGTGCATCCCATGCATGAATTGAGGTCTAGAATCCTTTTTCCCCGATATTCACCAATAGCGATCAATTCGCACAAAATTCAATCTAGTTAATTATAAACCAACATTCCAAGTTACTGATTTTCATGAAAAACTTAATAAAAACACATTTTAACATGTTTCAAATTAGTACCGAAGATTTCATGCGAAAATAAAATCGTTTGGTTGCAAAAAAACTCAAAATTGTCCTGTACCGGGGACTAACCTGGATAGCATGATCATCCGAATAACCTAAGTGGGAATTAATTATTTGGACAACCAACCAAGGTTCTGATCATGTTACAAATATCTCAAATCAGTGTTTGGAAGGTTTATAGCTAGGTTATAAACCTTCCAAACTATTTTGGGATCGAACGGAAAATATATGTTTATTCTCACAGCGAAAAACTGCTTTTCTGGCACAACAAGAAAAATTCATATCTCACAACCCGCTTGTCAAATTTCGATGTTTCTTGATGCATTGGAATTTTATTCGAGTCTACTTTCCAACCATGTAAAGAAATCAACACGAAAATTCCAACAAGTAGATCATTTCCGTTGATCTTTGCACAACAGTCCATATATCTATTAAATCAAATAAAACCTAGGAACCTCGGATAGCCAGGATAAACGTCCGGATTCATAGCGGGTAACCACATGATCTATCTTTGGTTGGTTAGCCTCCTAATTTATTCCCTAGTTAGCTCAGATACCACTTGTTGGAAGGGTTGTAACCCCCGGGCGAAATCGCTACGCACAGCGGAACTACAAATCATATAGAACAAAAAATTCTCATCGATTTTGCCCTTAAACCCAGGATCCTAAGGTCTAGATGATCTGATGGTGATTCAAATAAAAATATAAGATATAAAAATACCTTCGTGGCTGACCGTAATATCAGCCTCTGCTTAATCTACTCCTCGAATGTCCACGAACGATCCGATCGTCGTGGACCCGCAAGTTGAACCGATGGATTCCCTCAATTTGCACGAAGGAAAATTGAATAACTCTTATTCAATCGTATGTACTAATCACATCAATACCATGGATAAGAAGAAGAAAATTAATTGATGGAGCTTCTTGTATTTTGTTCTTGAAAAAAAGAACTAGAAGGAGAAAACAAAAGGAGACAGAGAAAAAGAATATGGACGTTTTTTCTATGGAGAAAGAACACTGATATCCAGCATGAATGAATAATTGAAAACGTCCCCTTTCATATATATTGTGTTGAAAAGAAAGCTTTAAAGTTTCCATTAATTTCTCCACAAAACTAGTTCAAATAGAAAACTTGTTTTTACACTTATGAATATAATAGAAACAAACCAATAATAAACATTCATAAAACATGGTTGCGTGTTTTATTCTTCTCAAGTTGGGCGTGTTGCTTTGTTTGAAAAGTTAGGTTGCTAATTTTTCTCCAAAAAATCTCTTCTAAAATCTCCTCCATATTCTCTCTCTTTAAATATTTTCTTTTCCAACTTTCTATCCAAATAAATAGGAAAATAAGACTTGAAATAATAATTAAATATGTAAATACAAGTGGAATACGTGATCCCCTAAAGAGATTCACGTTTTTGCATGTGGGGCCCACCCTGATAAGGTGCATTCCCGCTACAAAGTTGCTGGACAAATTTCGAGTTCATTTTTGGACTATTAGATCAACGAATTTGCAAAAGTCATAAACTACAAAGTTGTATCCCTTTAAAAGTTTTTCGAAATGACTACTTACACACTCAATTTGGCCCAAAGTTCAGAGAGTTATGACTGTTTTAGCAAAACGAGTCTATAAGCTAATAACACACTTGTTATTTAATTTTTCAAATTAAAAAAACTTATTTCCTCCCATCCAATGGGATAAAAGCTCCATCTATAATATTCTATAATTTCCAAAATACCCCTAAAATTAATTATTAACTCTTTGGGTATTCTAAATGCGTCCTATAGTGTGTATACACCAATGGAACTACGTACATCTTTTCCCTCGCATCAAATACGACGAATCTAGTCCGTCTGTGCAATCAAGTAAATGCGGGACCCTTATCCAAAAGATATAAATGGGTCATTCGAGTTATTAGTGGGATCGTTGCCGGGATCCGACGGTCGATCTTGCAGAACCCAATAATGGCCCCCGTCGCGATCTTGCTCCGTAGTTAACAACTACAATCGCATTGGATCAGTGACCTCCATCGAGACATAACCCTGAAGATGACCGTCAAATCATCATACCCCTAATCACATCCAATATGTGCAAGTCCTTTCTCTATTGCTCATCTACTAAGTTGGGTCTTACGGGGGGGTGTACAACTACTACCCCCTGGACCCACTCATGGTATACCTTCCAGTCAAGCAGTTAGGACCCGCAAATGCATTTCTAAAATCATTTCAAAAACATGTTTTAAAAAAACATTTGATAAACCACTTATCAAATCCACTTGGCCAAGCTATTTTATAGGCCTACTGCTCTGACCGAAACTGTAGATGATATCCCCTTTAAAAAGGGCGGAGAATTCAACGTCGGGTATCCCTCTTAGCCTCATGGGTTTGTCCAAGACTCCAGTACTACCCTCTGATGACCCATAGAAGGACCATGATTAGATAGACCAAGAATTTAGGCTGGGCCCACAGACCAATATAACATCTCAGGTCAAAGGACATGTAAAGGGTCTTGTCTAGTAGAATAGCCTTACAAACTCATGTCCACAGGCTATTCTATTGTGATCATGTTCAGTGCGCGATCCTATCGTCGCACCCACTCTTCTTGCATAGGGTCCACTACCCAAGTGATTGAGATAAATCACTCCACGACACGTGCATGTAGGCAAGACTAGTGATGGCTGTGTACAGGAGGAGATGTCCAATCTCGACCCCAACAAGGAACCTTTAAGGTCTGCAAAGAACTGGAATACCATATCTCCCTGCTCACTAGGATCTGTGAATCCTTGAGCATGGTATTCCTATTTTGCTACCTAAGGACGAATATGTGATGAATAACAAGCACATCACACATATTCAATCATATATTACCCATTATATTACATGAAATTAAACCTTTATTAATATTAATGTGACATGATATATGAAATGTGATGGCCTTTAGGGCACTAACTCTAACATAAAATACCCACAGCTCTTTTACATAAAGGAAAGGCTTGCTGCAGCAAAAGTCATAATCAGATATGGGTCTAGCACCTAAACCGTGCACCAATCAAACACTCGTACATCAATTTGAATTTACCATGGTTTCAAATTTCTACCAAAACCGACAGGGAATGACCGAATGTTTTTTCTTCTTCTTTTCTCCGATTTTAGGGTGTTTGCTGTTATTTTTTCCATTTTCTTCTCTTGCCCAATTTTACTTATTTTTTGTCTACTTCTTATTGCCCGTTTTACTCTTTTTTTTCGAGTTTTTTTTCCTCTTCTTCATCTTCATGCCCTGTCTTCGTGCCTGAATTCTAGGGTTCTTTTATGTTTGTCTTATTCTTCTTCCCTGAAAAACAAAACCCATAAATTCAGAAGAGGAAAAGAAGAATAAGAAAGGGTACTTTAGCCTTTTTACCTTCAAAACTTGGTGAGTTGCCAGTTTCTTTAAATTTATAGCTTGGGAGTTTTGCAATATTACAATTCCATATGAACCAAGAGCTTGAGAAATGAATTAAAAACACGCCAACAGCCATATTCATATGTTTACAAAGGCCCAAAAACATGTTAGCACATTCAGAGATTGGATTGATTTCTGTCGTGATCTGCAGCCTCGAAATGAGACTAGACAGATGGAACAGTGGTAGTAATGCAATGTATAATTCTTTCCTCCATTCATGTCTGAGACATGACTTCTGATCTCTGATCACCATCTGTTGTTGCCTGAACTTGGGCGGCATACTGCAAGTTCCAAAGAACGTCTTCTATGGATGGACGAGTTGATGATTCAGAAGAAATACATCTGTTTGTAATGGAGATTACAACAGATAGGGATTCTTGTGCAGAAGTTGTGAGTACAAATGGGTCGACTATGCGCTCTCGTCCGTCATGGCTGCCAAATGATGAAGCCTGTAATAAGAAAGAAACCCAATCGGAATTGAAGGAACTCAAGTCAGATAAATGAAAAGGAAAAGACCTTGTGAAGTATTTTCTACGCAAACGCGTCTACCATTTACAAGATAAAATACAGTTTAATTTTGAAATCTGTCTTCTACCAACTACCCAGTTCTTCTTTTTTTTTCCTGAAAATGACAACCAACTACCAAGTTATGAATGAAACCATGAAAAACAAGGCCCTCTTTGGATACCCTTTGCATAAAATTTTAAGGAATTATATAGTTAAGGGCTTCCAAAGAGGTTTTAATGTCCCAATCGCAAATACGACTACCTTAAAATAATCATAATAAGGAGTGATTTTTTGTGGCACCAAAGAGTCCCTAAATCACCCACTGCTCCTTTTTTCTTTATTGAATGATATGACAACACAGTTCATTGACAACACTAAAATAATTTGTTGACTTTAAAAGACGTGCAAGATAGATAAAAGGCAACTCGTTCTTTGTGAAATTAAGAAGAAAAAGAAATTGCAGATTTATCATTGTTCCTTTCCATATATGTCATCAAAGATTCAAGCCGAAACAACTATCTAGCATACGTAGTGATTACAAGGACACTTGAAGTTCTTTATGAGATAGAGCGCGCGCCACCGGCTACTAGTGATTTGACTTATGATCAGTGGCGTGAAGACGATGCTGTGATCCGTTCTTTTCTATGGGGTTGTATGGAACCCAATATTGCTACTTCTCTGATGTATCTTCAGTCGTCGAAAGAAATTTGGGAGCAGACGGCCGCGATGTATTCTGGGGTGGATAATCTTACGCTTATATGTGATCGTTTTTCTGAGTGGTTTAGCCTTCAGAGAGGAGACAAGCTGGTGGATAGCCACTAGTCATCTAGCACTTTGTTAGGAGCTTGATCTATTGATGCCGTTTACTACAGATCTTGTCGTACTTAAAAAACGTAAGGAGGAGTTACGCATGGTTAGATTTCTTGACTGGTTGGGGCCTGACTATCTCCAACTCCAACAGCAGATTGTCAGTTCTGGTTCGATTCCCACCCTTGCAGATGTATTTTTTAGGGTTCAATGTATGAGAGTAGTTCAGCATAGTGACCCTATGGTGGACGGGTATGCTCATGTGACGTATGCTGGGACTGATCGTGGCCGTGGTGGTGGCCGATTTGGGTGTGGTCGTGGTCGTGGCCGTGGCCGTGGCAGTAGCCGTGACTCAGGCGGAGGCCGCGATGGAGGAGGCCGTGGTTGTGGGTCCCGTTATTGTACTCACTGTCGTATGGAGGGACATACTGTAGATTATTGCTATGATCTACATCCTAAGCTTTGTCCTTACAGACTTGCGAGTGCTTCTGTTGCAGCTTCTGATAGTCCTTCCTCCTCTGCTGCTCCATCTATGACTCCTGACACCATGGTGATCCCCGTGCAGAATATGATGATCTGTTATGTCTCCGCGAAAAAGGGAAGAAACTAGCTGCCACGTTTGCACATAAAGGTAGCCTCTCATGTTTTCTTTCTGGTACTTCTAGATCATGGCTCATTGATTCAAGAGCATCACACCATATGACTGGTAATCCTACAATTCTCTCTTCCTTCTAGTCATTTCCTTCTATGGGTCCTTGTACTGTTACTTTAGCAGATGGAATTACATCTCCTGTATCCGGGATGGGTGTAGTTTCCACCTCAACAGGTCTTCAATTATCTTATGTTCTTTATGTCCTTTCTTTTCCTCTTAACTTGTTATATGTTAGCCAATTAACAAAGTCACTAAATTGTTTTGTTTCCTTTTTCTTGACATAAAGACTGGGACGAGGTTTGGCTTGGGAAGTGAGATTGATGGCCTTTATTACCTTGACCAAGCCGGAGCTAGTGTCTCACTTCGTACTTCAATTGATGCTTATCAGTGGCATTGTCGTTTGGGACACCCACCTGCTGACGCTTAGGAAAACTTCTTTTGTTTCAGATTCTGTTCCGTCTTTTCATTGTGAGTCGTGTGAGTTGGAAAAACACCATCATGTGTCTTTCCCTACTCGATTTAGTAGTCGAGTGTCTCGTCCATTTCAACTTATACATTCTGATGTTTGGGGTCCTTCTAGAACTACTTCAATAAATGGATTTAAATATTTTATCATATTTGTTGATGATTTTTCTCATGCCACTTTGTTGTTTTTACTTAAAGATCGATCTCAAGTCTTTAACGCCTTTTGTAATTTTTATTTTGAAGTGGCTAACCAATTTAACTGTTCCATTAAGTGTTTATGTACTGATAATGCTAAAGAATATTTCTCTGTGGATAATGGATTTCATGATTTTCTTGCGTCTCGTGGTATCAGAGCCAAAGGTCTCGAGTTCAAAACTCTCCAATGCTAAAAAAAATCCACATGCAATGTTCGACCCAAGGTGGGACCACATGTGCCACATGTTTGCCAAGTGGGTCACACGTGAGGGTGAGTGTTAAAGTATAAAAGATTAAATACTGCCCTTCTCCAATAGCTTAAGCTTTTGGAGAAGTCGGTAAGTTTCTAACAGTTTACATGGATCATTTTCTTCCATTCTCTCCTATCCAAGGTCATGTTCTTTGTTATGTTCCTATCCATCAAGTCTTTCCTCACTGTTTCTACCCAAGTTGTTTTCAGTCTTCCCCTGCCTCTTTTTACTCCATCAACTTGGCACAAGTCACTTCTTCTCATTGGAGCATCCAAAGGCCTACCTTGGATATAATCAAACCATCAAGCGGTGCTCTCTCATCTTCTCTTCAATTGGTGCCACCCCCACCTTTTTACGAATGTCTTCATTTTTAATTCTATCTAACCTTGTGTAGCCGCACATACATCTAAGCATTCGCATCTCCGCTACACTCATCTTATGCACATGTTGCTTCTTGGTGGCCCAACAATCTGAGCCGTACAACATGGCTGGCCTCACAGCTATCTTATAAAACTTTCCCTTCAACTTGGTAGGGATTTTACGGTCACGTGGAACTCCTGAAGCATGCTCCCACTTCAACCAATGTGCTCTTATTTTGTGGTTAACATCCTCTTCAATCTCTCCTTCCTTATGTAGGATTGAACAAAGATAGCGAAAGATATCCATCTTACGTATCTCATGTCCAGTCATATTTACTACATCCTCACCCGCCTCCTTACATTACTAAAGTTGCACTCCATATACTCTGTCTTAGTCCTACTCAGTTTGAAACCTTTGGATTCCAAAGTAGTTCTCCATAAACTCTAAGTGAGCATTAACTCCTGCTTTCGTTTCGTCAATTAATAATATGTCATCTGCAAATAACATACGCCACGACACCTCATCCAGGATACCCTTCGTAAGTCCATCCATAACTAGCGTAAAAAGATAAGGGCTTAGAGCTGATCCTTGGTGCAGTCCTGCTATAATTGGAAACTCACTAGACGTGCCATCCATAGTTTTGACATTAGTTACTGCTCCATCATACATATCCTTAATCACATCAACATATTTAGCAGGCACTTTTTTCCATTCAAGGACTCACCACATAACACTCATGAGAACCCTATCATACGCTTTCCCCAAATCAATGAAAACCATATGAAGGTCCTTTTTATTTTCTCTAAATCTCTCCATTAACAGCCTAATCAAGAAGATAGCTTCCATCGTCGATTGTCCAAGCATGAAGCCAAACTGATTCTCTGACACCTTAGTTTCTTTTCTTAGTCTATGCTCAATTACCCTGTCCCAAAGTTTCACGGTGTGACTCATTAGCTTAATTCCACAGTAACTGGTGCAACTCTGAATATCCCCTTTATTCTACTAATGTAATCTTCCTCCACTCATCAGGCATCTTCTTAGTCTTCAAAATATTGTTAAATAATCTAGTTAAAAAGACCAAACCCACATCACCCCAAGCATCTCCAACTCTCAATAGGAATACTGTCAGGCCCCATAGCCTTACCTAATTTCATATTTTTCATAGCTACTCTTACCTCTGATGTTCAGGTCTAAAAAGTAACCCCGAGATTCAACTAAAAGGTAAGAAAATCCATGGGTAGAGCTTCGGGTCTCTCTCTCTCTCTCTCTCTCTCTCTCTCTCTCTCTCTCTCTCTCTCTCTCTCTCTCTTTGTGGCATAGTGTGGATCCTGGGCTCCGGGCGGGACCGTGCACGCCGCGCAGCCCCTCCGTGCCTACAGCACGATCGTGTCCCGGTTTCGGGCGGCCTGTGTTCTCTCGTTCACTATGGTGGGCCCTATTTGTTTCTTCTCGTATGAGATGTAAATGGAAATGTCTGTGTTTCCTGTGAACTAGGGATAAAGATCCAAATTTCTAAAAAAAAAGAGTCTCAGAGTCGTCATCTAAGTTAGGGCCTTAAATCCGGGGTATGCATTTATGATGAACTAGGGATAAAGATCTGAATTTCATAGAAAGGAATTGACCAAAGTGATCATCTACTTTAGGGTCTAGAACCCGTTAATTAACTATGTTTTTAGCCATGGTCTAGACAGAAATCTGGGTAAGGGATATGGTTACATTCGGGGAAGGTATTAGGCACCCCTCATACCTGGGTAAACCCGGTCTCTTGACATGACTTGGTGGTTTAGGAAAACTTAGCAAAATTTGGTTTTAAATCCTTATTACAGTTAAGCTTATTGGGAGTTGGGTTTCAAACAGAAAGAAGAAACGAAATTGTAAGGAAAATGGGTATTTTGCTTATTGTTGAATATAAATGTGTAAAAGAATGCAAGTAAAATGAAGGGAGTAAAGAATTTTCCCCAATTCAATCTTTGGCGGGCGGTAATGCTCGGAAGATTGAGATCACCCCTAAATCTACTTCTTAGGCTTAAGCCCTTTTGAACAAGTCAAATGAGCACCTAGAAGCGGAGGCAATCTCAAGCTAGTCGACTACCAAAGACAAATCGCGAGAATTGAAGGGAAGTCTTTATGAGTGAAGGAAAGGGATTTTTATTAAATTATTAAGGGAATTTATTTAATCTAGTGTGTTTATAAACAACAATACTAAAATGATTGAGATAGACGTTGTGTAAGATTCCGGACATCAGGGCGATCGAAGCCCATTCTTCCTCGTATCACTAAAGAATACCGAGAAAAACGGTCTATGGTTAAACAGATTGTCTAATGCATATAAATAACCAAAATTAATGAAACAACCACCGTTTAGAAATGACAAGGAGGGGATTTATGCTAAGGGTTTGGGGTCAGAGGATCCCCAAACCCTATAGCAACCCACTTCCGAGTTTTGTAAATGAAATAAAGAAAGACGGTAAATATATCTAGTAAGAAAATGGTATTACTCTGGGACTTTCGGCGGAGTGCCGGCGTCCTGGAGCTAGATATAGAGTGGTGTCGCTCTGAGTCCTCAGAATTTCAGTAGATTGCCGACGCCCAGGGTTTGTAAGGAATTTCAGGAGAAACTGGGTAGTCAAGTATGACTTTATACCAGCTTCTAAAGAAATTGCAACAGCTCCTCTAGTATTTGTCTCTCTTCTTTCTCTTTCTTAAAGAAAATAAAAGAAAAGTGAAAAGAAACTAATTTCTGAGAAAATAAAAGCTTGGAAACTAAAATCTAAGTAAAAAACTGTTTTTATACTATTTTGATATGAATCTAATCCGGTTTTAAACTTTCAACTGACCCATATTTACAACCAAATTTCCCCGAAATCACAATTTGTGATTTCCAAATCGCATTGTGATTTGCCTCTGACAGCAATGTCAGGTTGGCAAGGAAATCGCAAGTTGCGAGCAATTTGCGATTTTGAAATCACAACTTATGATTATAAATCACAAGAGAGATGTCAGTCTGATAGTAATGTCGGTGTGCGATTTCCAAAATCATATTACAATTTTTGGAAATCGTATTGCGATTTAGAAATCGCAGGGTTCTTGTTCGGAGTTCAAAAGGTTGGTTTTTTGTGACTTTTCGAATTCCATAATCGATTCTCGGCTCCCGAGAGTGATTCCTAGTTCCCAAGAAGTGGGTTTTTTGTTCCCAAAGTTAGTTTTTGGTTCAATGCCATGTGAAAACGGGCTTTTCGGTTGTACTGTAAGAGATAGGTGCCGTGTAAAAACAGGCTTTTGTCCTAACTTGGAGACAAATTCGTTTTGAAAGAAATCTTTTCATTCTGAAAACCAGAGAGAGATTGAGAGAAAGACCAGAGAAGCTTCGGGACTCATCATAGCACTCGTCCTTGCGACAACCCATCATTAGCATGGTCTTGACAAAATGGGGTGTCTATAGATGCCCCACTTTTGGCCGAGGGTTGCTGACACGCGAATGCCAAAGCTAGAAGAGACAACAACATTTTTTCACTGATGGCTAGTGATTAGGGTTGCAAGCCTTCATCGGATCCTTAGGCGCATGGCCTTTACCGAGAAGTCTTGTTGTTAGGTCCTTGAGTGGAAACCTCTCGCTTACGGTTTTAAGTTTGAAAATATACGACTATTAAGCGAGCCTTATTTGGATGTGACATTAACAGTCGAGAGGGACCAATGGGGGGCTACGCTATCGCCTGAAGTCAATCTCTAGGTCATGGTAATGCTGCTTGTGTGAGCCCTTGATCCACAAGTTCATTGTTTGGGAGGGAAAATTGGGGGGAGGGTTTGCCAGAAGACCGGTGACGTGCGATGACAAGAAACCTATAAGGTTTGGGGATGTCTTTTTGGCATCCAGTCCAGGTGCCTTAAGGGTTCGCCAAAAGGAGCTCCGTCTTAAGACGGGCCCCAAGGTTTGGGGATGTCTTTCTCACATCCAGTGCTAGTGTCTTGAGGGTTGGCGAAAAGACCGGTACGGTGAGATGACGAGCAACCTATAAGGTTTGGGGATGTCTTTCTGACATCCAGTGCAGGTGCCGTAAGGGTTGGCCAAAAGGCGGGCTCCGTGTTAGAATAGGCCCCAAGGTTTGGAGATGTCTTTCTGACATCTAGTGCTGGTGTCTTAAGGGTTGGCCAAAAGACTGGTGTTGTGCGATGACGAGCAACCTACAAGGTTTGCATTTGAGGGAAGGATCCATGAAGACGGGATTCGGCCCGGAATTTAAGAGGAAGGAATCCGTTCGTTGAGATCCGATCGGGGATTAAGCTTGAGAGGGAGAGGGTCCATTCGTTGGGATCCGATCCAGATTTTTGAAGTGGAGGGGATCCATTCGTTGGGACCTGATCCAAATTTTTGAATTTGAAGGGATACGTTCGTTGGGATCCGATCCAAAAGCTGATGGAGGGGATCTGTTCGTTGGGATCCGATCCAGAATTTGGGAGGAAGGGATCTGATTCGGGATTAAGCTTGGATGGATGGGATCCGTTCGTTGGGATCCGATCTAGATTTTTGAATTAGAAGGGATATGTTAGGGATCCAATCCAGAAGCTGATGGAGGGGATCCGTTCATTGGGATCCGATCTAGGATTAAGCTTGAATGGGAGGGGATCCGTTCATTGGGATACGATCTAGATTTTGAAGTGGAGGGGATCCGTTCGTTGGGATCCAATCCAGAAGCTTGAATGGAGGGGATCTGTTCGTTGGGATCCGATCCAGAAGCTGATGGGATCCGTTCAATGGGATCCGATTCAGAATTTGAGAGGAAGGGATCCGTTCGTTGGGATCCGATCCAGAATTTTGATGGAGGGAAAGACCTGTCCGGGTCTGATCCCGAGTTTGAATGACTGAGAGATTGATCTGAATGATCACTTGGAGGTTAGTCTGAACGACCGATGCTTTTGAAAAATTCAACTTTGATCGGTATTTGATCGAGATTGATGTGTTTGGCTTGATGTTGCTTGACTAGATTCGACCGATTTGGAGAAACGGTCGATTTGAAAGCTGAGAATAAAGCATCTTGCGAACACTAGAATGAATCCGCTGAGGGCAAAAGTGTTCTTAGTGAAATGCCTGTGTGTTGGCAAGAACAGAGATTAGGAGTTTTACAGGTTGACTGGGGAGATTCCTGGGAATAATTGGTCCTGAATTAGGTGATTTGACTAGGATCGAGGAGTCCTGTTGAGGAGTCCCGGAAAGAACTGGGATCGATTGGTGTTGTTTTGACAAGATTCAAATCCCGAAAGAGGAGGAAATGGGATGGAATGAATGAAAAAGTGATAGAATATCGGGAAAATGAGATAAATCAATGAAAATCGCACCGGTTGGGATTTTGGAAATCGCAACCGACCTCTTTTTTGCCAATAAATAGGCGTGATGACTCATTTTCACTTCATTTTCTAACTCTCGACTTCCCTTCTCTCTGAGTCTTCTAGCTTCCTCTGAGTTTTCTAATCTCCTTTAGATTTTCTAGCGAGATGGGTGGACGTCACTCTAGGGGAGGAAGGAGGTGGTGCTGGATAACACGCGCCCCAACGATGAGGAGCAGGGTGTTGCTACGTGGTACCATGGCACTCTTCTACACCGCACATGGTACCATCTATCGGGATGGTTTCGCCGAGAGGAGGTGAGTTATTGAATTTAATTTAAAATTAATTAAATTAATTTTTTTTTGAGGGAGCCTTCCCTAACGGAAAAACCTGTTTGGGGGCGATTTTGACACCCGTTATTTTTGTTTTTTTATAGACAACGATGTTTGTGATTGCGGCATTCACCTAAAATCATAAAGATCGCCCTTGATGAAGGGATCGTGGTAGTTTGAACTTTATAGGAGATGGTCTATCTGCAGATTTACGAACCATCCTCTAAAGTTCAAATAAAGTCAAGTGCTTCTCCATGATTGTCCAATGTATGATTTCATTTTCTTTTTGTGGCATTCACAGGCCTTGCCCGAGATGACCACACGGGGCTCCTTGCGAGGAGTCCGGAGATTCTGGGATTCTCTCCCCCCACAGACTCATGACTATGTCATGGCCACGAGTCTTGATCAGCATGTCTTATTAGATCCTCGGGTATCTGAGAAGGATCTAGTATTGGCCATTTGGCCTTGGCAGATAGGTGGTGGGATAACACCCACACTTTCTACTTTCCGATAGGAGAGGTGGGTATGACCACCCCACTCGCCTTCTCTGCACTTTCTAGGCTTCCGATGGGGGGACAGCACGTCGCACTGAGACCCGTTACAGAGGCCGAGCTTCGAGAGGTGTTGGACATACCGCGACGCACAGTGGTGGACTACGCCATCGGAGATTCGATCAGATTGAGTTGGTTCGAGAGATGGCCCGCGAGACAGGCGTCATCAGATGCTAATTATTATTGCCGCCCGGATATCAGTTTTGTAATGTTCCTTCTGCGCAAGGTTTTAAATTTCGGTTTCGGTACCGGTTTCGAGCCCTCAAAAAACCGAAATTCAGAAATTTCGGTCGAAATCACTTACTAGACCCGAAAAATAGTATTAATTTTCACCCGAAATTTCGGTAATTTCGGTCAAAATTTCTTACTCGAATTTAAAAGGTTTGAATAAAACATTGAATTAAATAAATTAGTTTTAATGCCAAATTTCCGAAATTTAGGGCGAAATTTCGTGAATATCGGTCTGAAATTTGGGTAAAATATTAAATTAATAAAAAAAAATAGTTTTTTAACTTCAATTTTGGTAAAAACAGAATTTCGACCAAAATTCCGAAATTTCGGACCGAAATAAACTACCGTTTCGGAAAACCCCAATTTCGGTGTCGGTCTCCACCGAAATCCGGATTTCGGTCGAAATTTAAAACCATGCTTCTGGGGCATATGATGCTCTCATCGAACGGCAACTCGATCCATCGGGACTTCTTCAGCATTGTTCGCGAGGTGGAGACCGTTCGCGAGGTGGAGACCGTGGGGAGATATGATTGGCGTGGGGCCGAATATGCCTACCTCATTAGAGAGATGGACCGATTGTCCAGCGACGACTCGAAGTCGATATGCGGGCTCTGGTTGTTTTGGGCGGTTCGTTATCTTCCTTTCTTTTATTTCTGTTTATTTTCTTTCATTTTAGTTATTATATGATTTGTATGCCTCAATTCTCATTATTTTGCTTTGATTTCATGCACTCTTGGGCATTCGAGACGTTCCGACTGTGAGCCCCACCCCTTCAGGACCATGAGTCAGTTTTTTGGTCGGGTCACGCCCGATGGGGCATGAGCAACACAGGGACGCATTGTAAAGACCACTCTTTCGATCTCCCTTATTGATCTTTATAAAAATCAAAATTTTGGCTTATAGAGTTTAAATTAATGGTCAAGATCATCAATCCACCTTGGATCAATATCGGATCTTGAAATTGGACCTTTATTTCCCCTTAATTATCTTAGATCGGATGATCTATGGATAAAGGGTCCTTATTTAAAGTAATTAAAACTTTAAAATGATAAATAACTTTCATTGAAAATCAATTTTCACGAAAACTAATAAAGTTTGGGGAAAATATATGGAATAGTGGAATTTGGGAGTAACCCACGTTTTCCCATGAAGGGGAAAATGTGCGCACGTTTCTCCAAGTTGGGTGGGTCCACCTACATAACTTGAATGTTTAAAAGATCTCCCAAAAATCTTAATGAATATGTGAAGAACATATTAAAGGGGTAATGCATACATAAAAAGAATGAATAAACATAGAAAGAGATAAAATAGGGAAGAATTACAAGATTTCCCTCTTCTTGAAAATCGTGCGCACAACTCTCCCCCTTGAGTTGTGCTCAACATCCTTGTGGGCCCCACTTGAATATTATTTTGAAAATAAAAAACCTAAGTAAGTTAGCTATATTATGGGCTTTCTAATTAGCAATAAATGAAGGAGTAACACCTAAGAAAGGGATTAATTAAAGAAACAAACCAAATAAAACAAAAAAATTAGTAAAAAGCCTACGTTTTTCCCTTTTGAGGAAAAACGTGCACACAAAAGTCTCCCCTCTCCCATGCATGGAAAAAAAAAGAAAAAAAGGAGAAAAAGAGAGAGGAAAAAAGAAAGAGAGGAAGAGAAGAGAAGAAAGAGAGCGATCTAACCTCTTCACTTCGATCCACTCCAAGTAAGTGCCCTATTTTCATAACCTAAGGATTTCTAAGAATTGTAAAATAAAGGATCCTAGGGTTGTACCCTTGATCAAGATCTAGAACCTTAAGGTTTTCTTTCATTACGTATGCTCGTAAATCTAGAAATTTTGGGTTGGTTTATACAAGCGAGTATTGTGTAAACGAATCTAGAAATTTTAGATTAACGTCAATATGTATATATAAAAAAAATATGATATTCGTATTAAATCTGAAATTCTTTTAGATCAACTCTTATACATATAAATATGAGTATTAAATCTGAAATTTTAAGGACAAATTTACATGGGTATATATTTTGATAAGACCTACTAACTGTATATATATATATATATATATGAGGAAAGTGTTGGTGAGCTTAAGCGCCCCAATCACATGGGTCCCACATTTTCTGTGGTGATCCAAACCATTCATTTGCAAGACCCTATCATAGATAGGGTGTGTACCAAAAATCAGCTCCATAGGCTCATCCTAACCCCTCCATTTGTGGAGGACAAAAATGGGCAGATTTGTGGACAAATAATGTCTGTCCATTTTGACCTCCACAAATGGATGGGTTAGGATGATCCTATGGAGCTGATTTTTGGTACACACCTTATCTATGTAAGGGCCTTTCAAATGAATGCTTTGGATCATCCTAACAAAGTAGGCCCCAATGTGATTGGGCGCTTAAGCTCACCATAAGTTTGGTGAGCTTAAGCTCACCAACACTTTCCTCTATATATATATATATATATATGTGAGGAAAAGGATTGTACGCTCGAGTGTACCAACCTTATGGTACGCTCGAGTGCCCAATCACATGTGGGCCCACATTTTTAGGATGATCCAAAGCATTCATTTGAAAGGCCCTTATATAGATGGGGCGTGTACCAAAAATCAGCTCCATAGGATCATCCTAACCCATCCATTTGTGGAGGTCAAAATGGACTGACACTGTTTGTCCACAAATCTGCCCATTTTTGCCCTCCACTTTGAACGGGTTAGGATGATTCAATGGAGTTGATTTTTGGTACACACCCTATCTATGATAGGGCCTTGCAAATGAATGCTTTGGATCACCACAAAAAAATGTGGGACCCATGTGATTGAGCACTCGAGCGTACCAACCTTATGGTACGCTCGAGTGCCCAATCACATGTGGGCCCACATTTTTAGGATGATCCAAAGCATTCATTTGAAAGGCCCTTATATAGATGGGGCGTGTACCAAAAATCAGCTCCATAGGATCATCCTAACCCATCCATTTGTGGAGGTCAAAATGGACAGACACTGTTTGTCCACAAATCTGCCCATTTTTGCCCTCCACTTTGGACGGGTTAGGATGATTCAATGGAGTTGATTTTTGGTACACACCCTATCTATGATAGGGCCTTGCAAATGAATGCTTTGGATCACCACAAAAAAATGTGGGACCCATGTGATTGGGCACTCAAGCGTACCATAGGCCCACATTTTTAGGATGATCCAAAGCATTCATTTGAAAGGCCCTTATATAGATGGGGCGTGTACCAAAAATCAGCTCCATAGGATCATCCTAACCCATCCATTTGTGGAGGTCAAAATGGACAGACACTGTTTGTCCACAAATCTGCCCATTTTTGCCCTCCACTTTGGACAAGTTAGGATGGTACGCTCGAGCGTACCATAAGGTTGGTACGCTCGAGCTTATAATCCTTTTCCTCATATATATATATATATATATATATATATATATATATATATATATATATATATATATATATATAACTGAAATTTTGGACTAACTTTTATATCTATAAGAATTCGTATTAAATCTGAAATTTAACATCAGTTGATTATATATGAAGATATATTTTGATTTTTTTTTTAAAAAGGATTTGATTTATAAGTATATGCATATTGATATATGTATGAGTGTAAATCTTAAATATTTCCAAACCAACTAAATATGTGTAAAATTTAATATTTAAATCTGAAAAAAAGTTTAGTGTCAAAAGAGCATACGTATAAAGGTGTTTTTATTACTGAAAGTTTGGACCAATTAAATATACATGTATGACTGTAAATTTGGGATTTTCTTTTAGACTAGTTATATATGTATAAAAGGGTGTCTATCAATCTGAAATTTTAAGATAACAAATTGAATGCCAAAATTCGACACACTAGTGATGAATGTTGTTAGCAGATGAATGTTGCCATTACCTTGTAAAATTTTCTTTCCCCATATTTATATATATAATGATAATAATTATTATTATTAAAGCAAAGGATAAATGGCACTCCAAACCACCTTAGGTTAGAAATGGTAAACTTGTGTGAATCTAGCATAATTGTATGGTGGCCTCGTTTTCAGGTTGATCGCTCCCTCTATTCTTGTTTAGAGACCTTGCGGTTTCTCTCATCACGCGGACTTATTAAGGCAAGTGACAGTTGGACTATTCTTATATATCTCTCAATATGGGTTTGTTAATGTTAGATTGATTTTCGTATTTATACTCCTATTTCAATTAGTTTTTCTAGTTAAATTGACATGATAACTTCGTTGATTTCGATTCCAAATTCTATATAGATATGCATGTCGTAGTTCAAAGGAAAGAAAAGGGATTACTTTATACTTTGTTATGGGCATATGGATGGAGGTATAAGGGAGGCCGTTGTGTCGTCCTTGGACCAAAAAGGTCAAAAGTCAACACGATCAGAGTGCGCAGCCTTGTGTTGATAATCTTTCCGGAGAGAAATAATCCCTAAGGCGGCTTAACATGATGTTTGTCATCCGTAATCAAAAGACCAAAACTGCCACTACCTTTAGACGGGGGTAGTGGATAAGTCGTGAGGCAGGGTACCTGGACGAAAATAAGTGAAAGAAAAAGAAAAAGGGGAAAAATGCCAAATGAGCCCGGGGTGTAGCTGTCGCATGTCATCTACATATTTTACACACCAAAATTTATGTTCCTTTCACTATTGTCGATTATTGTTTATATTGCTCTTTAGATCTTCATATCTTTCTTGATAACATATTCATCATATGATCAATCTACATTACCTCTCTCTAATATTGTTTGATTTACTTGAATTAAGTCACTGGAGGATCTTGCTTACGTTGATTTACACCACAGGAAATGAATATGTGGATGATGCTGCCTTTTCTGATGAGGAGACCTAAGAGGAAAAAGGGAGGGGTGCGCATAGTGGGGATTGGAGTTCATGAGTTCCGATGACTTGTTTTGTCATTGCTTAATTTCAAGTCTATGGATTATTTTATTTCATGAGTTATGTTTTATCTTTCAGACTGGTTGACTTATTTGTGTTTTATTTGGAATAAGAATTGTGGTCGTGGTAGGTTTAAGAATGTTATTATTTAGGTTATCTTCTATTTAAAAAAAAATAATTCATGATGGTTTTTCAGTTGTTTCTTTTGCTTATAGCGGCTCGATTGTTTCGGGTCGTTACACGCATCGTCTCTCACCGATCTGCGAGGTCCGAGAGGCTATTGACCGGATCCATCATGCCGACGTTAGTTTCTTACTCTTGTCTTTTGCATTTATTCATGAGCCTGTTGTACTTATATATTTGTTTATCTCTTTTTCAGCACGATGTCTGTACATTTGCAGGTCAGCTGGCAGCCTTAGGATGGCCATCCTCGTGTCCAGGACAGGTGATTGGGTGATTTGCGTGTTCGGGCGATTTCGGAGCGGATGGCCATTTTCCACTCCTACGATGGATCAGCCCTCTACTTGCCCGAGAGGAATGCCCGATAGTTTCTCAGGCACGAGATCCAGCGGATCCCCGTTGTTCCATTGGGCAGCCTTATGAGGCAGGACTGGATCCCGGAGCAGACCTACCGGACCTTGGAGAGCACCGAGTTCGAGGTGACGGATGGGTTCTTTGTGCCCGGTGATTATGCTCCCTGGGCTCGACGAGAACCAATGCCTACCTTGACCCCAGAGGAGGTGTGATTCTTTCCCTTGTATATTTTCTGCTTTATTAGACTTCGAATATTTTTTATTTTTTATTTTATGTAATCTGACTTGTTTCTTACAGGCTGCTCCTGATGCAGGACAGCCCAAGGATGTCGAGGCAGAGATTGACTCTCTGCCTCTGCTGCTACGGGGTCTCCTCATTATGATGCTGCCATGGCAGCGGCAGAGGCAGAGGGGGGAGCGACATTGGCTAGGCGATTCGTCATTCGTTAGAGGAGCAGCACAAGGGCGTTCCTCGAGTGTTGTGTCCGCGAGGGGGCCACCGATCAGAGAGCCTGTGATGCAGGTGCATCTCATCCGAGCATGCAGATCAACGGCCTACGTTGATCCCTTATCATGAAGAGTTTTAGTTTGATTATAATTTCCTTTTTATTATTAGAAATATATTTTGTTAGAATATTTTTTGGACAAATTTGTGGTGAGTTGGTCGTCCAAGTAGAAGTAATTTAGGAGTTCTAGAAATTGAGGAAAGGTAGAGAGATTTTAGGAATTTGAGAAAGTTTAGGATCTTTTAGTTTATCTTTTCTAGTTTTATTAGAAGTAGGAACGTCAACAAAAGTCTATAAAATAGAGTCATTGTAAAACGTTTTAGAGGCTGATTTTATTTGAAAAAAAGTTAAGTTATTTTAGGAATTTATTCCTTTGTTTATCTTCTTCAAGTAGAAGCTAGAATTCCTGTGAGATTTTCTAGTTTTATTCTTGATATTTATCACTTGTTGAATGCAAGTTTCTATCCATCAAGACAGATCTAAACAATCAGTTTATCATCACAGAGAAGCAGCCCCTTCCCTGCTTCACCTTCCATTGTCGGCAACACAAAGTCTTAGCCGATCCCAATCCTATCTTCAGCCCATTATTTCAGCCGGCTTACACCACCCTGAATTCCCATATCCTTTTTCCGAAGCCTCCCATACAACCCCAACAGAAACCCTTCCTATTACCCTTTGATTTGATGTAATTAACTCTACCCCTCCCCAAGCTGTCTGAACACCCCAATTCCACCTTCACCACGCCTTTATCAAACAGCCACCTCTAACTTGATTATAACATCCTCCCAACAGCCCTCAACTCTCTTTTATTCTCAACAGATTATAGTTCCAATACTTTCAACCTTAACACTCCTTTGAACCCGGCCTTTTGAATCTTTCCATCCGATTTCTCTAACAAACAAAGATCCTAAATCCTTTAACCAATTAGATCTTGTTGATCTTCTTTTAACTCATCCAATAACCTGTCTTTACCCAAGAGCAACCTACAATCATTTACTTCCATTTACTTAGCATTGCCATCCCTTTATCAAAGCTTCCGCTATCCGCCCCGAGCGTCAGCCTGCCCCAAACATGCCAGCCCGTCGGGTGCGAGGGAGGGGCGGAGTAGAGAGCAACCCCCTACCAGTGGGCAAGCGAAGGGGGTGTTGCTAGACAGATCATGGAGCGAGTCCTCCTCCAGATCTCCTTCCCCAGTGAGGCGACCTCCTCCGCCTACACATTCTACTATCAGGCTGTGGGATCGATCGGGACTTCTCGAGAGATTCCTAAGCCACCGATTCCTCGATCAGCGCTTACATTTGTTCCGCCACCTCCACAGGCAGCCAGGCAATCCACGATGCCAGGTTGGACCCTCCCAGTCATCAGGGGGTGAGATTACTAAGATTACCCTAGAGGTGCCTCAGTAGGCTGTGGGTTACCCCATTCCGGCCTCTACACCAGGAGTGAGTACATTTTTTGTTTACTTTTTCACTTGTACATTTAGCATCGTATCTGCATGTTGATTTGTGTTCCTTCCTTAAGAGCTTCCCCCCCGAAATCAAGGGAATGATCTCTTATTATTGGTTGGGAGCTTGTGGTCCCTTTCTACAAGGCTGCTCGCTGAGGTATGTTTTTACCTCTTTTCCATTTTTTCGCACTATTGACAAGTGTTTCATGGTATTCGGTTCTCATATTTGATATTTCCCTTTTTGCAGCGATGAAGAGATGACGCCCCGCTCAGAGTCGCGATTGCCAGGGTCGAGGCGGCTGAGGCTAGGGCTGATGGGGCCGAGGCTAGGGTCCTGTTCTCCGATCAAGAATGGCGCGAGACGGATGATTTGCTGCTCAGCAGGAGAACACCGATCTGAGAGCGAGGATGGCCATGTACGAGCGTTACATGGCCGGCCAGGTATGCTCATCTTCCATTCATTGGCTCTTCATTATTTATGTTTGAATCTTGGATGTGCTTATTAATTGATGTTATTTTTCAGGGGCGGGAGCAGGTGCCGATATACGAGTAGTGGGAGCCTGCAGACGAGCAGTCGGAGCATGCAGAGGGATCAAATCCTTCACCTCGTGATCCTACCATTGACATTACAGCTGATGCTGGCACTGAGGATGATGATGAGGATTACGTCCTCGGTTCTTCAGATTCGGACGATGCCGAGACTCTCGCGCCTGCGAGCATGCAAGCATCGTGCGGCGACCAGACCCTCTTCTGCGAAGAGGGTGAGGACATGGACAGTGGCTCTCGGGCTATATGATCATGGATCTTCAGATCCAGCGGAGAGGACTGCAGAGACTTCGGGAGGAGACATCCTATCTAGGATCAGAGCACCGAGCAATGATGAGTACTCTGAGGTGAGCCGGGCTCTCAGGGCACTGGTTGGAGAGGCATTTGGTGAAGGATCAGGCGGAGGGTCTGACGAGGGTTCAGTTTCCCGAGCGCCTACCGATGCAGGGACGTACTCAGTGCCCCCAGAGTCGATGACCATCCCTCCGTCAAGTTATGATCCACCAGCATCGGACTTAGCAGATCTCCCACCAGCTCCACCTTCTTGATGTTTTGCATTGTTTATTTTCGATGTATTGGACTAGATATATTGGATGTACATTTATATATAAATAAGTTTATTTTGGATGGTTTATTTTTCTCATTTGTATGGTTGCTTTTTCTTACATGTGCTTCCACTAATGTTTTGCTTGAGGATGCGCATTTTGAGTTGCTGATCACCATGAACAGTGATCAGTCAAGCAAAATGCCCCTAGCGTAGCTCTTTTGATGATTGTGTGAGCATTTTGCAATGCTAGTTGCTATTTCGGGCGACTAACGACACAAAATGCCCCTAGTACAGCTTTTTTGATGATTGTGTGAGCATTTTGCGTTGTTAGTTGCTATTTCCAGCGACTAATGACGCAAAATGCCCCTAGTGTATTCATTTCCACAGACAGGAGAAAAGTTAACACAAGGTGAGGGACAAAAGTAATTTCATTGCAGCAAATAAGAGTGTACATTCTGGGTGTCCCTAGCAGGGGTTTACGATTCTCCGAGTACTCTTTAAAGGTGATTTCAAAGGCACAGGATGCTGCGAAATGTTCTGCTTTCCTCTGATCTTGGGAAGATCTGCTCCATTTCCCTTTTAGTACATGATCACCTCTACTACTCGTGGTGGATAGGGAAAGATGTTCTCTGTGGGGAGTTAGCAGAAGGAAGGGAGAATCCCAATTTCTAGTAAAAGAAATGATTTTGATTTTAGATAAGTTTGAAAGTGTTTATGCATCCCTACAGCCAGAAAACCACTCCCGGAAACCCGAAACCCTAACCGGAGCCCCAGAACCACTATTTCGAGGTGGAGCCCTCCTTCCCTAGGGAGTCCCTACGACTTTAAAATCGCAGGGGAGAGTCCCTGCGATTTTGCAACCAAAATCTATAAAAGGAGAGGCCTCCCTCCCTCATTTTCATCCCTTTTCCTCCTCATTTTCACTTTTTTCCACTTTTGCTCTGGTTTTCCACTCACCCTATTTGATAATAACACCCTTTTAGCATTAGCACCCCTCCCTTTTTGATAATAACACCCTTTTAGCCTTTAGCACCCCTCCCTCTTTGGTATTCACAACCCTTTTCCCCTTTGGCTTTAGAAAACCCTAAAGAGAGAGAGAGAGAGAGAAGCTTGAAGAGATTTTCAGAACCAGTTTCTGCTGAAATCTCTTCTGATGTATATCGCCGGGCATCGGGAGTCGGCCGAATTTCTGAGGATTCGAAGCAGCACCACACCCTTTGAGTAGGTATATTTACAGCTTTCTCTACTTTCCTTTACAAGACTAGTAGTGGGTAGCTATAGGGTTTGGGGATCCTCTAGCCCCAAACCCTTAGCATAAATCCCCTCTTCCACTTTTCCCTATTAAAAGAGTTTTCTTAATTCCGGTTCTTTGTATTCAACAATCAATCAAATTAGAAATTGACCATGCTTCTAGGTGCCTCGAGCGAAGCGTTGTATGGTCTATCTCAATCTTTTAAGTCTTGTTGTCTACAAAGATACTAGATTCAAGAGACTCCCTTATTGTCCATAAGTCCAATTAAAGGAGTTTCCTTATTCCGGTTATTTGTATTCAACAATCAATTATATTAGAGATTGACCATGCTTCTCTGTGCCTAGAGTGAAGCGTTGTATGATCTACTCTATCGTTTTAGTATTGTTGTCCATGAACATACTAGATTAAAGAGATTCATTTACAGTCTATAGGTCTAATTAAAGGAGTTTCCTTAATTCCGATTATTTGTATCCAAAAATCAATCCGAGTAGAGATTGACCATGCTTCTCGGTGCCTAGTCGAGGAAGATAGACTGCTTCTCGGTGTCTAGAGCCAAGTGTTGTATGATCCATCTCAATCTTTTTTAGTATTGTTGTCAATGAACAAACTAAATTAAAGAGATTCCTTTATTGTCTATAAAGTCTAAGCAAAGGCTATTTCCTTGATTCCGGTTATTTATATTCAACAATCAATCAAATTGGAGATAGACCATGCTTCTCGGTGCCTAGAGCGAAGCATTGTATGATCAACTCTATCTTTTTAGTCTTGTTGTCTATGTACTAGATTAAAGAAATTCATTTACTGTCTGTAAGTCTAATTAAAGGAGTTTCCGTAATTCCAGTTATTTGTATTCAAAAATCAATCCGATTAGATTGACCATGCTTCTTGGTGCCTAGCGTGAGGAAGATAGACAATGCTTCTCGGTGTCTAGAGCTAAGTGTTGTATGGTTCATCTCAATCTTTATAGTATTGTTGTCTATGAACATAGTAGATTAAAGAGATTCCTTTATTGTCTATAAAGTTTAAAAAAAAAGAGTTTTACTTCTGTTAACTAACCAACTTCTCCAAAAGCTTAAGCTGTTAGAGAAAGGCGTTATTTTATCTTTTATACTTTAACACCCCCCTGCACGTGTGGCCCACTTGGCAAACACATGGCACATGTGGTCCCACTTTGGGGTCACCATCGCACGTGGATTTTTGCTATCCAGGAGGTTTGAACTTGAGACCTTTGGCTCTGATACCATGTTAACTTACCAACTTCTCCAAGAGCGATGGTCTGCCCAAAGTGGGACCACATTTGCCACGTGTTTGCCAAGTGGGCCACACGTGCGGAGGAGTGTTAAAGTATAAAAGATAAATAACGCCTTTCTCCAACAACTTAAGCTATTGGAGAAGTTGGTAAGTTATTTATCTTTTATACTTTAACACTCCCCCGCATGTGTGGCCCACTTGGCAAACATGTGGCACATGTGGTCCCACTTTGGGCAGACCATCGCATGTGGATTTTTGCTATCTGGGAGGTTTGAACTGGAGACCTTTGGCTTTGATACCATGTTAACTTACCAACTTCTCCAAAAGCTTAAGCTGTTAGAGAAAGGAAGTATTTAATCTTTTATACTTTAATACTCTCCCGCACGTGTGGCCCACTTGGCAAACACGTGGCACATGTGGTCCCACTTTGGGCCGACCATTGCATGTGGATTTTTGCTATCCAGGAGGTTTGAACTCGAGACCTTTGGCTCTGATACCATATTAACTTACCAACTTCTCCAAAAGCTTAAGCTTTTGGAGAAAGGCGTTATTTATCTTTTATACTTTAACACTCCCCCACACGTGTGGCCCACTTGGCAAACACTTGGCACATGTGGTCCCACTTTGGGCCGACCATCGTAAAGCTTAAGCTGTTAGAGAAAGGCGTTATTTTATCTTTTATACTTTAACACCTTCATTCCGATTATTTGCATTCAACAATCAATCAGATTAGAGATTGTCCAGGCTTCTCGGTGCCTAGCGCGATGAAGGTAGACAATGCTTCTCAGAGTCTAGATCCAAGTGTTGTATTGTCCATCTCAACAATTTTAGTATTGTTGTCTAAACAAAGGCTATTTCCTTGATTCTGGTTATTTGTATTGAATAATCAATCTGATTAGAGATTGACAATGCTTATCAATGCCTAGAGTGAAGCGTTATATGGTCTACTCTATCTTTTTAGTATTGATGTCTATGAACATACTAGATTAAAGAGATTCCTTTACTATCAGTACTAATTAAAGGAGTTTCCTTAATTCAGGTTATTTGTATTCAACAATCAATCTATCTTATTAGAGATTGACAATGTTTCTCGTGCCTAGCATGAGGAAGATAGACAGTGCTTCTCGGTGTCTAAAGCCAAGTGTTGTATGCACCATCTCAATCTTTTTAGTATTGTTGTCTATGAACATGTCAGATTAAAGACATTCCTTTATTGTGTATAAAGTCTCAACGGCTATTTCCTTAATTCTGGTTATTTGTATTCGACAATCAATCTGATTAGAGATTGACCATGCTTCTCAATGCCTAGAGTGAAGCGTTGGTCTACTCTATCTTTTAGTATTGTTGTCTATGAACATTCTAGATTAAATAGATTCATTTAATGTCTGTAAGTCTAATTAAATGAGTTTCCTTAATTCTGATTGTCTGTAGTTAACAATTAATCTGATTAGAGATTGACCATGCTTCCCGGTGCCTAGCGCGAGGAAGGTAGACAATGTTTCTCGGTGTGTAGAGTCGAGTGTTGTATGGTCCATCTCAATCTTGTTAGTATTGTTGTCTATGAACATACTTGATTAAAGAGATTCATTTATTGTCTATAAAGTCTAAACAAAGGGTATTTCCTTAATTCCTGTTATTTGTATTCAACAATCAATCTGATCAGATATTGACCATGCTTCTCGGCGCCTAGAGCGAAGTGTTTTATGGTCTAATCTATCTTTTTAGTATTGTTGTTTATGAACATACTAGATTAAGGAGATTCCTTTTAATGTCTCTAAGTCTAATTGAATGAGTTTCCTTAATTCCGATTATTTGTATTCAACAATTAATCTGATTAGAGATTGACCATGCTTCTTGGTGCCTAGCGCGAGGAAGATAGACAATGCTTCTCGGTGTTTAGAGCCGAGTTTTGTATGGTCCATCTCAATCTTTTTAGTATTGTTGTCTATGAACATACTAGATTAAAGAGATTCCTTTATTGTCTATAAAGTCTAAACAAAAGTTATTTCCTTAATTCTTGTTATTTGTATTCAACAATCAATCTGATCAGATATTGACCATTCTTCTTGACGCCTAAAGCGAAGCATTGTATGGTTTACTCTATTTTTTAAGTATTGTTGTCTACGAACATACTAAATTAAAGAGCCCTTTATTGTCAATAAGTCGAATTAATGAAATTCCTTTATTTCCTCCTGTATTGTCTTTCTTTATTTTTCTAAGTCATGTGAATTCTATTTTCCCTCTGCATTTAAAAGCAAAAGACCATTTTCCTTTCCCTTATTCTCTTTCCTTTATGTTTAAAATCCAACTCAGGAATAAGCTTTAATCTAAAAAAGGAGTTTAACATCAATTTTGCTAAAGTTTTCCCAAAATCCACCAATTGAAGTCAAGAGACAGGGTTTTCCCGGGCATGAGGGGTGCCTAACACCTTCCTCTCATGTAACCATATCCCTTACTCAGATTTCTAACAAGACCATGCTGGGTTTAGGCTGCAAACTAAACGGAAACATTGATCGTCGCCTTTTTCGTGAAATTCATATTCTTATCCCAAGTTCACAGGAAACGTAGACACGAACACACCCCAAACCAAAAGGGAACAACAGGACAATTAACAAAGCACTACCCCGAGTGTGGGGAGATACGGAGAGACAGGGGGGCCACCCACCGAACAACAACGGGGTGGCGCACTCCCTCCGCTATCCGAGATCCACACCAGTAAACCGATTAACCAAACTACAGTAGACAAACTCAACAGTAGGTAATAACAAATCCCATGTACCCAGACGGTCTCCTAACAAACACCTCAACAAATCACATAACTACGTGGGGATAAGACGCTAAGGAATCGCTTGACGTATAACAGGGAAGGGGAAGGGAAGAAGAGATATATGATGGAAGAGATAGTAAGCGGAGAAGCTTGGAGGTAATGTATTGTTCCAAAAACTACATGTACAATACATCAGGCCCTATATATATATATATATATGGGCAATTGAAAGTACTATATAAAATAAAGTAACATGAACATAAAATATCTAAAGGGCAATTATGCCCCTTGTTGATTGGGAAAAGCCAGTTATAGCCTATAAAGGATCATCTTAGTTTACTGGTCAGAATACCGAAACATTAAAGCAAAAACAAATCAGGGTTGATCCAATTGGCACAACCAAGCCACAGATAGACCACAGTGACCAGAGAATTAAGCCAGCAAGCTTCAACAGTGATGAAGCAGACTAACTCTATTCTCATCAAACATCCGAAGTTGCACTGAAACACAGTTTAATAGAAAACCATTTGTCTCACTATATTCTTTTATCAGTAAACCTATAGGCTTCACTGCTTTCACTGTAGTCTCATCCTATAAAGCTCTAAGAACATTTACCTTCAATTAGTCTTTGAGGGATCTAAGACCAAAGAACATTTAATATCCGAAAAAATCTTATTTCGAGAACTAAGACCAATTTTCATTGGCCACCTTATGTTGGATTCTTCATAAAGTTTATTTCTCTCAGGGACGTAAATATTTGTTCAAGGGAGTCCCTAAGGAGAATTAGCATTCCTTAGATCAGTAACGCAATCATTAATCTGATATTCAGATTGGAAATGGAATGGTTGAATCCCAGAGGTAGTGTTGCCTAGATCCCATGCATTTGGAGGATCCATCTATACTATATTCAAGAAACGGAAATTGCAAAAAAACCTCTTAGTTGTCTCTCAATTAACGATTAGCTGACTAGGCTAACTAATCTAACAAACTTACAGATATTTTGGTCTATATTAACAACCAACTCCCTCAGTTCCACTGCCTGTAGAATTAAATTACTCTGTTTTTGTCACTTGCAGTTCAGGCAAGCACAAATGAACATCTTAACTACTTTTATGTTTATGTGTAAGTTTGTAGCTGATGGTAAGTAGCAACATCATTGGACTTCAGCTAGTGCCTGTATAAATTCCAAGTGAATTAGTTTCTGCCCTAGTGGTTAGCTAGTTCTCTAGCCAGTGAAGATTAGTAAAGTAATGAAATACCATGAAGAAGACTAGTTGCCTGTTCAAGGGCAAGATATGATGGATGTTAATTACAATCTGAATTTAGGTTTTGATAGATCATCTTCAAACTAAATCTTTCTTTCTTGTTTGTAGTTGTGCAATGTTGAAAATATTCAATAAATAATTGAAAATCCTGTCATTGATTTTGATAATCTTAGGCCAGGAAAGACAAGTAAAACAAATAATTTGATAATTGAACTACCAAGTATCTGTACAATATGTTTCTAACAGGAGACATGATAAACTCAAGGGTGCCGTTGCAAAAATGGGCTGAAAGGGCGCCCCCATTGGCTACAAGTCACCAAAGTGCATTTAATACTCTTTGACTTGTAGCCACCATAAATGCACAATGGCGACATGCAGCCAATGGGGGTGCCCTTTCAGCTCATTTTTGCAAGGGCTCCCCTGAGCTTATCATTCGTATATGTTTATTTGCAAACCATTGGAAAGGAAGTCATTAAAATGTTACCATAAATTTACCTAGTATCATGGAAGGAAAGGCAGTTTAAGTTAAGAGGGTCCACATTGTAACCATATTCTCAATTATTATCAGTTTTGTCCATATAAAAGTTCAGGCGTACCATTTCATTAAGCAAAGATGCTTCTCCTCTTTCAGATATTGTAGTGCCAACAAGTGTTTCAAGTAATATGAACCCAAAGCTATAAACATCATCTTCCAATTTTTCCATTTGCCTGCAAAGATGGATATCAAAATCAAATTTCAATGTAAGTTATTAAACATAATTTCTAGAATGGCTAAAAGCTATGAAACCCCCAACTAAAAAAATAAGAAATCTGTCGTAGCACAAAATAGTACCATAGCCATATCGATATGTATTGTGCAGATGTCATACTGGACCCTAGCGGACTAACGTGCCCGATGCACATGGTAATATTCTCCATGTAGTGGCATTGATATATAAGCCACATGTTAGGGTTACGGGGTTTAGGTTTTCTTTGTGTTTTCTTGGCCAAGAAGAAGAGAGTTTGTAACCCTAGACCGAAATAGTGAAAATCTTCTCCCATGGACGTAGGCACAATGCCGAACCACGTAATCTTGTGCTTCTTGTGTGATTGTGCTCTTTGTGTCGTTTCTTGACTCTTTTTTTGCGGCACATCGTGTTCGATACTTGTTGAGAAGGTATTTCTCAGTTCTTTAGAATATGTACAAGGGATAGTAGCCATTAAAATAAAATAAAAAAGATCAGTACATGCAATGGGGCCATTACTGCTTGCATGGTCTTTATATCAAATATCTCAAGGTTGTCAGTGAATCTTAAATAAATAAATAAAATTGTAATTCACCTGAAATCTATTTGCTAATTAAAAGCACTTTCTGTTTGTGGATACTTTGATATGCTTTTAATTAAAATGCATATTTTTATAGTAAAAAAATTGACAGGCTTATTGTATCCATTGGTTAAATTGTACAAAGTTGACCCGAGCTCATGCAATATACACTCAGCATGGACTTCCAGAAGGACCCCTACCATGTTGTAGCTTTGCTTTTGATTGAAGAAGATGATTTATGGCCATCTGCTCTCACCTACAAATCAAGTAATAAAATATAATCAAATGATGACATTTAATAACACCACATAATTTAGGATACAGAGACCGAAATTATATGAAAGAAGAAAAGCCTAGGTTTATAAAGTTATTTCAACTATTATACTCACCTCATGTTTGTCAATTTCTTCTGTAATAATGGACAATCCATAGTCGCTCAGTCTTGCTATGCGATGCTCATCGAGCAAAATATTATTGGTTTTCAATCGATTTTTGAAGAAACCAGGAATTATTCCTGTATGTAGGAAGTGCACAGCCTTTGCAATGCCAATCAGAACTGCCAATCTCTCTGGCCATTTAAGAACCTTGTCTGGGCTATGCTCTGCAGAACTAAGTGTAATTAAAACAAACTCAATATCAAATTAAAAGTTCTAGAGAAAACTGTGTAATCAATGTTTATTTGTGATCATCTTACCAGAAAGATGAGTATGAAGATCTCCATTAGGTACATATTCATAAATAAGAAAGACTTGGTCGACACTGGAATCATCTTGTGAACCATCAATACAGTGCCCCAAAAGGCAAACCAAGTGTGGATGACGAAGCTTCGAAAGTAGATCCAACCGAAGTTTAAGATTCCGAATAGAATATCTTTTAAATAATGCCAAACAACGTATGGCAACGTAGCTCCCATTCTCCAATCTTCCTTTGTAAATCTGAAAAAAAAGAGAGTTTATCAGACAAATTTGAGCTAAATTTGCATTATCATCATAGCTACATAAATTGATTTTCATTGATAAGCAGATATAGTAACCAGGTTTGCAATTTTCTATAGCCCCATGGTTTAAAAACACATACACACACACACACACAAATAATTGTCTTAAATGGTCTGCTAAGTGGTGTGAAATTGGTAAAATGCTACATACAGTTCCCTAACAGTCATGTTCAACTTCGGTAATCTAGTAATGACCAAGAAGAAGATTTGTATAGCTGCCAAGGTCCAAAATACTAGGTGCATGAACATAGTTTACAATATTTCTTTAGGTATCCTTCTATATTTTTACTCAAGTCCCTTAGTAAGGGCATCCTTGTAATTTACATCTTTTTATATTGAGTCATACTAAAATTGTAACTACCTCAAAAATTTGGGCCCACAATCAAGTGGGGATGCCCACCACACTCCCAAAATTGGGAGCGTGCGCATAACTAGGGTGGGCCTTATTAAATTGTTGTATTTAAAATGAATAAAAAAATAAAAATGTTGAGGAAGAGAATGAGAGAAAGAAATTGTGAGTTAGGGAGTCTCCCACTCACTTATGTATTTATATATAATGAGAAATGTACAAAAGACGGATATGCCCATAGGCATATACATACACTAACACTCCCCCTCAAGCTGGAATGTATATGTCAAACATTCCTAGCTTGCTACAATTATCACTCAATTTAGCTTTGTTCAATGGCTTGGTAAACATATCCGCTAATTGGTCCACCGATCTAGTGAACACTGTGCATATTTCTCCTTTTTGAATCCGGTGCCGAATGAAGTGGCAATCAACTTCGATATGTTTAGTTCTCTCATGAAAGACTAGATTTATGGCAATGTGAATCGCTGCTTTGTTGTCGTAATATAACTGAGAAGGAGATGATAGGGAGAAACTAATCTCTGACAAGAGAGAACGTAACCAAATGAGCTCTCCACTTGTGTGCCATAGCTCTATACTCTGCCTCTGCGCTAGATTTGGAGATAACATCCTGTTTCTTACTCCACCATGACACAAGGTTACCTCCTACAAATGTGCAGTATCCTGTGGTAGATCTCCTATCAGCTGGAGATCCTGCCCAATTTGCATCTGTGTACCCTTCTATCTTCTGATGTCCATGTTTCTTGAATAGCAACCCTCTACCTGGAGCACCTTTTAAATACTGAAGAATCTGAAGTACTGCTGCCCAGTGTGAAGTACGAGGTAAACTCATATGTTGGCTGACAGCACCAACAACAAAGGAGATATCTGGGCGTGTGACTTTAAGGTAGATAAGTTTACCAACCAGCCTCCTGTATCTGCCTGGGTCATCTAACAAGTCTCCCTCTTCAGGTAGTAACTTCACAATTGCGTCCATGGGAACTCAGGCAGGTTTCACTCCAAGACAACCTGTCTCCTCAAGCAGGTCTAAGACATATTTCCTCTGTGAGAGAGAAATCCCCTTTGTCGAATATGCAACTTCAATACCCAAGAAGTATCAAAGACGACCCAAATCCTTGGTAGAGAACTCATTTTGCAAGAATGTCTTCAATTTCTGGATCCCAGCTGTATCACTGCCAGTGATGATGATGTCATCGACATAAACTATCAAGAGTACACACCCAACTGTAGACTGACAGTTGAAGACAAAATGATCAATTGCACACTTCATACCAAAGCGCATAATGGCATCACTGAACCTTCCAAACCATGCTCTAGGAGACTGCTGAAGACCGTAAATGGCTTTCTTTAATCGACACACAGAGGATGACATCTCCCCTGAGCAACATACCCAGGAGGCACCATGTAAACTTCCTCTGTGAACTCACTATGAAGAAAAGCATTTTTGACATCCAACTGATGTAGAGGCCAAGCCTGATTAACAACAAGAGAAAGTAGAACACGCACTGAAGGAATCTTCGCCACAGGAGAAAATGTCTCGCCATAATCCACCCCAAACGTCTGAGTGTACCCTTTGGCAACCAAGCGCGCCTTAAGGCGCTCAACAGAGCCATCAGGCAAATATTTCACATTATAAACCCAACGACACCCAACGGGACGTGCACCAAGAGGCAGTGGAACTAAATCCCAAGTCTGATTTGCCTGAAGGACATCCATCTCAAGGTCCATAGCAGTGCGCCACCCCTGGTGATCAAGTGTTGCAGCCAGGACTCTGGGAAAGAAACAGAAGATAGAGAGGATACAAAACTGCGAAAAGCAGGCGTGAGAGCATCATATGAAACAAAAGACGAAATAGGATGAGCAGTACTATGAGACCGAGTGCGGGAGGCAATAGGAGAGTCGATAGATACCTCAGATGTGGAAGGAGGAAGCTCATGATGGGCTGGCGATAGAGCTGCCGGAGATGGATGAGTTGTAGAGGTATGGCGGCGCTGATAGGTCTTCCTAATTAATAGAGCCGGGGGCCGAGAAGGTACCTGTAAGGGAGGAGAGGTATCTAGAACAGGAACCACAGAAGGACAAGGTAAGAGAGAAGATGGAGATGGACAGACAACCGGGTCAGGAAGAACGGGAATCGGTAGAGGAAGATCTGAAGAATGAGAGAGAGGTCGTATCCGGAGAGCTCAGAAAGAAGGGCTCAGTCTCGAAGAATGAAACATCCGCCGAGACATAGGATCGACGCAACCGAGGGCTATAACAGCGATAACCTTTCTGGGTGCGTGAGTAGCCGAGGAAAATGCATCGTTCAGATTTAGGATCTAATTTATCCAAACCAGGTCCAAGATTGTGGACAAAGCAAACACACCCGAATACCCGAGGAGGAAGAGGAAATGGCTCATGATGAGGACGTAAAATTGAGAAAGGGGATGAGCCGCTTAAAACTGAGGATGGAAGCCGATTGGCCAGATAGTTAGTAGTGAGAACTGCAGCGCCCCAATAAGATTTGGGAACTCGCATCTGGAAGAGAAGAGTGCAAGTTCCATCCAATAATGATTGCATTTTCCATTCAGCGACACCATTCTGTTGAGAGGTGTGAGCACAGGAAGATTGATGTAGTATCCCACGAATGGAAAGAAATTCCTCAAAACCATTGGACTTTGAGAAATAGGCATTATCAATGCGAAGGCCTTTAAGAGTACAATTAAATTAGTTAGTAATTTCTGAATGAAAAGTACGAAAAACAGAGAATATGTCTGATCGATTTTTCAGTAAATAAAGCCAACACATACGTGAATAATCATCGATAAAATGACAAAATAACGATGTCTAAAAACAAAGGTAGTCCGCGCAAAACCCCATACATCTGAATGCACTAAATCAAAAGGGTGCGAAGCCCGACTAACAGGCCTAGACGGGAAGGACACCCTATGGTGTTTCCCAAGTTCACAGGCCTCGCACGTAAAGGGGGTAACAGAAGAAGAAACTATAGATGTCTGTCGTAAACGATCATGGCTGTGATGTCCAAGACGGCAGTGCCACTGATATGAGTCGCTGGAGCTGTGTAAAATGGTACGAGAAGGGCTACAGTCCAAACAATAAAGCCCATCTATCTCACGGCCCGAGCCAATTGTCCTCCCAGTCAAGAGATCCTAAAACAAGCAGTAAGAGAGATAAAATGAGACAGAACAATTGAGATTTTTAGTAAGCTGACTAACTGAGAGTAAATTAAAGGTTGACTTAGGTACACATAGAACAGAGGACAATGTAAGTCCAACACGAGGAGAAATATCACCAACACCAGAGATAGGAGTGGAGATCCCATCAGCCAGTGTGATGGACTGATCAGAAAGTGCACGAAATGAACGAAGTGTGGAAGAAGTACCTGTCATATGATTGGAGGCTCCAGAATCAATGATCCAGGAGCTGGAGCTAGTAAGAAGAGATGCAGGGGAGCTACCTAGCTGAGCAAAAGTCGCAGTCAGGGGATGGCTGGTAGACCTGAGACACTGTAACTCATCATAGTCAGCACGAGACATAAAATCACCATCAGCCTGAGGCCCGGTGCTAGGCGGAACGGAAGCAGAGGAGGGCTTAGAAGAATCTGGTGCAACAAGGTGTGCGGAGCGGCTAAAACGAGCCTCAGAGAAAGGACGAATCTCAGGGTGCAAAACATAGCAAGTCTCCATATAGTGTCCCCCACGACGACAATGCGACCAATATGGACACGGTCGGCCACCACGCCCTGCAGGATGATCATGTCCACCGCCACTACCACCACGGCCAGAGTCACGGCCACAGCCACGACCAAAGGTGCCTCCACCCCGAGTAGCACGATCACCTACTCCATAGGCAGCAGTGGTAGTAATATCAACCGAAGGAGCCGACACAATCATCAAGAGTACACGGCTGCGCACGCAAGTAAACCTCCTGAAGAGAGAGCATCGTGCCAGATCCAAATATCTGCTGACGGAGATGCATGTACTCAGGATCCAAAGTCTCGAGAAACTGAACGACATGTATCTGATCACGTTGTTGCACGGCCGTATTCAAATCAGTGGTAAGAGGCATAAGAACATCTAACTGCTGGCAATGGGAAACAAACTGACTGTAGTAGGTCGAGAGAAGAGTGTCTCCGCGGCGAAGGTTCATCCACTGAGAATATGTAGAACAGATTCGAGAGAGGTTGCCTTTCCCGGAGAAGGTAGTAGCAGTATGATCCCAAACCTGGCAACCAGTGGGAAGGGTGTATCATGGTCCCGGAAATCTCAGGGGACATACTCTGCCAGAGGAGAGTACGGATAAGAGCATCATCCTGCTCCCACTTATCATAAGTGGGATCACTAGAAGGAGGGGGGTCACGACGAAGAATAAAAATCTTCACCCTAGCAATGAGATAGGTCTCCACAGGCACTTTCCAATTCAGGTAATTGGAACCATCAAGCCTGACTGTCGTCATGGGAGGAAAAGAACCATCCATCGAAAAAAACGGTGGGGTTATAAGAGTAAGAGGATGGGCGAGCAGTAGGAACAGTAGCCACAGGGTGTAATGGCCCTTTTCACAGTTGGAATGGAGAGGCGTATGTTGGCTACCTTAGGTTGGTTTCTCTCTTCTTCACATGGGCATGATTGCATAAATTCAAAGACCCAACCCATAGACAAGGAAACCACTGTTGAGTTTGATCCCCATATCCATTAAACTCAATGTTACTTGGAAAATTACAAAATACATGGACAATGTAACGTTTTAATGCTCACATAATATCAGCACATTCCATGATTGATACACAGTTTCACATCAAAATACATGAAATAACATACATTGGGAATGCATTGATCATCTGTCATTCTTAGTAGCAATTGGACTGATACAAATAAATGAGGAGGAGGGGGATGTGAAGGGAATGGTGGAGATGATGGGGAGAATGATTGGTAGTGTTTGGAGATGAGGATGCTCACAACACTTTGCTCACATGGGAAATAGATGATGCTCACTGCACCGGTTGCAAAAAGGAGAAAGAACACACTGTTCTATTCACTCCCCTCAGTCCCACACCAACATGCACAACTTCACTAGCTGTGAGATGTTCTTGGTTATCAAATAAACATAGTAGAAAATTTGCATAATACTCTCATCCTTCACCATTTGTTACTTATAGCCTAATTACACCTACCCCAAAACATATGGGTGTCTTTATCAATTCGACCCCTTCTGAATGTAGGTGTGACAATCCAAGAGGGGGGGTGAATTGGTCAATTAAAATTTTAGGCTTGATTAAGTGGAAGATTAAAAGTTAATCCACTTAATTAAGCACTAGTTAATCTATCTCTTGTTAAAATAATAGAGATGATGAAGGCTAGAGTTTAGATTAAACTTTATGCTTATATCCTCTAACCCTTGTTCAATAAAACATAAATGCAATTAAAGGGTAGAGATTACCAACCACCAAAATGTGCAAAGGAAAGGGGAAGAGCAAGCATCCACAAGGCACAAGAGTTATAGTGGTTCGGTCTATCACAAGACCTACTCCACTCTTCCAAGTTTACCTCCTTGGGTGCTCCACTAAAAATGGTGAGATTCTTCAATGGGCGAATCTCCAAGCCGTACACCCAACTCCTCTAACTCCAAAGGGAACAAACCCTTTCCGCACGAAGCCTTGCCGAGGGATCACACCCTCTTACAATAATAATTCACCTTTGTTAACGGGCCGAATCGAAGATCCTCGGATACAAATGAAGAAATAAAAAGAAAAGAACTCTCAATGCCTCTTGATAGGCGGATTACAACTTTGATAGCTCGCAAACTCTCCAAAGAATAAAAATGTAGAAGCTTAATGGGGATCCTCTTGATAGAATATAAAAATCAAGTTCAAAGAGGTTTAGCTTTAGATAGAAAAGTTTTTGGCTCAAGGAAAATGAGATTTTATCTTTCTAAAATGTTCAAAAGCTTGTTTAGATAGGTTTTAATGATGTATAGATAGCTAATTTGAAAATATGACCGTTTGGGGGTAAAACTGTAAAAAACAGGGTTGAAAAAGTCAACCTGCAGAAGCCCCAACGGCTTGTTTGCCCGACCGTCGCGGTCGACCGGGCCACAACAGTCGCCCGCCCCTATCGGGCGCACTTTTTAATTTTCAAATTTCTTACCGTGGCGGTTGACCAGCCCATGGCGGTCGCCCGCCGAGGGCTACCTGTTCGCTCAACATTTAAGCGCAAAAGCTATCCGCGGTCGACCGACCCATGGCGGTCGCCCGCCCAAACTCATGACGGAATGGTTCTGATTCCACAGAACCATTTCTGCAGTCGCCCAGCTTACCCCGGTCGACTGCCCACTCTTTCCTCGCAAGTGCTGGATTTTCAGCTCCCTTACCGAGGTCGCCCGGGATACCCCTGGTCGACCGACCCTGTGTAAAATCCCATTTTAACTTTAGAAATTCAAGGATTTTGGGCCATGGTCTTTGGGCTTTAGTCCTAGGTTTTCAAACACATTTTTGGGTGTGTTAATGATTTCCAAAGATATAAAAAGTTAAGTATGAAAACCATGAGTCTTCTTGGATTGTATCAGCTCCTTTGCACTTCCTTGGACTACTTCGGCTTGAGTGAACATCTTGAACTTGATATGGCTCATGTGACCTCTCCTTTGCACTTCCTTGGACTACTTCGGCTTGAGTGAACATCTAGGGATATAAGATCGGAGCCACGAAAAGAAGACGAAAGTAGGTAAAAGAGATTTAAGCCATTAGGAGAAGAAAGACAAAGAGAAAGTGAGGCTGCGGGAGCAGATTTCTAGGGAATAGAAATGGTTTTTTAGGGTACTGTAGCAGGTTACTGTAGCAGGTTACTATAGCGGTACTGTAGCGGGGAGGCGAAGCGATGAGGTGGGTTACTGTAGCAAGGAGTGAAGGAGTTAGGGGAAAGGGAAGAGGGGCAGTGGGAGGAGGAGGAGGAGGAGGAAAACAAAAGCGAAAGGAAGAGGGTGAGGGGTGGGGATGTTGGGTTAGGGTTAGGGTTAGAGGAGAAGGGAGAGAAGAAGAGGGAGGGTGAGGGGCTGCTATGGGGGTCCCTAGGGAATCAAAACCTTAGGGCTCTAATACCATGTTGAGGAAGAGAATGAAAGAAAGAAATTGTGAGTTAGTGAGTCTCCCCCACACTTGTGTATTTATATATAATGAGAAATGTACAAAAGACGGATATGCCCATAGGCATATACATACACTAACAAAAAAAAAGAGAGAAAAGAGAATCCTTCCATTTATTGTTGAGATTGTGATAATTATGAAATTAGGAAGCCAACCAAATCTTTCCATTATTTATGAGATTGTGATAATTATGAAATTAGCCATTATTTATGAGATTGTGATAATTATGAAATTAGAAACCCAACCAAACAAATCCTATGAACTAGGAAAGAACCAATAAATAAAGTAGGATGCACAAAATGGAACCTTTTAATTGGGGAAAGAATCCCCATAAAGGAGGATTCTTCCCTCCAAAAATCTATAAATATATCTTATATATATATATATATGTGTGTGTGTGTGTGTGTGTGAAGGGAGAGAGGGACAGAGAGAGAAGTGGGCCAGAGAAAGGGAGAGAGAGAAGTGGGCCAGAGAGAGAGAGAGAGAGAGAGTTGGACGAGAGAGAGAGAGAGAGAGAGACGAGACGAGACAAGACGAGACCGAGAGAAAGAAAGAGAAAGTGAGATACACTCATACAAGGGAGAGCGTGGGAGAAAAGAAAGAAAAGAAAGAAAGGGGCAAAGGAGGGAGGAGAAGAAGGAGATCTAGGGTTCTTCGTTGTTTCCGTTCGCGATTCGAGTAATTGCTGAAAACCCAATTCTTTTGATGTTTTCTTTTGACCTTGATAGGGTTTGAGTCCTGTTATGATCCTTTCGATTTTTAGAAGTTGTTTTGAGATATCCAAACCTAAATCCCCTCACAAAACCCTCAAACCCCGTTTTTGATAATGGCACCAAATATGTCTATCTATCTGGAAATAAATTGATTTGTGATAAAAATCTTCTTAATAACAATATAAAATAAGTTTATCTTTGCTGGAAAGTAAGATATAAATGATTTGGAATCAAAACTCATTTTTTTATGATGGCACCAAATATGTCCGTCTTATCTGGAAATAAATTGTTTCGTGATAAAAAAAAATCTTCTTAATAACAGTATAAAATATGTTTATTATCTTACTGGAAATTAAGAAATAACTGATTTGGAATCAAAACTCGTTTTTGATAATGACACAAACTACATGTCTTTTCTGGAATTAGGAAACAATAAATTTGAGCACTATTTGAGTTTCGATAAACCGCGCAAGGTCTGTCCGTATTTCAAAAAGGAATTGATCGTATATTTATGTGTATTAGCATAGGGTTGCAATTTCTTTCGAATGAAAACTAATTAGGTTGAGGAAAAGCGTGTAGTCGAAAAGGAACCTTTGACACTTAGATAAGTTACATATCACCCTCGATATGCAATCTTTCAGGTTCACTTCGTGACCGTTACTCTCAAAGACTCTAACTTTATTCACACCTCGGAGATCAAGGCAAGTAATGGTATAATGATGACTTAAATATCTTGATTTATTATGACTCTAGTTACTACAAGAATGTGACTTGTTCATGGATTGTTTACGTATTTAAATGAGGAATTATTGTTGTTATCTGCCTTTAAATGAATTGATTCAATGAGAAAGACTGGGTACCAATAATTTATAGTAATGCAATTGTACGAATATCAAGGTTTGTAAGAAAAAGGTGAAATTTCATCACATATTTAATAAAGGAAAATTATTGGTAATCATGCATGTGTGCCATAAACTAGGATTGGGAAAAGAGGGAGGAAGACTAAGGAGACCCCTTGGATCCAACCATAGGCGAAATGCCAAAAGCCATCCAGACCGAGAGCATACGACATCTGGTTGGCGATGCATAGACTTCAAGGTGGCCCGATAGAAATCCTAGAAGGGATCACGTTCCAATAGGGAATGGAGGGTCCTTGTTGGTCAGTGATCGCCGGCCAGGCTATAAAGCCACCGCTGAAAATGAGAAAAGAACAATGGGAGGATTGCATTTTTAATTTAAGCTGTTTGATACCTTGAAATCTTGCTAAGAATGTTGTAATTGTTCATTTCCTTTAAATTACTCCATTGTTGTAAGAATTAGTGTTATAATACACTTTTATTTTTGTTGTTCTTATCATAGAAGCCTTCCTTTACTTTGCTCAAACCCACCTTCCCTACAGGAAATGTAGGTGACGGTGAAGGAGCCTTCGCTAGCGAGAACATATAAAGAACCACACAGGAAATGGGGGTGCTGGCGTTGAGTCTTATGGAATGACACGATTGCCATCCCTAAATAATTTAGTTTCATTTGGATTCGAGATTTAAATGGTTTTATTTCAAACTTTAAGTTAGTTGGGTTATGTTCAAATTGAGATGATGGTTTTAATAAGGTTATGAGAATCGATATTTAATATTTGTGATTGGTTTATTAATTGAAAAAGTATTATCATTGCTTCTGCTGAATTATGGTTGTGTTTTAAAAAAAAAATTACCGGATTTTTTTTACTTGTTTTGTTCCATAGCGAACTGGTGCAAGAAATCGGGCAGTTACAAAAAAGAGATATGTCCCCACATGTATATCAGCATCACTTGCACCCAACAACTTTTGTTAGGACTTCTCACAATTTCCAAGTTTTCATTTTGATGCCATGATTGAAGTCTCTCCATTCACATTCATTCATTTCTTCTCTATTGATGCTACTTCATAGTATTCAAGTTCACGAATGTGAGCTATTTCATTTTAAAAGATTTTAGGCTCGTGGGAGAAATTTCTATTTGAAACGAATATTTATATGTCAAGTTCATTTAGGTCATCCCACTTCAATTTTCAGTAATGGCGTGATTAGTAGTTATGGTTTTCTAAATTATGAAAAGGCCGAAGAGACATTTAATATATTTCTTTATTTTTCCCAGTAAAAACTTATTCTTTTTAACAATCATCTGGTTCGTGTTTGAACACAATGGGGCAACTCAATATTGTGATGAATTTATATTCCTACATCTGAACTGGTTTTGATACACAATTTTGTCCTTATCAACTCCCTCTTAATTGCGCAAGGTGTTTGAACACTGGTTTCATTAGATGTACCATGAAGTGAGGATGATAATTTTATGGCTTCAAGTGAAAAAAACATGTACCCATTACAATCTTTATGATCCTTACTATCATCTCCCCCCATAATTTCACAAAGTGTTTGAGAGAACATGGTTCATCAAATGTCATGCGATGCAAGGATGATAATTTTAGATGATTTCAAATGAAAATTGTGTGCAATCCTACGAATTAGAAAACGAATATTTCCGAGACTGGGCCGCATAAAAATTCATTAGGCTATGAATAAGTGAGTGTCATTGATGTCATTTCATAGTATAAATTTGACGGAAGCTTTGGAAATACAGTCGATAGCACGTGGCATAATGTTGTTGGGTGTGTTTGCCATATCACATGGTCCTTTGTACTCAACAATCCTATTTGGATGGGTCATCATGATAAGGCCCTTGCTTCAAACTGAAAAATCCAATGCAAAAGAAGCTTGAAGCTACATGGTCTGAGGAAGACACTCAGGTTAATTCTGAGTTACAATGTTTTTTATTCCCCCTCATCACTTCAGTATTTTCTAAACACATTATATTTGCGTAGGAGGGGAGGGAGAGAGAGAGAGAGAGAGAGAGAGAGAGAGAGAGAGAGAGAGAGAGAGAGAGTGGTCATTAGATCAATCTTGGGACAAATAGACTCTCCATCTCTCTCTCACTCCCTCTCTCCTAAGCTCTCTCCCAGAGAAAGAGGAAGAGGGGGATAAGGAGAGAGAAGAGCGAGAGATGAAGAGATAGAGAGATACCTCCCTCTCTCATTCTCTTAAGCTCTTTCTCTCCATCCCGCCCTATCTCCTCCCTCACACATAAGAGAAAGTGAGAGAGAGCTTAGGAGAGAGGAGAGGGAAGGGAGTGTGGGAGAGAGGGAGTGTGGGAGAGAGGGAGTGAGAGAGAGAGAGGAGGAGAGGAGAGAGATGCAGTGAGAGAGTGGGGGAGACACATGGACTGTTAAGCTATGTTTTTTAGTGTTTTAAGTCGAGACAGTGTTCTAAGTCGAGACCAGCAAGTAGGTTACCTTGATCAAGGATCCAACAACTAACATTTCAAAGGAAAAGTTCCAAAGCTTAGTTTTAGTTAGAGGTGAGAACCTTCCCAGCTGAGCCACCACCCATATATGTTGACTGATCAAAGTTGTTTGTCGCTTCTTTTAACTCCTCCAAACAAAATAACCGATATATTGTTGAACTTTGTTTCCCTAGCTTCGCTGCTTGAGAAATATACCCTGAAAAGAACAATCACCAATCAATTATTACCAATCCCATGAGTTACAAACTCATTGTGAATTCTTTTCCAATGTTAAAATTCAACTTTAATGCCTTTGTAGCGATCTTCTTGTATCAGAAATATGGATGAAGCATTGGAGCAACAAAAAAAAAAAAAAAAAAAAAAAGGAAAAATGGAAGAGTTGACGGCCAACTCAAAATATAATAGAAATTGATTAGAGGGCCAAGAGATCCACAATAAATATCACAAAAATGAAAATATGAGATATTTAAAATAAATAATTGGGTGCTATCGGCGACAAATCTAAAATGCACAATGTACATCACTTGAATATAATAATTAAACAAAAAACAAAGAGCACAGATGTGTTGTCTGATTCACAAATCACAATTCTAAGTGGAAATAAAACTGATGAAATTGTTGAGCTCCCCAAGTTGGAGAATGAAGATCAATCTTTATCTGCTTGAAGCCATGTACCAAATCATGTCTTTTGATTTTAGAAAAGTCGTCCTAAACAGCCCAAACACTATAAAACATAAATTGAAGTTTGAGAATGAACAATATATACTTGTTGAGATCCGTATGTGAATTTATACATGCAAAAAGCGACTAGATTAAGAATAAACGGATAAGGATGGCAACATGTCACCCTTATCAAATCTTATCTACACACTCCTAATTGCTATTAGTGTACAAATTACAGCAATCTACACAATTGATAAACTGAACTAAATAGTAAAATGTATTTCATCCCTTACTTATTGAACTTTGGTTCTTGCTCCTCACCCCTAAAGTGCTACATTCTTTAATTACAACAGAACCATCTAAATTGTATCAAACATTGTATTGCGCACAAGATATAATGGTATTTCCATTACATGTGGGAGAAATTTGAATGCAGCAATAGTTTCCACCCTAACTTTTTCTCCTCCCTTGCTGAGATTTTCACTAAGGTGCTGTTCGGATTGAAGGAAAAATATTTCTTGTGGAAGAAAAATTTCCTACAAAATTTTTTTCATTTTCACAATTTAGAAGAAAATGATATGGTTATGGATTATTTAGAGGTATGCCATTAGAAATTGAAGGTCTCTCTAAATAAAACTTCAACTGAAGTGGTTCAAGTTACTTTTTTTCATGTGTAATCAAAAAATGGAAAAGCAGGAAATTCTGAAAAAGTTTTTCTTTTCCAAACTTTTCTAAGAAAAATTCCTGCAATACAACCGGCGTCTAATCCTATAACTAGTATTTGCTTTAGTCATTGAAGGCAAGTTGCCTCTTCATGACCTAAACTAATGGGGGCATGTAAACTGTGTGGGTCTGTGTGTTTATATGTGTGTGCATGTGTAACAGAGCTTAGCTCAAACATGAGCCTTATGCAAACAGACATGACAGAATTTTCTTTAATGTGCAGAAAATTGGAATGTGCAGATCCTTAGATCTGCTTTGTTATGTCAAGAATCTGATGTGGATCCCTTCAAGCAAACCTATAGTAAGAGATGTAAGTGAGCTAGTGGCGGTGGAATCATTCAAAAACTCTGAGTATTTTGTGAGATCAAGCACACTCCATGAGCTCTATCAAAACTGCCGGAAAATGAGTATACTGGACGATTCTTGTTTTAAGATCTTGAAAATTGATCTGCAAGTAAATTTGAGTTTTATTGTAGATATATGGTAGGTAGGTATGAGAAAAACTATCTCCTATTTATAGACAGGAGAAAAGCTTCTAGAGGGGCTAGCAGTAGCTAGCTGTCCATGATGATGTGGCAAAGAATTAGTTAGAGAACAACTATCCTCTTTGTCCATGTGACAGCCAACTTGCATCCTATGAGGCAGCCCACTTGTTGCTTCCAACTCAATCACGCCTAGGCTCCAAATGACTAGCCCTATGAGTCTATGACTTTTGTTTACAACTCCTCTTCTCCCTATACTACATGTTAAAGTACAAAAGATTTAATAAAAACTTCTCCAACAACTTAAGCTTTTGGAGTAAATGGTCATTTCACATGGTATCAGAGCAAAGGTCATGGGTCCAAACCAAGGTTTTAAATTTTGGTTTCGGGTATAATTTTGGTCCTCCCCGAAATTTCGGCCGAAATTCGGTAGAAATAAAATAATAATATTTTATCGAAAATTTCGCTGAAATTGTCGAAATTTCGACCGAAATTTGGTAAATTTCAATTTCGGCACTTTCAGCTTCAAAACGTTTTGGTTTCAGTCCTTATAGGAATTCAAAATTTTGGATTTCGGACGAAATTTAAAACCGTGGTTCAAACCTCCATGATAGTAAAAATCCACAGGAAATGGCCAAACCCAAAAAGACGGGTCACATGTGCCACGTGAAGACCAACCCAAAAAAAGAGGGTCCACATGTGAGGGGGAGTGTTAAAGTATAAAAGATTTCATAATACCTTCTCCAACAGCTTTAGCTTTTGGAGTAACTGGTCGTTTCACACTACACATAGGTAACGCCTACACTACACTACCATGCCTACCGTACCTCCTCATATGAGCTTTTACAAGTACAAATACATGTCCTAATGCAGGAAATGAAAAAAAAAGACTTTACACCTAATGAAGCATGTACACTTTGGCCGCGACCCGCACCACATCAGACTCCCCCTCTTGAAAAAGAGCATGTCCTGAAGCTCAGCTCCATCTTGGTAGAAGGTTTGGACTCCGGTCATTGGGCAAACAAGGATGTTGCCCCTCACTACTCAGCCAAAGGGAATGATGCAGTTGATGCCGAGGTCATATGCGTAGCTCTCCATCTTAAGCCCCTTCACCAGGGGCAGTTAGAGTTGGTGCCCTAAAACCAAGTATATTTCACATGTTAATCAATAAAAGTTTCTTTTTCATGACATTTATGGGTACTTAAAGTTAAATATGTGTGATATGTTACTTGTTATTAACACGTATTTGTCCTTAGGTAGCAAAGTAGGAAACCCATGATCATGGATTCACATATCATAGGAAGCAAGGAGATATGGGATTCCTGTTCTTTGAAGACCTTAGTAGTTCCTAGTTGGGGTTGAAGTTGGACACCTCCTCCTGTACACAACTAACATCTATCTTGCCTACATGCACGAGATGTGGAGTGACTTATCTCAATCACTTGGGTAGTGGGCCCTAAGCAAGATAGAATGGGTAAGACAATGAGATTGCGTACTGAACAGGATCACATTAGAATAGCTTGTGGACAGGAGAACGTTGAGCTATTCTACCAGACAGGACCCTTTACATGTCCTTTGACTTGAGGGGTTACATTGGTCTGTTCGCGAGTTTCTTATTTTTGGTCTATCTAACCATGATTCTCTTGGAGGCACCAGAGGGTAGTACTGGAGTGTTGGACAAACCTTCGAGGTCAATAGTGATACCCGACATGGAATTCTCCGCCTATTTAATAGGATAACATCTACGTTTTTTGTCAGAGCAGTACACCTAGAAAAATACCTGGCGAGGTGGATTTGATAAGATGTTCATCAAAAGGATTTCACAAAATAAGATTTGAAATGGTTTTAGCAAATGCATTTGCGGGCCGACACTACTTGATTGAAAGGTATACCATGAGTGAGCCCAAGAGGAAGTTAATGTCCACTCCCCGTAGGACTCAACTAAGTAGATGTGGACTTGGAGATAGGACTTGCACATTTGATGTGATTAGGGGTATGATGATTTGACGATTATCTTCAGGGTTACGTCTCAATGGAGGCGACTGACTCAATGCGATTGTAGCATTAGCTATGGAGCAATAATCGCACTGGGGCCCACTCGTGGGTTCTGTAGGATCTACCGTTAAATCCCTGCTATGATCCTACTCACAACTCGAATGACGAGTTTACATCTATTTGATAGGGGTCCTGCATTTATTGGTTCGCACATACGAATTATTTTTGTGGCATTTGATGCAAAGGGAAAGATTTACATAGTTCTAATGGTGCACACACCATGGGTACCAATTTAGTTAAATGTTAACTAAAGGGCAGGGGCGGAACTACGTATAGCTTGAGGGGGGCCACGGCCCCCCCAAAGATTTGCAAAATCGTTAACTTTTATTTTAAGTAATTACTTCTTAATTTCCGCTAGGATTTAAAAAAATCCCAATTTTATCGAGAATTCGTCCCTATAAAATAGGGATATTATCATAGGAAGTGATTTTCCCCCTAAACCGATAAAATCCCCCGTTAATAGTTAAATGCTCAAGGATAAATGCACCCCCCCCCCCTTTAACGCTTTACATTGCCTTTAAAACTCAACGAATAACGTTGATTAAAGGGAAGTGATACTCCCCCTAAACCAATAAAATCCCCTAGTTAATGGTTAACTGCTGGAGGATAAATTCACCCCAAACTTAACCAATAAAGTTAAGGGGAATTTTATTCGTCGGATGGGGGAATAACATTGCCCTTTATTAAAGGCAAATGTTATCAGCACTACTGTATTTTAATGATCGCAATCCTCACTCTAGTAAAAGTACGGTATGGCCTGCACCATAGGATGATCCAAACCGTCCATTAGATCGGCCACACCATAAAAAGGTTGTGCCCCAAAAATTATTTCCATAGGTTGATTCTAACCCTCCGAACTATAGAGGGTTAGGATCATTCAGTCCCAAAAATTACTTCTATTTTCTTTCGCTAATTGAATTGGAGTTTTTAGGGTTTCTCGGTAGATTTTTTTTTTTGAACTCTTCACTTCCCTTTTCCTTGAGCGCTCAAGAAGGGTTTCCGACTTTCTGCAAAAAAATTGCTTGAGTTGGTTGACTTGCTTCAATCTCCATCGTAGAAGAAGAAGGAGAAAAGGTTAGTTCTATTCCTTTCTTCCCCCGTATTTCTAAGGTTTCTGATTCTTTTATGTTCTTTTTATTTCATTTTTCTCTAGGATTTATCAGTTTATGCTTATGTTTTTCCTAGTGTTCTTTCCTCTTCTAATTTCCTTTTTTTTTTAGAGAGTGAGAAGGAGAGAGATTTGAGACTTGAGAGGGCCGATTGAAGTTAGAGGGGTTTGGACTTTGGACCATTAACACCATGTTTGGCAGCATGAAATCTTTTCCCATGGAAAAATAGTTTATAGTTTTTTTCCAATGAAATTTTTTAGCCCCTCCCCCCCCTCCCCCAATGACCAATGCATACAAAGTGTAAATTGGTCCGGCCCCCCCAAGTGTAAATTCCTGGCTCCACCCCTGCTAAAGGGTCTTTGGGAATTATAGAAAATATGGATGGAGCTTTTATCCCATTGGATGGGAGGAAATATGTTTATTTAATTAAAAAATTAAATAAACAATTGTAAGTTTAGCTTAGATGCTCGTTTTACTAAAACAGTCATACGAAGAACTTTGAAAGATCTACAACTTTGTAGTTTATGATTTTTTCTAATTCGGCCATTTACTTGTCCAATAATGAAGTCGAAATTTGACTTACAGCATTATAGCGGGTTTCCCATTGTGGGTAGCTTGTTTCCAAATTGGAAGCTCCCAATTTTGACTAGTTTCCTTGTTTTTTGAGAATTCTCTAAAAATTTTGGATTGTATCAAAGGCAATTCAAATCTCTATAAATATAAGACAAAGGAATAGAGTTTTGGACAGCTCTTTCATAATCCATGTGTTGGAAATTGAAGAGACACAAGAAAATTCATCCCCTTTGTTCTCTCTCTCTCTATTCATCAACTAGTTTTGAGTTTTTGAACTCAAAGGCATTCATCCAACTAATCTCCATTGTTCTAAACAATAATTACCATATTATAATCTGATTAAGATCAGATTAAAAAGTAAACAAAGAGTTGTTTACAAGATCCTTTGTGCAACAAAAGGAATCCATCGATTTAACTTGCGGTTTCCCGTCGATTAGATCGTCGACGAATTTTCAAGGAGTAGATCAAGCGGACGAGTTCTTCTCTACAGCAACTTAATGGTATTTATATTTGTTTTTTATTAAATCACAATAAAAATCAATTAGTCCCTAGGAATCCTGGGTTAAAGCAAAAAAAAATATTTCTACACGGTTTATTCTTCCGCTACGTGTAGCGATTTTGCTCGGGGTTTTTCAACCTTTTCTAACAGGGGCCCGTTGGCTAAGTCACCTCGTTCCCTTTGCGGATGTAAACCCCAACACCATCACTTTTGGTGTTGTCTTATTGTTGCTCCTGTGATGTATATCATGAATATTTTCTTCCTTATATCTCTTCTCATGAAACAATGTTTTCTGCCCTAATGTTCTACCACGATCAAATAAAGTGTCATGATAAGATTGAAGTCCACCCTTGTCAAGGTAAACTCCAAAATATCCCTCGTCTGGCCATAACCATCCTCATATAAAGCAAACTTGTTTCATCACTCGACTCGATATGAATGTCCGATGTACTATCAACATCGGCACTCTGCTCCATCATTAGAAGGAAGTCGTCAATAATGAGGTCCCAATCTTCAATCATCTCCAAGAGATCCTGTGGCATCTCAATGTGCTCATGAAGACAACACTGTCTGACCACTCAACACAATATGGTCATTCAACGCCCCAATGGTAGACTCTGCCTCATTGTGGCTCTCTGACTGCTCAAGATGATCTACCTCTGCAGAAGTCATAAGGTCTTCTGTCACAAGCTTCGCCAATATAGCTCCTGGCTCCTCTATTGTAGTCCACTTGAACTGTGAAATGAATGCTATGAGGTCATCCTCTTGCTCTGCCAACATAGCCTCCATGTCTCTATGGAGTTTTGTGGCCCCGTCATCAAATTGGCTCTGTTGTTGTTGTGCCCTACACACTCACCCATGTATATCATGCTTGTGTCTCTCAACCATCTCTCTCCAGCCTCAGTCCTTTATGGACTTAACCCTTGTGGTCGCACTCCAAATGGTGCAACGGGGATGATGTAGGGCAAGTCCCAGCCAAGTATAAGTACATGTAAAAGGAGGAGGGGTATTAGTGTAATAATGTGAAGTAATTGGGCCTGTATTCATGTGGGGCCAATAAGGGCTAAATATGTAAGTGGTGGGTTGCCATGTGTGTAAGGGGATGTCGCTTCATCAATTTAAGTAGGTACCACTTGTCCTTGCCAGCTCACCATAAGTGAGTGGAGGAAAGCTGTCATATGACAGCTAGCAAGGTCTCGAACCCTCTTATATGCCCATAAATAGAGGATAGGGGCAGGGATTTCAAAGTTCCTTAAGATTGTAATTGAGTTTTCTATTGTAAGAGAATGGAGTTCCTTTTGGTGTAGAGACTTGGGCTCTAGGAAGAGAAGTTAAATTCCTCCTTCAATGAAGAGGATTTGGAGAAACTTGAGTAAGATTTCTCCCATTTCCTTCTTCATTATCATGCGCTTCCATTAAAAAAACCGAATCTGCCTTTTATAATTTTCGAGGAGATTTTCTTTTTTTTTGCACGAAATTTGATTACATTTTCGTCCTAAAACCTCTTCTCATACCTACCTACCATAGATCTACAGTAAAACTCAAATTTACCTAAACATTTGAGATCAATTCTCAAGATCTTAAAACAAGAGCTGCCCAGTTCACTCCTTTTCTGGTAGTTCTGATAGAGCTCACGGATTGAGCTTAATATAACAAAATAGAACAAAGCAGATCTAAGGCTCTTCACGTTCCAATTTTCTAAACAGTGCAGAAAATTCTGTTCTGAGAGTTAGGTTAAGGCTAATGATTGAGCTAATTTTCTACACAGTGCAGAAAATTCTAGTTTGTTACATATCTTTGCACAAATATGAGCCTCAGGCAAACAGCCCCAACAGAATTTTCTGCACTGCGAACGTGAAGATCCCTAGATCTACATTGTTCTGTCAAGAATCTGATGTCGATCTCTCTAGCAAACTTGTAGTACGAGATGTAAGTGAACTAAAGGAGGTGGAATCATTCAAAAACACCGAGTATTTTGTGAGATCAAGCTCAATCAGTGATCTTAATCAAAACGGCTACAAAATGAGTTTCCTAGATAGTTCTTGCTTTCAGATCTTTGATCTCATATTTGTAGGTAAATTTGAGTTTTATTGTAGATCTTGTTAGAGTTGGTGCCCTAAAACCCAGTATATTTCGCATGTTAATCAATAAAAGTTCTTGTCATGACAATTAACGGGTAACTAAAAGTTAAATATGTGTGACATGCTACTTATTATTGACACATGTTTGTCCTTAGGTAGCAAAGTAGGAAACCCATGCTCATGGATTCACAAATCCTAGGGAGCAAGGAGATATGGGATTCCGGTTCTTTGCAGACCTTAATAGTTCCTAGTTGGGGTTGAGGATGGACACCTCTTTCTGTATACAACTAGCATCTATCTTGCCAACATGCACGAGATGTGGAGTGACTTATCTCAATCACTCGGGTAGTGGACCCTAAGCAAGAAAGAATGGGTACGACAATGAGATTGCGTACTAAACAGGATCACAATAGAATAGCTTGTGGACAGGAGACAGTTGAACTATTCTACCAGACAGGACCCTTTACTTGTCCTTTAACCTGAGGGGTGATAATGGTCTGTTGGCGAGTCTCTCATTCTTGGTCTATCTAACCGTGATTCTCTTGAAGTCACCAAAGGATAGTACTGGAGTGTTAGACAACCTACGAAGTCAATAGTGATACCCGACATGGAATTCTCCACCTATTTTATAAGATAACATCTACGGTTTTGGTCAGAGCAGTAGACTTAGAAAAATACCTAGCCATGTGGATTTGATAAAGTGTATATCAAAAGGATTTCACAAAATAAGTTTTGAAATAGTTTTTAGCAAATGCATTTGCGGGCCAACACTGCTTGACTGAAAGGTATACCGTGAGTGAGCCCAGGGGGGTAGTTGATGTCCACCTCCCGTAGGACTCAACTCAGTAGATGTGGACTTGGAGAAAGGACTTGCACATTTGATGTGAATAGGGTTATGATGATTTGACGGAGATCTTTAGGGTTACGTCTCGATGGAGGCCACTGACTCAATGCGATTGTAGCATTTGCTACGGAGCAATAATCGCAGTGGGGCCCACTCGTGGGTTCTGCAGGATCTACCGTTAAATCCTTGCTACGATCCCACTCACTACTCGATTGACCTATTATAATATATTAGATAGAGGTCCCGCATTTATTTGGTTGCATACACGAACTAGTTTCGTGATATTGGATGCATTGAAAGGATATATATAATGTATATAGTGTATATGCACTATGGGATACATTAGGAATACCAAAATGGTTAAGTATAAACCATACGGTTATTTTGGGAAATATAGAAAAATATTGATGGAGCTTTTATCCCACTAGATGGGAGGAAATATGTTTATTTAATTAAAAAATTAAATAAGCAATTGTAAGTTTAGCTTATAGACTCGTTTTACTAAAACAGTCATAACTTACTCATCTGTAGTCAAAATTAATGTGTTAGTACTCGTTTCAAAGGATTTTGAAAGATCTAAAACTTTATAGTTTATGATTTTTTCTAATTCGGCCATTTACTTGTCAAAAAATGAGGTAGAAATTTGACCTACAGGCTTATAGTGGGAATGTTGAAAAAAGAAACAATGTGTGAGATATTTTCAGGATTACTTTTATCCAATAAAGCAACCCACATTTTTTACTTGAAAAAAAACCCAATTTAGGTATTTCTAAGAGTCCAAGAGTTTCTAAAAACATTCCCCACATTGTTTGGTTTCTATTTTGAAAAAGCAAACTAGATAGTTTCCAAATTGGAGCTTCCAATTATGGCTAGTTTCCATTGTTTCTGGGATTTTTCTAGAAACTTTGGATTGTGCATATGAAAATTAAGAACTCTATAAATATGAGACATATGGCTGGAGTTTTCAAGAGCTCTCCCATAATTCCATGTGCTGGAAATTGGTAGAGACTCCCCAAAGTTTTTCTGTTCTTCTTCTCCTTCAATTCCATCAGCTAGTTTTGTCTTTTCTAGATCAAAGACAAACATCCAACCAAGTTCCATTGATCTAAATACATATTCCCACAATATAATCTGATTTAGATCAAGTTATAAAGTGAACAAAGAGTTGCTCACAAGATCCTTCACGCAACAAAAGGAATCCATCGATTAAACTTGCGATTTCGCATCGATTAGATCGTTGGCGGATTTTCAAGTAGATCACGCAGACGTTTTTCTTCTCATCAGCAAAATAAGGTATTTATATTTATGTTTATTGAACCGCAATAAAATCAATTACACCTTAGGAATCCTGGGTTAGAAGAAATTTTTTGTTCTACACGGTTTATTCTTCGGCAACGTGTAGCAATTTTGCTCGGGGTTTTACAATCAATCTAACAAGTGGTATCAGAGCTAACTAGGGAATAGATTATGAGGCTAACGAACCAAAGATAGATCATGCGGTGATCCGCTGTGAGTCCGGACGTTTATCCCGAATATCCGAGGTTCCTAGTCTTTGTGTGTTTTAATAAACATAGGGTTGTTTGTCGGAAAACAACAAACTGAACCGCATGGTGGATTTCTGGACTGATTGGCTTGCATGGTTGGAAAGTAGACTGGAATACGAATCCAACGCATCACGAATCATCGAAATCCGACGAGCGGTTTAGGAGATATGATTTTTCAAAGTTTGGAAAAAGTCGTTGGAATTTAGGAAATTAATTCTGAAAACTGATTTAGAATTTTGTTTCTCCACCCCAAACTATTTGAAAAGCCTATAGCCCAGGCATAAACTTTTCTAATAATGTCTTGGGGTGTATGTAGCATGATCAGATCCTTGAGAAAGCATTCGATTAACTAATTAACTATATCCCACTCAAGGTTACTCAAAAGGTCATGCTATCCGGATTATGTTCCCGATATAGAACAATTTTGTTTGTCACAAATCAAATGATCTTGTTTTCGCGCAAAATTTTGTATGCCGATTTATTAGACCATATAAAAAGGTTTTATGATGTTTCTAATTAAAATCAGGATGGTTGTGTGTTAATCAAAATTGAATTAACCCGGTTTTGTGCGAATTGATCGGTATTGGTGAAAGATGAGCAAAAAGGAGATTGGACCTCAATTCATGCATGAGATGCATGATCTTTTTATGGATGTGATGATCTGATGTGATGGTTTATTTCATGGTTTGTAATATTAAAGTCTGCAATGTAATTTAGTTATTTCAGTTTTTAATTACTCCCTCTGGGCAGTAGGGCAGACGACTGGTTTCCCATGGAGATTTATTATGATGTATAGATTACCTAGGCTAGTGTAGGACACTAGGGTAGTTTATATTTGTTTGTCCAAGACCAATTGAATATGAGATCATTTCTTGGTGATCAATCGATGGATCATGGATATTGCGGCATGGTGATGCTCCAAATTGACTAGCAGATGGAGGCCTCCTTTAGGAATTCGCTTTGAGGCTAGCGAAGTTCCCCATTGTTGTTGCACAAAGTTGCCCTTAATTCACCCTCAATTTGACAAGATGGTGTTATAGGGATTCCCTTATTCAAATAAGGTTAGTGGGAGACTCCCTATGATCCAAGATGCCAAATTGGGTTTCATGGATGGTGTGTTTTATTTCCATGGTTTGATGGTTTGCTTTTCATGTGATGAATGGCATGGTTTGTTTGTTTGCTTTTCATGTGATGGATGGCTTGGTTTGGTTTGCTATGTATGTTTTACTTTTGTGAGATGGATGCCTAATCAAACATACACAATGATGGTTATTACTCCCACATTAAATAACCATCTTAATTAATATTAAGTTGATTAACGGGATTAAGTCGAAAGGACAAGACCTCGTGCCTTTTCATAGCCATCTAACCGTTGGCTAGTCTAGGAAATAGGACGGTCACAGGCCAAAGCAGAAGCCGATCTTGTTTCTTGACTATATTTGTTTCTTGACTTGTCAATACCTTCACCAAGCAGAGGGTATTGACACCCAAAGGATATACATACTGCAAATCTGCAATGATTGGAGGCCGAACATAAATCGAATCTCATAGGATTAGATGAATCCACTTATTCAGAGTTGCTGAATAAGTTTCCGATGCCCATTGGAGAAATTATACATTTCTCTTGATTCATGAGGTTGAGGGACCCGTGAATGAGACATGCAATGGGCGGTTCCATCGTAGATCAAAATCCCAGATCTAATGGACATGTCATGAAATTAACTAAAATAGTAGTTTTGGTAATTATGCCTCTTTCCTTTGCGCGTAAATACCATGGCTTCATTCAACCCATTAGTAGGGGTGTAAACGGATCGAATTCAGAGCGGATATGGCTATATCCGAATTCGATTACAATATACACTATCCGAATTCGGATTCGGATTCGACGGATATTTAATATCTATTACCGAATTCGTATCCGTCGGATATTGTTCGAATTCGGATATTATCCGTATCCGTTTATCCGGTAAATTCGAACATTTTATTGCAACACTTGATCTTTTTTCTCCTACTTACTCGAATGAATTTTCCAAACCCTAAAACTAGACCTCTACATTCTCTTCACAAAATTAACTCTCAAACCCTAAAATATATGAGATCCTCTTCTTCCTTTTAAAACAATGGCAGAGAGAGAGAGAGGGAGGCGATGGGGATGGATGATAGTGTTGGTAGTGGTCTTTGGGTTTTTCCTTTTTTTTTTTTTTCTAAAAAGAATATTCACTTTTCTTATAGAAACAAAAGATAGTGTGTCATTACTAAAAATAAATATTAATGATATTATTAATAATAAATAAAAAGGATTTACTTCTCGGATTCGGATGTTAAACGGATTGGATATACCATTTATCAGATTCGCATCCGCTAAGAGCCGGATATCTCATAAACGGATTCGGATAATATCCGCTTGAAACGGATTCGGATAATATTCGCTTTAAACGGATTCGGATGCAGACGGTAATCGAATTTCCGAATATCCATTTACACCCCTACCCATTAGCTAAGATCTTAGATGAAAATAAGTTAACTGGTCCAGAATACCTCGACTGGAAAAGGACCATAATGCTGGTACTCACGGTCGCTAAAGTTTATTGGGTCCTTACCACTGAGGAGCCAGAACTACCTGGTCCCGATGTGCCTCAAGCAGACCACGATAGAAAATCTAAGTGGCTTAAGGACAATGAGATGGCAAAGTGTTACATCCTTGGCTCCATGTCCAATGTGTTGCAACAGCAACATATTGGAATGGCAGTGGCCTCGGATATAATGCTAAATATTAAAGAAATGTTTGGAGAGCAACATCGCAAAGCTAGGTTGTTGGCGATTAGAGGCCTAATATCCACCAAGATGGTAGAGGGAACCCCGGCTAGGGACCACATGCTAAAGATGATGGGCTATCTAAACGAGGTCAACATATTGGCGGCCATCATGGACGCTGAGACGCAGATCGACATTGTCTTGTCTTCCCTATGTGGGTCATTCAAAGAGTTTGTTATGACTAACCACATGAACAAAATGACAATGTCCCTGATAGAGCTAATGAATCAACTTCAGACAGCTGAGGATTTGCAAAAGAGTAATAAGAAAAGTGCCTACCTTGCAAAGGGTAATGTACCCTCAGCACCTAAGCCGAAAGGTAAACAAAAAGGAAGAGCAAAAGGACAAGGCTCTAAGAAGAGCATACCAGTGGTAAAGAACAAGAACAACTTTAAAAAGAAAAGGTCAACCAAGGGCAACGACGGTTGCTTCCATTATAGAAAGACTAGAAATTGGAAGCGAAACTACAGGAGCTATCTAGCTACCCAGGAAGGCAACAAGCCTACCTTAGGTATGTTGCAAGTGTTTGTTGCTGAAACCAATATGATTGGACCTGTATTTTTCTGGTGTGTTGACACAGGTGCGACCTCACACATCTGCAATGTGTTGTAGGGCTTCAGGAAAATCAAAAGGTAGACTAAAGGAGAGCTCACCCTACAGGTTGGAACTGAAGCAACAGTTGTTGTCCAAGCTGTAGGAGATTACATTTTGACATTCTCAGGCGGTTATCTAATATTAAAGGATTGTCTCTATGTACCTTCAATAAGAAGGAATTTAATTTCAGTTTCAAAATTGTTTGATGATGGATATTCTACTAGTTTTAATAAAAGTTTTGTTTTTATTAAAAAAGAAAATTCCTTAATTGTGGAAGGTACAATGAGTCATGGCCTATACTTAATTAACGCCTTAGAGAATATGACCAATGTTGAGAATATTCCGAGTGTTGATGTTCCAAACCTCAAAAGGGCAAGGGACATAGTAATTCCAACACATCTTTGGCATCTTCGATTAGGTCATATTGGCCTAGAGCGGATCACAAGGTTAGTGAAAGATGATCCATTGGATTCAATCCAAGTGGAACCCTTTCCAACTTGTGAACCATGTCTCTAAGGCAAAATGACTAAAATTCCCTTCTAAGGGCAACGAAAGTGTATTACGATTGATACATACGGATGTATGTGGTCCTCTTTCTCATCCTGCGAGATGAGGGTTTGTTTACTTCGCGACTTTAACGGATGACCATTCAAGGTACGGCTACTTGTACCTAATGCGACGTAAGTCTGAGACCTTTGAAAAGTTTAAAGAGTTCAAGAATGAAATAGAAAACCAGCTAAGCAAGAAGATTAAGACACTTAGCTCCGATAGGGGTGGAGAATACCTCTCGGATGAGTTTAAGGACTACTTAAAAGAAAACGGAATAGTTTCTCAATGGACTCCACCGGCAACACCAGAGTTAAACGGTGTGTTAGAGAGGAGAAATCGAACACTCTTAGATGTGATTTGATCTATGACGAGCTTTGCACAAGCACCTTTGTTTCTATGGAGAATCGCCCAAGAGACGGGGCTCTACATCCTTAATCGAGTAGCAACTAAATCAGTACTAAGGACTCCATATGAGATATGAACGAGCAGAAAACCTGCATTGAATCATATGATGATATGGGGTTGTCCTGCCCACGTTAAAAAGATAAGTGTTGAAAAGTTGGAGGCACGAACCAATAGATGTCTCTTTATTGGATATCCTAGGAAAACAAAGGGTTATATGTTTTATAATCCTGGTGAGCAAAACTGTTTTGTAAGCCGGAATGCCGTATTCTTAGAAGAAGAGTTCAATCAATATGCGAGCGGAAAGAATAGAATCGCCTTAGAAAAGCAACCCGAAAATCCAATAGAGAGATATAAGGAAGCTGAGCAAGTACCCACTAAACCTATTCCAACACTCCGACGTAGTAGTAGGGAGGTCAGACAACCCGATAGACTTGTCTACCTGGGTCAAGTAAATACAGAAGATACAGATCTCCTTAACTACAAAGAAGCGATGTTAAACATCGATGCAGGAAAATGGATGGACGCTATGGTTCTTTATGTAGTTGGAACCTTCGTTTTGATCAAGCAGTCAAAGAGTTTGGCTTCATTCAAAGCATGGATGAGGCTTGTGTTTACAAGAAGGTCAGTGGGAGCGCGGTTACGTTCTTGGTTCTTTATGTAGATGACATCCTACTCATTGGGAATGATGTAGGAATGCTATCAAGTACAAAGTTGTGGCTTTCAAGCACGTTTGCTATGAAAGATCTAGATGAAGCTACATACATTCTAGGACCTAAATTGTTTAGGGACCGTAAGAATAGGAATCTTCGGCTATTACAAGAAACTTACATAGATAAGATATTGGCAAGGTACAACATGGCTGATTCCAAGAAGGGATTAGTTCCTTTCAGGCATGGAATCAGGTTATCCAAGAAGATGTCTCCCAAGACACCTGAGGATAAGCAGGTTATGAATAAAATTCCCTACGCTTCGGCTGTGGGAAGCGTTATGTATGCTAAGTTATGTACAAGGCCAGATATCTGTCACTCTGTAAGTGTGGTTAGCAAATATCAGTCGGACCTAGGTCTAGAGCATTGGACAGCAGTTAAACATATTTTTAAGTATCTTAGGAGAACTAAACATTATTATTTAGTTTACAGTGCAGACGAGTTGGTCGTTTCTGGTTTTACCGACGCAGTCTTTCAGTCTGACGTTGATGACATGAAATCATCATCTGGTTTTGTGTTCACATTAGCAAATGGGGCAGTGTCATGGAGAAGTTGCAAGCAAGACACTACAGCAGATTCCACCACTTAGGCTAAGTACATCGATGTGAGTGAAGCAGCGAAAGAGGAGGTATGAATGCGAAAGTTTCTGGACGACCTTGGAGTCGTGCACTCTGTTGAGAGACCCATTACACTGTACTGTGATAACAGCGGAGCGATTGCTCAAGCAAAGGAATCGAGGTCTCATCAGAAGTCCAAGCATGTACTTCGAAAGTATCATGTGATATGGGAGATCATTGACAGAGGGGATGTGGCTATTGCAAAGGTTGCCTCAGTGGATAACGTGGCAGACCCTTTTACCAAATCTCTTAGTCAAAAGGTGTTTGACAGGCATGTTAAGGGGATGGGTCTAAGATATATGCATAACTGGCTTTGAGGGCAAGTGGGAGACTATTAGAGTTGGTGCCCTAAAACCCAGTATATTTCGCATATTAATCAATAAAAGTTATTTTCATGACAATTAACGGGTAACTAAAAGTTAAATATGTGTAACATGCTACTTATTATTGACACGTATGTCCTTAGGTAGCAAAGTAGGAAACCCATGCTCATTGATTCACAAATCCTAAGGAGCAAGCAGATATGGGATTCCGGTTCGTTGTAGACCTTAATAATTCCTAGTTGGGGTTGAGGTTGGACACCTCTTTCTGTATACAACTAGCATTTATCTTGCCAACATGCACTAGATGTGGAGTGACTTATCTCAATCACTCGGGTAGTGGACCCTAAGTAAGATAGAATGGGTACGACAATCAGATTGCGTACTGAACAGGATCACAATAGAATAGCTTATGGACAGGAGACATGTAACGACCCGAATTTTTACTGCATGGATTGCTACGGGCAACAAAATATATTTATTCCTGTAATTACGCAGCGGAAGGTTCAAGTACATCCTGAATTTACAAAAATCCCAAGTATGACATATTTAAAACTTTTTTTACATATGAGGAGATTGACTAGGTTCATCATTTCCGTATTTCCTCAAGTGGCTTTCACACTTCTCATAACTAAGATTCCTCATTGACAAATACTCCCGCATCCAAATTTTTAAATCCTGGTGGGAAAAAGTGGGTTAGGAGAGCAGGTATATAGAAGCTTCGACAAGTGGCTGAAATCAATAATAAGAGACAGTTCTATAAAAATATGCAGTATTTTATCTGGATCATAATGAGTCAAAACTAATACTAACAGTATTTTTTGTAGAAACAATCAAACCAGATAGTGGAAAAACAAACCAATTAAAAGCCAATAGTTTCCAACAGTTTTCATTTCTGAAGTTTCCTGTAATGATCAGCCTCCTCCACGTATTGTCCGCTTTGGCCTTGGCCCGCTTCCGCTTTTGGGTTAGTCGACGGCTCAGAGGTACAAACACGTCACACGAGAGATATACTGTCGCACATTTACTTCTTCCATTTCTTTCTTTTCTCATTTTCGTTCAAACTTTTCGTGATAATGAAATCCAACATTTCGTTTCATTTTCAAGAACATTTCATCTTTCTGAATCAAACATGATTTTACCAAAATCAAACAGTAAAACAGATAAGAAATATCAAAACAACATATAATCAAATCCCCATCACTTTCATTGAGAAAAGATACAAGTCGAGTCTAGCTATCACCTGCCTTATCAAACCTGAGAAGTGCGAAATTGAAGATGCTTGACCTTGAAGATGACAACGATCAGGGAGAAGTGGGAATTTGAAGATGCTTGACCTTGAAGATAAAAACGATCAGGGAAAAAATGAGGGAAATAGTAACATGTGAATATTTTTTATGCATAATAGCTGTTATTTTTACCGGGTATTACAAGACAGTTGAGTTATTCTACCAGACAGGACCCTTTACATGTCCTTTGACCTGAGGGTCATATAGGTCTGTTGGCGAGTCTCTCATTCTTGGTCTATCTAACCGTGATTCTCTTAAAGTCACCAGAGGGTAGTATTGGAGTGTTGGGCAAACCTTCGAGGTCCATAGTGATACCCGACATGGAATTCTCCACCTATTTTATAGGATAACATCTACGGTTTTGGTCCGAGCAGTAGGCCTAGAAAAATACCTGGTCAGGTGGATTTGATAAAGTGTATATCAAAAGGATTTCACAGGATTTCACAAAATAAGTTTTGAAATGGTTTTTAGCAAATGCATTTGCGGGCCAACACTGCTTGACTGAAAGGTATACCGTGAGTGAACCCAAGGGGTAGTTGATGTCCACCCCCGGTAGGACTCAACTCAGGAGATGTGGACTTGGAGAAAAGACTTGCACATTTGATGTGATTAGGGGTATGATGATTTGAAGGTTATCTTCAGGGTTACGTCCCGATGGAGGCCACTGACTCAATGCGATTGTAGCATTGGCTACGGAGCAATAATCCCAATGGGGCCCACTTATGGGTTCTGCAGGATCTATCGTTAAATCCCTGCTACGATCCTACTCACTACTCGATTGACCTATTATAATATATTAGATAGAGGTCCCGCATTTATTTGGTTGCATACACGAACTAGTTTCGTGGCATTGGATGCATTGAAAGGATATATACAATGTATATAGTGTATATGCATTATGGGATACATTGGGAATACCAAATGGTTAAGTATAAACCATAAGGTTATTTTGGGAATTATAGAAAAATATGGATGGAGATTTATCCCATTGGATGGGAGGAAATATGTTTATTTAATTAAAAAATTAAATAAACAATTGTAAGTTCAGCTTATAGACTCGTTTTACTAAAACAGTCATCGCTTACTCATTTCTAGTCAAACATTAATGTGTAAGTACACGTTTTGAAGGATTTTGAAAGATCTACAACTTTGTAGTTTATGATTTTTTCTAATTCAGTCATTTAGTTGTCCAAAAATGAGGTCAAAATTTGACCTACATGCTTGTAGCGGGAATGTTGAAAAAGGAAACAATGTGTGAGATATTTTTGGGATTGTTTTTATCCAATAAAGCAAGCCACGTTTTTTACTTGAAAAAACCTCAATTTAAGGATTTCTAAAAACATTCCCCACATTGTTTGGTTTTTATTTTGAAAAAGCAAACTAGCTTGTTTCCAAATTGGAGCTTCCAATTATGACTAGTTTCCATTGTTTTTTAGATTTCTCTAGAAACTTTGGATTCTGCATATGGAAATTGAGAACTCAATAAATATGAGACATATGACTGGAGTTTTCAAGAGCTCTCCCATAATTCCATGTGATGGAAATTGATAGAGACACCCCAAAGTCTTTCTCTTCTTCTTCTTCAATTCCATCAACTAGTTTTGTCTTTTCTAGATCAAAGACAAATATCCAACCAAGCTCCATTGATCTAAATACATATTCCCACAATATAATCTGATTTAGATCAGGTTATAAAGTGAACAAAGAGTTGTTCACAAGATCCTTCACGCGACAAAAGGAATCCATCGATTCAACTTGCGGTTTCGCATCGATTAGATCATTTGCAGATTTGCGAGGAGTAGATTATGCAGACGTTTTTCTTCTCATCAGCAAAATAAGGTATTTATATTTACGTTTATTGAATCACAATAAAATCAATTAGACCCTAGGAATCCTGGGTTAGAGAAAAATTTTGTTTTACACGGTTTATTCTTCCGCAACGTGTAGCGATTTTGCTCGGGATTTTACAACCAATCTAACAGATCTATGGTAGGCGGGTATGAGAAGAGTTTTAGGACAAAAATGGAATAAAATTTTGTACAAAAACTCAAGAAAGCCTCCATGAAAATTATACAAGACATATTTGGTTCTGTAAGGAAACTAGAAATCAAGAAACTTGAATTAAGCGCAGTGATGACTACATCCAAAAGATTGATAGGAAGATGGAACTAGAAAAAAATTACTTCAAGATTATCCAAGGCCTCTTTATTGAAGGAGGAATAGAACTTATCTCCTTAGAGCCCAAGGCTTAGCACCAAAAGGAACTCCAGTCTCTTACAATAGAAAACTCAATTACAACCTTCAAAACTAAAAATTACAGCATATTCTCTCCTATTTCGATGAGCGATAAGCTTCTAGAGGGGCCATCAGTACCAAGATGTCCATCCTAGGTATCCATGATGATGTGACAAAGAATTATTTAGAGGACAACTGTCCTTTTTGTCCACGCGACAGCCAACTTGCATCCTATTTGGCAGCCCACATGCAACTTCCAACTTAGCCCCACCTAGGCTCCAAGCGACCAGCCCATGACTTTTTTTCACAACTCCTCTTCTCCCCATAGAACACATAGGTAACAGTTACACTCCAAAGATGAAGGTTATTGTTGTTTGGTAGCATCATCTTCCTGGAATTTTTTTCTTTTTTTTTAAAATTGACCCATCTATTCATAATTGCATGTATACAGAGATTGGGGACCAGTAGTCCCACCCCATTACATAAGAAAGAAGCCCAAACCAAAAACCATAAAAGATTCCCAAAAAAACCCCATGATATGCTACCCCAACCTTAACATCCAATTTTGGCAACAAGGGAAGAATATGTCCCGATACGTGAAAGACCAAGGTTTCTCAAGCACACGAGATATAGAATTACAAAACCCCCTTCCTACCCTCATAGGTGAAACATCATCCCAATCACGAAGAGAAGAAAATTCCAATCCAAGGGACAAGGCTAACCCCGAAGCAGTAAAGGACCCATGTCCCACTAACACTCTCTGTTAGTGCTAATAGGCCATCCTTGACCCATCAGTACCCACTCCTAAACACAAATACAAAAACCATCAGAGCAATTTCACAGCCTCTTCCCAACTAGTACTCCCTAAAAACTCTATTTACAACCAGGACAAACCTCTTTATCTAGTCAGGGCCTTAAGCTCCCTGCTACCTTTACTAGGAGTCTTTCCTTTCTTCTCTTCACCAACATCACGCTTTTCAATGTCAAAGAACATTCTCTTAGTTCTTCCACATTTTCTTTATATCCAATCCCAGCATACTTCCCATTTTCATCATTTCCTCAAACTCTTCTGAAAGCTCCTTATCTTCCTCCTCCGAAATCTCTTTATCCCCCTCCACCGATTTTTTATAAGCCCTAATAAGACAAGATTAGAAGTTCCTGGGAGAATCAAATTGAACATTATTAGAAGTTCCCTTGGTAACCCACAACAATCACAAATAGCGATGTAGACACCCAATTTTGTCAATGCAGAACTAATGATAGGTTGTCGCGAGGAAGAGTCTCATGACGAGTCCCAGAGCCCTATTCCTTTCTCTCAATCTCTCTCTAGGTTATTTAAACAGGGAAATACTTCTCGAAAATGATTTTATCCCAGAGATGCAACAAAAGCCCGTCTTTACATGGCACCCACCTTTTAAGGCACAGCCAAAAAGCCCGTTTTCACATGGCATTTCAACCAAGAACTTAGCTTTGAGTCAAAAACATCCGTTTTTTACCCAAAAACACATCGTGTTCCGAAAGCTAGCGATATTAGACTCGTCGGAATCTCCTCCGAACGAGGAATCTAACGGATCTGACCGCGCACAATTCGGAGTCTAAACGGAGGAGTTACGGCCTACCGAAACTCCCTAAAACCTCCAAAAAGACAAAAATCACATTTTTCGAAATGTTACTGACATGACACTGACACCCAGGTGTCAGGTCCAATTTCACACTCTGCGTAGTAACGAAATCCTAGTTTTCAGAAGGGATTTAGGAGGGGGTAGAAGTAAAAATCAGGATTCAGAAGTTACTGAATTCAAAGAGAATTTTTCTCGGAGAGTTTTCTGGTTTTTCTAGTTTAGAATTAGGTTTTCAATTATAGAAATCCTAGTTTTCTGCTCTTAAAACCCCTTTTGAAAGAAGGTTCTGCCGAAAAAACCCTAATTTCTTTGCTTTAGAAGAGAGAAAGTAGAGAAATTCTTAGGTAGCTCACACTGGGCGTCAGCACTCTGTTGAATTTCCGAAGACTCGGAGCCACATCCTTCGACTAGCGCCGTTGTTCTGCCGAAATTCCGGCAAACCCGAAGCCTCTACGTCCCAATAGCGCCGTTGTTCTGCCGAAATTCCGGCAAACCCGAAGCGCATTCGTCCGAATAGCGCCGTTGTTCTGCCTAGATTCCGGCAAAACCGAAGCCCCTTCATCCGAATAGCGCTGTCATTCTGCCGAATTTTTGAGAATTCGAAGCTACGTCGTCCAACTAGCATCATTACGCCGCCAATTTCTCGGAAGACGTCTCCGCACTTTTGGTAAAATTACATTTGTCTACACTTCTGTTACAAAACCAAGTGCAGGGTAGTTATGGGATTTATGGCTCCTTTTGCCCTAGATCCTGTAACGTAAATCCCTCTCCTCTCTTTGTAAATAGGGCTATGTTCCTCTCCCTATCCCGCCACTCTGTCTTCTGTCCTACCATAGACAAAAGAGACAGAGACGAGAGCCCTGGTGCTCCACGGTATTGGACAAACGGAGGGAACAATAAACATGCAGTGTTTTATATCCCTTATGCCTTGTCATTTTCCGTTTTTTTAGTTATCCTAATTGAAGTCAACTAAGAGATCCTCCTAGGACTCGAAACATGCAGTGACGACTTCAATCCGGATAACGCGAAACCGATTTTTCTTCTTTTCTTTGTAAATCCACTTTATTTTACGCACAGGAATTAAGCCTAACAGTAATAAAGGATAAAAGAGTAAAGATTTCTGATTAATCTCTCCAAATCTGCCAAATCAAGTCAAGACACCAGGTTTACCTTACGCATGAGGGGTGCCTAACACCTTCCCCGAATGTAACCATAATAACCCTTACTCAGATTTCTGTTAGGACCAAGCCTTAACAAACAGAGCAAAATTATGGGTTCTAGGCACCCAACCTAGAGTACAACTACGGTTGCTGGTCTTTCAATGAAACTTGGATCTTTATCCACATTTCATCGGAAAGCAAGCACGGGTCCTAGGCCCTAACATAGGTGGCAACTCTAAAACTCTCTTTCTTGTGAAATCCGGACCCCGATCCCGATTTCACAAGAAACGCAGACAAATGAACACTCCCACTCTTTCAAAAAGAGAACCCGAAGTGGTGATCCCGTGCCTCGCAAGATGAGCTATCAGGACGGGAAAAAACCGGCTCCCACGAGCGGGTGTCTTCAAAGATAGTGATGGGCATGTTCTTTATGGTTTTCTAGACCCAGAGGCAGAGCTGACTCAAATGAAGATAAGAGCCCTTCTTGTGGTAATTAAAATCATTAAGCAAAAGTTAGACAGGGAGTTGGATTGCGGAAGGAGACTCTTCTAATGCTATTTCATAGGCCAAAAGGAAATGGATTGGATCCTGGAGGCTTGATACATTGATGAAGTGGAGGAGAGATGTAGAGATACTTTAATTCCTAGTTTTGTTTCCTTTGATAATTTGTCCCCTTCGTATAAAGTTTTGCAGTGTCTTTTTTCTCTATTGTTATAAAATTTCTACGGTTAAACTAAAATCACATGTGGGATTTATCTAAACTACCTGCAAGAATATAATAATTGGTTTAGATAAATCTATACAATTGGCAATCTCCCTGATGAAAATGTTGCCGCAGGGTCAATTGATTGCTAAAGGTTTTAAACAAAACTTTGGTATTGATTACACAATGACCTTTGCTAGTCACTAAGAGTATCGCTCCCAATAAAGATTTTTCATTGAGGTAGCTGGATATGAAAAATGGATTTCTTCATGGTCACTTACAAGATGAAGTTTATGTGACCTCATGAGAATACGTATGTTAGGTCGAAACCTATTGATAATCCTATGGATCGTAATGTCAAGTTCTAAAGAATAAGGAGATTTGTCTGAGGACCCTGGTAGATATTGTCACCTTGTTAGAAGGCTCATTTACTTGACAATAACACATCATGATAATTTTTACTATAAGTGTAATTAATTCGTTTATGGATTTACGCATGCTCCTATTATTGATCATTTGGATGTAATTAGACACAATCTGAGATACTAAAAGGTGCACATTGCAGAGGAATTATTTTCAAGAAGAATGACCGCTTGAGAGTTTAAAGTTTTGCATATGCAGATTGGGTAAGATCACCTTCCAAAAAAGCATTCAACCATGGGTTATTGTGTTTCTGTTGGAGGAGACCTAGTTACTTGGTGAAACAAGAAGAGAATATGGTTGCATGATCCAATACAGAGGCAAAGTACCGTGTAACGGTTCACATGTCTCAATAGAAGTTAGTGACGAATCGTATGGAAGAGATGAGTTTGGAGATGGAGAGCCAATAAAGATGTTCTGTGATAATTAGACATCTGCTTACATTGCTAGTAATCCAGTATTCCATTAGAGCACTAAGCACATTAAAGTATATTTTCATTTTGTTCCAACAAGCAGCTGCTTAACAGAGCTTAGGTTTAGTTATTTGGCTGGAAAGATGTCAACCTCGTTCCGCTCCTCGGTCCGGAAAAACTTTGGATTGAACTCAACTCCCTCAATAAAATTAGATGGATTAAGGGATTTGATCGGCCATGTTGAGTCACATGAACTTGAGTTAAAGGAAATTCTAGCAGAAATCGAGTGTTGCTTCACCCACATTCTACGAGAAGGAAATCCTAGAGCTGATAGCTGTCCAACCATGGGGTTTCCTGTCTAAGCTTGGTTATGTGGGATGGCATGCCATCACTGTAGTGTTTGTAGAGGATGTATATGTCTCCTCTTGATGGTGGAGCCTTATGCTTTTTGGTTATTTTACGGCCTTTTCTTGTGGTGATTGCTGCTCTTTTCTTTGTATTTTCCTTGTATGGTGATTTGTTTGTTTTTTTAATGAAATTTATATCTTTGAAAAAAGTATATAACAACTCCTTGTGTGAGGTCCAAAGATCAATTGGCAGATATATTCACAAGAGGGGTTACAATCAATTTGGTAGTACATGTTCTAAGCTATATGGATGCTATCTGTGCTTCAGCTTGAGAGGCATTGTTAAGAGTTAAATTAGTTTAATGTTGGTTTACTTTAGTGTGATGGGGACTATCATAGATGGCCATGTTATTTACATTTGTAAGATGGGGCTCATCATTGAATTCAACCTCCACAAATTTCTTCTCTCTCTTCCTTCCTCCTCTTTTCTTCTTATCTGTTCTCTTCTTCCACACAAATAGGGTCTCCATCAAGGATTCTTTCTTTTCTTCTTATTTAATAGAAACATTGGACAAGAAGAGGTCACCAGTTCAAACTCTATTGTGTCTTTACAGCTTCTCACGGTTACATATTTTCGGAGAAATATTTGGGGTTGATCCTCTAGCTCAATAGGATAAGGATTTATTCTTCAACCTTGAGGGCGGTGCTTCAATCCCAGCTTACCTACTGTCAAACAACCAATTACTCCAAGAGCTTAAACCGTTAGAATCAGTGTTGTTCAATCTTTTTATACTTCAACACTCCCCCTCTCGTGTGGCCCCTCGTTTCTTGGGTTGGCCTTACAAGTGGCACATGCAGCCCCTCTTTTGGGTTGTCTTTACATGTGACTTTTAATATCAGGGAGTTGTGAGTTTTGAACCTAGGAGCAGCCATTAGGCAATAGCTCTGATACCATGTGAAACAACCAATTACTCCAAAAGCTTAAGCCGTTCGAGTTGGTGTTATTTAATCTTTTATACTTCAACAACTACCAAAAACAAAACATAGGACAAGAAAGAAAATAGGTAGCCTTATTCCTGTTTTCTCCATATGTTCTCATGAACCATGAATGATGATTATGAGAAAACAAATTTAGTAAAATGTTTATTATCTCCAAGTACCAGCTCCAAAGATAGTCATACCATGTTCGGAATTATCCTTGATAGTTGAAAGGTTAGAACTAAGCACATACTATTAAAGAAGATCCCGAGGCCCAATCATCGAATGATATAAGAGAAAAGAGTGTCTACTCTATAGAGTAGCTGACATATCTACTCCGTCAGCCAAAAATACAGGGGGCCCATATTTTTTGGATGATCCAAACCATTCAATTGATCCCCACTATATCTGGGGCCGACGGAGTAGATTACTTATCTACTCTATAGAGTAGAAACTCTTTTCTCATGATATATATATATATATATATATACATAGAAAAAAGCTCTAGTCACTAACAATAGACACCCTATAGTGAAAAAAAAAAAGCAATTATAAGACTATTAAAACAGGAAGTGAAACAAATTTGACAAAGAATTAGTGAAGAGAAGCATAATGCAATGAGATTCTTATGGGATTGAGAAATTGAAAGTTCCAACCAGAAGACCTGCATCAAAATACATTACTAAATGGCCACGACTGAGTTTTCTGTAGCACAAAGAACCAAACGAATTTCAGAAACTATTACTTAACAAGTCAAAGAGAAAAGATATTGCATTATCACATGTAGATAGCTTACTCGCATTTGCAAGGAGCTCGGAGGAGAATCCTGTAGGTGAGTTATCTCGTGCTGGTTTTGGCAATAAATTCTGCTCTGATATCCCTCTTGAACAATATTTTCTACATAAAACTTGAAATGCAAGGACAAGAAGTAGCATGATTACAGCAACTCCACCAATGACACCAACTAACACTGCTACATCTTTCTGCCCTGACCCTTTCCTTTCTTCGCAATATGATTCCTTATGCTGATTTTGAGGATCAACAAGCAAACAATTTCCACTAAATTTAACAACTCTCTTGTCTGATTTTGAGCTTAAGCAAGAAGGTAAACCTCCTGTTAATCTATTTTGAGAAACATCAACAAACCCAAGCTTGTTACCACAAGTTAGACCAGGGGGAAGAGAGCCACTAAGAAAATTGGATGCCAAATTCAGATAACTAATGTTTGGCAAAGAGAACAGTGCCTCCGGAGGCATTCCGCGAAGTAAATTGAATGAGAGATCAAGGTGTTGAAGCTGACCCAGTTCACCAAACTGTTGAGGAATCTCACCTGACAAAGAGTTTTTGCTGAACAAAACAGTGACTAACCCTTTGGGTAAGATGGGTAATTCAGAATTGAACTGATTCTCTCTCAGATCCAATACTTCAAGGCTAGTTAAGCTACTAAGATCGGGCAATCGACCCAAAATATGATTGTGCGATAAAGCAAGATCCGTGAGAGTCTTAATTCTGGAAATCGATGGTGGCAATTCTCCCTTAAGCTGGTTGCTCTTCAAGCTTAAAACCATCAAATTCGACAATGAATCAAACCATTCAGGGACAGTATCATTAAAGAAATTGTTCTCTAGTGTCAATGTTTGAAGCTTTACCATGGCTGAAATCTTAGGAGGAATTGAACCATATAGAAAATTATTGCTCAAATCAAGTACCTCAAGTGAATACAAACGATGAATTTTGTCAGGGAGAGGGCCCCAAATTCCCAAAGAGACCAAGCAAACAACTTTCAAGCTAGTTAACCTCGTAAGCGTAGTAACGAAAGAATCAACAAAGAAAGTTTGTGAAAGAGTCTGACCAGGAATTGGGAAGCCTTCAAAATTATTAACCTTGACAGGTTTGTCACCCATAATTCTAAGCTCTGTGATAAAATTATCCTGACATGAAATGCGAATTTGAGGCGATGAAGGTGTGTAGCAGAGGTCTCCACTATAATTCCAAGCCTCCAATGATTTTGGGTATTCCAAATGCTTTCTCAGTTGTTGCAGAACTTGTTCTTGAGAGTTTTGTAACTGACTAGTACTTGGGATTAAGAAAAACCATGAAAGACAAACGACAAAAATCACTCCAAAATATGCCATAAGTAAAGCTCTCTGAGTTTTTACTCTGGAACTAGTGAGATTTTACAGGACAGATTACAAGAAGAAATTGAGGGGACAAAGCAGGGAGTTTTAAATTACACAACAAAGATTTCAGGAATTAATTGAAAGATTTGAGTAACTAAAACCAAGATGACCTACTAGAGAAGAAAAAAATGAAGAGTTTTGAAAGAAAATGTTCAGTTTCAGGAAGTTTCAGAAAAACCCCATGAATAAAAGACAGGAAGAAACATGCAGAAAAACATTCCAAAGATTAAGCAAGAAATGTTGGGTTTTGTTGAGCTGGGAGAAAAAACGCAAGAAGGAAATACAATAGAAATGCTGAAAATCCCACCTGGGATGATCTGAAGAGCGTTTTTCAAGGGATAAATTGATTTTTAAAAGAAAGTGTCACAAAACCCATGAAGCAGAAACGAAGAAACAAATGCATTAACAGAGACCACATTCCAATTTAGATCTAGGAATTCTGAAATCTTTGAATTTGTGAGGTATAAAGTGTGGACGGAGTTAGAAAAATCAGCAACTGCCTGTATAAATGCATTTACAGCGACCACATGGTCTCCTTCATTGAATGTTGCGGGCTTCTCCCGGCATTAATGGAGATGGGTCCGTTGCATAAAGAGAGCAGAGCAGAACTCTCTCTCTCTCTCTCTCTCTCTCTCTCTGTCAAAATGAAGCTGTTACGGAAAATGAAAACGAGTGTTATTTGTGTTCCGTTTGGACATGGCCACAATTGCCCCAGCTTTTGTTTGAAATAACACTTGCGCCGTCTTTTTAACCTGTTTGATATGACCAACATGCCCATCGTTGTTACTAATATTACTACAATTGCCCTGATATCTACGTGTATACTGCAAAAAAACATTTTTGGCTGAAAACTTTTTCTTGGGAATATTTTGGGGACGTTTGGATACGCGGATTTTAGAATCCGGGATTTCTTCAAAAGTGCAGCTAAGAGACTGAAGAATAAGAGGACCAGCCGTCATTTTTTACCTCTCGCCCTTCTTCCTGTCAACAAGAGAATAGCAGATCCTCCCATATTTTCAGGTTTTAGAAATCTCAGGATGCAGGATAGATTTTTGAAACCTTAATTTCGCACTTCAAATCCAAGAAACGCTATCAGGACAGCATAAAGCAGCTTGATCATGAACCTTCCTTTACACTGTTTTCAAACTAAAAACCTAAATTCTAAAATCCACATATCCAAACAGCCCCACAGTTTGTTTCCATGATTAAGAAGGAAGTGATATAATTTTGCTTAATTTAGAAGGATATCATTGTAAATTAAAGGTCACTCTAAATGAAAAAATAGCGCTAGTTCAAATTATATTTTTTCGTGGGTAGAAAAAGTAGGAAATTTTAAAAATATTTTTCCTTTCCAAATTTTTCCCAAAAAATTCATGGAATCCAAGTTATTGAAATTTCTTTACAAATTTGGAATAACAAGAATTTTCTTAAATGACCAAACTATGTCCTTTTATTATTAGAATCAAATCTTCTTATACATAATTTGCTTAGTAGAATGATGGGAAGCTCGAGTTGTATAATGGAACACTAGAAAGATGAAAATGTAGTTTTTTACCGTCCATGTTCAAAAACAAAAATTAGATAGTATAGAATGTTAGAATTGGATCATTAGTCTGGTTTTTATGCTTTAGGATTTCCCTTGCAAATTCTTATTCACGCCATACAGCCTCAACCAAATACTAGAGTTGAACCTTCTAAAATAGACAGGAAGGATGCATCAGCTCTTTCTACAAGGAGTAGTTTGAATTTAGGGTAAAATTTTTCTTGAAAAAACGTTTCCTTTGATATGCATTTCCATCATTTAGTTAGTCCAATTTCTATTAAAAAAAACTTGAAGACCTTTTCGGCTACCGATTCTCGGGCTTCATTTCGACAATCCAAATGCAACCTTCATGTTGTTCAAAAAGTTTTTAACTCTATTGGACCCTAGATTTTTTTTTCCATGTAACTTTTTTTCAATAAGCTCAGATTTGCCTACATTTAAAAAGTGGGTACATTAAAAAAATTGCAAAAGCCTATACACAATAGATATTGTAGAAATATCCGTCAAAGGGCTAAAATCTCAAAGTTCATTGATTGACGTCACTCTCAATTTGTGTCTTAGATGCAATCTTTAGCAAGCATTTCATCAAACAATTACCTAGCATTGCCGGTTTGTCAACACTTTGCATGCATGAAAACGGACAAATTGTTAAAAGGACAATGGGCCCACCTATTTGTATACTCTGAAAGTCTAAATTATTCATTTAATGTTCCCCGCCTTAGATAAGTTGCATTCCAAAAATCATCTTGAGAAAATAACTAACCCTCCAATATTTTTGGTTTAAAATGGATGGTTGATAAAGGTTACGCTTTATGTCGGTAGAATTTACGGTCAAAGAGAGAATGTAAATAATTAGACCCATTTTAATGGGAAATGATTTCAGCACTCCAATGTTTTGATAAACATGATCTCCACTTGTCCGTTGTGTAGCATTTAAAGGGCTTTAAGAGCCTTTTGAGAACTTATCCTCTGACATCCCTTTAAATACTACACGATAGACAAGTGGAGGGCATGTTTATCAAAACACTGGAGCGAAGAAATCATTTTCCATTTTAATTTGTTTTATGATTTGAAGAGGAACAGTCAAAAATATTTATTGGGTACATTTACTTTGGAAAATCTTGTCTTCATATACATTACCCTAGTAAATCATATTGCATTCATTTTACCCACTTTGGATGATCCTAAAAGTTGTGTGTGTGTGTGTGTGTCTATATATATATATATATATATATATATATATATATATATATATATATATGAGAGAAAAGATTGTGCGCTCAACCGTTTTCTCTCTACTGTGCGGTCGAAGAGAGAGGCTTGCTCTCATTGGCTAAGAGAGTGGGCCCAGGAGGCGACGAAAAGACGACTGTAAGTCTTATTTTTCTCTCCCGTACGAAACCAAAATCCAAAAAAATATCGATTTGGATTTGATGCCTTTATTTTTTTCGTACGGGTTTCATACCAAAAACCCAAGAAAGAAATCGGTTCAGCTTTTATCTCCTTCCTCTCTTCTCGCTGAAAGCTGTGACAGTGGAAGAAAAACCCACCCAAAATCGTACCTCGCCGTCGCCCAAAACCCTTCTCCGGCCGCCCCCTAAGGTTAGTTTCTTGTAACTTTTCTCTTTTTTTCTCTTTTTTTTTTATGAAAATGAAAATCAAATAACGTAGGGAGGGGGTTTCATTGTGAGGAGGGTTTCATTCCTGTAGAAAGAAAAAAAGAGAAGATGGTAAGATTATTTTACTTTTTTCTTGGTAGTTTTCTCGGTAATTGTCATATTTTATTACAATCATTTGGTATTGTTTAGGTAATTTTTCTACTTTGCATCCTTTTTGCGGTAATTTTTCATTTCAAACTTAGTATTTCTACGATTCTTTGCCAAATCTGTAATGATTACTTCTCTACTACAATCATTTGGAAACGTTATTATTGGTCTTGTCAATTTATTATGCTCCGTTTTTTTCCTTATTGATTTAAATCTCTACTACTGTGCTTGCTAATAGGTGGCTGCAAATGAGCAGCAAAATGCCGATACCCAAGATGGAAATGAGTAAGATGAAGAAAGTTAGACTCTTGCTGTTGTACTACTGTTCTTCTTTGTCATAGCAATAATTGTTATAGGTCCACTACTTATTACCTTGATTAGCCTTTAATTGGGCTTTCTGTTTCTCTTTTCTAGGTCTTCCACATATCGCATTTGTTTTCTTTTTATCCATATAGCTATTGTTTGAATTTGCGTTCCTGCAGGTGAATGGCAAAACAAAAGTTCTACGTTGTTTTCAAGAAAAGGCAGATTGGTGTATTTGAAAATTGGCAGGATTGCCATCTTCAGGTCAACAAGTTCAGTGGAGCTTGTTATCAATCATATGGGACTAGGCAGGAGGCAGATGTTGTCCTTCATGCCTATTTACATGGCAGTACTGGGTGCGTACAAAAAGGGGAAGAGGAGACCAGCTCTCACGGATATTCACTAGCGTCAACAACTTCTGCCGGGTCAACTTCCTCTTCTACTTAGATATGGTTCTTATGTTTGGTGTTCTTTTCATTTTACTGGACATGTCTATTGGCTGTAAATTTGGTTCGGATTGTGTTTTAGTGGACATAGCCCACATGGTGATCAATCATCAAATCCGTTATGACTATGTTTGTAACTATAATCTAGATTCTCAAAAGTCTAAATCATGCACAACACATGAATATTTTTGTAACTATAATGGACTGTTTTACCTACGTGAGTAATGTTTACAGATGGATATACAATTCCAGCAGGATGGGCGATTATGGTGTGTCCTCCAGCCGTCCACTTGAATCCTGCAACTTATGAAGATCCACTTGCCTTCAATCCATGGAGATGGGAGGTGTGCCATTATCAGTTTTCTATGAATCATGGCAACAAAAATGCGAAACTTCCTTTCTTGCTAACAGAATGTAGTGTTCTAAAAATGGGTCTTGGATTTTCTTTCATGTTCTTTCTTGCTGTTCAAAAATTGACAAACATGAACAAATACTTAACAGGGCACTGATGCACGAGGTGGTTGGAGCGCTGAAATCATTTTCCTTTGGGCAAATGACATTCACATTTCTCTTTCAAGGGATCCAATTTGAAGTGTAATAAGGCCCTGTCTGGATTGCTGGAATTTTCTGCAATGCTTTGAAGAAAGAATTTTGTCCAAATTCCATGCTTTTCCCTTGCTTGTTTACACATGAAAAAAATTATAATGATATTGCTAAAATTTATCATATGCTTTTAAAATATGGAAACAGAAAAGTTTCCTAAGAAATGTGTTTTTCCTAGAATCCAATACAGGGCCTAATCTGATTATATTTAATTCCATGTGATTGCATTCTCTCTCATTGAAAATTAGTTTAACAAGTGGCGAGAGAGGGCTAGTGAGGATGGGAGGAGGAAAAGTAGGGAGAGGGCAAGAAAAGGCAAGAAACAAGGAAAAGAAAATTTCTATTTGTAGGGTGTAGCGCTCTCTCAACATAGGGGGGGGGGGGGAGGAGGGAATCCATGGTTGCCAAACATGGCCTCAATGTTATCACATTGTTTTTAATGAATGTACAAATTTAGGAATTTTATCTCCCATCTCAATAAGTGACTGTTTTGAATCCAATTCATTTTTTTTTAGCAAGAGCTCAACTTGACCAGACTCAAGTTGTACCCTGATGCAAAAGAGAGATCTTATTTAAGAGAGGGGCACTGCTAGGAAACGGGATTGGCTTTAACCATTAGAGCCACGTCCACTAAAAGACAAATGTAAGGAGCTTAAATCGCCTATAAAGGTAATAAATACACATTTAAAAGGGTCAAATCAAGGGTGATTTAAGTCCTGTCATTATTTTCCAAACGGAATACAATGAGGCCCACAAGAATCAATGGCTTAAAAGACATCATTTTCATCACATTTGATCAATGATCTATAATGGACATACAGTGATGCAGCCAACCCAACACAAGATGGAGATTACACAAAAGAGAAACTAAAAATAACTGGGCAGTGATAAATCGACTCCCATAAAGTAGTAGTGGCCCCTCAAATCCACAACCCCAATTAAAGGAAATTATATATTTGTAATTTGGCTCCCTACAGGGTTCTGCTGTCAACAGGTCGACTTCTGATTGGATCCAACTATCTGATAGTCGCGGTCCATTCAAATTTCTGATTGGTCAGATTGATGTCGGAGTGTTCTTCAGATCCTACTTGAGAATAAGAAGTGGCATCAGAGTACAAATTCAATCTAATTGCCCCCATTGAGTGTGGAGCAATTCCTAAGCAAAACAAGCCAGTAGACTGGAAACGTTGCAGGGGCATCTTTTGGCTACTTCTATACTTTGAACTGACTAAGTAGTGAAGAGTTGAGTGAAAGGAGAAAGGAAATCAAATATTTCCAAGCTCGTGAACCAAAGCCCTGTTACTTTTGGATTTTGAGAATCGATTGTGAGCCCAAAACTGATCATAACACACAAATATGTGTTTACTTTCTAGTCCAATAATCACTTTTGGACTTGCAATCGGTTCTCAAATTCAGTGGGACCAATCTGAGCCCATCACTATACATGTGAACACTCGACTGCCCCACAAATAGAAAGTTAAAAATGGAAATGATAGGCACTTCTCACGTTTTCATTAAAATTTAATATTCGCTCCTAAAGAACGATAGCAAATTAATCCCAAAAAACAATCCAACTTGTCAAATGTCTGGCTCATTTTCGAACGTTCAAATGAGAAAAAAAAATTATTAATTTGATGAATAATAGCTGTTGGATCATTGTTAATTTTGTGTGAAAGCCCATCCATGGTAGGGCCCGTCACAAATAGTTCATCTGATCCTATAATCATACAAACTAAGCAGAATTGAAAAAACCCATCGTCGGAGGGGACGGGAGTTTTGGGTTTTCCGGCTGGGTAGGGACGATCGTCGGCTTCGAGACCTCGAGGATTTGGTTTTTTCCTGCTGAAAAATTCAAAAATCAAAAATCAAAAATTTCTGAAAGATTTGTGCGGCAAAGAGATAGAAAATGAGAGAGAAGTTAAAATAAAGCTGAAACTGTAGCAAAGGAATTTCTTCTTTACAGAGAAATCCTTAGGCAAAAAAAAAAGAAAAGGAAAAACCCTCTTCTTTACAGAGAAATCCGTAGGGAGAAAAAATAAAAAAAAGGAGGAAAAGAGGAAGAAGGCACTAACCTGTGGGAGGAGAAGATCGTTCGAGCGTTTCCGTCGGATGGATCGTCGGCTTCGATTTGGGTTTTTTTTCTTTGCTGCTGGTGCTTCGATTTGGGTTTTTTTGGTAACCTGTGGGAGGAGAAGCCGTCGGCTTCGATTTGGGTTTTTTTCCTTTGGTGCTGCTGCTCGACGATTTCGGTTTTTTTGCTAACCTGTGGGAGGAGAAGCCGTCGGAATCGATTTGGGGTTTTTTTGCTAACCTGTGGAGGAGAAGCCGTCGGAATCGTCAAAATCGATTTGGGTTTCTTTGCTGCAGCAGCTTTAACAAGATATACTCTTTCTCCTCATACGCATGGATCAGCCTATGGAAATGATTTGGGGTTTTTTGCTAACCTGTGGGAGGAGAAACCGCATGAATCGTCGGAATCGATTTGGGTTTCTTTGCTTCAGCAGCTTTAACAACATATACTCTTTCTCCTCATACGGAGGGTTAGAATCAACCTATGGAAATGAATTTTTGGGCACGGCCTATTTAGGCTGTGGCCCATCTAATGGACGGTTTGGATCATCCTATGGGGCGGGCCTTACCGTAGTTTCAATAAAGTGAGGAGTGCATTCATCAAAATACAGTAGCGCTGATAACATTTCCCAATATTTATATCACTTTTTAGGGATTTGCTAGCCACCTTCTCCGGGGCTATTTTTCAGCTTGTAGCCCCTCCTTAGCTGCAAAGATTGGGTGAAGTAACTTACAGGCAAAGGTGGCTAGTAATAAACGATAATAAAAAGAGAAGTAATCATTACAGATTTGGCAAAGAATCGTAGAAATACTAAGTTTGAAATGAAAAATTACCGCAAAAAGGATGCAAAGTAGAAAAATTACCTAAACAATACCAAATGATTGTAATAAAATATGACAATTACCGAGAAAACTACCAAGAAAAAAGTAAAATAATCTTACCATCTTCTCTTTTTTTCTTTCTACAGGAATGAAACCCTCCTCACAATGAAACCCTCTCCCTACGTTATTTGATTTTCATTTTCATAAAAAAAAAAGAGAAAAAAAGAGAAAAGTTACAAGAAACTAACCTTAGGGGGCGGCCGGAGAAGGGTTTTGGGCGACGGCGAGGTACGATTTTGGGTGGGTTTTTCTTCCACTGTCACAGCTTTCAGCGAGAAGAGAGGAAGGAGATAAAAGCTGAACCGATTTCTTTCTTGGGTTTTTGGTATGAAACCCGTACGAAAAAAATAAAGGCATCAAATCCAAATCGATATTTTTTTGGATTTTGGTTTCGTACGGGAGAGAAAAATAAGACTTACAGTCATCTTTTCGTCGCCTCCTGGGCCCACTCTCTTAGCCAATGAGAGCAAGCCTCTCTCTTCGACCGCACAGTAGAGAGAAAACGGTTGAGCGCACAATCTTTTCTCTCATATATATATATATATATATATATATATATATATATATATATATATATATGAGAATACAGTTCCTGCGGGTGCCCTCATATAAGCTTACCTGCGGTGGCTCTTTCAAAACATAGGGGGCCCACATTGTTAGGATGATCTGAAGCATTCATTTGAAAGGCCACATCATATATAGGGTGTGTACAAAAAATCAGCTCCATTGGATCATCCTAACCCCTCCAAAAGTGGGGGCAAAAATGGGCAGATTTGTGGACAAAATGTGTCTATCCATTTTTTCCCCTACTTTTGGAGGTGTTAGGATGATCCAATGGAGCTGATTTTTTGTACACACCATATCTATGATGTGGCCTTTCAAATGAATGCTTCGGATCATCCTAACAATGTGGGGCCCTTATGTTTTGAAAGAGCCACCTCATATAAGCTATATGAGGGCACCCTTAGGAACCCTTTTCTCTCTCTCTCTCTCTCTCTCTCTATATATATATATATATATATATATATATATATATATATGAGAAAACATTTCCTACACACTTGTGTAGGTAAGTTACCTACACACTAGCTTAAAATACAGTGGGGACCCACATTGTTTGGGTGATCCAAACCATTCATTTGAATGGTCCTCACATAGATAGGGTGTCCATAAAAAATCAGATCCATAGGATCATCCCAACCATTCAAACTAAGGAGGCAAAAAATGGACTAATTTGTGAAGGTTTATACACGTCCATTTTACCTCCACAAATCGTAGGGTTGGGATGATCCTATGGATCTGATTTTTTGTGGACACCCTATCTCTGTGAGGACCATTCAAATGAATGGTTTGGATCACCCAAACAATGTGGGCCCCCACTGTATTTTAAGCTAGTGTGTAGGTAACTTACCTACACAAGTGTGTAGGAAATGTTTTCTATATATAGCAAAAGAGAAAAGGTTTGAATTTTTGGAATTACTTGAACAAGCTGTGGAATTAATACGTCAACGGTAATTTCCAATCATTCTTTCCTGTCATTTTCTTCTCCACCTTTAGTTTTTATAGGTATTTGCTAGCCACCTTCTCCAAAGGCTACTTCTCGCCCATCCTTTGCAATTGTATGTGTTGATAGATTTGTCTGATTAGACGTGGTGAAAACTGCACGGAAATACGATTTCTGGAAAGGAAAAAGGTTTGAATTTTCAGAATTACTTGAAAAAACTCTGGAATTAACACGTCGACGGTAATTTCCAATCATTCTTTCCTGTCGTTTTCTTCTCCACCTTTACTTTTTATAGGTATTTGCTAGTCACCTTCTCCAAAGGCTACTTCTCGCCCATCCTTTGCAATTGTATGTGTTGAGAGATTTGTCAAATTAGACGTGGTGAAAACTGCATGAAAATACTATTTCTGAAAAGGTGGGGAGCAATAATAAGTACCGAAAGAAGCTAGCAATAATAATCATTATGCACTAAACTTTTGGAGGAAAATTATGGAAAAAGTCCTGTCAAGTAGAAAAATTACAGAAAAAGTACCGAAAAAAGGTACCTGTATATGACAATTACTGAAAAAACTTCACAGTAAGGTATATATAAATATGACAATACTACTTTTCTAATTAATTGTTTGAGGATATTACAAATTCAGGACACCTTGAAAAATATATACGAATTCCGAACAGCTTAAGAGGAACAACATATTATGGAAACCTCGATTGAAGGGCTAGGATCAGCCTATGGAAATGATTTTACGCGCACAACCTATTGATATTGTGTTCCATCACATGGACAGTTTGGATCAACCTATTATGTAGTCTGTAGAGTTCTTTGTCGGCCCGTGCATCGCACGGGGTTTTTTACTAGTATATATATATATATATATATATATATATATATATATATATATATATATATATATATATATATGAGGAAACTGTTGGTGAGCTTAAGCTCACCAAACTTATGGTGAGCTTTGTCCTCCACAAATGGAGGGGTTAGGATGATCCTATGGAGCTGATTTTTGGTACACCCCCCATCTATGTAAGGGACTTTCAAATGAATGGTTTGGATCATCCTAACAAAGTGGGCCCCCATGTGATTGGGCAAGCTAGCTCACCATAAGTTTGGTGAGCTTAAGCTCGCCAACAGTTTCCTCATATATATATATATATGTACTACAATATAGCGGGAGGGAAAAGAAATTTCTTTTCTTTTTATCTGGGATTTACACGTCAGCATTACTCTTTTACCATTAACCCCTTTGCTGATATTTAACATCTATCTCTATGAGAAATTATTTGAGGGTAAAATCGTAATCTACATACGAAAAGTACCGACACGGGTATCCGTCTATAATAATTACGGCAAAAAACTACCAACAAGACGTAAAGACATATGACACTGACGAAAGAACTACTTTATATTACTCCTGCACAACACTTACAAAATATTGACGGATTCCGGGCACTTGAAGAGGAACAACAATTATGGAAACCTCTATCGATTGGAGGGCTAGGATCAGCCTATGGAAATGATTTTACGGGCACAACTGATTGATGTTGCGTTCCATCACATGGACGGTTTGGATCAACCTATAACCCTCCATAGATCGGAGGGTTAGGATCAACCTATGAAAATTCTTTTTGGGGCACAACCTATTTAGGCAGTGGCCCATCTAATGAACGGTTTGGATCATCCTATGGCACGGGCCATACCGTAAATTTTAATAAAGTGAGGAGTGCGATCATCAAAATACGGTGAGTGCGATCATCAAAATACAATGAGTAGTGCCATTATAAAATATGGTAGTGGGGACATTAGCACTATATATAATTTGAAACCATCGCTGTTACTTGAATACTCCCACGCTATTCAAGAAATACAAAATGATTTATGCCTTTGTTTGGATTGCCACAGTCAGGCAATGGAACTAGTATGTGATTCCGTGCCATTATCAAAATCATGGTTTTAAATTTGGACCGAAATTCGAAATTATATTAATTTTTTACCGAAATTAATTTCGGATTTCGGTGGAAACCGACACCGAAATGACTGTTATCTGAAACGGTACTTTATTTCGGCCGAAATAAATTTCATTTTTAAATTATATTAATATTTTACCGAATTTTCAACCGAAATTTTATTTTGAATAAAATACACTTTTCTTTGGTGTACCGGATTTCGACCGAAATCTCAAAATTTCAGCCAAAATTTCGGGGTCCGAAACCGGTACCGAAACCGAAATTTTAAACCATGATCAAAATATGAAAGTGAGGTGTACGCTCGAGCGTACCAAGCTTATGGTACGCTCGAGTGCCCCAATCACATGGGTCCCACATTTTTTTGTGGTGATTCAAAGCATTCATTTGCAAGGCCATATCATAGATAGGGTGTGTACCAAAAATCAGCTCCATTGAATCATCCTAACCCCTCCAAAAGCCAAAAGTGGAGGGCAAAAATGGGCAGATTTGTGGTCTGTCCATTTTGCCCTCCACAAATGGATGGGTTAGGATGATCCTATGGAGCTGATTTTTGGTACACACCCCATCTATGTAAGGGCCTTTCAAATGAATGCTTTGGATCATCCTAACAAAGTGGGCCCACATGTGATTGGGCACTCGAGCGTACCATAAGCTTGGTACGCTCGAGCGTACAATCATTTTCCTCATATATATAGGGAAAAAGGTTTCTGAGGTATCGCTCACCGTGAGCAGCCCTCTAGATACCCCATTTCCCATAGTTGGTTGAGTCATCCAACCCATTGGTTCTGTAGGTTATAGGTAGGATTAGGGTTAGGGTTATGGTTATGGTTATGGTTATGATTAGTGGAGGTTTCCAAATGGATGGCTGCAAATTAAACTCCTTTAAATTGAATGGTTAGCATTATGGTATGGAGGTGGTTTCTTAGGGACACCCTATTTATGTGAGGTCCTAAAATGAATGGGTAGCATGAGTCAAACAACATGCAGGTGGTGTTTTATAGAGGGCTGCTCACGGTGAGCGATACCTCAGAAAACCTTTGCCCATATATATATATATATATATATATATATATATATATATATATATATATATATAGAGAGAGAGAGAGAGAGAGAGAGAGAGAGAGCAGAAAATGAGAGAATTTTCTGAATTATTTGAAAATGCTGTGGAATTAACACGTCGAATAGGTATTTGCTACCCATCTTCTCCAAAGGCTACGTCTCGCCATCCTTTGTAATTGTATGTGTTCAGAGATTTGTCTTATTAGCCGTGGTGAAAACTCCACGGAAATACTATTTTTGGCAAGGTAGCTAGCAATATGACAATGATGAAAAAACTACTTTTCCTTACTCACTATGTGAGGGTAAAATTATAGAAAGTTTTATATTACGAATGCAACACACCTGTGAAAATATCAATGAATTCTGGGCACCTTAAGAGACAATTATGGAAACCTCTATAGATTGGAGGGCTAGGATCAGCCTATGGAAATGATTTTACGGACACAACCTATTTATGTTGTGTTCCATCACATGGATGGTTTGGATCAACCTATGATGTGGTCCGTAGAGTTCTTTGTCGGCCCGTGCATCGCACAGGGTTTTTTTTACAAGTATATCTATCTACTATAATAAGCTGGATAAAAAAGCTTTTTTGAATTTTTTGAAAAATCTATGGAATTTATACCTCACTTTTTTTGACTTTTTCTAACAAAGGCACCTATTCAACCCACATATTTTCAATCATACGCCCTCCTTTATGCTTTTTAACAATATCACCCATTCAACCCACATATTTTCAATCCTACCCCCTCCTTTATGCTTTTTTAACAAAGGCACTCATTAAACCGACATAATTTCAATCATACCCCCTCCTTTGTTAAAAAGCATTAGAAAATATTCTTAGAAAAAATATAAAAAGCATATATTTTTAGAAAAAGTATATGATACTTTATTTATTTATTTTTAGCTACTTTTTTACTTATTTTTTCTACATATTTTTTAAATAACATTTTTTCGTATCATATACTTTTTTTTTGCTGTTTCGTGCATATTTTTATTTTTTTTTATACAAAAATTAATTACGAAATTTTGTATCATATACTTTTTTTTTGCCGTGTCATGCATATTTTTATTTTTTTTACACAAAAATTAATTACGAAATTTTTTGTCATATACTTTTTTTCCGTCGTATCATGGATATTTTTTTTCCAGAAAAAGTAATTAGAAAACTCTTTCTTTTGCATTTTTTTCATTACTTGGTACGCACGCGGTTATGCATACTTTTTTTGTTATTGTTTCCACATATATTTAACTAATTTTTTTTTGTTATCATAGTCTTCTTTTTATTGCCGTGTCGTGCATTGCACGTAGGGTATCATACTCCTTTTTTTGGCCGTGTCGTGCATCGCACATCGTGGTTAAAAATATTGTTTCTATATATTTTTAACTAATTTTTTTCTTGGTATCATAGTTCTTTTTTTGGCAGTGTCGTGCATCGCACGTCGGGTATTACTAGTATATATATAGCAGAAGAGAAAATGAGAGAATTATTTGAAATTCTCCCAAAATTCTATGAGAATTACACATCGTTTTTTTTTTTACTTTTTTAACAAAGGCACCCATTCAACCCACATATTTTCAATCCCACCCCTTCTTTATGCTTTTTAACGATGGCACCCATTAAAGCCACATAATTTCAATCCTACCCCCCTCATTTATGCTTTTTTAATTATGGAAACCTCTATAGATTGGAGGGCTAGGATCAACCTATGGAAATGATTTTACGGGCACAACCTATTGATGTTGTGTTCCATCACATGGACAGTTTGGATCAACCTATGATGTGTTCCGTACAGTTCTTTGTCGGCCCGTGCATCGCACGAGGTTTTTTACTAGTATACTATATAGCAGAAGAGAAAAGGAGAGAATTATTTGAATTTATCCCAAAATTCTAATAGAATTACACATCACCTTTTTTGACTTTTTTAACAAAGGCACCCATTCAACCCACATATTTTCAATCCTACCCCCTCCTTTATGCTTTTTAATAAAGGCACCCATTAAAGCCACATAATTTCAATCCTACCCCCCTCCTGTATGCTTTTGTAAAAAAAAAGGTGGAGAAAGTCAACATAGTGACGTTTTTTCTTTGTAAAAATTACGGATAGGGTACATATGTTACATAATACTATGGATTTTTGTGAATATGTTGCATAATACTACGGATTCAGGACGCCTTCCAAAATATTGACGAATTCCGGGCCACCTTAAGAGAAACAACATATTATGGAAACCTCTATAGATTGGAGGGCTAGGATCAGCCTATGGAAATGATTTTACGGGCACAAGTTATTGATGTTGGGTTCCATCACATGGACGGTTTGGATCAACCTATGATGTGGTCCGTACAGTTCTTTGTCGGCTCGTGCATCGCACAGGATTTTTTTACTAGTATACACACACACATATATATATATATATATATATATATATATATATATATATATATATATATATGGCAGAAGAGAAAAGGAGAGAATTATTTGAATTTCTCCCAAAATTCTATGAGAATTACACATCACTTTTTTTGACTTTTTTTAACAAGGGCACCCATTCAATCCACATATTTTCAATCCTACGCCTCCTTTATGCTTTTTAACAAAGGCACCCATTAAAGCTACATAATTTCAATCCTACCCCCCTCCTTTATGCTTTTTTAACTATGGAAACATCTATAGATTGGAGGGCTAGGATCAACCTATGGAAATGATTTTACGGGCACAACCTATTGATGTTTTGTTCCATCACATGGACGATTTGGGTCAACCTATGGTGTGGTTTGTACAGTTCTTTGTCGGCCCGTGCATCGCACAGGTTTTTTTTACTAGTATACTATATAGTAGAAGAGAAAAGGAGAGAATTATTTGAATTTCTCCTAAAAAGTTAATAGAATTACACATCACTTTTTTTGACTTTTTTTAACGAAGGCACCCATTCAACCCACATATTTTCAATCCTACCCCCTCATTTATGCATTTTAACAAAGGCACCCATTAAAGCCACATATTTCAATCCTACCCCCTCCTTTATGCTTTTGTAATAAAAAAAGTGGACAAGGTCAACATAGTCACGTTTTTTCTTTGCTATATTACGGATTGGGTACATATTTTACATAATACTACAGATTTTTGTGAATATATTACATAATACTACGGATTCAGGACGCCTTGCAAAATATTAACGAATTCCGGGCCACCTTAAGAGAAACAACATATTATGGAAACCTCTATAGATTGGAGGGCTAGGATCAGCCTATGGAAATGATTTTACGGGCACAACCTATTTCTGTTGTCACATGGATGGTTTAGATCAACCTATGATGTGGTCCGTACAGTTCTTTGTCGGCCCGTGCATCGCACGAAGTTTTTTACTAGTATATATATACAGACACAAATCTGCCCCATTTTTGTCCTCCACAAATGGAGGGGTTAGGATGATCCTATGGAGCTGATTTTTGGTACACCCCCTATCTATGATAAGGCCTTGCAAATGAATGGTTTGGATCACTCCCCAAAATGTGGGACCCATGTGATTGGGCAAGCTAGCTCACCATAAGTTTGGTGAGCTTAAGCTCACCAACAGTTTCCTCTCTCTCTCTCTCTCTCTATATATATATATATATATATATATATATAAAACCTTGTATAGTAGAATAAATGACAAAGTGCATCAGGGCATAAGATTGTTGGAGAAGGAATTCATGGATAATATACTGGTGGAAGGCGATTCCGTCAATGTCATTAGATGGTTTAAGGGATCTCATTGCATACCCCTACACCGTGAAGTACAGAGTGATCTGAGATGGCGGTAAAATCAAGTTCTACTCTGTTCAACACTAGTTGAGAAAATCCACCGGGCAAACCAATCCAATCGTGCACAAATTAAACGGAAAAGATAAAATAAACCAAGCAAGCCACAAGATGAACACCAAGATTTTACGTGGTTTGGCCAAGCCTACTCCACGGGCGAGAAACACGATCTTCCACTACGAAAATAACAATATACAAGGATTACAATGGATTTAACCCAAACCCAAAAACCCGCAACCCTTTCCTTGCTTCTCTCAACCCAAGACTGTACCCAAGATTAACCAGAGAGAAACCCACAAGAGAAATCTAAAGGAGAACCCAAGAAAATGTTGGGTATATAATATAACCCTTAGTTATGTTCTAAGATAAGCCCACATGGATAATGGACTAGTGTAGTGGGCCTACATGGGCTAGAGCCTGTTAACCTATTATAACCCTAGTGTATCTCTATATATAGGGGCTGGAGGCAACAACTTATATTCCAAACTAGATACATAGGGTGTAATGCTTTAAGCAACGTTGTTTAAACCCTAATCTCTCAACAATCTTAAAGCATTATTGATCAAACCCGTCTGCCTCTTTGGATCGTTTTCAGCTCTCTCTCCAAAGAAGACGTTAGCCACACACTATCGTGGGTTTCTTTTTCCCTCGTTGGAATCAAGGGAAGAGGGGGACAATTTCAAATTTCTTTTTTGAGAATCTTGGATCGTTGTTTCTCTTGGATCGTATACACGCCAAACAGACGTATGCCTCTCTTTTTTTTAGACTTCATCGTTTGGTGTTGAACGAAACAAATGTGTGCCTCTTTGGAGGACGTGGGTAGTCCATCAGTTTTGGGCGTACATCTTTCTACTTCAAAGCAAATCATGATTTGTTTGGGTTACTTTCTCTCTCATCTAAAGTTATAAAAAGACCGTTGTTGCTCCCATCCGAAGAAGAATTTTTGGGCCTCAAGATCTGAATTTTGAATTATTTTGGGGGGTTATAATCTCTCTCCTACCTTGGTGTAACCCTCGTACTTCATCAAGAAGAACCGACAACTCATCTTGGGGGAGAGACTCAACCTTTCACTCCCTCTTTATTGTTCGAGTCACGATCCAAATCTCACTCGCTCACACATGAGAGAAGAGCAGCAAATCTTTGCTTTTAAAACCATGTTTCATAATCTCTCTCTCTCTCTCTCTCAATAATATCATTTGGTTTGTCTTTTGTGGGTGTGGCTTCTTGCTTTGAGGTTGGTTCCTTGTTTAAACTGGATCCCACCGGTTCTTCACCGGTTTTGCCGCCGGTCTTGCAGTTCTCGCGGTTCAGTTCTTGTGGTTCGGTTCACGTGGATTTCATGATTTAGCTTTTGTGGTTTGCGATTCGGTTCTCGGTTTGATTCTCATGATACGGTTCTCGTGATTTGCAAATCAGGTGCACTCTTTCCAATTTTTAATTTCATCTGAAATATACAATGAATAAGAATGGTATGCCTTTTGAGATGATCAAACTTCAATCGTTTGGTGGGTCTGAATTTAATTCACGGAAACGAAAGACTCAATCTGGTCTCCTCAAATATTTGAATTGTTCCTACACCATTTTGAGTACCTTTGCTGATACGGTTGAGGAAGTTGATGAATCTCAATGGCTTAGAGATGAGGATTTCTGCAAAGGCTACTTGTTAAATTGTCTTTCAGACCGTCTTGCAGAAACTTATAGCAAATTTAACACTGCTAAAGAAATTTGGGATAATTTAAATGCTCAATTCAAAAAGGAGGAGGAATTGTCCAAGACTCATCTTGTAGACAAATTCATGAATTTCAAGTTTCAGAAAGACAAGGAAATCCTCCTCAAGTAACTGATCTTGGGAATTTGAGATCTAAATTGAACAATGAGAAAATTGTTGTCTATGATTCGTTTTTTGTGGGTGCAATCATATATAAATTACAATCTGCGTGGCACTCTTTTAAAACTGAAATGTATAGGAAAAAGGTGCAAGTGAGACTTGATGATCTCAAATGATTCATTGGAATCGAAGATGAGCATCGAGCTAGGAATAACTTGGAGATGGTTAGATAGGAACAGTCTGCTGCTAACATGGTAACAAATCCCAAGAAATTTCTTCGAAAATCCAAGTCACCTAAAATTGAACCCAAGTTTGAGGCCAAAAAGACTATCTCTAAGAAAAAGAAGGGCAAGTGCCACAACTGTGGGAAATTGGGTCACTTTGCAACAGATTGTAGGCAACCTAAGAAGACTAAATCTGACACACCCTAAAAGGAAGCTCATATGCTCGTGGGCAGGGCTGAGCCTAATAGTTTTGTTGCTATGTTGAACAACGATAAGGCTAGTACTTCTTCAGACTGGTGGTTAGATACAGGAGCCACGTGTCATGTTTGCAACTCCAAGAAACTCCTTACTGATGTTGTTGAAGCAAAAGAGACTGTTATAGTGGCTAGTGGAGCAAAGGCGAATGTGACTCACACTGGAACTGCAGACTTGGTCCTTTCTTCAGGTAAAATACTAACTTTGAAAAATGTTAAAGTAGTTCCTGCTCTTCAAAAGAATTTAATTTCTATTAGTCTTTTAGACAATCCTGGTATGTGCTCTTCTTTTTGGGTAGTAAAGTAACCTTATCTGTTAACTCTTATTATTTTGGCCGCACATTCTTGATCGATGGTAAGTATAGATTCAGTTTAACAAATGACACAATTAGTCAGGTTAGTTCAACATTAATTGATCCTAAATTGTTACATACTAGATTGGGACATGTGAACTATAGGAAAATGGTACAACTTGCTAAAACTCATAATATCTCATTATATACGTCGATTAAATTTGACAAATGTGAAGTGTGTGTACAAACCAAGATTATTAGAAAACTTTTTCATTTGGTTTCTAGAAGCACACTACTTCTTGAGTTAATACATTCTGACCTCTGTGATTTTAAAAGTTTCACTACTAGAGGTGGTCGAAAGTATGTAATCACTTTAATAGACAAATTTTCAAGATATTATCATATTCATCTGTTAAAATCGAAAGATGAAGCTTTTGATAAATTTAAAATTTTCAAGAATTGTATTGAAAATCAATTGAACTTGAAAATTAAGAGATTTAAGAGTGATAGAGGAGGAGAATACACTATGACAGAGTTCAAGGAATTCTGTGCCGCTCACGGCATCATACTTGAAACGGTTGCTCCTTACTCACCCCAATCTAATGGCATAGCTGAACGTAAGAATAGGACGTTAACAGAAATGTTAAACTCTATGTTATTGACAGCTGGCATGCCTACTTGTTATTGGGGAGAAGCAGATTTGACTGCCAATCACATCATGAATAGAGTGCCACACTCTAAATTGACCTCGACTCCTTATGAATCATGGCATAAACATCCTTGTAGATATGACACTCTTAAGACTTGGGGCTGTATTGCTTATATGCAGATACAAGACCCTAGGAGACCTAAAGTGGGGCCTAGAACCAACACTTGTGTGTATCTAGGTGGTGCAGAAGACAGTGCTGCTGATCGGTTTTTTGATCTATCTACCAATATGGTTATAGAATCTAGAGATGCAGTCTTCTTTGAGAGTAAATTTCTCAGAGATCATGGTTTGACCATACCATGCGATACAAAGATGGTTACAGAATCTCATGTAGAGTCTGAATATAATATTTTTGACACCCGTCCTACACTGATTTCTGAATTAGAATCTTTAAGAATATCTACACGAGATCGAGTACCTAAGAACTTTGGTGAGGACTTTGTGGCCTACCATTTAGAGAATGATCCATCAACCTATAAGGAAGTGATGAGATCTAGGGATTCTTTGTTATGGGCAGAAGCCATTGATGATGAAATGAGCTTTCTGCTACAAAATCAAACCTGACAGCTAGTCGATTTGCCAAGAAGGGCTAAGACTGTGGGGTATAAATGAATTTTTAAGAAGAAACTTATTCGTAACGGATCCATAGCTCGGTATAAAGCACGTTTAGTAGCTAAGGGCTATACTCAAGTCAGTGGGATAGACTACTTTGATGTTTACTCACCGGTCTATCATTTGTCTACAATAAGAATTTTTCTTGCTTTGGCATCTATTGAGCAGTATGTTATGCATCAAATAGATATAAAGACGGCTTTCCTTAATGGAGACCTCACAGAGAAAATCTACATGAACCAACCTGATGGGTTTGTCATGGAAGGTTTTGAAAACAAAGTTTGTAGGTTAAACAAATCTTTGTATGGCCTTAAACAAGCACCTAAAATGTGGCATCAAAAATTCGACAAGGCAGTAAAGCGCTTTGGTTTTCAGACTAGTTACTCTGATAAATGCCTTTATTTTCATTCTTTGTCGAATAAGGTTGCAATTATTTGCTTGTATGTAAACGACATGTTGATTCTTGGTTCCGATCTCTCTGTAGTGAGTGACGTAAAATCACTGTTGGCTAAAGAATTTGACATGAAAGATCTTGGTATGGCGGTTTCTTGGTATGAAAGTAAGTTTTAATAGGCAAGGGATCACTCTTAGCCAAGCCCATTACATTGAGAAACTACTTTCTACATGGGGATACACTGAGTGTAAACCAATTGAGACACCATTTGATTGTACCAAAAAGCTGAGACCTACTGAAGGAGCCAGGGTGAATCAGTTGGATTATTCTAAACTGATTGGTATTCTCATGTATGCGATGAGTTGCACTAGACCAGACATAGCCTTTACGGTAGGTATGCTGAGTCATTTCACTAGTAATCCTGGTCGTGAGCACTGGAATGCTCTTATGAGATAGATGAGATACCTTAAGGGTACTCTAGATTATGCTCTATGTTATAGTGGCTATCCTCCTATCCTGGAAGGATATTCTGATGCATCATAAGGCTCAAAAGTAGGAGACAGTAAATCTACCAGTGGTTATATATTTACATTGGGTGGAGCAGCTATTGCATGAAAGTCAAAGAGACAGACTTGCATTGCTCTGTCATCTATGAAATCGGAACTTTATGCTCTAGCTTCTGCAGAGATGAAGAAGAGTGGATAAGAGATCTGATCATGGACATTCCATTCACACGTTTAAAGATTAATTCTTTAAGTATGTTCTATGATAATCAAGCTACAATTACAATTGTAAAGAACTCACTCTTTAATGGTAAGAGGAGACATATCAGGCTGAAACATGCCACGTTGAATTATCTCATAGATCAAGGTATTATCACTTTGGTTGATGTGAGATCGAAGGATAATATGGCTGATGATCTCATGAAGGGACCGAACAAAGATCGAATATTTAAAACTGTGGAGGAGATGGGGTTAAAGATTGTATAGATATGTATTAATCTACATCCATGTTATTTTGAATTTTCAAATCTCCCTCTCTTGGCCAAGATAAGTACTTGATATGTTTCACTGATGTTTACAGCTGTTTTGTGTCATTCCACATTTGATGACATGTCCTTTTTGGGAAAGTTGTTTCATTCCAAACTTGATGATACAACTTAACTCGAATTTGGATATGATGACTGTAACATTCCAAATGGAAACATGAAATGGTTCTTTTCAAAAAGAAACCATTTAGGTCATGTTCTTGTATTGAAACTTAACAATGATGCTTATTGATATTGTTATTTATTTTTTCACCCAATATGATATTGTACTAAGTTCTTCTGGTAGAACTAGATACTTTAGTATTTTTACACAAATGATTGGATTCATTTTCATGAAATTCATATTTGGTTATTTACAGGAATTGGCAAAAATGGAGGAACTTGCCTCGATTTGGATTTTGATGAGGATGACTTACTTGATGAGTGAATCCTTATAGAGCCATAAGGGTACTATTATTTTATTTTCAGTTGAATAAATAGTTCACTTACAAGTGAAACTTCTTTTGATTGAGTTTAGATTATTTCTAAAACTCTTGGTCATTCTTAAAAGTATTGTTGTTTTCTGTTGGATTATGGATCTTTTTTGATATTGTGATATGGATGATTCAAGATTTTGTTTGGACATTAAATTATCTATCCATTAGTTTGTGTTATATGTAGAACATATGAGGAGATTGTTGGGTATATAATATAACCCTTACTTATGTTCTAATATAAGCCCACATGGATAATGGACCGGTGTAGTGGGCCTACATGGGCTAGAGCCCATTAACCTATTATAACTGAAATGCAAGTGTGACAACCCAAGAGGGGGGGAATTGGCTAATTTAAAATTTTGGGCTTAATTAGGTGGAAGATTAAGAGTTAATATATTGATTAAGCTCAAGTGAATATTCTAACCCTTGTTCAAATAAGCATAGTAAAGAAAGCTAGGGTTTAGATATTCCAATCATGTACATTCACTAAGCCTTGTTCAATTTGAAACATAATAACAAGTTAGGGTTAGAGTTTACCAATCACCACAAGTGCAAGAGAAGAAGGAGAAGAAGAGTCATCCACAAGGCACAAGATTTATAGTGGTTCGGTCTATCACAAGACCTACTCCACTCTTCCAAGTTTACCTCCTTGGGGACTCCACTAAAAGATGAGATTCTTCAATGGGCGAATCTCCAAGCCGTACACCCAACTCCTCCAATCTCCAAAGGGAACAGACCCTTTCTGCATGAAGCCTTGCAAGGGGACACACCATCTTACAATAATTCTCCTTTCTTATCGGGTCGAATCGGAGACCCTCTTACAATTAAGCTTCTCCTTCAAAGGCCAAAGCGAAAACCCTCTTCTAGATTCACCTTTCTTACCGGGCCGAATCGAAGACCCTCAATAATGAAGAACAAATAAAAAGAAAAACTCTTAATGCCTCTTAATAGGTGGATTACCAAGTTAATAGCTCACAACCACTCCAAAGAAAGACACAAATGTAAAGTGTAAGCCCAAGGGTCTACTCTCCTATCTTGTTTTGATGATTCTAAACATAATTGATTATGTTCTTGAATACTAATCAATTTGCCTTGAAGTATTGTGATAAGGTAGGGTGATCATAGAAGGAACCATCACATCACTTGATCATGGTTGAAGATGTATCACACAAGAGTCAAAGGAGCTAGAGACCACATGAGACAATTCAACTTGGAAGAACAATCAATGTGGAGCTCACCTCAACACACTCAAGCAATGCAAGCACACCATAGAAGATCTATGAAGACCAAGATCAAAGAGGAGCGTAACCATATTTAGATTTGTTGTACATCCTCTCTCTTTGATTTTTAAGTCAAGGCAAAATCTTTCAAATGTATTTTTCAAAACTAACCACACTCTCCCGTATTAAAATTAATTGGTTAAGTGAATGGTTATGTGGTGGACCAACATGTTGGGACCCTCATAACATTCCAAATTATCATAAGTTTTGAGTTCCAAAAGCCCAAAGTCAAATAGCAACAAAAACAGAAAAGTCTGCTGATTTTAGGCTTCTCGGAACTTCGAGAGTTTTCTCGGAGCTCCAAGCTCGGAACTCCGAGAAATGGTCCAGTAGTATTTTCCCACTTCTGGCCATTCTCTCGGAACTCCGAGAAATGGTCCGGTAGTATTTTTCATCTTCTGGCCATTCTCTCGGAACTCCGAGAACGTCGCGACAGCACAGAAAAGAGCTGTTGGGTTTGAAATTAAAAATTGGTTTTTGGTGTCTTTTGATACTCACACCCCCAAACGGTCATATCTTTTCTAAAGGCTATAAATACTCATTCAAGAGGATTATCTTCCTCTCTTGAATATTTTGAAAACATCCTTAAGCATTCAAAGAACTTGCAAACCCATTTTAGCTTGAGATTTTGTTTTCCTTCTCTACCAAAACTTGCCTTGCACTTGCAAATCATTTGAGTTTGGATTTAGGACTTTCATTTGCAACCTATTGTGGAGAGCACTCAAAGGGACTTCATTGTGCATCAAGCTTTCAAGAGAAGCCAAGCAATCTTTATCTTCCATTCATTGTAAAGGTGGCTAGGGCATCCTATTTTTAATACCCTAAGGAGTAACGCTTAGAACTCGGCGTAGAAGGAGAGTCGGTGTAAAGGTGTCAAGGGCATCTTCATTTAATACCCCTTGAGAGTGTAATCGCCTCGGAGCCGGGCATCGAGGAGGTCTCACATAGTGGAAATCCTTGAGGACGATCTCAAGAAGAGTGGAGTAGAGCTTTGCCCGAACCACTATATATCGGTGTGTTTCTTCCTTGTCTTGTACTTTCATTTTTGTTTGGTTTGGTATTTCCTTTTTGATTTGATATTATTTGAACTAAATCTAATCAAGAGAAGAAAAAATCAAATTAGGATTAATACTTAAATTTAAATTTGTATAAATTTTTGTTAAAACCAATTCACCCCCTCTTGGTTCTAAAGACCCTAATTTCATAAAGCCTATGGTGTACCTCTTGATAAAATATGGAAATACAAGCTCAAAGAGGTTTTGCTTTTGATTTGAAAAGTTGAAGCTAAAAAAGATAGGATTTGATCTTTCAAAAATGTTCAAAAGCTTGGTTAGAAAGGTTTAGATAGTATATATAAAGCCCACAAGGAAATATGACCGGGTGAACAGTAAAAAACTGGGTTGAAAAGTCAACCTGCGCAAGCCCCAGCAGCTAGTGTTTCACGCCGCGGCGGTTGACCGAGGTACGACAGTCTCTTTTGTAAATTCAAATTTCAAACCGTCGCGGTCGACCGAGCCAGTTGCGGTCGCCCGGCGAGGGCAATCTGTTTGATTTAAATTTAAGCTCAAAGCACTATCCCGGTCGACCGACACATCGCGGTCGCCAGCCCAAACCATGACGGATTGTTTCTGTTTCGACAGAAATAATTCCGCGGTCACCCGATTAACCCCCGGTCGACCGGCCAGACTTTGTTCGAAGGATGCTGGAATTCCAGCCATCCTTCCGCAGTCGCCCGAGACGACCCGGTCGACTGGTCGTGCTTGAAATTCCTTTTTAACCTTTAAAATTCAGGGGCTTTGGGCCATGGTCTATGGGCTTTAGTCCTAGGTTTTCAAACATATTTTTTGGGTGTGTTGATGGTTTCCAAAGATATAAAAAGTTAAGTATGAAAACCATTTGAAAATCTTTTGAAAGTGCATTTAACATAAAATCAAGAGGACTATAAATACATTCTACAAGTAAAGAACCCTGAGTCTTCTTGGAATGTCTTTACTCCTTTGCACTTTATTGGACTTCTTCAGCTTGTGAGTGAACTTCTTAAACATGTTTGGCTCTTGTGACTTCCTCCAATCTTCAATGCATGTTGAAAGGTATATGAGGTGTCACCATGGCATGCTCAACTCGAAGCTTCTTCTTGACACTTGATAAGCAACTTGTGGAATCTTTAATTAAAGCTTCTTGACTTGATCATCTCCAAATGGTAATGTCTCCAATGTAGGTGTAAGCTCTTTGATCATGTGTGTGTGGATTCACAAGTCATGTGTTGAGATGAGTTGTGTAATGGCGATATGACATATCAAAATCCTGTATGGAGCACAACATCTCAAAACAACACAATAGTCCATAAATGCTAATCAATTTGAGTTTGTTAGCATCAAAACAAGAAGGAAAAGGTGAATGTTTGAACCCATGGAAACCCTTGAGTTTATAATAACCTTAGTGTATCCCTATATATAGGGGCTAGAGGCAACAAACTAGGTATTCCAAACACGATACCTAGGTGTAATGCTTTAACCAACCTTGCTGAAACCCTAATCTCTCAACAGAAAAGACCAAAGAAGATTACGCGCTTCTTTCTCTCTCTTCCCTTCTCTTTCTTTGTCTCCCTCTCTTCCTTGGTCAAGAGGTAGCCGACACTCCTCCAACCCAAGACTCTTGACGCTGACCACAAGAGAAACACCACTATCTCTTTTTTCAGCTGTCTTGGATCAAACCCACAAACTTGTCAGGGAAACTCCACCTCGATGAGATCCACCGCAAACGCCGAACGCTCCACGGTTCTTGCCCAGCAAGATCGATCCAAAAAATATGATACCAATTGTTGAGAGAAGCAAGGTTTGGGTTTGGGTTAAATCCATTATAATCCTTGTATTTGTTACATATTGATTAGTGGAATATTTCTCTTGGATTGCCCATGGACGTAGGCTTTGCCGAACCACGTAAAACAATTGCGTGTTCTTTGTGGGTTGCTGTAAGCCCAATGGTTCCCACCTTGGCAATCTTCTATGTTTTGATGATTCCAAACACAAGTTGATTTGTGTTGTACTTCTAACGTGTTTGATGTTTTAGTGCATGTATTGGAGATTCAAGCATTTCAAACACTTAGGTCAAGGAAAATGGCATGGATCGAGGCTTGTGCATCCTTGAACATCATTGGAAGCCAAAGGATGATGAATCCTTGGAGCATTCAAGGAGAGAGCTTGAAGAGCCAAAGAAATGGAGGTGATCCATGCAAGAGTTCAAGACTTGAAGATGTGCTTCAAAGTTGAAGATTTGAAGGCTTAAAGTCTTGTATTAGATTGTACATCTAATCCCACTTAGGTACCCCACCTTGAGGCATAATAGAGTCACTAAACAACTGACCCTAATTGGTAATAACAAATCCCATCTATGTGTTTACTTGGAAGTCCAAAAAGCCCAAAAAATATCAGCATAAAAATCTGAAAAATCTGCTGAAATAGGCTTCTCGAAACTCCGAGAATATTCTCGGAGCTCCAAGCTCGAAACTCCGAGAGTGTCCTCGGAGCTCCGAGAAATGGTCCAGGGATCAAATATTCAATCCCTGCTTGTTTTCTCAGAACTCCGAGAATTTTCTCGGAACTTTGAGAAATTATCTTTGAACTCCGAGAATGGTCTGAAGGCAAAATAAATAAATATAACCATTGGGATTTTCACAGAATTACGACTATGCCCCTGAACGGTCTATTTGGGTTCTCTCATATGAGAGAACATTTCCTACACACTTGTGTAGGTAAGTTACCTACACACTACCTTAAAATACAGTGGGGGCCCACATTGTTTGGGTGATCCAAACAATTCATTTGAATGGTCCTCACATAGATAGGGTGTCCACAAAAAATCAGACCCATAGGATCATCCCAACCCTACGATTTGTGGAGGTAAAATGGACGTGTATAAACCTTCACAAATTAGTCCATTTTTTGCCTCCATAGTTTGAATGGTTAGGATGATCCTATGGATCTGATTTTTTGTGGACACCCTATCTATGTGAGGACCATTCAAATGAATGGTTTGGATCACCCAAACAATGTGCCCCCCCACTGTATTTTAAGGTAGTGTGTAGGTAACTTACCTACACAAGTGTGTAGGAAATGTTCTCTCATATATATATATATATATATATATATATATATATATATGAGTTCCCTATGCCTTGGAACATACCTCTGTCCTTCCAAAACATGTTCTAAACATATTAGAGAGTGGAATACACCCTTGTGCCTCAATTTGGGAATATCTAAAGGGATTAGACCTAGGCTTGAAATTTGTATATCGTTTCAAAGAGTGAAATTGGTGTGAGCTTGAGAGCTATCTACCCTTGAAGAGGGAAGTTGTATTTTCTTATTTTCTTTTAATCTTTGTAAACGACGAGTGGTGGTAGAGACGCAGAGCTTTCTCTCCAGGGCGAGTGTTGGTGGAGACGCGTAGCCATCTCCACAGAGCGAGTGCCGAGGACGCAGAACTATCCTTTGTTGTATTTGGGTTGATTCCCCTCCGTTAAAGGAATCGGACTAGTGAATCCATTAAGAGTTCTTGGTGGAGTGGAGTAGGTCCTTGGTTTGGACCGAACCACTTCAAAATCTTCGGTGCACTCTTTCTTGTCTCCTTTACATCTTATTGCACTTGTGGTTTTTTATCTTCCGTTGTGCTTGAGTTTTTTTAATTGCCATTATTGTTTTTAAGCTTTCGCATTTTGTTTTTTGGCAAAAGTTTTTTTTAAAACCCTATACACACCCCACCTTGGGTTGCCATCTAGGGCCTACTTTTATTTCAGTTGCAATTGTGGTTTGTTTGTCTTGCTTTACATCGTGATTTTTGATCGGACCTTCCTCCGTTTGTTTTTCTACGAATTGGTATCAAAGTTGTTGGATCGATCTTGCCGGGCAAGAACTGCGGAGCGTTCGGAGTTTGCGGTGGACTCTTGTCGTTTGCGGGGATCTTCTGAAATACATTAGGGTGTTCCATGGGCTTGTGGATCAGCTCCACAAGATTGACAAAAAGTTGATGGAAGAAGACAAGACCCTTTTTGTTAGAGTATATGCCCTAGAAAGCCAGTAGAATGACATTTTCTAATCAATAAAGATTTATTTCATGACTTGAATGGGTATTTACATTTATGAATGTGTGTGATGTGCTTATTTTATTGACACATATTTGTCCTTAGGTAGCATAGTAGAAATGCCATGCTCAAAGGATTCACAGATCCAAGGGAGCAAGGAGATATGGCATCTCGGTTCTATGCAAGCCTTAATAGTTCATAGTTGGGAAAGAGACTGGACATCTCTTTCTGTATACAACTAGCACTAGTCTTGCCTACATGCACGTGACGTAAGGTGACTTATCTCGGTCATTTGGGTAATGGACCCTAAGCAAGAAGAGTGGGTACGGCGATTGGATCGCGTAACCAAACCGAATCAAATAAAGAACAACTGCTGGACAAGGAAGTATAAAGTTGTTCTTCTAGACAGGACCCTTCACAAGTCCTTAGACATGAGGGATCTTATTGGTCTGCCGGTCTGTTCTAGGGTCTTAGTCTATCTTATAGTGATTCTATTTTTAGAGTCACATTCGGATAGAGCTATATCCTAAAGCAAACCCTCGAGACCAATAGTGATACTCAACAAGGGATTCTTCGCCCTAAAATTTAGGGATTGACATCTACAATTTTGTCAGAGCAGTAGGGGCCCACAACACTCCTAAATCAGTTGGAGAGCTGGGGAAAAGAGTCCCAATTGCTCAAGGGGTTTGAGTTGCACTTAAACTCCTTGTTGGATAAGAATTGCTAAATTGTAGGATCTACAAAGCAAGTAATTTGTTTCCAAAACCAACTTTTATGAGATAAGGCCACAAGGGCTGGAGGGAGGCCTCCATACACGTTCTCCCATGTATCTTTAGTGTCCCCACATAGCCTTGGAGGTTTGGGAGAGTCCCATTCACTTGAGGAGTCTTAATTCAAGTCGGTTTCTCAATTGGATTGGAATTGGGAGAGAGAAACAATGATTTATCAAACCAAAACTCTACTTTATATAAAAGAGAGAGGGGAGAACGAAATTTCAAGTGTGGAATACTCAAAAATTTGTTCTCCCTTTTGGAAAATAGTTTTCCATCTCTCTCTCCTTCCCTCTCTCTATCTCTCTTCCAATTGAAATAGTTTCAAAGAGAAAGGCTTCAAATCAATTCTCTATTCTCTACAACAAAGGTACTAATTAGATCAGACCTTAAGTAGGTGAATAAGAGTTATTCACATCCACAATAGTCTAAGCAAAGAAAAAGAATCCATCGGTTCAACTTGCGGGGTTCGCAACGTTTAGAACGATCGCAACTGTTTGAGGAGTAGATCAAGCAGCGTGATTCCTTGATTTCTTCTTCAAATAGATATTTATTTATGTTTGATTAACTTAATTAACTAATCTAAACTCTAGGATCTTGGGCAAAAGCAAGATCAAAAAGAAAAATTTAAAATTCTATGCGATTTTTGTTCCGCTGCGCATATCGATCTTGCCGAAAGGGGATAACCTTCCTTCGCTTTTGCTTCTTACTTCTCTTCCTTATTCGTATGATAACCTGGTGACAACTTTACTGTATGGTAAGGATACAATAAAGTTAGAGGAAGTCACGGCGTCGCTCTTATCGAATGAGATGCGAAAGAAACCTGTTCTTGGTGTAAGTGAAAGAGCATGGGTTGGTTGTTCATGGTGGGAATCAAAGAGGAAGGTCGTTTAACAGGGGATTAGGAAAAGGCAGGTCAAGATCCAGGGTCGGCGGAAAGGGTGTGCAATGTTACCGTTGCAGGGAATATGGCCATATCAAGCGGGATTGTCCAAAGTGAGCTGACCTGGAGGACAATGGTGCTATGAATACTGTGGTGGCGGTAACTGATAAATAGAGTGAAATGTTAGGAGACGTTCTCGCAGTTTCCACGGGTAATCACACTTGTCCTCATGATGAGTGGATTTTAGATTCAGGGTGCTCTGTTCATGTATGCTCCAGGAGACAAGGGCAGGTGTAGTGTCCTTGGGTGACGGGTCTACTTGACGTCACATGAGTTGGGACGGTGAAGATCAAGATGTTTGATAGAGTGGTTCCTACTTTGGGTGGTGCGGCGTATGTCCCAAAGATACGGAAGAATCTAGTATCTCTTTGCCGGTTGGACTCCAGAGGTTATATGATTTCAGCTGCAGGTGGAGCCATGAAAATCACACACGGTTGTATGGTTCTTATGAAATGAGAGAAGTGTGGCGGATTGTATCGTCTGGTCAAGGACACGGTGACTAGTGTTCCTAAGATCTCGATGGTTAGTTGGAAACAGAGTGGAAGTGCGTGCACGCGTAGGGTCTCTTTCGCAGTTGGTGTAGAGACGGGCTTCCAGGTTGCAGATGATTGTGAGAAGGTGACAATACCTGCGTTGGGAGGATAGATCGAGATCCCTCTCCAAGGTTGACTGGGTGAGTCAACGGGTTGGCCACATGTGCATTGGCCGTGTTGATCGAATCGGGAGGAGTCAGAACCAAGATGATTCGAGGGTATGTAGCTGGTACTTAAGAAGGCCAATGGTGGTTTGCAGTAATAGAGAATCGGTAGCGACGTCAACGAAAAATCTTCAGGTAGCTGGTAAATAAGCCAAGGTGAAGATTGTTGGGAAAGTTGCCTTATTTCCCCCCCACCACTAGGTTGCTTGGGTGAGAAGGCAAGAAGGCAAAAATAGAAACTAACTTTTTAGGTTTTAGGAAACCTAGGATATAAGAGATGTCTTTTCTCTTATGTGATGTGTGAGAACGTGCAAGAGAGAGAGAGAGAGAGAGAGAGGGAAGAAGAAAGTGGGTTTTTACTTAGATTCCTTTGGAGCTTTCACTTGGGGTTCTTTTTCTTGGGTTTTCTCTTGTGGGTTTCTCTCGGATTACTCTTGGGTACGATCTTGGGTTTGAGAAGCAAGGAAATGGTTGCGGGTTTGTGGGTTTGTGATTGATCCATTGTAATCCTTGTATTTTGTTTTTCTCATAGTGGAAGATCGTGTTTCTCGCCCGTGGAGTAGGCTTGGATGAACCATGTAAAATCTTCGTGTTCATCTTGTGGCTTGTTTGTTTATTTTACTTTTCCGTTTAATTTGTGCACGATCGGATTGTTTTGCCCTGCGGATTTTCTCAACACCATTTCTTTGACTAGATTTAGGATAGTGAGCAACTCTTTGATATCTTTTTAGCACGTTACAAGGTCGGCGAATGAAGTAACTGATGAGCTAGCTACATAAGAGGTATCCAAGGATGTTCTTGAGTTGTTTGACTATCTTCCCCTTGAGATTTCCTTCTTTATGGTTTTTCTTTTCCTTTTGCTTTGGGTATACTCTCTTGCATATATTTTCTCTTTCCGTTCGCTATTTTTTCCTTGTACTGTCCATCTCTTCTTGTGTTGACCATCTCGGTCATTTCTTGTTTTAATACAATCTACTGCCATTCAAAAATAAAATAAAAATCCTTTGCATATAATTTTTGATGTAAATAATCACTGCAAATAGTTTTATACCCGTCAAAGTTAATTTAATGGCTTTCAAGTGACTTTTAGCAAATAGAGAAATGCTATAAGGAAAGTCACTTTTATGTTCCTTCCTAAAAGGACACTAAGGCTCAATTCTATCTAGTTTTCGCGATCAAATTCGTTGATAAAAAGAACAACCATAAATCGAGCCAAATGCTGTTTAGAGCACCTTGTTTGAATGATCCTAAGCCATTAATCTAACGACCCTCATTTTGGATTTCACTAACAAAAGCCAAACTATTGATTTTTGTAGCCATTTATCTTAGCATGACAAGTCCGTTCAAGATGAAACGATGACCATTTCGCTCGTCTCATGATGCTCTACAAGATCAATAGCCTTCATTCCACATACATCCCCCTCTATGCCTGTTGGACCCAAAAATCACCTTTTACCACTTATCATATGAGTGACTTTCTGCAGATAGGATTAAAACTAAAAGAGATTTGTCAGCCAATTCCTCAAGAAGCCATTAAACGTCCCACTTTTTCAGGAGAGAACAACCACCTCAGATAAAGATTTTGTCTTATTCATTACCAAGCAAATCCCAACTAAAAATAATTTTATTTGTAAATAAAGACGAATTTTTGTGATCTTTAATTCTCCAAGCCCCTATTTGTTTTGGATTCTGAGGACGATTGTGAGTCCAATCTGATTAGTGGACTCAAAATTAAATGTAAATTTGCGTCTAGTAATCAGTTTTGGACTCATAGTCGGTTCTCAATATAGTATACCGAAAACAAATAGGGCCAAGGACATTCGATAATATGAGTTAATTGTCATTTTGTTGGAAAACCTCAAGGGTACTTTTGTCTTTTTGACAGAATGGGTGATGTAGTAATTAAACATGTATTCGGGGGCTGCATGGGAACTTAAAATGGGGCATTATCCTTGGAACTTGTAAAGAAAAATAATGATAAGAGGATGAGTTGCCTTTGACAGGCTGTATGGATTTCGAAACCCTACTAATATATAACAGGTGAGGCCCATGCTGTTGTTTTCATGGACATGCAGGTATTTCGGCGTTTACATACTTTTTCAATTTGGCTGTGGCATCGCTTTTGGACTCGGTAGACTCGGAGTCTTCCTCTCATCATTGTCTACTGTCAAACTGGGCGTTTTTTTCTTCCTGAACGTGGGGCCACGTGAAGAACTAGGACAGTGTTAGGCAAAGAAGTGTTAACGAGGATCTTCTCTTAAATACGGGTAGAATATGTCCACTGCCCAATTAGGTAAATGCCAATGAAATATCTCATGGAAAATGATATTTCCACCCCTTTTTCAGCATTTTCAACCCTCTCTTGTTTGTTTGTTCACTTTACCTTTTCCTGAAAATGAGGAAAAAGGAAACTGAAGGGAGTGAAAATGCAGTGATTTTAAGAGGGGTTGGAAACGGAAGTGCAAGGGGAAGAGGGGGAGGAATATATCATTTTCATTTTCTTCGTAGATCTTCTTTGGAGATTAGTGGGCCCATTGTGTACACACAACAGAGGGCAGTTGATCATGGCTATTGAAATAAGAGTCCAACAGTGCAGATGGTATCATAGGGATACATCCCAGCAATCAACCTTTGAATCCCAAACAGGACAGTTTAACATGAGGCAACCCACATGGATGTACAATCAAGACCATTGATTGTAGCCACTCAACGAGTATAAATACGTAGGTAAAACCTTAGAAACCCGTTGGAAAAATGAGGGGTTCAGATAATCCATTTTATCTTTCTGTCCTGTGTATCTGACCAAATGGGCCCTCACTTTTTCATGGGTGGCATAGTAGTAATATGAAGTTTTAACATCCATTTGGTGAATATGAAGTTTCTTTATAGAAGCAAGAACTATCAAGACTCTAATGGTAGTAATCATAGTAACTGGTGCATAAGTGTCAAAGTAATCAATACCGGATTTTTGTGTAAACCATTTGGCAACTAGTCTTGCCTTAAACTTCTCTATTGATCCATCTATTCTCATCTTCTTCTTGAAGATCCATTTATAACCTAATGGTTTTGACCCAGGTGGTAGGTCAACTAAAATCCAAGTCTTATTTTCCATGATAGAATACATTTCGTCATTAATTGCTTCCTTCTAAAAGGCAGCATCTTGTGACTTTATTGCTTCTACATAGGTTTGAGGATCACTTTCTATGTTTAAGTCTAACATGATCGAAGTATGGAGTTTTTCTCTTGTTCCTTCTACTTCAAGGTGGCAATTGGGCCGTGCCGGCACGGCACAAAGCAGTGGGCCATGCCGGGCTAGGCTTGCTGGCCCGCTGACACGAACCGGCACGGCACGGCCCACGAGCAATTTTGCTTTTGTTTTTTGTGTTTTTTTGAATTTTTTGGTGTTTTCTCGAAAATACCCTTTAAAGTAAAAAAAAAACGGCTAGTGAGGGGGTAATTTCAAAAATTACATTGTGTAATTTCTTGTGTTCCAAAAATACCCTTCCCAACAACTGTATTTGGGGGGTACATTAGGGATTATACATGTTTTTACCAAAATAACTCCAACAACTATATTTGGGGGGTACTTTAGTGATTTTACTTGTTTTTACCAAAATACCCCCCAACAACTATATTTGGGGGGTACTTTAGGGATTACTAGACCTGGCAAAAGCGACCCGTGCCCGCGGGTCGACCCGACCCACCCGCAAATTTGCGGGCACGGGTCTGAGTTTTAGTGACTCGTCAAAACTAACCCGCGGGTGACCCAACCCGCAAAAACACGGGTTGGGTCGGGTCAACCCGCGGGCACCCGCAAGTCACTTGGCTTTTTAAAGGGTGGTGATTTTGTTATGCTTATCTAGTTAGATGGCCTTTTTTTCTAATGCAAAGGATGGTGATTTTGTCATGCTAATCTATTTTTTAAGGGTTTGATGCCTAAATAGGTTATGGCTGGCACCATAGAATATAAATAGGTTGTGGCTAGCACCATAGGTTGATCCCAACCCTCCGATTTGAATGTTAGAGGGTTGATCACTTGATCCTAACCCTCTATAGATCGGAGGGTTAGGATCAACCTATTGAAATGATTTTTGGGGCACAACCTATTTAGGCTGTGGGCCATCTAATGGACGGTTTGGATCATCCCACGGTGCCGGCCATACCCCCCTCATCAAAATCCAGTGATAATATTCTCCAAAATAAACTACTGTTTGAATTTGCGGGTGACCCGCGGGTTGACCCGGCCCACCCGCGGGCCGTGCGGGTCACCAAAATTCTGACCCGCAAAAATGCGGGTCATCTCCTGACTTGACCCGTGTGACCCACACCTGCATCACCCGTGGGTTGACCCGGCCCGACCCACCCATTTGCCAGGTCTAGGGATTACACATGTTTTTACCAAAATAACCCCCCAACAACTATATTTGGGAGGTACTTTAGTAATTTGACTTGTTTTTACCAAAATTACCCCCGCCCCCACAACTATATTTGGGGGGTACTTTAGGGACTACAATATTTTTACCAAAATAGCCCCCTCAATAACTATACTTGGGGGTATTTTGGTAACTCATTATGTTACAAGCTATAGACACCCAATTTTGACTGAACCCCAATAACGATGTTTGATTGAAAACCTTGGCAAATAAGTGAACTAGAGTCCCAAATTATGTTTTAGGGTAGGTTAGGATCCCAAGTAGGTCCCTCTAAAGTTTCGTCGAAATCTGTTGTGGTTTGCCTAGCAAACGAGCGTAGTAGGTAGTGTAGTATAGTATAGTGTAGTAGATGGGGGGTGAGTTATCACAGTAAGGGTGTGCCAATATTAACCCTCTGCGCAGTAAAAATAAGAGTCGAATGATACCCCTTTCCTTACCCGAGCTACACCCTTCCATGAAAAGCCTAACAAGTTACATCACAAGGGGAGGTGTCTCAAGTAAAAAGAAGGGGTTGCAAAATCTTTCATTTTTCTATATAAAGCAAAGAAGGGATCGAGAGAGGGGACTCTCATTTTTTTGGACGAAATCAGAGAGAGACACACAGAGAGAGAGAGAGAGAGAGAGTGAGGAAAAAATTAGAAACCGAAACCCTAGATCCCTTTCCTTCTTCTTCTCTGGCCATCTCGCCGGAATTCCACCGGAATCCGACACTATTGTCATCACAGTCATCATCATCATCTTGTTTTCCTTTCATTTAAGTCCTAGATCTTAGATCAAGCCCTAGTATCCATCCAAACCCTAACCCTAGCTTGCTCGTTTATTTTTATCTTCTCCGGCCATTCTCTTCTTCTCCGGCCATCCCTATACAAGCCCTGATTGCTATTATTTCTATCAATTCCAGCCAGATCTGGCTTAAATTCATTTGACCTTGAGCTTAATTTCATTTTCTGGTGGTATTCTCTGAATTGGGGGGGGTCTAGATCTAGTTATTTTCATAGAATCAATATAAAAAGGGGAAGAAAAAGAGTTCAGATCTGCATAATATACACAGTAAGCTGTCATTGGAAGAAAATTGGAGAGAATTCAAAGATTTCTTATTGTTTCGGAATCGATCTGAAGGTTGTTTGATTTTGTTCGATCAAATCACATCAGAGTTAGTCGATTCTGTAAGTTTTCCTCAGATTTGATCATTTTTCGTAAACAAGAATTCAATCGAGAAGAAGTCAGGTTAGTTCGACTAGTTAAAAGGTTTTTTTATATAGTATGTTTTCTTATTGTACAAATTTTTTTAGATTTTGATGTGTATTATAGAGCTTGTGATGAGATTGAATTTTTTATTTCGTACATTGTTTGGTTCAGATCTTCACTGTAAAATAGAATAAGAATGACACTCTGCTTTCTTCTATATTTGACTCAAGGTTAAAAAAAAAAGCTACAGGAAGTTATTTGAAACTGTATGATTATTAGGTTTAAAATAGAATTCAAAGATAAGTATCTTGTATGATTAATTTCTTGTCTAATAGTAGATGTTGTTTGGTTCAGGAAAATTCCAAGCTCTAAATTAGGAATACGTAAAGCCTGATCATTGTTGGTATCTGCATGATTTTTTTTCATGATTGAATTGTTGCTTTAAACTCCAGATTTTGTTTATACATGACAGGATGAAAATGAAAAAATGATAATGATATTATTATGTCACTCACACTCCTACTGTAACACGTTATTAGAAGCCTTGTGTACGATGTGTTATTAAAATTTGAATATCATGTTTGGGTGATATGTGAAGAAACCGATAGTATTGTTGACAAAATAATGAAACTCATGCGAGGCTTTCAAGTTCAGATATTTGGTGTTGTGCTGTTTTATAAGAGTTGATTGCTTCTTTGTTGAGGTTATTACATCCAATTATTAGGTAACTTGGTAAGGCCCTATTTAATGTTTCAAAGATAGTGTATAAGTGTATATGTGCTTGTATATGTGTGTATCTGTAAGTGTGCATGCGTGTGAGTGTATATACGTGTGTGTATGTATGTCTATAACTATGTGTCTGTGTACAGGTGTATGCATGTGTGTGTGTGACTATGTGTCTGTGTACAGGTGTATGTGTATGTGTGTCTCTATATGAGTGTGTACGTGTATAACCTGTTCATTTGTGTGTATGTCTTTATGTCTATAAGTGTGTGTATATGAGTGTGTGTTGTGCACGTTTTGTATGTGAGGTGAAGGTAGCTCCTGTTCAGCACTCATGCTCAGATTCTCATGTCAGTCCATGGATAGTTTTCTATGAATCTTGATTCAAAGTAGCTCTATGTTTTATGCTTGGAAATAGATATTTTCACTGAATGATTATTGCACAAAATCAGTATTTTTTATGTATGTGTTGAATTCCTGAGTGTATGAGTTGAGCACATGTTTAATTTTGTGGTGAGCATTTGTTTCTCGTAGAGGTAGCTTTATAATTAAGTAAAAAGTGAGCTTGGTGTATTTTGTTTCACTTGTTTTCTTAAATTCTATCTACTCACAGATTCATGATGTGAAGAAGTTGTAATTATGCTGACAACATTTTCTTTTGACATCTGATCATACATCATCCATTTTATTGATACTACTATAGCTGTGCATAATGATGAGGAAGATTCATGCCATCTTATCAATCAGACCGTATATGGAGTTTACTTATAGTTTCAAATAATCCCTTAACATCATATCAAAATAAGGATACCTAATTAAGGAAATTAATTATGGTTTTGTTACTTTCTTAAGGATGTCAGCATTGTCCTATTTTAAATAGAAGGATTACCATTGTTGTCATTTCCTCTTCTTTAGGTGTAGAGTTCCAAGTCTTTTAGATGCTCTTAAATCTTAGGTTCCTTTATTCATTGCAAGGGCAATGAAAGAGTCATCTAGAGCCTTCATTAGGAGACACATTTTGTCTCACTAAGGCAGTTCTCCTTTGGAGACAAGCCTTGTTTTATTAGCAAAATCCTACTGACTAACTTAGTTTCTAGCTGTCTTATCCCTATTTATTATTGCAAGGGTAATGATAGGGATACTTGGAGCCCACTTCTATGTCTAGGAGACTTGCCTAGTCTCGCTAGCACTATTGTTTATCTTTTATGTGTTTGTCAGTTATGTCTTGACTTATTCGACCTCGTTTTATAGTTGTCAGTCAGATTTTGACTTATCCGACATCGTTTTATAGTTGTCAGTCATATTTTGACTTATTTGACTCATTTTAGAATTTTCAGTCATATTTTGACTTATCTGACTCCTTTTAGAATTTTCAGTCATATTTTGATTTATCTGATCTCTTTTAGAGTTGTGAGACATGTTTTTTAGCATATTAGTACTCCCCTTCTTAGTATTGTCAGTTAGGCATTTATCCTTTAGTGTTGTTGTCACTCCTTTTTGTTAGAGACTAGCTCAGTCTTATAGAGTCTACCTATTTGGGATCCTATCATTTCATTTTGTTTTGGGGCATTAGCTTACTTGTTTATGAGCTTTTTTAATTTCTGGGACACTAGTTTTGTTGTTCAGAGTTTCCCCTTTGGCTTTAGGGCTTTGCTCTAGTTTGTTGTTTTGTGTATTCCCTTTGGTCTTTGACCAAAAGGGTTTGAAAACTTTAAAAACATCTGGAAAGTTAAATTTTTAGGAGCGTACTAGGAAAGTTTGTTTCCGAACTACGTTGGCTTGATCCTCTTCTACAAAGTACGTAGGCTGCTTGGGATTCTTATCCCAGGTCTAGTCACCATTTTGTAAATATTTCTCACAATTTTGTAAATAAATAAACCAAAATCTTTAAAAATCATTAATAAATTCAAAATCCTAAAATAATGAAACTTTTAAAAAAATCAAATATTTTCTAAAAGCTCTTCCCCTTAGATTCTAAGATGGTGTGAGGGGATTTAGATTTTCTAGAGTCTTGTTTGATCCTGTTTGTTGTGTCTTGTTGTGTGAGTATCCCTAGAGTTAGGAGGCATCGAGTCGTGGTCGGTTAGACACTTAGTCAAGCCGATGGCTAGATTAGGATACACTTAGTTAGCACACTTTTTAGGGTCTCAACCTAGTTGCACATAGGATGTAGGGCCCACCTGCATTAGACTAGGTTGACTTGCATTAGTTTAGGACCATATAGGTGTCTAAAATAGTTAAACAACTTAAACATGAGTCGAGTCATGTCGTATCGAGTCTAGTATGGTCTAGATACATTTAGGCATTATAGCTTAGAATAGGCCACCGAACTACATTGACTCTGATTCTTCCTGAGGTCGGGATACGTAGAGCAGCCGGGATGGCCATCCTGGTCCGAGTCAAACTTTACATTAGAGTCTTAGGGTTTGTCGTTAGAGTTTTAAGAGTTTGTGGTCTGGTACTTGTTTCTGTCCATTATATAATAACATGTTTGTGTGTTTCCTTCTCTTGTGTGGATTGTTCAGTATGATCTTGTTTGTTTATTCACATGTTTGGCTGTGGTGTGCTTGTTTCCTTTATGGTTGTGCTTACTCATTGTCTCATACATATAACCATAGTTCTTTACTGTCTTCCTTATCGCTATCTCACATGTTTAGTTATAGCTCTTTACCGCTTTATTATCTGTTTTCCTTATTATTATTCACATGCTTAGCTGTAACTATTTACTATTACCTGCTTAGCTGTAGCTGTGCATGCGTATGATTACTACTTTCCTAGATGTGATGAGTTAGGACTTGGATGTTTGTTTTCTTTTGCCCATCCCCGGGTCATGCATGCTTAGGTAGACGTTCTCTCAGGGATATTTGTTCCCATTTCATATGATCTTCGCAAAAAACTCTTCAAAGTTAATAAAAGATGGCATAAGAGACCAAATGCTTGCATTCGAGCGGGTGAGGGTGCTCTTCGGACCTTCCCAACTCGTAATCAGGCACGAGCCCATATATATATATATATATATCTGGTTATCCATTGCAAATAGAGCATTTATTTTTGGTTCCATGGTGTATCTATGGATGGAGACTCTGAGTTATTTTAGGTATGTTTTGGTTTCGAGGCTTTTGTCTCCGGATCAAAAGATATCTCATTTATATCGCCACACTTGCTATGCTATGAGGGTGGCACCTGTTTCCAGAGTTCCTTGGTAGAGCTCTCTATCATGTGGAGATCAAGAGACCGACAGGGGAGTTGTCCCTCGTTGCTCTCCGATCGGGGTCCACACAAGCCTTATAAATATCCCTCCCCCTCCCTTCATTTCTCACCCTCAATTACTCTCTTATTACTCTCATTACTCTCATTCTTATTACTCTCTCTAATCATTCTCTCTAATTACATCAAATTCTCTTATTACATCCAATTCTGTAATCCTTCTCTCTCTTATTACTCTCTCTAATCCTTCTCTCCATTACTCACTTCGATTAGCGATTAAGAAGAAGGGATTAAGGATGTGTTTAACAACTTGCGGTATTTAGTATTCAAGAAGGCGCCTAACAACTCCGTGGGCAATTCAAGCAAAGTTGATAACATAAGTTGAGGTATTTAGAATTTGTTTTTAAAAATTTGCTTCTAGCCTATCTTTATAATTTTTTTAAAATAGCTGGTTCAGGCGACCACTTTTTTCAACCTAATGAAATCTTGAGAAATGAGGAATTATCGGATGCTTTTGTAAAACCTTGGAATGAGGATACATATACTCCAGAATCCAAATATCAAATCCCTCTTGAACGCACCGAAGGACCTTGTAGTACTAATGGGAGTCAAGCTCCCGGTTCTAAGACCTCTAGAGGTAGGATTTCACAAGTATGGAAGTCATTTACCATTGAAAAAATGAAAGATTCTAAGGGAGTTTTAGAAGATAGGGCTATTTGTAAATTACATAAAAAAGATTTTAGTTGTAAGAGTAAATGTGGAACATGACACTTGGCAAGGCATTCCATTGTTTGTAGTGAAAAGCATGGTTCATTAGACCCTAAACAAACATAATTAAGCCTCACTTCTAGTTCATTAAGAACTTTTTCTTATTTTCAAGATAGGAAAAAGAGAGAACTAGCATCATACATCATACAAGATGAGCAACCATTTGTTAAGGCCAAAAGTAAAAGATTTGAAAAATATATTCATAAAGCTCTAAATCCCGCTTTTAAAAAAGTGACTAGAAATACTATAAAATCAGATTCGTTTAAATTATTTATTGAACGTAAAGAACAATTGATTTCAAGTTTAAAAAATTTTAATGGAAAAATTGCACTTCTTATATTTGGACCAATAAAAAAAGTGAAGGCTATATTTGTGTAACAGCACATTATATTAATTAAAACTGGATGTTAGAAAAAAGAATAATTAGTTTTAATGAATTAGAATTCCCGCATAATGGTCATTCTATATCAAAATCTATATGATACTGTTCACGATTTTAAAATTAAAAATAATTTTTTTTCTATTAGCTTTGATATTGCTAGTAATAATACTGCATCAATAGGGTTATTAAAATCTCAATTGAAACCTATTTTAGATGGACAACTATTTCATATTAGATGTGCATGCTGTATTTTAAATTTAATTGTACAAGATGGTTTATCAGAAATTGCACTACAAATAGAGATTATTAAGAGCTGTCTTCAGTTTATTCAGTCTTCAGGGTATAGAAGACAAGAACTTAAAGCTTTGCATAAAATTTTAAGAAAAAAATTACAAAAAATACCCTTATATATTAAAACTAGGTGGAATTCAACTTATAAAATGCTAAGAGCATAATTTAAGTTCAAAACTATAATTACAACATTTTGCCAAGAACATATGCCTCCACCTTACAATTATACTCTATCTCTAGAATATTAGAACAATTGTGAAATTATTGCAGATTTATTAGAAGTATTTTTAAATGCAACTAATCTTCTTTCCGGTGTTTACTATCCAACTTCACAATTAATTTTGGTTCAAATATATAAAATTACTATTTATTTTAGAAACAATAGATCGAGATTGGAATGGAAGCCTACTTCATAGAATGGAGGATAAATTTAAAAAATATTTTCAAGAAATTCCTCCTCTATATTGTTTAAGTACAATAATGGACCAAATGATCAAGTTACAAGGTTTAGATGCCATTTTAGATGCATGCAATGAAAACTCGGGAATTGGATCTAGGCATAGTATAGATGATATTACAAATTTATTACATTTTATGTATGCATTGTAGGAGACAGAACATAGACATAGAAGACCGAGTTCTTCACAAAACTACCAGCCTAGAAATAACCCACTTTGGTCACTAATAAATAGAAAAAGAACAAAACATAGTGCTAGTACATCTTCTGATGAGCTATCATTATATTTGGAAAATGATTATTCAAGCTACCTTAATCCTGATGAATGAGAGACTTTTGATGACATGGTGGAAAGAATATGAAAAAAGTTATCTAGTACTATTCGCCATGGCACGTGATTTATTAACCCCCCGGTGTCCACAGTAGCATCAGAGTTTGCTTTTAGTGCAGGTAACATGGTCTTAGATGACACATGGAGCATAATGTCACCAAAAACATTAGAGGTATGCGTGTGCCTCAAGTACTGGTTGGATGCAGATGATAGAGCATACGACAGAAGAGAAGATGACTCAACCGACTCACCTGAAGAAATATGAAAACTTGGAATTTTTAAGTTGTAATTTTTAACTTGTACTTCACAATGTATTTGTACTTAATTTTTTTTTTCTTGTATGTTGGTGGGTTAGAGGCAAGGTTCTATGTCCTCCTCTAATAATTTTCTATATTAGTAAAATTTTAAGGTGCCGCCTGGGTTCTTGGATAAATATTCCGGGCATAATCGATCTTTGTTTTTAAATTATTATTGTAAAGTTAAGTGATATTCGAATGCTAGGGAGTAATGCTAGGAAAATCGAGAATAGGACTAAGGGGATCAAGCAAATTGCGAAAAAAATAGCCCAAATTGTAAAATGAATTGCAAACTCATTTCCAAAATGACTTGCAAATTTTTTCACAAAAAGACTTACAAAATGACTTGCAAAATGACTTGCCCAAATGAGAATAGGACATATAAAATTAGAATAGAAAATGGCATTTTTTTAAACAGGTTGTTTCACGGAACTTAGTGAATTTTCACGGAGTTCCGTGGAATATTATTTTTGAAACAGGTTGTTTCACGGAACTCCGTGAAAATTCACGGAGTTCTTCAAAAAAAAAAATGATGGCACAGCAAGCTACGGCATGGCACGAGTGGGCCGCGGGCCGTGCCATGCCTAACCCCCACCCTTTGGTGTGCCGGCATGGCACAACCCGTTTGCCGCCTTGACTTCTACTAGATAAGTAACAAAGTTAGGACCAAAACTCTTTTTTTAATCTCTTTTACTTCTTCTTATTTCACTAGTTTCACCGATTTCTCTTTGAAATTCTAGAGGGGGTTCTATGGAAGTACTAGACTCAACTTCCTTTGGAATGGAAGTAAACCTATTTTCATAGAAAATAACATCCCTTGACTCAATTATAGTGTTTATCTCAAGAAAGTCATTAGGTTCTATCACTAGAAACCTATAGGCCTTGCTATGAAAGGCATATCCTAAGAAAACACATTCAACATCCTTCTCTCCTAACTTTCTTAACTTAGGCCTAGGGACTTTGACTATAACCCTACAACCCCAAACTTTAAGGTAATTTAAGTTGATTTTCTTTTCTTCCTTAACTCATAAGGTGTTATATTAGACTTCTTACTTGGAACTCTATTCAAGATGTGACAAGCCGTAGGTAACGCTTCACCCAAAAAACTCTTATTTAAACCAAAATTTACAAGCATTGCATTAACCATTTCAGTTAAAGTCATATTCTTCCTTTCAGCTACCCCATTTTGTTGTGGAGTATAAGGAGCAGTATCTCATGAATAATGCCTTTTGATTCACAAAAATCAGGAAAGTAATATTCATCACCCCTATCGGATCTTAAGCATTGAATCTTTGATCCACATTGATTTTCAACTTCAGTTTTATATATACCTTAAACTTTTCTAAAACCTCATTTTTGTGATTAAGAAGATATACATAACAGTATTTTGAATAGTCATCAATGAAAGTGACAAAGTACTTTTTGCCTCCTCCAGTGGGGACACTATGTATATCACACACGTCACTGTGAACTAGGTCTAACAAGTTATTATTCCTATATACTTTAGGAAATGACTTTGAAATGATCTTAGTTTGCATGCATATTTTGCATTTGTCTACCAAGTCATATTGATACCTAGGAATCAATTCTAATTTAACCATATCATCCATTTTCCTAGTATTAACATGTCCCAATCGACTATGCCATAAAGATAAAGAAGAATCAACAACATGCTATTCACTCTATTAATATTCAATTTGAAAATTCCTTCATACATGTATCCCTTCCCAACAAAAGTACCCCCTTTAGAAAGAATAAACTTGTCAGATTCAAATACAAGTTTGAAGTCATTCTTGTTAAGAATGCTTCCAGACACCAAATTCTTTCTAATTTCTGGTACATGATAGACATCGGTTAGAGTGAGATATTTTTCAGATGTGAATTCAAGTTCCACCTTTTCTTTTCCTTTGACTTCTGCTGTTGACGAATTGCCCATATAGAGCACACTTCCATCTTCAACTATTTCATAAGATGAAAATAAATTCTTGTCTTTGCAGACATGCCTCGTCGCGCCTTAGTCAATCCACCAATCATTGCCATCTTCAAGGACATTTGCCTCTGAAATCATGGCCACAAACTTTTCTTTGTCTTAAGATTGTTGGTGGGAATTTCTAGAAGATAGAATACTGTTGAGTTTAGGGGTGTGCATTATTCGGATAGAACCGAATAACCGAACCGAACCAAATTTTTTGGTCGGTTTGGTTCGGTTTCTCCCTTGTTCAGTTCGATTTCGGTGGTGAAAAAAAATGAAATACAGTTTTCGATTTCGGTAGCAGTTAGTTGGGAAAGTAATTCGGTTTAACCGAACTAATCGGATTACTCGGTTAGCTCATTTGTTTTTAGTGAAATAAAGCATGCTTTTGCCTTTTGTCTACTTTTGTCTTTTCAGCAATTATTTCTTCAAAACTATGGGCTGGTTTATTCAAAACCGTGGGCCAGTTTTCTCATTCTCCAATAAAGTTATGACAGATTACACTCCTCTATACCTACAAAAAAAAAAGATTACACTCCTCCATTCAAAACCGTGGGCTGGTTTTCACATTCTCCCTTGTGACTTGTACCTCCACTCAATAGAGATTACACTCCTCCATTCAAAACCGTGGGCAGTGGTTTTCACATTCTCCCATGTGACTTGTACAGTTGTGCCTCCATCCATTACAGATTACACTCCTCCATTACAAAGTTTTAACAAAGTTATTTGGGTGAAATTTCACCAAAATTGCATCCAAGCTTTAATTTATCATCAATTTTAGGGTAATAATTTCAGAAACCCACTTCAGCACTCCTCCAATACAGCCACCAAAAACTCCAAAGGCCACCACGATCGAATCCCACATGGCTCCATCAAAACCTAATACGGCTTGGAGAAGAAGAAGCCACGATTATGGCATGGATCCGAAGGAAGGAGAAGGAAAAGTAGAAGGAGAAGGGATGAAGCAAATACATGGAATGTATCACTTCTATAGTTCTATCTTCCTCTTTATCTTTGCTTCATATTAGGTGATTAATCTTTCTTTGTTTCTCTTCACATTTGTGCATTTTTTGGTTAATTGATTGCTTAATCATATAATTTGGTTATAATCGAACTAACCGAAGAACCGAATTCTTATTTCGATTTCGGTTTGGCTCGGTTAATGTATATTTCGATTACGGTTTCGGTAACCATTTTTAGATAACCGAAATTTTTTGGTTCGGTTATTTTTGGCAAAATCGGTTCGGTTATAACCGAATGCACAGCCCTAGTTGAGTTGCTTCAAGGCGCGTAATTGCTTTCCTAAAGACAAATTTTGCCCCCACCAGTTGTTAGCAAAGGGGATCCGCGGATTGCCTCTAAGATACAATGAAGCCTTGTAGGAAGATCCAACAAATGTTTGATGACGCTTTGCACAAGCGGAATTAAACCCAAAACGCCTTTCAAGAACTTCAAGCCTTAGAGAAAAAATACTAAAACTGTTTATGCAGAAAATAGTCTTTAGTGCACTGTTTTATGAACAATTATCTTGAAAAACAAGAGAGTAGGAGATTGCTAGAGAGAAAAAGAAAAGTACACCAATAACTGTTTTTTTGTATATTGAAAAGACAGATTTCTGCGCTTTTTATAGAGCATTAGATGTATATTCATTAAGGGAAACATCCCTTCAAGACATATCTTGGATTGGTTTGAATAATGACCATTCGATCACAACTCTTCGCGATTTCAGTGTTTTTGATCATCCTCAAAGTGTCCATTGAGTTTAAACATCATCCATGGCTGTTGGGAAGCAAAAAGACATGGAAAGGTTTGAAAACGGAAGTGAAAAACCATGTCTATTTTCTCCCAACGGATAGTTTTTCGAACAGCTGCGGTCGACCGAGCTACCGTGGTCGCCCGCTGACATGCTTATGGACATTTTATTTTTACGATCCAAAGAACCGCGGTCGACCGGGCTACCCGCGGTCACCCGTCCACACCTGTGGGAGCCGATCCCGCGAGAGGGGCGGCGTGTTACCGCCACACCCTCTCTTGGTCTCTCTTACCCACATGGTTGGCGTGTGCCGTTTATTATTGATTCAATTCGTCTTTTCCGTGAACTTGGGATTACTAAAGCAATATGAACTCTACGTGAAAGAGAATGACAGAGTCGCCACCTAGATGAGGGATCTAGGACCCGTAAATGACCGGAAATCTAGATTCGCTACTATATTACGAGAATGGAAGGTATGAGGAGTTACCACCACAAGCACAATTCTTGCCCAATAATCCGGTCTTCAATTCCAAAAGTTAACTCTCTTGAATTTCTTTTAAATGGCTCATTTAAATTTTTATTAATGTGCAAACTATATGACATGCATCCTGAAATTTAATTTCAATGTATTCCCTAATGTGTATCTTAATTTTCTTGATTTATTTGAATTCAATCCAAGTAAATGTTCTCTTAAAATTCTAATTTGAGGAAAATCCTATATATTTAGTTAATTTAGTTAAGAATTTAGAAAAACCTAATATACAAAACCCCACCATTCGTGGTGGGCCGACTCGTGCTCGGTATGCCTTTTAAAGCATCCAAAGCTGCCTACGTATCAAAGCCTCACTGAAATCAGAGTTGATCTTAGTTCGGTCCCTAAACTAAGCTACATGCCTAAGACATCTAGGACACCAATCTAGACTGGAAGGACTGTTTCAACAGTTTAAGGGAGATTATTTAGTTCAAGTTGAGTAGATTTTATTATCCTAGGACTCCATCTAAGATGCTATATGGTCTTATCTAAGTGCAAGACATCCCTTAGACTAATGTAGGTGAACCTACATCCTAGGTAACTAGGCTTGTCCTATGGAAAAAAGGGTAACTAGTGTAACTAGATCTATGACTCAATTGCTAATAATAGCAATCGGTAGTGATGAGGCTGAACTCCCTAACTCTAGGACTCCTTAAGACCTAAAACGTGACGTAAGTATTCCTAAAGGGGCTCTAAAGGTTCCTACGAAGTGATACCGTTATCTAACGGTTCCAAAAGCGTGGATCAAATGATCTTAATTTATTAAGTTAATGATTTTCAATTTTTCAAAGATTTTTGATTCCTAACATCTAAGGAATACCAATGGCTCTATTATTGGCAAATTTCAACCTTGAATTGCATTCATAGAAGGGAATCGTGCTTTCCACCATTGCATAATTTAACACGTAAGTTATAGTATGTTATTGCCTGGCATATTTCTCAGGATTTCCGTGGATAGCGGACCTCGGAGCCAATAACATACTATAATTTAATGCTCAAATTATTAAGGATTGATCGCAATTAAGATAAGATTATGAACACAATCTGGCGACTAAACTATCATAGCATTGCAAATTAGCAAAGGAAATCAATGGCTCCTAAAGTTTCTATTTTAATAGTTTAAATATTGAATACATAATAGAGCATTAGATGTCTTTGAAAATTTTGATAACAATTCGAATTTATTTTGATTTTCCTAAGTATTTTAAAGAAATTCAGTTCAGATTAGAAATTTACACATCAACTCATAGCAAATCTATTCGGATTAAGATAACAATTTTACAACAGCTTTCTCTTGACCAGAGAAGATTACTGTAGAATGTTCATGGATTATAAGTATGTTTTGCTATCAGTTTTTCAATGTTGAAGAGTTCTGTCCAGATTATAGATTTACACAGCAACTTATAGCAAATCTAATCTAAATAGGTTTAATTTTTACAGTAACTTGATCTTGACCATAGAAGGTTACGGTACAATGTCCATAAATTATAAATGTGATTTACTATCAATTTTCCCATGTTGAAGATTTTTGTTCAGATTATAAATTTACACATAAACTTATAGAAAATCTGATTAAAATAAGATTAAAATTTTACAGTAGCTTTCTATGGACCAAAGAGAATTACTTTAAAGTTTCATGAATTTTAATGATGACTTACGATTAAGGTTCGATTTAAAAAATATCTATCAAGATTATGAATTTATAAAGAAACAAATTGTAAATCTAATCTAAATAAATCCAAACATTTTGAAAACATGTAATTCCAACCGTAACTGTTAATAAAATATTTCTAGAATTTTGTATGGTAATTTGCTATTTGTTTCCGATTTAATATGGCATGCTTGATTTGGCATTAAAAATCATAAACAAGTATCTAACAGTAACCAAAAATTTTGAAACATTCACAGAAGATTAGATCAAGTCTTAGTTACTTCTCATCAAAATTTCATCTCTGGAAACTCTATATATGTTTTGAAAATTTGTTTGTTCCAAAAATACCCCTAGGATTAAATAAAATTTTAAACCCCTTAAATAAAATCCAAAATTCTTCAAAAAAATCGTACTAATTCAAAACCTTAAAATTCTGTTATGTTTAAATTTTTAATAATTTTTGATTTGTTTTGTCATGTTTTTAAATTCGATCTTTAGAATTTTACCCCTTTAAGGGTAAAGTTCAAAAGGTCAAATCATGGTCAAAACGAAGTCAAAATTTCTTGAAATTCCAGATTTCTACGCTTTTTAATACACAAAAGGCTCAGAGATTCAAAAATTCAAGAAATTTCAAAGGTTTACTATAGTTGCTTTGTAAAGTGAATTTAAACCCTCTTAATTTCAAAAATTGGATTTTAATATTAAAAAATAGATTTTCCAAGAAAATTTTAGATTATGAAATAACCTAAACCTGATCTCGTCTCCTCAAAATTTTACATGCTAACAATTTCATATTCATAGCTTTTCAAAGAAAATCACAAATTCAATCCAAGCATGCTTCTAGTTTAAACTACATGAAAGAGGGTTTTGGAAGACCAACCGTACTAGTTCTCTTTGTCTCTAGGGTAAGTAATCATTGGATATAAGCTTTGACTTACCTTTTTAAATCGCAAAAGAAACCCCAAAGAATCATAAACTAGTCTCCAATATATTGAATGTATTGAATATGTGAAAGCACTTTGTGAAGAACCAAGTGGAAGAGATGAACACCAAAAGCAACAAAAGAGAAGAATGAATTCCAAGGAGGAAGAGAGAAATGGATGAATTTTCTAGAGAAAAGCCAAATGTTGTGCTTGCTTTATTTTTATAGAAAACGTTAGGGTTAAGAAAAAAATAGTAATTTTCCATGTGAGAGCTCCTAATTTTAGTTAGTTTCCAATTTGTGGTTTGACTTTCTCATTCTTTGATTTTCATATTGAACTTATTTCTAAATCTTTTTTCTTGCAAGCTTAGTAATGCTAAATTACACAATGGAGATCCTTCAAGATCAATCTAGAAGCCTTCTCACATAGGAAACTAGCTTTTATGAATGACTTTCGTCCCAAAAGGACTGCCCGACGTTTGAGCTCATTTCTGACATATTGAGAGGCTGATTCAGGAAAAGTCATAAACTAAAAATTTGTAGATCATTTCAAGACGTTCGAAACAAGTATAAGTACAATGTTTTTGGACAAGAAGGTAAATAGTTATGGTCGTTTTAGTAACTTGACCACACAACCCCTTTCTAATTATAACTCTACATTTCTTTATTATTTTTTCAAAACAAATATGATGTCACCAACCACCTCATCCCATGTTGGACGTTTTTGCATGTGGCCTCCTCATGTGGGGCGCCCACTTATGTGGCCGACCTACATGAGTGGGTTTACATGGACCCCCACCTTGTGGGCTTTAGCCCAACGGGCCTTATGACATGTATTTTGGGTTTTTTTAATGAAAATTCAATAAAATCCTTTGAATTTAAAATTTTTATTGATAAACTCAACACATATGACATTTATGGTGCACCATTGACATATAGTCGAGCCATCCCCTTTAGAAAAAAAAAATTTCGGACCAAAATACTGATATTCGACCATTACACATCCAAATGAGACTGAAATACCCTCAAATTGGTTCACCCCTTAAAGGGGAAAGTTAAAAATGGAAAGTCTTTGTGGTCAAACTTCAAAAATAGTAACTTTTAAAATTGGGTCCTTTTGGTGGGCAATATCAAACAGGATCATTTGGTATCACCTGAAAATACCCAAAATACCCTTGACACAAAATTTCCAAGTCAAGCGAAACCCCTGAGAAACTCTAAATTTAGCAGGCTTTCCAAAATTCATGAAATGATATAAGATTCCTTAGACACACCTTAGAGGTCAAATGAAACATATTGGAAATTATCAGAGTACCCTTGAGGTACAAAATTTGGTGAAACTAGGGAAAACCCTGAGAAATTCTAAAAATAGCAGCTTTTTCAAAATTCATGAAATTGGTCAAGATTTCTCAGACACAACTCGGGGGTCAAACGAGACACATCGGGAATGACCAAAATACCCCTGTAATGCAAAAATAGGCGAAAAAGAGGGAAACTCTGAAATTTTAAAAAATAGTAAGTTTTTTCACTTGCTTGGAAACTTGTACTTTCATCTTCCAGATAGCATTGGAACACCCTTGAAATCTTTAGGATTGCGAATCAACTTCCAAACACCTAAAATGAGATGAAATCTACCGTAGAATGCATGGATGCCTAATCTATTGCGGAATATGGACTCGAGACTTGACAAACTACCGAATCTTTTGCTTTTAAAGTGTAGCAAAATGGGAATGTCTACAGATGCCCTTCTTTGGTAAAGATGATGTAGTCATTGAATACCAAAGCAAAAGTAACAAAACCATTTTGCGTAGCGTTAATCAATAAAGGATTCACTTGACAAAATGCAACCTAAATGCAAATGCAGACTAAATGCTTCCTAATGGAAGACCCTAGACGAAGTCCTAGAATTGAAATGTTATAAAAAATTATTTACTCTAAACATGATGACCAGGTGGTTCAGAATAATGGAGAAATGGATCCAATCTGATTGCAAAAATTACGCAACTCAGAATGAAAGATAATTATGAGGTAGCGCCGTTTTCAAACGGAGAATTGAGAGATCATTTTCGAATGGATACCGCTTTCGAACAGGCTCAAAAGAAATGAGGCACTGTAATTGTACAGGCCAAAGGAAAATAAGAGATATGTCATTTTCGAATAGACTCACAGAGAATGAAATGCCGTATTTATACAAATTCCAAGGAAATGAGACATCATATGGATCTCAAAGAGGAACAAGAGACCATTTTTAAATGGACTCAGAAAGGATGAGATACTGTATTTGTACAGTTCCCAAAGGAAATGAAACATCATATTTATATGGATCCCAAAGAGGAACAAAAAATCATTTTTAAATGAACTCAGATATATTGAAATACCGTATTTTTACTGATTCCAAGAAAATGAGACATCATATTTGTATGATGTTCAAAGAGAATTAAGAGACCATCTTTGAATGGACTCAGATAGAATGATATACCGTATTTTACGGATTCCAAGGAAATGAGAGATCATTTTGTATGATGTTCAAAGAGAATTAAGAGACCATTTTTTAATGGACTCAGAGAGAATGAAATACCGTATTAATGAGACATAATATTTGTATGATGTTCAAAGAGAATAAGAGACCATTTTTAATGGACTCAGATAGAATGAAATACCGTATTTTTACGGATTCCAAAGAGATGAGACATCATATTCATATGATGTTCAAAGAGAATTAAGAGACCATTTTTTAATGGACTCAGATAGAATGAAATACCGTATTTTTACAGATTCCAAGGAAACGAGACATCATATTTGTATGATGTTTAAAGAGAATTAAGAGACCATTTTTGAATGGACTCAGAGAGAATGGAATACCGTATTTATACGAATTCCAAGGAAAGGAAACATCATATTTGTATGATGTTAAAAAAGAATAAGAGACCATAGTTTTATGGATTCGAAGAGAATGAAATATCGTATTTTTACGGATTCCAAGGAAATGAGACATCATATTTGTATGATGCTCAAAGAGAATAAGAGGTCTTTTTTTAATGGACTCAGATAAAATGAAATACCGTATTTTTACGGATTCTAACGAAATGAGACATCATATTTTTATGATGTTCAAAGAGAATTAAGAGACCATTTTTGAATGGACTCAGATAAAATGAAATACTGTATTTTTACGGATTCCAACGAAATGAGACATCATATTTGTGTGATGTTCAAAGAGAATTAAGAGACCATTTTTGAATGGACTCAGATAAAATGAAATACCGTATTTATACGAATTCTAAGGAAATGAGACATCACATTTGTATGATGTTCAAAGAGAATTAAGAGACCATTTTTGAATGGACTAAGAGAGAATGAAATACAACATTTTTACGAATTTCAAGGAAAGGAGACATCATATTTTTATGATGCTCAAAGAGAATAAGAGACCATTTTCGAATGGACTCAGAGAGAATGAAATACCGTATTTATACGGATTCCAAAGAAATGAGACCGTAATTGTACGGACTCGAAAGGAACATGACGCCGTAATTGTACGGACCCTGAAGGGAATGAGACACTGTAATTATACAGCCTCAAAGGGAATGGGACACTGTAGTCATACGGCCCAAAAGGATAAGAGACCATAGTCATATGGACTCAAAGAGAATAAGACACTGTAGTTGTACGGGTTCAAAAGAGATAAGACAACTTCGGCTGAGATGAATTGATGAATTCGACAATAAAGAATTTGGAGATTTTTCATGAACTTGAATTTGATCTAAACTCAAATTTGATGAATTTTAGATGCTTGAAATTGGTGTAGGATGAAATCAGGGACAATAGAAATCGTGTTCGATGAAGATATTGGAAACTAAGACTTTGACGAATGACGAGACGACAAACCTTAGGAACTATGCAGCATGATTAACAAGAATGGTTTAGGAACGCTTTCAGGAAGCTTCAACAAGATTTTTTCGCAAAGAGATTGTTGCTCTTTTCTGCTGGGGATTTTGATAACTGAAACCTTGATCTAAATACCTGGAATTGGTAACCTAGAACAGCAGCTCTCTTGAATACAGAAATTGGAAAGCGGGATTTTTCCCTTGACAGGTGTTTAGATAACATTTCTTGACCATGATAGTATTCAACTGACTGGAAGAAAATTTTGAATTTCAATAGTCCATCTTTCTGAGAAACTGGCCCAACCATCATCACATCCGAAGCTCTATCAAGCTTCGTGTACCCTTCTGGGGCATGGTCTTCTTATGGAAACTGCACTTCCCGATGTTTCTACTTCAGAATGCTTCTAAGCTGATCTTCTTCGAAGCTTTTTTACTAGATTCTCCATATCTTTCTTTCAAGATTAACTTAGTGCAGGTACAATCGTAGGGAGCTGACGATACCGGGCCTCTTTCACCGAGACAGTTACATCATTTGGACAAAAGGGTGGCGGTTGACTCTTCTTTAAGAGAAAATTTGGGTAAAGGACACTATTCAAAGAATTGATGAACTCTGAAAGAGTGACTTAGAATGACAAAGATTGACTAACTACACTGACAAACACAGTGATGCTTCTGACTTAGTTAACGTTTTGTTTGGTAAGTCTATCATTTCAAAGAATAGTTTCTCAATTGATAAATACTGGACTTCTTCCTTAAAACAGTAATGCCTCAAGGATTTGGTTACCATTCTTAGGATTGCTTGGTTTCAATGACCCCAATTTCTAGGATGACACTTGAACTCGCTTAAACTTCCTTTCGATCTTCAGTCTTGATACTGGCTGTAGCCTTCATATAATGATTCTCTTACCGTGACCAAGTTACCTCTTCAGGGTTTTTAACTTGGGGGATCGTGTTAGCCTTAACTTTTGCCTGAACCGCCTTTCTAGGTTTTCGATCCAGCAGGCTATACCCTTAGCTTTTGCCTAAGCTGCCCTTTCGGGTTTTCAACTTAGCAGGGGAATGATCTTAAATTTTGCCTAGACTGCCCTTTCAGGTTTTCACTCTAGCAGATCTTCAAACTCCGTTCTTTTTTCTTGTTCATTTTTTTAGGCCTAGATCTTTGATTCTGAACATCTGGAGGACTTTATAGGTAGGATAGGGCTTTTCAAAGAATGGCTTAAGGTTCAACAAAGATTTCGATCGAACCTGTGAACAAGTTGCCTACGTATCCCAATGTAGGAATCAGGTCGTGCGTAGTTCAGGACGAATGCCCCTAGTTTGAAGGTAAATTGATTTTTTTTCGATTGACTTCTTTTTCTCTGCTTGATTGACTTTCTTCTTTTCTTTTTGAAATGATAAATTTTTCCTTTTGAAGCGACCGAACTCGGTTTGACCGAGCTGCCTACGTACCCCAGTGTAGGGATCAGGCCTCTCGTTGTTTAGGGCGAATGCCCCTAGTTTGATGGGTTTTCAAAGAAATTTTATTCAGGCTCAAAGGGGTTTGCAAATGAGTATTCTTTTTGACACTGGGTCATGAATTTGGAATTTGTTCAGCCAAAGAAGGCCTTCCGATGTTCAGATTTTGAATTGATCTAGGTTGATAAATTTGCTTTATTATTCTTTTTTTTCAGAGTTTGACGGCATTTCCAGGTAAGAGATAATAGATCTTCTTCTTTCAAGATTCTGATATGTGCTTTCGACTTTGATGGAGCAAAATGTATTCTTTGACATCCTCCATCTTTAGATCTGTAACTCTTGATATTTGATGATCGTTTTTCAATGCTTGCTCTTGGACTTTTTATCTTGAATTTGTTGGCTTCATATTATGAATTTGGGAACCAAGGTCATTGACTGAAGATATGAAAGTTGTTTCGAATCCATGCCTCTTGTATAGCATATGTCTCTCATTTTCTTCATTCTCTTGAGCTTTCTATCTATGTCTCGCCCCTGGTATCAGTTGTAGCGCTTCTAGACAATCTTCTTATCCTCGAAATGGGTTTATCAATTCTTCACACTCTAATGTATTTCCAATAGGCATTCACTGAATCAAAGTTTCAGTGCCAACGTTTATCTTTTCAATTCTCTTTGAGAGGCTGAGATCGGCGTTTCTCCTCTTGTTCAAGCAATTGCTGTGAATCAAGTGGAGTTTCGTCGATCTCTTCGTCATTTGAGGAGGGAGTCTTATTTTTATTATTAAGATCAGAAGCATACTTGAGAAATAAACACAAAGGAGCTATTGAGACTGAAATTTCATTTAAAGAAAGGCTATTACATCCCATGACTTATCTTGAACATGCTCATGATTCACAACTCTAAAAAATAAGAAGAAAAGCAGAAGATAATTGGCCTGGACTAGGCATTGACCTTGAACTGTAGAACTGTAAGACTTGACTCAATAACTAGACTGACCATAATGACTTAACTCAATAAAAAAGTGAAGGACTAAAACTGCAACTGCTGCAACTGTCTGGCTTTGGAGGCCGACGAAAGCTGGTTCATGTCTAGTACTCTCAATTTCTAATTCTTCTTTACTGCACCTGGACCGGTGCTTCTCAAGTATAGGGCCTTCTAAGCATTGAGATTGGCAGGCGACACAGCATGGTTATACATGGGATTATCAACAATATTCAGCGATTGTTGGCATGCTAGCCTACGTTCATCAACCAATTTCTGGATTACATGACTCAAAGTTATGCATTGATCAGTGCTATACCTCGTCCTCGGTGAAAATCATAGTGGTCCTGCACCCTTCATGTCTTGGGGAGTGGATTAGGAGGAGGTTTAATGGCAAGTAAATAAACATTGCCTGAAGTCAATTCTCGTTGTAATATGATAGACGGTGGAAACGGGAGAGGGATAAATTCCTTATTGAGATTTTGCTTAGGTGTAGCCCCTGACTGATCGTATTTGAATACCATAGGGTTTTGTAGCTCATTGATATTTTTTGAAGTAAAATTGTCCCTGTTATAAGCCCCATGTGTTGTGGCCTCTTTGATTTCCTGACCAGTGGAGATCGGGCTCAATATATTCCGACCTATCATTGTACATCGCTGGTCGTGATTATCATAAGACTTTCTCTTCATTTGCTCAAACCATGGTTTGCGGTCATCAGGAAAGGATGGAGTTCCGCCGCTTGACAAAAGATTTTGAGGGTCGAGGAGCTCCAAGCCTATAAGGTCTTGAATATCATATTTCAAACTGAGGCATTTATCAATAGCATGACCATGACCTAAATGGTAATCATAAAATTCTTTCATTTGGAAGGTCATTGGAAGAGGATTAGGAACAGTCTCTGGTCCCACTAGTGTTATCATTCTTTCCTTGAGCAACCATTTCAAAGCATCAGGTCGCGAGATCGGCAAGTCTGTGAATTCTCTTTAAGGAGTCTCAGATGGTGGCTCTTGGTCATATTCAAGAATTAAGGGCGAACATAATCCTGATGGTACCGAGAGATGGAGTTCTTGGTAACTACATCCTGGACTTTGATATTTTTGTCAGCGAAATGTTCAGAACTTTGGGAGTGACAATACCATGTTTGCATTTGTTGCTTCATTTGATGAACTTCTTCTGTTAGCGCAGCCATTTATCTAGAGAGATTCACAATTAGTTCTTCCAAACCCATAACCATGGAGAAGTTAGGACCTTTGTCCTTAGAAACAACAGCGGTTGGACCAAATTTCTCAGGTAGTTGAGATTTGATGAATTGATTTTCTTCCTTCAATTCCTTCATCTGTTGGACGAGCTGGTTCAAGGCTTCCATGATGTAAGAGAGCTGGGAATTTTCCATAGAGTCTGCCATGAGTATTGAAGGAGAGGATTAGAGATGCTTTCAAAGAAAATGGGGAATTAGCTTCCTCACTGACCGCGAATAGATTCAAACCCAAGAAGTAGTAAGCTTATCTATGGTGATAACTTACTGAAATGGAAACAATGAACACGAGGTGTAAGCTTGACATTCAAGGAGTGTTTTCTAATCAATGATTGAAAAATGATTGTGGGCTAAGCATAAAACCAAACATAAAAATGATGGCAGAACGTGCAGATGAATGCCCCTAATATAAGGATCATGAGAATGAACTCTAAATGGCTTAACAAAATAATCCTGAAAGAGGTTGCCCCTAGAGTAAGAAGAGACTAAAGATACAAGTATGATTAGATTATCAGGATCAGTATTGTATAATCAAAGGATTGAGACTCTGTTCCTGCCAATTAAGAGAAGGTACGCAGACATGATTGAATCACACAAGAGGGAAGAATGAAAGACACATGATCAAAGGTTTAGATGAGATCGCAGAAGATTGCTTTCAATTGGTAGATCAAGACTAGACTAATCCTATGAGATCTTAGGAAAAATGGGATTTATATCCTAATCCCAAAGGGAAAGCTTTTAATCTTCTTACATTTTAACAAGTGTTACCTGAAGGCATCAATCCTAATCCTAATCTAGCGGAGTGGAGAGAGGATCTCGACTCATAACTTTATTTTTGTACCTAAACCAATTGTAGCCATTGGAAGATGGACTACAGCCTAATCTAGACACAAATGGGTAAGATATCCTAAAATAGGCTCACACACGTGATGCACGTGTGTTCGTATACTATATGCATGTGTGGGGTAATCTAGGGGTAAGGCCAAGAATTCCCCTAGCGCGAATCCGTGCTTAATATACTGTACCAGTGTCCGGCGTATCAGTACGGGAATAAGAGATCCGTTTACGCACCATAAAGTTACTAGGCTAAGAGTGAAATGCTTCTCTAGCACAGAGGCACCAGGTGATGAAATTTCAGTCAACCATGCTAGATAACACTCCGAGTTCCTAAAATAGGATGTGTGTGCATGTGAGATACAAGGGTTTAGATGCAAGTGATGTAAGTGCGTGAAATAAGTTTGCGCAATCTATGATGCCTTCAGGTTTTATTAGGTTAAGTTTGAGTATGATATGATGAGAAAATAAAGCAAACAAACTAATCTAACAAGTATAAGATATAAGATAGAGTTTTTTATGAGCCACTTAAAATAAATTCAAACGAATTATCTTTTAAATTTTTAATGAAGTTAGGTGATCCCCAGCAGAGTCGCCAATTTGTGGGACCCGATCTCGCGAGAAGGGCGGCGCGTACCGCCACAACCTCTCTTGGTCTCTCATACCCCGCGGTTGACGTGTGCCGTTTATTATTGATTTAATTCGTCTTTTCCTTGAACTTGGAATCACTAAAGCAATCCGAACTCCACGTGAAAGAGAATGATAGAGTCGCCACCTAGATGAGGGATCTAGGACCCGTAAATGATCAGAAATCTAGATTCGCTACTTGATTACGAGAATGAAAGGTATTGGGAGTTACCACCACAAGCACCATTCTTGCCCGATAATCCGGTCTTCAATTCTAAAAGTTAACTCTCTTGAATTTCTTTTAAATGGCTCATTTAACTCTTTATTAATGTGCGAACTATATGACATGCATCCTGAAATCTAATTTCAATGTATTCCCTAATGTGTATCTTGATTTTCTTGATTTGTTTGAATTCAATCCAAGTGAATGTTATCCTAAGATTCTAATTTGAGGGAAATCCTATATATTTAGTTAATTTAGTTAAGAATTTAGAAAAAATTAATATACAAAACCCCACCATTCGTGGTAGGCCGACTTGTGCTCGGTATGCGTTTCAAAGCATCCAAAGCTGCCTACGTATCCAAGCCCCACTGGAATCAGAGTCGATCGTAGTTCGGTGCCTGAACTAAGCTACATGCCTAAGACATCTAGGACACCAATCTAGACTGGAAGGACTGTTTCAACAGTTTAAGAGAGATTATTTAGTTCAAGTTGAGTAGATTTTATTATCCTAGGACTCCATCTAAGATGTTATATGGTCATATCTAAGTGGAAGACATCCCTTAGACTAATGCAGGTGAACCTACATCCTAGGTAACTAGGCTTGTCCTATGAAAAAAAAAGGTAACTAGTGTAACTAGATCTATGGCTCAATTGCTAATAATAGCAATCGGTCGTGATGAGGCTGAACTCCCTAACTCTAGGACTTCTTAAGACCTAAAACGTGACGTAAGTGTTCCTAAAGGGGCTCTAAAGGTTCCTACGAAGTGATACCATTATCCAACGGTTCTAAAAGCATCGATGATCTTAATTTATTAAGTTAATAATTTTTAATTTTTTGAAGATTTTTGATTCCTAACATCTAAGGAATACCAATGGCTCTATTATTAGCAAGTTTCAGCCGTCAATTGCATTCATAGAAATGAATCGTGCTTTCCACCCTTGCATAATTTAACACGTAAGTTATAGTATGTTATTGCCTGACATATTTCTCAGGATTTCCGTGGACAGTGGACCTCGGAACCAACAACATACTATAATTTAAATGCTCAAATTATTAAGGATTGATTGCAATTAAGATACGATTATGAACGCAATCTTGGCGATTATACTATCATATCATTGAAAATTAGCAAAGGAAATCAATGGCTCCTAAAGTTTCTATTTCAATAGTTTAAAGATTAAATGCATGATAGAGCATTAGATGTCTTTGAAAATTTTGATAACAAATCGAATTTATTTTGATTTTCTTAAGTATTTTAAAGAAATTCAGTTCAGATTAGAGATTTACACATCAACTTATAGCATATCTATTCGGATTATGCTGAAATTTGTACAGTAGCTTTCTCTTGACCAGAGAAGATTACTGTAAAATTTTCATGGATTATAAATATATTTTGCTATCAGTTTTTCAATGTCGAAGAATTCTGTCTAGATTATAGATTTACACAGAAACTCATAGCAAATCTAATCTAAATAAGTTTAAATTTTTACAGTAACTTGATTTTGACCAGAGAAGGTTACTGTATAATCGATATGAATTGTAAATGTGATTTACTATCAATTTGTCCATGTTGAAGATTTCTGTCCAGATTATAAATTTACACATAAACGCATACAAAATCTAATCGAAATAAGATGTAAATTTTGCAGTAGCTTTCTCTGGACCAGAGAGAATTACTTGAAAAGTTTCACAAATTTTAATGATGATTTACTATTAAGTTTCAATTTTAAACATATCTGTCTAGATTATGAATTTACAAAGAAAGACATAGTAAATCTAATCTAAATCAATCGGAACTTGTGAAAACATGTAATTCCAGCAGGAACTCTTAAGAAAATATTTCCAGAATTTTGTATGGCAATTTGCTATTTTTTCCGATTTAATATGGCATGCTTGATTTAGCATAAAAAATCATGAACAAGTTTCTAACAACAACCAAAAATTTTAAAAAATTCATAGAAGATTAGATCAAGTCTTAGTTTTTTCTCATCAAAATTTCATCTCTGGAAACTCTATATATTTTTTAAAAATTAGTTTTTTTCAAAAATACCCCTAAGATTAAATAAAATTTTAAACCCCTTAATTAAAATCCAAAATTCTTCAAAACATGCATACTGTTTTATAACCTTAAAAGTTTGTTATGTTTAAATTTTCATCGATTTTTGATCTGTTTTGACTTATTTTTAAATTCGATTTTTAGAATTTCACCTTTTTATGGGTAAAGTTCAAAAGGTCAAATCATGGTAAAAACGAAGTCAGCATTTCTTGAAATTCGAGATTTCTAGGCTTTTTAATACACAAAAGACTCAGAGATTGAAAATTTTAAGAAATTTCAAAGGTTTATTAAAGTTACTATGTAAAGTGGATTTAAACCCCCTTAATTTTAAAAATTGGATTTTAATATTAAAAAATAGATTTTTCAAGAAAAATTTTAGATTATGAATTAACCTAAACCTGATCTCATCTCCTCAAAATTTTACATGCAAACAATTTCATATTTATAGCTTTTTAAAGAAAATCACAAATTAAATCCTAGCATTCTTCTAGTTTAAACTACATGAAAGAGGGTTTTGGAAGACCAACCTTGCTAGCTCTCCTTGTCTCTAGGGTAAGTAATCATTGGATATACGCTTTGACTTACCCTTATAATCGCAAAAGAAACCCCAAAGAATCATAAACTAGCCTCCAATATATTGAATGTATTGAATATGTGAAAGCACATTGTGAAGAACCAAGTGGAAGAGATGAACACCAAAGCAATAAAAGAGAGGAATGAATTCCAAGGAGGAAGAGAGAAATTGATTAATTTTCTAGAGAAAAGCCAAAGGTTGTGCTTGCTTTATTTTATAGAAAAAGTTAGGGTTAAAAGAAAAATAGTAATTTCTCATGTGAAAGCTCCCATCTTTAGTTAGTTTCCAATTTGTGCTTTGACTTTCTCATTCTTTGATTTCCATATTGAACTTATTTTTAAACCTTGTTTCTTGCAAGCTAAGCAATGCTAAATTACACAATGGAGATCCTTCAAGATCAATCTAGAAACATTCTCACATAGGAACCTAGCTTTTATGAATGATTTTCATCCAAAAAGAGCTGCCCGACGTTTGACCTCATTTTTGACCTATTTAGAGACTAAGTAAGGAAAAGTCATAAACTAAAAAGTTGTAAATCATTTCGACACGTTCGAAATAAGTATAATGGCAAATTTGTGGACGGGAATGTAAATAGTTATGGTCGTTTTAGTAACCTGACCACACATGCCCTTTCTAATTATAACTCTTCCTTTCTTTATTATTTTTTTAAAACAAATATGATGTTAGCAACCAGCTCATCCCAAATGTGACCGAAATACCCTCAAATTGGTTCACCCCTTAAAGGGGAAAGTTAAAAATGGAAAGTCTTTGGGGTCAAACTTCAAAAATAGAAACTTTTAAAATTGGGTCCTTTTGGTGAGCAATATCAAACAGGATCATTTTGTACCCCCTGAAAATACCCAAAATGCCCTTGACACATAAAATTTCAAAGTCAAGCGAAACGCATGAGAAACTCTAAATTTAGCAGGCTTTCCAAAATTCATGAAATGATCTAAGATTCCTTAGACACACCCTAGAGGTCAAATAAAACATATTGAAAATGACCAGAGTACGCATGATGTACAAAATTTGGGGAAACTAGGAAAAACCCTGAGAAATTCTAAAAATAGCAGCTTTTTCAAAATTCATAGATTCGGTCAAGATTTCTCAGACACAACTCGGGGGGTCAAACGGGACACATCGGAAATGACCAAAATACCCCTGTAATGCAAAAATGGGCAAAAAAGAGGGAAAACATGAAATTTCTAAAAATAGCAAGTTTTTTCACTTGCTTGGAAACTTGTACTTTCATCTTCCAGATATCATTGGAACACCCTAGAAATCTTTAGGATTGCGAATCAACTTCCAAACACCTAAAATGAGATGAAATCTACCGTAGAATGCATGGATGCCTAATCTATCGCGGAATATGGACTCAAGACTTGACAAACTACCGAATCTTTTTCTTTTTTAAAGTGTAGCAAAATGGGGGAGTCTACAACACCTTACTGAAAATCGTTTACATTTCCAGAAACCAATCCGCGGTTGCCCCGAGAACCCCTGTCGACCGGCCCTGTCTGAAAATTGTTTTTCTATTTTAAATATAACTTGTAAAAATCCTTTGAAGTTTCCAATACCATTTTGAAAATCTCTAACAGATTTAAGATATATGGTGGCCTATTTATCAGTCCCCTATATATATATATATATATATAGAGAGAGAGAGAGAGAGAGAGAGAGAGAGAGAGGAAAGTGAGCCTACGCGGCTGTGTAGATAGCTTCTCTACTCCTCCCCGTAATATTACCGCAAGAACAAAATGGACCATAGGATGGAGTCATTTCCTGCCTTTGATTAGAAGGAAAGATACTTTGAAAAAACCCTTTTCTAAACCATCGACTGAAAGAGGCGAGATTTCCTCTCTCGCGAAGGGCGCTCTCTACTCTTGACCTCTCTACGCGGCAACCTCTCTTCCTCATCAAAGAAGCTTCATCTTCTTCCTCTTGACTGCTTACCAGGTAAGATTCTCGGTTCTTGTTTAATTTTTTTTTTTTTTTTTTGTGAAAACCAGTTGATTAGGATTTTATTCTACTGGTTCATTAGGGTTCGAACCAGTAGAGTAGAACCTTAATGATCTGGACGAAAACCAGTTTCTTTTCTTTGCATTTGAATTTTTTTGGGTTGTAAAAACCATATGGTTTAGATTATTAGGGTTCGAACCATCTTCTTTGATTTTTTCTTTTTTGGGTTGTGAAAATCATATGGTTCGAACCCTAATAATCTAGACGAAAACCCGCCTTTTTTTCTTTGGGTTGTGAAAACCAGATTATTAGGGTTCGAACAATCTTTTTCCTCTTGCATTTGATTATTTATTTGTAAAAACCAGATCATTAGGGTTTGATTCAGTAGAATCAGATTATTACTGTTCGAACCAGTTCATTAGGGTTCGATTCGAACCCTAATAAACTGTGAAAACCAAATATTAGGTTTCGAATCATAAAGTAGTTTATTCGGGTTGAAAAATATCCAGTAGAATCAAATCCTTCTATCTTTTTCGATTTAACTTAGTTAGGAAAAAAGACTTTTCAACACATTTTGGGTTTAGTCTTCTTTGCTGGTTGGATTCAACACATGTTGGTTTTTTTTACTGTGACTCTTGTAAAATAAAACCTATTCTATTCTTTTCCTGATTCAATTCAGTTAGAAAAATTTTTGTTGCTTCGATTCAACTCATTTACTCTACAATTAATTATAGGTTTGAATGCCAGTTTAATTCAAGCATTGGATATTTGTTCCATGTCTAGTATTTTTGACTCGTAATTTGTCAAAATTTTATTATCTGATATCTTCATTGAGAGGAGATTAAGGAATGGCTTCCTCATCCAATGGTAATGGTAGTAAAGGGAATCGTTGAGTCATGAACATGTAAAGGGAATTGATAGCCGCTGTCCCTTGATAAAAAATTGCCAATAATAATGGACCATAAAACATTCCCTTAAGTCTTACAAATGCTTAGCACCTGACCATCTATCAACCAAATAATTTGATTCTTCAAGAGACAAACAAAAGCAAGAAATTAATCTGAAATCTATGACAATATTAAGGTCTCTTGATCAAATATATTAAGGTCTGCTTCATCATTCACATTAAGGTTTCTTTTGTCCAGAAGTCCAAAACAAGATTCAAAAAGGAAAATGACCTTGTTTATAGATGAACAGACATTAACGAATTTTTCTATATGTCCTCATAGACAAATACTACAAATTAACACAAGTTAAAAGCAGAAACTCTTCAAAGCAAAAGGTCCCAGTATCTCCAGATTAACACAAGAAAAGCACGTACATCTACCATCTGCTGCACCAGAGTCAAGTGTGTTGAAATTTCTCAACATAAGATAATTTCCTGCAGTAATTAAAAAAACACAACAATAAAAAAAATCGTGTTAATTAACTCGTGGTACAGAGAATCCAATGATAGCACATACAAGAAATAAATGCAACATATTAAGTGAATACCAAAGAAATAAACATAATGCATGTCGCAACCCAATTAATACTGTCATCATGTAATATAAGAGGTTTGTATTTTTTTGAAAAAACTAGATTATATACTTACAGAAAAGTGACTAAAGTGACTATTCAATGACGGACCTCTTCCTCTTCCTCGTCATCCCCTTCTTCTTCCACTTCCTCTTCTTTCTCTTCAACCTCCGCTACAGTCATCTATCGGAAAACATAGCAAATGAAAAATATATTAGATCCCTGTGAAATGATAAGAAAAAAAAATTCCCAAACACATCTAAATGACTACGAAGCAAGAATCAAAACCTTGGGCTGTTTGCACGTCCTAATATAATAGCCTCTTTGTCCACAGTTTCCACACTTTCGTTGCTTGGTTTTGGATTGAGATTTCTCTAGACTGGACTTAAACCGGGTAGCCTTCTTCGGTCAACCAAACTAAGGGGTCACGAATACATATCTCAACGACGTTGGTCACATAATTGGATTGCACTTGACTGCCACTATTTGCAACAACAATTTCGTTGTCTCTCTTCTCTTGTTTAGATTCCGCTAAACATGCATCTAATGTTTCATCCACCTTCTTCATAAGCCTCTTACTATTTTGAATTTCATCTAGTACTCTGTGGCACTTTGCTAGTAGGAGCCATCTCTTAAGAGGAGGTACGTCTTTATCATTTCCTTCGCCTGCAGCCACCCCACCACTCGATTGATATCTTGCCATAACTGTCCACCTATTTAAGATATATCGCTCCGGAATGCTAAGTAAACATTTTTCCCTCATAATGCGCAGGATGTGTTTGCATAAGTAGCCTTCGGTATCAAACTTGGCACTGTAAGCCCAATGGTTTTCACCTTGGCATTCCCATCTTGTTTTGATGATTCCAATACACAAGTGATCTATTATCACTAATGTGTTTGAATGTCTAAGTTGTAGATTATGATAAAGTAAGATCAAGGATGCTTGGATTGAAGGCCAAGAAGCTCACATTGGACCACCAATTGGAAGGCCAAAGTCATCAAGCAAGAAGTCATGAAGAAATTCATATTGAAGACCATTTTTTGTCTTTTAGAATGTATTTGATCCAAACCTAGATTAGGCTTTTAGAGGCATAATTAAGTTAATCTCACACACCCTTAAATAAACAAGTGATTGTATTTGTGGAGTTCCAACACCTTGGAACCCTCATAGCAATCCCATCATGGTTGAGAATTGGAAGCCCAAAACAGAATTGAAAATCTGCTCTGCCATAGGCTTCTCGGAACTCCGAGAATTCTCGGAACTCCGAGAATTCTCGGAACTCCGAGAAATGGTCCAGTAGATCATTTTCCAACTTCTGTGTGTATTCTCGGAACTCTGAGAATTCTCGGAACTCCGAGAATTATTCTCGGAACTCCGAGAACACTCCAACGGTCTGAAAAAGAGCCGTTTGGAATTTTGCTGGAATTACCTCAATGCCATTGAACGGTCATATTTTGGTTTTCCTATAAATATAGGTTTTCTAAACATACAAACTATCAATCCTAACACTCTAAAACTTCATTTGAATATCCAAGAGTGAATCAAACTTCAATTGTGCCTCTCATCACCATCTTTAGGATTTGGATCATAGGCTCAAATTTGTACATCCATTTTGTAACCCTTGTGAGGGATTTTTCATTTCTTTCTTTCAAACCTTCGAGTGTTGTATTCGGGCGAGTATTCGGAGAAGCGTAGCCTATTCTCCGTGGTGAGGATAGCCACCGAGGTTAAAGCTATTGGGGTGAGGATAGCCACCAAAGTTAAAGCTATTGTAATTGGCATTCGATCTTCGCCAAGGTTAAGAAGATCAAATAGTGAAGCCATCAACGGGTTTGGTTGGTAGAGTGGAGTAGGCCTCGGATTTGAGGACCGAACCACTTTAAATCTCGGGTGCACTCTTTCTATCTCTTTGCTCTTTTATTTGCATTGCACCACTAGATTTAACTTGTATGCTTGAATATTGACTCTTGATCTCTTAATCTTTAAAATCGGTTTAAAGGTATTAAAATTGGTAGATTCTATTTCTTAAACAACCATATTCTCCCTCCTCATTGTGTTGCCAATCTAGTATAACTTGAGACCCCCCTACATAGGATTTTCATTTGGTATCAGAGCCTTGGCTCTTAAAAGATTTTAAAATTTTTGTGAAAGTTATTTCAAAATCTAACTAGGGAAAGATTTTATTTGGCAACTTCTAATTGTGAAATGGCACACCAAATTGGAACCGGACTTCCGGAAGGCCATTCCACAACTAGACCTCCTTTCTTCAATGGGTCAAACTATGGACATTGGAAAACAAGGATGCGCATCTATCTTCTTTCAATAGATGTGGAACTTTGGTACATTGTTGAAAATGGATACAATGTACCTTCCAAACCATTTGAAGAATGGAATGTGGTAGAGAAAAGGCAAGCTAATTTGAACTACAAAGCAATAAATTCTTTGTTTTGTGCCTTAGCTACCGAGGAGTTCAATCGAGTTGCTCTTTTTGATTCCGCTAAGACTATTTGGGATACCCTTGCGACTACCCATGAGGGAACATCACAAGTCAAGGATTCCAAAATAAACTTGTTAAAGAGCAAGTATGAAATGTTTAGAATGAGTCCAAACGAGAGTATTTCGGAAATGTATACTCGTTTTTCTATTATTTCTAACGAACTGGCTAATCTTGGTAAATCTTATCCTACTGATGAGCTTGTAAGTAAGCTGCTTAGGTCTTTTCCTCCACATTGGGATCCAAAGGTGACCGCGATTCAAGAGTCAAAAAATCTCAAGACGCTAACCATAGAAGAGCTTGTAGGATCTCTCATCACCCATGAGATGCTCCTTACTAGCCGACAAGAGGAAAAGAAGCCAAAGGAGAAGGAGAGGGAATTTAGATCCCTAGCACTCAAGGCTTCCAAGGAAGACTCATCAAGTGAAGCGGATAGTGACGAAGAAGAAGCTTTACGAAGATTCAAGAGCTTGTGGAGAAAGAAGCATAAGAAAGATAAGAAGAAGAAAGAAGAAAGTGATGTTGATGGAGCCTTAAGATGCTTCAATTGCAAGAAGATTGGACACAAAAGACCGGATTGTCCACTTCTAAAATCAACTTCCGCTAAGTACAAGGGTAAGAAGGATTGGAAGAAGCATAAGGCTCTTGCCGCCGGTTGGGATGCGTTAAGCACATCGGGCAAAAGCTCAAGTGAAGGGGAAGAAAATAAAAAAGATGATCTTTGCTTCATGACATTCACCCATGAAGTTGAGGTAAACCCTAACTCCTCATATTCTTCATCTAGTAGTAAAAGTGATAGCATACCTTATGATGAATTGTGTGAAACCTTGCATACCCAAATTTCCAAAAACAAGGTTCTTAAAAAATCCATTTTAAAATTAGAAAAAGAACTTGATTTTTTGAAAAGAGATTTATCTTCTTCCATATCTCAAGAACAAGTTAATCTTGCAAATCATAAACTTGAGATTGATACCCTTAAGGGTAGTTTGAATGAGAAAACTTGCCAACTTTTAAAACTTCAAAATATGGCAAGCTCCTCCAATTCTTATGAAGATGAAAGAAATGAGCTGTTAGTTCAAACATCCCATCTTCATAATGAAAATGAGAGACTTAGATTATGTTTACATGGATTTTTAAATGGAAATAAAATTATTGACATAATCCTAAGTAAAACTAGTCTTAGACCTTAACATGCTTATCATGATAGGACTAGTGTATCTAACCCTCTTGTTAGATGCCATTTTTGTGGAATGAATGGTCATTACCAATTCCAATGTGCATCCAAGAGTAGGGCTAGATGTGGGACCAAGAAATCTTGGGTTCCCAAAACCCCCACATGATGTTATTCATATTGTGTAGATTAGGGGTTTTTTAACTTAAAATTGAATATATTTCATTTGTATGGTTTTTTGATAACCCCTCTTGTATTGTAAAATTATTTTAACTAGGGGGAGTTAAAATTGAATTTTTCTTTGAAAAAGGGGGAGCTTTAAAATTGTAAATTTTAAACCCTTTGTTTTTCTTACCCCTTCTTTTTGTTGATGACAAAGGGGGAGAAGAATCTAGAGTAAAGACTCTAGAGTAAGAAAAATGTGAAAAGAGTATATGCCTTAATTTGTAAATCTCTTGTGCTTGTCATCATCAAAAAGGGGGAGATTGTAAGCCCAATGGTTTTCACCTTGGCATTCCCATCTTGTTTTGATGATTCCAATACACAAGTGATCTATTATCACTAATGTGTTTGAATGTCTAAGTTGTAGATTATGATAAAGTAAGATCAAGGATGCTTGGATTGAAGGCCAAGAAGCTCACATTGTACCACCAATTGGAAGGCCAAAGTCATCAAGCAAGAAGTCATGAAGAAATTCATATTGAAGACCATTTTTTGTCTTTTAGAATGTATTTGATCCAAACCTAGATTAGGCTTTTAGAGGCATAATTAAGTTAATCTCACACACCCTTAAATAAACAAGTGATTGTATTTGTGGAGTTCCAACACCTTGGAACCCTCATAGCAATCCCATCATGGTTGAGAATTGGAAGCCCAAAACAGAATTGAAAATCTGCTCTGCATAGGCTTCTCGGAACTCCGAGAGTTTTTCTCGGGACTCCGAGAATTCTCGGAACTCCGAGAAATGGTCCAGTAGATCATTTTCCAACTTCTGTGTGTATTCTCGGAACTCCGAGATTTATTCTCGGAACTCCGAGAACACTCCAACGGTCTGAAAAAGAGCCGTTTGGAATTTTGCTGGAATTACCTCAATGCCATTGAACGGTCATATTTTGGTTTTCCTATAAATATGGGTTTTCTAAACATACAAACTATCAATCCTAACACTCTAAAACTTCATTTGAATATCCAAGAGTGAATCAAACTTCAATTGTGCCTCTCATCACCATCTTTAGGATTTGGATCATAGGCTCAAATTTGTACATCCATTTTGTAACCCTTGTGAGGGATTTTTCATTTCTTTCTTTCAAACCTTCGAGTGTTGTATTCGGGCGAGTATTCGGAGAAGCGTAGCCTATTCTCCGTGGTGAGGATAGCCACCGAGGTTAAAGCTATTGGGGTGAGGATAGCCACCAAAGTTAAAGCTATTGTAATTGGCATTCGATCTTCGCCAAGGTTAAGAAGATCAAATAGTGAAGCCATCAACGGGTTTGGTTGGTGGAGTGGAGTAGGCCTCGGATTTGAGGACCGAACCACTTTAAATCTCGGGTGCACTCTTTCTATCTCTTTGCTCTTTTATTTGCATTGCACCATTAGATTTAACTTTTATGCTTGAATATTGACTCTTGATCTCTTAATCTTTAAAATCGGTTTAAAGGTATTAAAATTGGTAGATTCTATTTCTTAAACAACCATATTCTCCCTCCTCATTATGTTGCCAATCTAGTATAACTTGGGACCCCCCTACATCGGATTTTCAGGCACACTGACAAGTAGCCTTTACACCTTCAGCTTCAGATTCTTCATATACAACCTTTCACCATTTCCGCTTCTCTTCATTACTCAATCCCACAAGGTATTCATGCACGTTACCAATCTTATCCAACAACTCATCCCAACAGTCGCTACTATCCCCAAAAACTCTGCTTTGAATAATTTAAACATAATACTCGTATAACATTTTGCAGCTTGTGATTTCAAAGTGCTCATAGGAATCAATAAAGCATTTGTACCTTTAGACTTAAAATCTGCTTGAGATTCTTTATCACGCCGATCATGAAGTGTTTTATCATATTGTTCAATGACCTCCTGTAAAGTAGTGCCTTGGTTTACAAAACCATCAAAGAAAGCATTCTTGCATTCGCTACGTGAACTTGATGTCATGCCTGCCGTGAACGTGTCTTTAAAATAAGCAGGCAGCCAATGACTCTGTAGCTCTCACATATTTACTAACCAACTGTTTTCAACAAATGGGTATTTCTCCACCAACTTCTGCCATTCTGTCTCACTGTCGGCTATGTTTTTCTTGTAATACCAATGAGTGTAATCCTTAGCAAAATCGCTAGTGGAATCTTGCATGGCTGGAATATGCTCGACTAGGTGCTTATCAATATGCCAAGAGCAAAACCGATGATTGGTGTTTGGAAAAACCGTTTTGATTGCATTTTGCATAGCCTCGTCCATGTCGGTTATTATACATAGGGGTGCAACTTGGGCAGGCTCAACCAGAACCCGACGGGTTCAACCAGGAAAAAAGTCGGGTTGGTTTGGGTTGAGTTCGGGTCGGGTTCTGGTTGAGGGCTTGGGCAACCCGACCTGAGTCAACCTGACATTTTTAATAATTATTAAAAAATTTTAAGCTTAAAATCTCGGGTTGGGTTGGATTCGGGTTGGCAAAAAGGGTTCCTCGGGTCGGGTCGGGTTGAACTTCGTCGGGTTGGAACTCGGGTCGGGTTGAGCAAATGCTTGGTCGGGTCAAGTTCGGGTTGGCCTCAACCCGACCCAACCAAACCTGAGTTGCACCCCTAATTATACAACTAGGAGCTTTCCCCCACATGCATTTTAGCCACTTCTTAAACAACCAAGTAAATGTCTCCTCCTTTTTTTCTGCTAGGAGGGCATAGCCAAAATAGGTAGATTGCATATGGTGGTTGACACCGGTAAATGGTGCAAATGGCATCATACACCGATTGGTCTTGTACGTGACATCAAATACTATCACATCATTGAATCTAAGGTACTCATTCCTCACCCTTGAGTCTGCCCTAAACATGGATCTCAAGTTCCCCTCAATATCCAATGATTATGATATTAAATAACCGCAAGTGCACGGATTATATGCAGTCACAGGTCGATCTCAAGGAAGAGGATGTAGACTTTCTATCTTTATATTATTTAGAAAATAAAAGTATAATAAGTTATTGCCTAGCATGGGTCTCAGGATTTCCGTGGATTTACCTCGGAGCCAACTTACTACAAATTTACTCCTTAAACCAAACAAAGTTTGAAACTAACTTTAATTTGATTATTACTCTATTTCCTATATCTAGGCAAAGTGAGCCAAGATTTAATGATTCTATTAAGTACCTACTAAATAAGAAAAATCAGTTCTAATTAATAAGAGAAATCAGTTCTAATTAACAAGCAAATTAAAACTATTCTAATTAGAAAATCAAAAATTAAAATCTGAATTTTAGAATCTTGAATTAAAAATACTGTTTACTAAAACAGTTATATCTCACTCGTCGGAACTCGGATTCTAACCCTTGAGTACTCATTTCGAAGAATTTTGAAAGATCTACAACTTTTATGTTTATGATTTGTCCTGATTGTTCGTTTACCTATCCAAAATGGGCTTAAAAAACTGACTAATAGCATTAAAATGGGAAAATCAGATTTGAAATCAAACTTGAAACCCAGAATTAAAAGACAACTAAAACCAAGATTTGTTTAAGAGATAAAAGATAGATTAAAAACTTACATAGGGGCTGGAATCCACCATGGTTCCGGTTGGGATAATTAATTAAACTAAATTTTTGCTTTAACTCATTATATAATTGATAAACAAGGTCTATGGAAGATAAGATCGAAAGATGTCATTTTCCATGAGTTGTTATCAATTATCTAACAAGTTTTAAAGAATATATAGGGGTATATAATCTACTTCATCAACAATCAATCATACGAACGGGGAAAGCCGATGGCATGAATGATTGGGATAGAGCAATTATACAACACATATATATGTACGTTATAATTCCATCATAAAAGATTTTTAATCAAAATTCTTTCCCCTTCCCCATGGTTTCATCTAAACCCCAATAAGGGAGTTTAGTTAGTTGCTCATGGAGAAAGGAAAAGGAATCAAGAAATTAATATAATCCATGGCCATCTAAAGAAAAGAAAAAGAAAATAATCCACTCTTATTTAATTGAAAATTATTAACAAGGTTACATCAAATTGAAATGAAAATAAAACAATAAAAGCAAACAAATTTATTCTTTTTCTTCTCCTCAAGCAATGGTTGAATCTCCCTTCTTCATTGCCTTGATGTCACCTTGAGCCTTGAATGATGGTGGATTGGTCATTGGCTAAGAGAGAAAAGAAAGAGAACTTGAAAAAGAGCAAAAGAGAACAAGAGAGAGCTTGAAAGTGGTAGAGGATTAGGGAGAAAAAAATATGGATAGGACAAGAGAGAGAAAAAGAGTGGTAGGGAGGATATATAGAGGGCAGGAGAGAGTAATAAAAAAAATGTGGAAAATCCCTCCCCTTTTTAGTTGTACAAAGTCCCATATTTAGAGAACACGTGTTGCCAATTTTCTCGCTTCAAGATACTTCACTCTTGCCTTCTTTTGCAATATTGCCGAAACAATGGAGAGATAAAGTTGGCGGGTATGGATAGTCTAATTAAGCAGGATGCCTTTTGTTTAGAGAAGGAGACAGATGGCGCCAAAATTCCCACCGATTGCATAAGAAAAATTCCAAATTGTGAAGGCTTTCGAAAAGTGACCGAGTGATAATCTTGGTGGGACTCATTGTAAATTTGTAACAACATGTTATTCCAAGCAAAACTCTCTTTCTATTCCAAGTAAATCTCATCTCAAGAATAACAACGTTCCATAGTAATTCCAAAGCTTTCCAAAATGTTAGCAATTTTCAGAATCTTTCTTCCAAATTACTAATCTTGCATTCTTGCATGCGAGTTGTTTTAGAAACACCTAAAAATCAAGTTCCATAACTGCCACTTCATCAACCTTAAAGGAAAAGCAACCCTTGGATTTCTATTACAGTAGCCCATGCTTCTTAAAAAAAACACTTCACATTGTTCAAGAGAAGCTTTGACGTGCCTCTATTTCTTATATAGTAACCCCACACGTGGACAAGCTTCTTCAATGGATTTATATACAATTATGGGACTTGCTAAAATGTGGGTTATTTTCCTTGTAAAGGTATACAGTGGTCCTTGTAGACAAGAAAGGAAAGTTTATAAAAATAACTTTGTTAAAGCTGGAAAGACAAATACAATGGGTCCCACAGTAGAGTTTCATCTATTTCTAATTTCAAGGGTGTCAAGATAGACACATCTCCCACTCTCTTCCTTGCATATCTACAAAACAGCCATGTGTCCCACTAAGAATTAGTAATGTCCCATAGCATTCTTCTAAATTCCTTATATGGTTTATGGTCATGAAAAATAACTTTCCATCTTGCTTCACCATGTGGGGACCACCATTCGATCAATATTTTGAACTCCCACCATTCGGCCAATATTTTCATAAACCAATTTCCATTTGTAACTATACATTGATATTGGCACCACCATGGTAGAACTACACTATTAAATTACTAATCTTAATGGTTTGGATCAGCCCTATGGTGTGGGAGTACACTTATTTGGGTGATCAAAACCGTCCACTTGATGGAATAAATTGTGCCAAAAAAAATCATTTCCATGGATGATCTAAACTGTTAAATAGATGGGCTGCAACTAAATCATTCTCGTGAGCTAATCCAAACCTCTCAATTTATAAGTCACGGCTAAAGTAGAATGCGCCCACTAATTATCTCCATCGGATGATCCAAAATGGCCAATTTATAAGAGATGAGGTGGAGATGGATGAGAGAGCAGGGGTTACATGTGGGCTCATGATCATGAGGCTTCAAGTTGGAATGGTCATAGAATATTCACACGAGTCTTCCAGACTTCACTTATTGTGTTTAACCCAAATGAGTCCCACATAATCTTTGATAAATTTCGCTCTTAAGTTCTCCTTGTAATAAAACTCAATTTAATAGTAGGCCCCATCTCTAGTTCTCCGAATCCCATATGGAAAGGCTTTAATTCTTTCAAAAATAAGTGGGTCCCACACCATAATCGAATGGCCCTTATAAAATCCAAAATATCATGTTGGTCAGCTCCACTTCTAAGTGACTGCCTCAATGTAGATTGGTTGTGCTCCCTTGTAAATTAATTCCATAGCTGATCCGAGCCTTACAAATGATTGTACATTGGTATAAATTAGTGGTCGAAAATGTAACTGTTTTAATGGGCTCCCATCCTTCAAATGATGGGTATTGTGATAAATGAGTTGCGCTCCCATTTTCTTAGCTCCCTTTTCCGTGGAATTCAAGAACAACCCTGAAACACCAAAAACAGAAAAAGTACCTTAGTAGCACCGCTTAATTATCAAATATGCATGTTTTTCCTACCTGCAATTCACACATAAATGTGTTCATCAGATTCCCCCATACTTAAGCTTTGCTTGTCCTCGAGCAAATAAGAAGAAAAATAAACAAGAATAAAAACAAAACAAAAATGAAATCCTAACTTACTTTCGTAGGAATCACGATTGCACTTAGAACGTGCAACAAGCCTTTAAACCCCTAGGTTATCCTAGTGGACGAGTTTTGTCTCGTGATTGTTTGCAATGAATATGCACCCAAAATTTCAAAAATAAAATTTGCTTTCCAAATCTCACTATAGAATAAAGCTAAAAATTTCTAATAATTTTTCTTTGATAAATTACTCAAAATAGAACAGCTACAATACCCCCATACTCAAACTTTGCATCTTATCCCAAGTTGGAAAAATTAGAAAAATATTTTAATCAAGGAATCCTCTTTTGAATTTTTCCTACTCTTCTCCCTTAAATTTGCTTCTAATATAATCATACCATAAAAGAAATTTGATTCAGAAACTTCATAGAAAACTTGCAAATTTTTATGGTCCACCATGCTTTCCACTTTTTCCATATTTTCTAAGAATAGAACTCACTTTTTTGTAATCCTCTACTGCTTTTGGCATGAATGACATGCAGGGCATGCACCAGACACCCAGGCTCCTAAGCTAATGTCCGACTAATCTTTGATTTTGCATATATCATAGACATTGATGCATATGAGTTCAATCTTTACCTTTGATTACGTGCAACGCTTTGATTTATTAAGCTTTCTAATTGACCCATGTATGGAGTTTTCAGTCAGTTGCTCTCAAGCCAGTTAGCTTTAAGGAACTAGGCATAAAAATCATTCAGACTTAATAGCTCAAGTAGAAAAGGCTACAAATCAAAACTATAATCAAAAGGTAAACTTTAAAAAAATATTTCAAACTTTCTTTTCTTTTTCACCATACCATATAAAAAGCAAGTTTCTATTTCTATTTCTTATTCAAATCATTTTAAAAGAAAGATTCCAAAAGAAAATAAAACTAAGAAATGAAAGTATACTTTCTAAATTTTTCGGATTCCAAAATTAAAATATCCACTAATTTTCTTTCTTAAAATAGGAAAACAACTTTCTTTCTAAGAATACCAAGGTCTTTCTAATTTGAGAAAAATTACCAAAAATAAAAAGAAAAGAAACTTTCTAACTTTAAACCATAGAAAAGAATAGAATAGAAAATGAAAGTTTCTAAACGCTACCCCCCATACTTGAGTTATGCATTGCCCTCAATGCATGAAAAAATAAAAATAAAAACATGAGGACCAAAAATAGAAAGGAAGGTACGTACCATATTTGTTTAGGCAGGAGTCGAATAGGAAGGTTCATGGAGATCCATGACCTCTTCCATATTCGATTTTTGTAATTCAATAAACTGCTTTAAACGTTGACCATTTACCTTAATAACTCACCATTGCTTGGATTTAGAACCTCGACCACACCATGGGAGAAAACTTTGTTAACCACATATGGTTCATCCCATCGAGACCTTAACTTACCTGGAAAGATATGCAATCTTGAATTGTAAAGAAGCACTTTTTCACCCTCTTGAAATAATTTTCTCAAAATATGCTTGTCATGAAAAGATTTTGTCTTCTCTTTGTAGATTTTTGCATTCTCATAGGCATCATTCCGCAACTCTTCCAACTCGGCAAGTTGAAGTCTTCTATGATTATCCGCATCAGACAAATCAAAATTTAGTTTCTTAATAGCCCAAAAAGATTTATGTTCCAATTCAACCGGGAGGTGACAAGCTTTTTCATACACAATGCGGTAAGGAGACTGACCAAGATCAGTCTTGAATGCTATCCTATGAGCCCACAAGGCATCCATTAATCTAATGGACCAATCTTTGCAGTTTGGATTCACTGTCTTCTCCAAAGTTTGCTTAATTTGTCTATTTGAAACCTCTACTTGGCCACTCGTTTGAGGATGATAAGGGGTAACCAACTTATGAGTAATACCATATTTCTTCATAAGAGCTTCAAACGGTCTATTACAAAAGTGCTTACCCCTATCACTAATGATGGCACGAGGTGTATCGAAGTGCGAAAAAATATTTTCTTTAAGAAACTTGACCACCACCTTGTGGTCATTGGATTTGCAAGCAATGGCTTCAATCCATTTTGACACATAATCTACACCTAACAAAATATACAAGTTACCAAAAGAGTTGGGAAACGGACCCATAAAATTAATACCACACACATCGAAGATTTCTACCACTAAGATCGGGTTGAGGGGCATCATATTTCGCTTTCTAACTCTTCCTAAGGATTGACATGACCTACATGACTTACAAAAGTCAAAAGAATCCCTAAAGAGACTAGGCCAATAGAAACCACATTGTAAAACTTTGTGCACGGTTTCTTTGCACTAAAGTGACCACCACAGGCTTGATCATGGCAAAAAGATAGAATCGATTGGTGCTCATGATCGGGCACACATCGTCGGACAATCTGATCCGAACAAATTTTGAACAAATAGGGATCATCCCAAAAGAAATACTTTACCGGTATTTGTCTTGGTTGGACCAATGATCCGGTGTAGCACCTGTAACCAAGTAATTCATAATATCCGAATACCATGGCTCACTAGAAATAGTAAACAATTGCTCATCAGGGAAGTTTTCATTAACTGGACCTTCGTTATTCTTTGAATTAGGAGGTCTAGACAGGTGATCCGCAACCAAGTTTTCCGTACCATTTTTATCTCTAATCTCCAAATCAAACTCTTGAAGAAGTAAAACCCACCTCATGAGGCGAGCTTTAACATCATTCTTTCCAATAAGATACTTGATTGCCGAATGGTCGGTATAAATTATCACTTGCGATCCAATCAAGTAGGACTGAAACTTCTCTAATGCAAACACAACCGCTAAGAATTCTTTTTCCGTAGTGATGTAGTTGAGTTGTCCATCATTGAGAGTCCTACTTGCATAATAGATTACATGCGGTAATTTATTGAATCTTTGACCCAACACGGCTCCTATTGCAAAGTCGAAAGCATCACACATAATTTCAAATGGTTCGGTCCAATTAGGCGCTTGAATGATGGGAGCCGTAGTTAACTCCTTTTTTCACACACTCAAAAGAATCGAAGCATTCTTTGGAAAACTCAAATTTTTTATCTTTTGCTAACAAGTTGGTTAGAGGCCTAGCAATTTTAGAAAAATCTTTTATAAAACGCCGGTAAAAGCCCGCATGGCCCAAAATGATCGAATATCCTTCACACTTTTGGGCGGTGGAAGATGAACAATGAGATCCACCTTGGCTTTATCTACCTTAATCCCTTCTTTTGAAATCACATGGCCTAACACGATGCCCTCTTTTACCATAAAATGACATATTTTCCAATTAAGGACCAAGTTCTTTTCCCTACTTCTTTCTAAGACCAACTTTAACTGATGTAAACATTCGGCATAGGTGGAGCCATAAATAGAAAAATCATCCATAAAAACCTCTACGAAGGTCTCCGCTATGTCAGAAAAGATACTCATCATGCATCTTTGGAAAGTTGCCTGTGCATTGTATAACCCAAAAGGCATGCGTCTATAAGCAAACGTTCCAAAGGGGCATGTGAATGTCGTTTTCTCTTGATCTTCAGGAGCTATGGGAATTTGGTTATAATGGGAATATCCATCAAGAAAGCAGTAATACTCATGACCTGCTAACCTTTCTAACATTTGATCAATAAAAGGCAAAGGAAAGTGATCCTTCCAAGTAGCGGCATTAAGCTTTCGGTAGTCAATACAAACCCGCCACCCCGTTTGAATGCGAGTAGGTATAAGCTCATTGGTGGCGGATTGTATAACCGTAACTTCCGACTTATTAGGCACTACTTGGAAGGGACTCACCTATTGACTATCTGCGATGGGATAAATGATCCCATTATCTAACCATTTTAAAATTTCTTTTTGGATAGCTTCCTTCATCACAGGATTAGCCCTTCTTTGAGGTTCCCTTGAAGGTTTGGCACCCTCAATGAGATTGATGTGATGTTGCACAATCGAAGGGCTAATTCCTTTGATGTCGGCCATTGTCCAACCTATGGCTTCCTTGTTATCTTTTTAGCAATTTAATAAGTTCCTCCTCTTGAGTGGAGGTTAGGTCCGCAGCAATTATTACAGGCAAAGTACAATTATCACCCAAAAAAGCATAACGTAAATGAGAAGGCAAGGGCTTCAACTCCAACTGTGGGGCTTCTTCGATTAATGTCTTTGGAAGTGGTCCAACGGGCTCCACGTTTTGGATGGAAAAGCTTTGGAAAAGAAATCATCTCCATCATTTTCTAGTTCGTCCAAGCATTCTTGGAATCCTGCATCAAAATCAATTTCAAAATTAGAAACAATATCGTCAGGAAATGAATGCAACCTATTGATTTCTTCATGAAAATTTGGTTGCTTACCCAATCTAAAGACATTAAAATCAACCGATGTGGTTCCAAAAGACAATTTTATTAATCAATTTATCAATTAATGAAAGCGTTGCTAGTGGCAAGGAACGACCAACCAAGGATGATAGGAATTTGATCCTTGATATTAGCAACGGGGTCCGTGTCCAAAACCACAAAATCCACAGGAAATAAAAAATCACCTACTTTTACTAGGACATCCTCAACCATACATTTTGGTGTTTTAATGGATCTATCTGCCAATTGGAGGGTGACAGTGGTAGGTTTGAGGTAACCTAGTCCTAATTGCTTGAAAACCAAAAACGGTATGAGATTTACACTAGCTCCCAAATCTAACAAGGCATGATCAATTTGAGTGTTTCCAATAGTACATGATATAGTGGGGCATCCAGGGTCCTTATATTTTGCTACCATTTGATGGGACAAAATAGAACTAACGTTTGCGGCCAAGAAAGCTTTCTTGGGCACATTCGTTGTTCTCTTTTGTGTACATAGATCTTTCAAAACTTTAGCATATGTGGGGACTTGGAAAATCGTATCAAGCAAAGGAATATTCACATGCACTTATTTAAAAAATATTCAAAACTTTATCAATTTGATCTATCTTTTTATTATTAGCAAGTCTCATTGGAAAATGAGCTTTATGAATGAAATCTCGTGCAGGGGGAGAAGTTACCTCTTCTGTACTTACCTGTTTGGGCTCATCTTCTGAGCCAATGGAGGGAGATTCTTCACTTACCTCTTTCGGAAGATCTTGCACACTTTTAGAAGGTTCGGTGCTGACCTCCTCTTTGTGATATTCTTTTCCACTTTTCAAAGCATAAACTGCATTGCATTGATTCGCATGGTCTTATTGCGGCAAACTAGATTGCATGGCATTCAAGTGATTCACCTGTGGTTGTTGATTCTCATTCATGGCCACATTCCTTGAGTTAGAGATGGGTTGACTTGGAATCTTTCCTTTTTCCCTTTCACTTAGGGCCGTAGCAAGTTGAGAAATTTGCTTTTCTAAGTTGTGTTGGCCTGTCATGAAGGTACTCATGAGAAGCTCCATGTTCTTCTCTAAAAATGCAATTCGTGCCGACTCCTCTTGTTTTTGAAAACCCGGAGGGGGCTGATTTGAAACATTATTAATCTTGGGGTTTTCAAAAGTAGAAGGGGGAGGGGATGGCCGAACAAAAGTGAGAGGGAATGTGGGCCTAGGTTGGCCGAATTGGCCTTGACCTTGGAAATTGGATGGCCCACCTTGACTCCATGAAAAATTGGGATGATTTCTCCATCCCGGATTATAAGTGCTAGAATAAGAATTATTAGAATACAAAGCACTCACATTCTCATTAGAATTACCAAATTTAGCAAGAGTTTGACACTCTTCCATGACATGGTCCGTGGCTTGACACCAATTACACATGGGAATACTATGTGCAAATTGATTGTGAAGGTCCTTTGTCAACTATTGCTTCCAGTCTTTTGTTTAGGCTATCAAGATGGGCCTCTTTTGCCATGATAGCCTCTATTAGAAATCCCTTGCTTGAAGTGGCTCTCTCACCTTCTTGAGTGGATTCCCACTCTCTTATTTTTTCTGCCAAATCAAGTAAGAAGTTCCATGCCGCGGCCTCATCCGTGAAAGATGTAAAACCGTTAGGACACATGGACTCAAGAAGTTGCTTAGTTTGGTAATCTATGCCCTCATAAACAATTTGGCATAAGTGCCACAAATCAATCCCATGGTGAGGAAACTCTTGGAGTAGGTCTTTGAACCTCTCCATAAACTTAGAAAATGATTCTAATGGCTTTTGTTTGAATTGTAAAATATCGTTCCTAAGCTTATTAGTTTTATGTAATGGAAAAAACTTTTTTAGGAAAACAACGGCGAACTCCTCCCAAGTGGTGATGGAGTTTGTTGGTAAACCATAGAGCTACTTTTTGGCTCCATCCTTGAGTGAAAACGTAATAAATCGTAACTTTACCGCATCATTGGTAAGTTGTTGCAACTTAATCAAAGCACATACATCTTCAAACTCACGCAAAAATAAATAAGCATCCTCCGAATGGAGGCCATGAAAATGAGGAAGCAAAGAGATAAATTACATTTTAGCTCAAAATTATTGCGTTGCGCAACCGGCAGTCTAATGCAAGAAGGTTGTGCGGTTCGGGCCGGATAGAAGCGATCGCATAAACTCTTGGGTGGCTCTTGTTCTTCCACCATAGCTCCTTGATTTGGTTTGATGTCTTCCTCTGTTTCTGACTAGCTAGCTCTTTCTAATCGATTAGCCGAGTTACGTACCCAACCTGCAATCATAAAAATAAAAGAACCAAGTTAGAAAGAGAGGGAGGCAATAAAACTAAATTAAGAAACTTACTAATTATAAAAAAACTAAAAATAGAAAGAAAGAAATATCACTTCGAATAATATAGAAACTAAAGTAATAACGTACTCTTCCCCGGCAGCGGCGCCAAAAACTTGATTGTGATATTAAATAACCGCAAGTGCACGGATCAAATGCAGTCACGGGTCGATCTCAGGGAAGAGGATGTAGACTTTCTATCTTTATATTATTTAGAAAATAAAAGTATAATAAGTTATTGCCTGGCATGGGTCTTAGGATTTCTGTGGATCTGCCTCAGAGCCAACAACTTACTACAAATTTACTCCTTAAACAAAACAAAGATCGAAACTAACTTTAATTTGATTATTATTTTATTTCCTATATCTAGGCAAAGTGAGCCAAAGATTTAATGATTCTATTAAGTACCTCATAAATAAGGAAAATCAGTTCTAATTAATTAGAGAAATCAGTTCTAATTAACAAACAAATTGAAACTATTCTAATTAGAAAATCATAAACTAAAATCTGAATTTTAGAATCTGGAATTAAAAATACTATTTACTAAAACAGTGATATCTCACTCATCGGAATCGGATTCTAACCCTTGAGTACTCATTTCGAAGGATTTTGAAAGATTTACAACTTCTTTGTTTATGATTTTTCCTGATTTAGTCGTTTACTTGTCCAAAATTGGTTTCAAAAATTAACTAACAGCATTAAAACGGAAAAATCAGATTTGAAATCAAACTTGAAACCTAGAATTAAAAGACAACTAAAATCAAGATTTGTTTAAGAGATAAAAGATAGATTAAAAACCTACTTAGGGGCTGGAATCCACCATGGTTCCGGTTGGGATAATTGATTAAACCAAAATTTTGCTTGAACTCATTATATAATTGATAAACAAGGTCTATGGAAGATAAGATCGAAAGATGTCATTTTCCATGAGTTGTTATCGATTATCTAACAAGTTTTAAAGAATATATAGGGGTATATAATCTACTTCATCAACAATCAATCATACGAACGGAGAAAGCCGATGGCATGAATGATTGGGATAGAGCAATTATACAACCTATATATATGTATGTTATAATTGCATCATAAAAGATTTTTAATCAAAATTCTTTCCCTTCCCCATGGTTTCATCTAAACCCCAACAAGGGAGTTTAGTTGCTCATGGAGAAAGGAAAAGGAATCAAGAAATTAATATAACCCATGGCCATCTAAAGAAAAGAAAAAGAAAATAATCCACTCTTCTTTAATTGAAAATTAATAACAAGGGTACATCAAATTGAAATGGAAATAAAACAATAAAAGCAAAAAAAATTATTCTTTTTCTTCTCCTCAAGCAATAGTTGAATCTCCCTTCTTCATTGCCTTGATGTCACCTTGAGCCTTGAATGATGGTGGATTGGTCATTGGCTAAGAGAGAAAAGAAAGAGAACTTGAAAAAGAGCAAAAGAGAACAAGAGAGAGCTTGAGAGTGGTAGAGGATTAGGGAGAAAAAAAATATGGATAGGACAAGAGAGAGAAAGAAAAAGAGTGGTACGGAGAATATATAGAGGGCAGGAGAGAGTAACAAAAAAAATGTGGAAAATCCCTCCCCTTTTTAGTTGTACAAACGTCCCATATTTAGAGAACACGTGTTGCCAATTTTCTCGCTTCAAGATACTTCACTCTAGCCTTCTTTTGCAATATTGCCGAAACAATGGAGAGATAAAGTTGGCGGGTATGGATAGTCTAATTAAGCAAGACGTGTCTTTTGTTTAGAGAAAAAGACAGATGGCACCAAAATTTCCACCGATTGCATAAGAAAAATTCCAAAATGTGAAGGCTTTCAAAAAGTGACTGAGTGATAATCTTGGTGGGACTCTTTGTAAATTTGTAACAACATGTTATTCCAAGCAAAACTCTCTTTCTATTCTAAGTAAATCTCATCTCAAGAACAGCAACATTCCATAGTAATTCCAAAGCTTTCCAAAATGTTAGCAATTTTCAGAATCTTTCTTCCAAATTACTAATCTTGCATTCTTGCGTGCAAGTTGTTTTAGAAACACCTAAACATCAAGTTCCATAACTGCCACTTCATCAACCTTAAAGGAAAAGCAACCCTTGGATTTCTATTACAGTAGCCCATGCTTCTTAAAAAAAACACTTCACATTGTTCAAGAGAAGCTTTGACGTGCCTCTCTTTCTTATATAGTAACCCCACACGTGGACAAGCTTCTTCAATGGATTTATATACAATTATGGGACTTGCTAAAATGTGGGTTATTTTCCTTGTAAAGGTATACAGTGGTCCTTGTAGACAAGAAAGGAAAGTTTATAAAAATAACTTTGTTAAAGCTGGAAAGAAAAATCCAATGGGTCCCACAGTAGAGTTTCATCTATTTCTAATTTCAAGGGTGTCAAGATAGACACTTCTCCCACTCTCTTCCTTGCATATCTACAAAACAGCCATGTGTCCCACTAAGAATTAGTAATGTCCCATAGCATTCTTCTAAATTCCTTATATGGTTTAAGGTCATGAAAAACAACTTTCCATCTTGCTTCACCATGTGGGGACCACCATTCGATCAATATTTTGAACTCCCACCATTCGGCCAATATTTTCATAAACCAATTTCCATTTGTAACTAAACATTGATATTGGCACCACCATGGTGGAACTACATCATTAAATTTCTAATCTTTTGAATGGTTTGGATCAGCCCTATGGTGTGGCAGTACACTTATTTGGGTGATCAAAACCGTCCACTTGATGGAATAAATTGTGCCAAAAAAAATCATTTCCGTGGATGATCTAAACTGTTAAATAGATGAGATGCAACTAAATCATTCTCGTGAGCTAATCCAAATCTCTCAATTTATAAGTCACGGCTAAAGTAGAATGTGCCCACTAATTATCTCAATCGGATGATCCAAATTGTCCAATTTATAAGAGATGAGGTGGCGATGGATGAGAGAGCATGGGTTACATGTGGGCTCATGATCTCATGGCTTCAAGATGGAATGGTCATAGAATATTCACACGAGTCTTCCAGACTTCACTTATTGAGTTAAACCCAAATGAGTCCCACATAATCTGGGATAAATTTCACTCTTAAGTTCTTCTTGTAATACAACTCAATTTAATAGTAGGCTCCATCTCTAGTTATTCGAATCCCATATGGAAAGGCTTTAATTCTTTAAAAAACAAGTGGGTCCCACGTCATAATCGAATGGCCCTTATAAAATCCAAAATATCATGTTAGTCAGCTCCACTTCTAGTTGACAGCCTCAATATAGATTGGTTGTGCTCCCTTGTAAATTAATTCCATAGCTGATCTGAGCCTTCCAAATGATTGCACATTAGTATAAATTAGTGGTCGAAAATGTAACTGTTTTAATGGGCTCTCATCCTTCAAATGATGGGTATTGTGATAAATGAGTTGCGCTCCCATTTTCTTAGCTCCCTTTAGCTCCCTTTTCCGTGGAATTCAAGAATAATCCTGAAACATCAAAAACAGAGAAAATACCTTAGTAGCACCGCTTTAATGATCAAATATGCATGTTTTTCTTACCTGCAATTCACACATAAATATACGTAGAGTAGCCGGGATGGCCATCCTGGTCCGAGTCAAACTTCACATTAGAGTCTTAAGGTTTGTCGTGTCGTATCATGTGTGTTGTCAAGTTTCTTACTTTCTTGTACATACCTTATACCTTTAGTTGTAGCGTATATGTGTTTGCCCACCAGAACTTAGACATCGATTAGGGATGACACTCATGACTTAGCTATGCTTAGGTGACACTTCTTTCATTTATTTTGTGTGTGCTTATTATTTGCTAGTATGCTTTCCTTTGACATTATTGAGTGATTACTTTCTTTAGGTGATTCACATGTTTAGCTGTAGCATTTGTATGCTTATCTTATCTAGTTTACTGCTTAGTCACATGTTAGCTGTAGTATTTTACTGCTTACTTGTTTATTATCTCCTGATCACATGCTTAAGTGTAGCTTTTTTACTGCTTTCCTGCTTATTATATCTCATCATATCTGTTTAGTTTAGCTTTTTATATCTGCTCATTATTACCTGTTTAGCTGTAGCATGTAGGGCTGGCAACGAGGCGGGGCGGGATGTTGCATTCCCCGTCCCCGCCCCGGCCGGAAGGACCATTCCCCGTCCCCGCTTCGGGGATGACAGGGAATCCCCGTCCCCGCCCCGCGGGGAATACCTAATCCCCATCCCCGTCTCATACAAAAATCCTCACCTCTAAAAAACTTTTTAACACCCAGAAAAAGAAAAAGACAAGCCGTGTTTGTGCACTTATCAAAATCTGGTAGTGCCAATATCACTAGCATAAAAAAATATTTACTGTTAACTTAAAAAATACTAAAACAATACTAAAATAAGAGGATATTAATAATGGCTTGCATATTAAAACAGGTCGGGGCGGGGCAGGTCCATCCCCATCCCCTCTTCGGGGAATTTTTCAAGTCCCCGTGGGCGGATCCCCGTTTCAACGGGTGAAATTGCCAGCCCTAGTAGCCTGTAGCTATGCATGCGTATGTTTATCGCTTTCTTAGACGTGTTGAGTTAGGATTAGATGTGATGAGTTATGACTTGGATGTTTATTTTCTTTTACCTGTCCCCGGGTCATGCATGGTTAGGTAGATGTCTTCTCTAGGATATCTGTTCTCATTTCACATGAATTTCGCCCAAAATTCTTCAAAGTTAATGAAAATGGCATAAGAGACCGTGTGCATGCACTCTGGCGGATGAGGTGCTCTCCGGACCTTCATGATTCGTAATCAGGCACGGACCCAGATATATTTCTGGTTATCCATTGCACAAAGGATTTATTTTATGGGTTCCAGGGCTGACTTCCCTAGATGGCGACTCTGAGTTATTTTAGGTACGTCTTGGTTTCGAGCCCTGGCTCCTGATCAAGAGGTATCTCATTTATATTGCCACTCATGCTATGCTATGAGAGTGGCACCGTTTCGAGAGTTCCTTGGTAGAGCTCTCCTTCACATGTGGAGATTCAAAGGACCGAGTGGGGACTCGTTCCTTGCCGCCTCCTTGGGATCGGGGTCCACAGGCTGGTCACTCTGCTGGGGATGAGATTGAAACATTGCCTAACTTTGTTTAAATACCATTTTTATTAATTTTGAATAAATTTGGGCCAAAATCAACTTAAATGGGAACCTTATCGTTAGAAATCCAAGGGCACCGAATAGGTGCGTAAAACCAGGGATTAACACACTGAACAACATACATTATCATATTCTTTATTATCATATTCTTTAATTATTATTTTTATTGGCTCCACGGGATGAATACAGTGCTTGCCAGATGGGAGGTCATTACCCTAATGGGGCTGTTGTATCTATTTCCAAGCTATGCGCCAGTGTTGCAGCCGTGAACACTAGGTGTACTTGTGTCTACAGCAGCCAGTGAGCAATGAACATACTCTGTATAACGCTAGGTATACTTGAGTTATACATCAAAAGTATGGTCATATGCATAGTGCCCTGTAGATTGAGTTTGGAGCTATATTTTCATTTTATATATTATGTACATAGATATATTTGTTGACTTAGTGAAACCCAACTAGGCCGTGCATGTGTTTATATATATATATATATATATATATATATATATATATATATATTGCATTCATATAGGGACGAACATGTGTTGCTTACACATGTGGAGCCTAGACTTAGGAGCCTTGTCCCATTTATAGACTAGGATAGCTCACCTTATGTGGCTACAACACGGTCCTAATACACTCATCAGTCTGTCATGAGTCAAGATCTCCTTGACTCCGCTAGATTATATTAGGACTGGTGCCCCTGGTTAGTGTATATATATATATATATATATATATATATATATATATATATATATATATATATATATATATAAAGTGTTTCTAAGCACGTACTTAGATAAGCTTATCTAAGCACATGCTGAAAAATACATGTGGCCCACATTTTTTTTGGGATCCAAAGCATTCATTTGGAAGGCCCTTCCATGGATAGGGTGTGTACCAAAAATCAGCCCTATGGGATCATCATAACCCTGCCATTTGTGGAGGGGAAAATGGGCAGAAACATGGACACACAGTGTCTGTCCATTTTCCACTCCAACTTTGATTGGGTTTGGATGATCCTATAGGGCTGATTTTTGGTACACACCCTATCCATGGAAGGGCCTTCCAAATGAATATTTTGGATCCCCCAAAAAATGTGGGCCACATGTGTTTTTGAGCATGTGCTTAGATAAGTTTATCTAAGCACGTGCTTAGAAACACTTTTCTCTCTCTCTCTCTCTCTCTCTCTCTCTATATATATATATATATATATTAGATTAGGGCTTATCTCCTAGACTCGATTTCTATATCTATTTCAGTCATTTTGTTCTTTCAGACCTGATTGATGACCCTTGTTCTTGCTGGGTCATCATCTAGATCATAGTCTACCTTGTGATCTCCGATCTTAGATTCATATCCAATTTATTGGTCGTTAGATCATGACTTATTTTCTAGTGAGATTTTCTGGTCTATTGTCACCGATTGCAGTTTGTTCACTCCTTCAGTCTTGGATCTGGCCGATGATTTTTGTTCACTACCTCCTGTGGCCATTCCTTGATTCTTCGTTATCCATTTCACTTGAATCCCATTATTTTAATCACACTCTTTGTGCTAGCCGTTAGACTAAGGCTTGTCTATCAGTAGAGCTTTTTTGGTCTAACTATTAGCTATATTCTTTCATCCTCCAGTCCTCTAACCTGGTCAGTAATTTTCCTTTGTCATTATTCTGACCATGGTCTGCCTTTTGTTTCTCGGGTGTACAGTTGTGTCATTCCGATATACCTGTCTTATTTGTTGAGTTAATTTGCAGTTTTGTCACCTTCTTATGCATACCCTATTTGTTGAGTCGATTGTTTAGATTAGGTCTCATTTTCAGTGGGTATTCCTGGTCTAATTCATCCTATTTATATTCTTTCGACATGATTTGTGGCATTTATTTTACCATTGTTGTGACTGTAATCCATTTTTGCATATCGTACAGATCTCTTGTGTATATCTGGTCCTGTTGATTGATTAGATTAGGAACCATTTCTAGTGGGGGATTCCAGGTTTAATAAATTATATTTATATTTTTTCAGATTCACCTGATTAATGGCTTGTACATGTCACTCTCGTGGTCACAATCTGTTTGTTGCCCTTTGATTATGTGTCCATTCTTTTGTTGTGTCATAGATTCATGTTGTGTATATAGTACTTATTAGGTTAGATTCTTGTTTGTTTACCTGTTTTGTCTTAGATCTGATCGATGGTTTATCCGCTGTCTTTATGACCATGATCTATCATTTCTGATCATATTAATCGTACAGTTGTTGATATCCATCATTCAAATTTTAGATTTGGTCCTTGACCCTATTTTTGTCATTCTTATGGCCATGGTCTATCATCTGAGCCTTTGATTATCCATTTGGTCTATGTTTCCCTGTCCTTTACTTTGTACTCTTATATTGTGATCATTAATGGATTGATTATATCTTGCCCATCTGTCCCACGAGTGCATGATTATTGCTGAGATCAAAACATATTTAGATTAAGGGTGTTTATTCTTCGTACTCTTTCTTTCCCAAAAGAGAACATCATATCCAAAGAAGACTTAAAGGAGTGAGTGAGGATTCTTTGAAACCTTATAGGTGTAGGTCATATCATCACAACCTATTTTTCTTTGACCTTCATAGACAATTTCTCTTTGACTTTCAAAATTAAAATACACATTGATGTGCTCAAGCTTTCTCTTATCTCTATTTGTTCAGAATTCTTATCCCATGACTATTGATCTAGTGTGTGTGCTTCCAATTCAAGAGTATGTGTTCATCGAAAGACCATTCTTCCAAAAGACTAACCATTTCTATACTCATTCGATCTAGGCAGTCTATTGGTTCACCTACATTGTTAACATAGCCTTTTCTTATCTCATTTAACCTAGACCTTGTGGAGTTGCCTTTTCTGAGATTCCTTCTCCGGGATCGAATTTTATAGTTATCATTATCATGAAGGAAGGCCTATTACTCATGAATTTTTAGTGCCAATCTTTTACTTACAAAATAAATGAGAGTCCTTTTCTTAAAGTCTATCTTTTGATTAATAAATGCCAATTCTCATTTCGAAGTTGGCAAGTCAAGTTGTGTCAATGTTAGTGTTGTGTGTGTTGAGTCTGTTAGTCCTTTTCGTTAAGTCAATGTTTAGTCCTTTTGGGGTTTGTTAAAAAAATGTCATGTTTGTCAGTCTTGTTCATTCAAAGTCAGTGTTTAACTCTTTGTTAAAATTCAATGTAGAGCCCGTTGAGGCGCGTAACAAATCATTAATGTACTTACAATTTTCAATTCAATAAAGCATTTGGTTTCATATCTTTGATACTCTATGATTCACTCTTAGATCTAATGTTTAAAATAACTAAAGACACCCTTCTCGGATGAGAATGCAGACGAAATTCTCCTCGAGATCTGAAAGAAGGTCAAACGAGAGGAAGAGCGTTTAGCATAGCCACTCAAAGAAGAAATCGAAGCTATCGATAGTTGTATCGAAATCCAAAATTCAAAAAAGATGGATTGGCAAAACTTTATCTCTTAAGGAGTAGAAAGAATTGATAAACTTACTTAGAGGGGTTCAGGGTAGTCTTGCTGATCCTATAAGGATAAAACAGGTGAATGCTCTGTTATTGTGAAAAGCAAGACTCCATCAGTTTTTGACATCAAGTTGAAAGAGAGAATTCTAGAGAGTGCAACATCAGAAATCAAGTGAAGCTGGTGAGAACATTGAAAGAAGTTTTTTTGATAATGAAGTCATATTCATAGAGCATGAGACCTAAAAGAACACATGGGCTATGAGATTTCAAGACAAAGCATTCAAAGAACAGGGACAATTTTTAAGCCCAAAAGAAAGAGGATATCTAAAAGAAAGAGAGCATGAGAGGAAGAAAAAAAAAGGAGAAAGGAATGTGTCCCTAAAGACAATTCCTTGGGAATATCGAAGACCCAGATGATGGAGTCAATGAGATAGGTTGAATATGAGAATCGTCTTCAACATTTGGAGATTATTGAGAGTTATAGAGTCTTGAACGTAATGTCAAGATCTCTGAGATGAGTATAAGTTTGAGTTGAGCTTTAAGATTGAAGTCTTGCCTGCAAAAATCGCCAGACTACTCGAAAAAAAATATTCAAAGTCTTTGAACCTTAAGCAAAAGAGCTTGTACGTCAAATACACCAGGAGGCCATCCTTGGACGTTTGAACCTTTATCGCCAAAATCCGTATGTTTAAAAAACCATTTGTAAACCCTTTGGGCCGAAAAGTAAAAAAACCAAACCATTTCTTTCTAACCACATTATAAATCAGGGGCATTTTTTTAATTTTGGGTTTGAACTACGTTATGACCTGATCCCCACCTCTTCAGGGGTATGTAGGCAACTTGATTTATTTAGGTTCGGTCAACCTTGGGGATAAAAGCTAAATCATTCTCCCTTAAACTTTCGAAGCTTAAAGCTAAACCATTCTTTGCTAAACCTCAAAAGGGCGAACTATGCGGACCTGATCCTCCATTTTTGGGGTATGTAGGCAATCTGGCTAGACTAGATCCGGTCGAAATCATTTGAACCTTAGGTATCCAGCCCCTTTGAACCCAAGCCCACCTAGAAAGTCCTTCCTGTGAAACAAGCAAAGGTTCGAGGCAAATAAAAGCAAAAACAGAAAGAAAAGAAAAGAACGAGAATCTGAAGACCTACTACTAGGTTAAAAATCTGAAAAGGCAGCCTAGATAAAGTCACGTACTTGCTAAGTCAATAACCAAAGAGTCGGCTTATGCAAAACGAGGGTAGCGGTCTGATGGGTTGAAAAATTGAAGAGGCAATCCAGTCAGAGGTAAAGACTTCCCACAAAGAATTGAGGAGATGCAAAAGAAGTTTCTCAGTTATAAAGAATTCCAAATTACATGTAGTGTGAATGAAAGTTGAGGCAAGTAGTCTGCAAGGCCACAAACCTGAAAGACATTAGTTGTGACTTCCTGCAAAGAAGAGACTCGAAAGAGAAGGAAAGGCAATCACTACACAGGACAAGATCTTGGAATCCGAGTAGTAACGGCGATACTTACTTTGACACCTTTTTAAATTAGGGGCGTTAAGATTGAGCAATCCGAAGGGGGTAATAACCATGACGAAAATTCTGATAGAGGAAATTAGATCCACTTGACATGGTCTTTGAGATTACTCCAAGGGTGGTTAACCTTACCATAAAAAATAACACATTTGATCTAAGGGTGAATCGAAATTGAGTCAAGTCCCTTGAATAATATAAGTCTTCTTTGAAAGAGTCCTTATGAGTCTGTTCCTTGTTCATATTTGTTCTCTTTTAAAGTTTAAAGTATTTGGCACTAGAAAGAATGGATGTATACCTTCCAAAGTGAAAAGAAAATTCAAAGTAGATCCTGGTTTAGGAATCAAAGAAGGGCAGGAAACTTCTTATTCAAACCTGCTTGAAACATCAAAAGCCTCAAGTACCGAGCAAGGATAGAGAGAATTCCTAGATTCAGCCTTTGTGAAGATGGTTTTACCACTATACCAAAGAAAGAACCCATATAAATTTAATTTTTTCCTACTCATCTCGGTTTTGCTTTCTTAAGACTTTTGTTATGGAAGCACATCATACTAGGGGCATCTTTTATAACTTGCGTCATAAAAGATATTAAACAATGATAACTGTGATATCTATTCTTAGCAAATAGAAACCAGAGAAGCTTGAACACACTCTTTGAGTTGAATTTTTTGATTAAATTGTCTCTTTTGGAGTCAAAGTCTCAGAAACTTCAATTTCCAGCGGAGTCTAGAATTTACTCTTGCGGCCTTCAAATCTTAGCAAAATGCTTTTCACCTATTAGAGATAGTCAATACTTAAAAATCTCATCAATCTACTTGAGTTTTGCTTTCAGCAAAGATCATGCACTCTTAGTTACTCTCGGCGAGAGATAACTAATCCATTAGTGAATCCAATCAAAGTTGGCAAATTTTTCTTTAATCATTTTAACAAGTTTTTAATAACGATAGAAATTAATTGCTCTGTACTTCAGAGTCTTGTCTTTTCTTCGATTATTTTGAAGTTTTAATAAGGGTAGAAATTGACAGCCCTATGCTTCAGAGTCTGGTATTTTCTTCCATCATTTTAATTTTTTTAATAAGGATAGAAATTGATGGCCTTGTGCTTCAGAGTCTGGTCTTTTCTTCCATTGTTTGAAGTTTTTAGTAAGGATAGAATTAACAGCTCTGTGCTTCACAGTTTGGTCTTTTCATCCATCATTTTGAAAAGTTTTAATAAGGATAGAAATTGATGGTTCCGTGTTTCACGGTTTGGTTTTTCTTCCATTGTTTTAGAAAGTTTTCAATAAAGGAAGAAATTACTATATTCTGTGTTACATGGTTTGATCCTTTCTTCCATCATTTAAAAAAAAAACCTTTGGTTTACACTTGTTTTGACAGAATTTTAATACAGCTATAAAAAAAACTCTTTGAGTGATTAGTGTGTACTTGTTTAATTTGTACTCTTTGAGTGTTTGGTTTTTGTTTGCTTTTGCAAAGTTTTAATACAATGATAAATATAAAAAAAACTTGTTTGGTTTTGTACTGTTTTGGACAAGTCTCAATGATATAATAACAAAAGGATTCTTTGAGTGTTTGGTTTGTATGGGTTTTGATAATTTTCAGTAAAAAAAAGGAGATTCTTTGAGTGTTTAGTTTATACGTATTTTAGTAAAATTTCAGTAAAAAAAACTCTTTGAGTGTTTTTAAGAAGTAAGAAGTTACCGGATTTAGTGTTGCACGGTCTGGTCTTTTCTTCGATCATTTTGAAAAGAACATTAATAGAGTAGGAAATTACCGGATTTAGTGTTGCACGATCTGGTCTTTTCCTCAATCATTTTTTGAAAAGGTTTTAATAGAGTAAGAAATTACCGGATTTAGTGTTGTGGGACCCGATCCCGCGGGAGGGGAATGGCCCATGAGCCGCCTTCCTCTTTCTTGGTCTCGTACCCACGCGATTGACGCGTGTCTTTTATTATTTTATTATTGATTACCCAACAAAGCTGGCAACAACCAAGCCATAGGGTGCAAACAAACGTGCAACCCAGTACCCACAAGGGCAGGAGTAAGCTGCTAAGCCTAGCAAGGTGTGATTTAATTCATCCTTTTCGTGAACTTGGGATCACTAAAAGAATCTGAATTTCACACAAAGGAGAATGACAGAGTCGCCACCTAGATGAGGGATCTAGGACCCATAAATAACCAGAAATCTAAACTCGTTACCTGGTTACGAGAATGGAAAGTATAAGGAGTTACCACCACATGCACCATCCTTGCCCGATAATCCAGTCTTCGATTCCAAAAGTCAACTCTCTTGAATTTCTTTTAAACGGCTCATTTAACTCTATTGAAGTGCGAACTACGTGACATGAATCATAAAATCTAATTTTAATGTAATTCCTAAATGTGTATCAATTTGTTTGAATTCAATCTAACTGAAAGTTCTCATAAAATTCTAATTTCATGGAAAGTTCTAAGTGATTTAATTACTTTTAATTTAATGATTAATATACAAAACCCCACCACTTATGTGTGGAGCCAACTCGGGCTTGGTATGCCACTCAAGTATCCAAGTTGCCTACGTATTCCAGCCTCACTGGAATCAGAGTCGATCGTAGTTCGGTGCACATGAACTAAGCTACTTATGCCTAACTCATCTAGGATACCGATCTAGACTGGATTGACTGTTTTAACAGTTTAAGAGAGATTAATTAATTCAAGTTAAAGATTTTATTCTCCTAGGACTTCATCTAAGATGCTATATGGTCATATCTAAGTGCAAGTGGTCCCTTAGACTAATGCAGGTTAACCTACATCCTAGGTAACTAGGTTTGTTCTAGGGAAAAATTGGGTGACTAGTGTAATTAGATCTATGGCACGGTTGCTATCCATAGCAAACGGCCGTGATGAGGCTGGACTCCTAACTCTAGGACTTCCTAAAACCTAGGACACAACGTGACGTAAGTGTCCTTAAAAGGTTCATACGATAGGAGACCGCAATCCAACGGCTCTTAAGACTTTGATTAAGTTAATTCAATTTGTTGATATTGGTGATTTTTAGATTGACTGATTTTTTATTTTCAGGGATTTTTTATTCCTAAATATCTAAGGGATACCAAAGGTTCTATGGTTTGCCAGTTTCAGCCTCGAATCGCAACCATGTATGGGAATTGTGCTCTCAACCCTTGTATAATTTAGCACGTAAGTTATAGTATCTTATTGCCTGGCATGTTTCTCAGGATTTTCGTGGACAGTAGACCTCAGAGCCAATATCATATTATAATTTATGCACTCCAATTACGCAGGATTAATCGCAATTAGTATACAATTGTGGTTGCGATCTCGGCAGTTAGACTATCGTGGTACAGCGAATTTACATGGGAGATCTATGAACTCTAAGGTTTCTGTTTCAAACAAGTTGGGGATTAAATTCATGATGTAAAGTTAAGATTTGTTGGAGGTTTTTACTGACTTTTGTGTTGATTTGCTATTAAATTATGATTTATTAACATTAAGACCAGATTGCTAGGATTACACAGAAACTCTAAGCAATCGAACTCCAAATCAGTTGAAACTTTTCCAGTAACAAAATATGAATGATTGTGGCTACTGGAAAACGTTCATGAATTTTTATTAAGATTTGATATCAATCTTCGATTTCTCAAAATTCAAATCAGTTCATAGATTAACATAGTAACTTATAGCATATCAATTTCACATTAATCAAAACTTTCACAGAATAAAGATATAGATGATTGTAGCTTACCGAAAAATGTTCATCAATTATCATTAAGGTTTGATATCAATTTCTAATTTTTCAAAATTCAAATTAGATTATAGATTAACACAGCAACCTATAGCATATCAATTTGAAATTGACTCAAACTCTTACAGTATAAAGCTAATCATGAGATTAAACTACTGTATGACTTTGATAGATTTTTATTACGATTTGATGCCCATTGAAATTCACATAAAAATCAGATGAAACCAAAGAATTACTTAAAAAGCAAACCTAATAGTATCCTAAAATCAAATAAAAAATATCAGTAGATATATAATAGCTTATAAAATTTTCTATCAAAATTTCAAAACTTAAAATTAAATATCCTCCATAAAATCGATTTTTAAATAGAAAAAGAGAATTTGTTTCCTAGGAATTGAAACCCGTTTATTAAAATAAATTACAAAACCATATTAAAACTATGCAAAACCAGTTGAAAATTTTTCTCTAACATTCTAGTAACCTAAGTTACTGGTTTGTAAAGAAAAATTTTAAAAATTTACTAATTTAATATGAAAAAGAATTACGGCACGTAAACCTAAGAATCAATTAGAAAACACTAAAGAAAATATTTTTTTCAAAATTTTATTCTATGAAAACTTTAATTTATAATTAAACATGAGTTCGGAAAAGTTAATCAATTTTTAAAATCATTTGATATTTATTAAAAATAACCCAAAATTAAAATAAATTAAAACCAAATTAAAGAAAATCTAAAAATTCCAAAATATTTTTGGTGAACTGAAAATCCAAAAATCAGTTTGGAACCAAATTTGCATGAAATTTGGATTTGATTTAACCCGTTTTCCATTTTATTCTTCAAGAAATAACCGTTTGCGGGGTTATCTTTCGAAAAATAAAACGGAAATTGAGGCGGTCAAACCGTGGTCCAAGATTTCACTTTCCAGTAGTTTTGAAATTTTTATTAACCTAAAAAAAATGCATTTTTTAAAAAAGATTATGTTTTTAAACACTTTCCTTGAAAATTGAATTTATACTCATATTGAAGATTAAAGAAAGAAAATTAATATTTATATGGAGGAAAACTAATTTTTTGCTGAAATTTTAGATTTTGAAAGCCTTTAATCTATACTATAACATACTGGAATTTCAAAAGAAAACTCATTGATTTGATATTTAAAAAATAAAATTCTAGCATGCTTGTTCTAATTCGCAAAGAAGAGAGATCCTTACCGTTAATCGCGATCCTTGTCTCTAGGGCTGGTATTCCGAGATATACACTTTATCCAGCCCTTTGATACTAAAAAAAAAAAAGAAAACCCAAAGTGTCTGTAGAGAAGAGCCGCTTTAATGATGTTCCAATCCTAAGCTAAGAACCCGAGGATCCAAGAGCGTTTGCCGAGATTGAATCCGAAGCCTCTCCCAATATTTGTGAAAGATAGCATTTACTTTCCCAAGTGTGTGAACAAGAGGGTGACCAAATTTCAGCGGAGAAAGAGCGAGATTGAGGAGCAAGATGGATGATGGATAAATAGAGGTTGGTGTTGATACGGGCTAATCGGTTATTGGAGGATGGGTGTGGTATATGTGAAAAGAAGTAGGAGACGAGAAGAGGACCGGAGAGAGAGAGAGAAAGAGAGAGTGAAGTAGTGGAATTTGCAAGAAATTTTTTTTAGCCTCTCCTAAAAAAAGATGGACGTTCCTTTTTTATCATGGGGAGAGAGTGAGTTACCAACACCATCCAAAAACATGACATGCTTACCTTTTTTGCCAAGATAGCAACCCAACTCAATTGGAAACATATTGAAAATAAAAAAGAAGCTACCCCACGTTTCACTTTCCTTTTTATTAAAAGTTGCCATCTTGTTGGATCCAATCTTAGAATATCTTCTCCCTTTTTTAGTAAAGGTGGGTTACCAAAATCTAAGAGTTGCTTCAAATTACGTGAGATGAAATCCCATGAAAATTGCATAAGTTGCACACTTTCCTTTCTAATAAAAGATAAAGATTGAGCTTCTCCAAATGGTCTTTACTTTCTTTCTTTTTAACAAAAAGAAGTGGGCAACTTTCCCTTTTAACAAGAGAGAGAGAGACCTCCAAATTCTCCATTTAGTTGACCGAATAGGATAATATTACCATGCACTTTCATTTGGGATAGAAGATTATATATATATATATATATATATATATATATATATAGAAAACGGTTCCTACACATATGTGTAGATAAGTTATCTACACACTAGCTTAAAATACAGTGGGGGCCACATTATTTGGGTGATCCAAACCATTCATTTTTAAGGCCCTCACATAGATAGGGTGTCCACAAAAAATCAGATCCATAGGATCATCCTAACCATTCGAACTGTGGAGGCAAAAAATGGACTAATTTGTGAAGGTTTAAAGACATCCATTTTACCTCCACAAATCGTAGGGTTGGGTGATCCTATAGATCTGATTTTTTGAAGACACCCTATCTATGTGAGGGCCTTTAAAATGGATGGCTTGGATCACCCAAACAATGTGGGCCCCCAATGTATTTTAAGTTAGTGTGTAGAGAACTCTCTACACATGTGTAGGAACCGTTCTCTCATATATATATATATATATATATATATATATATATATATATATATATATATATTATTAATGACCCTACCTTAGGTTGACCGAACTCATCCTTGGAATAGAATTTGATATTTTAAAGAGCATGGTGAGCCCCATCAAGTATTGACCGAAATTCCTCTTGGGACTAAAATTGAATATGCCATAGCAGCCCCCACTTCATAGAATGATCTAAACCGTCCATTTAAAGGGTTGCGACGTCCATTGGCCGTACCCTCAAGTCATTTCTCAAGGATGATCTTAACCATTCATTTGAATAGAATTGCTTATCCTTGTAATTCATTTCCATGGAATGATCCAAACAGTCCAACTCATGGGCTGTAATGCAAATGGATCATGTACATAAATGTCAACCCAAGACGATCCCAACTGTTCATGTACTTGGCCATGGCACAAATTGGCTTTGCCTTCCTAATTATTTCCTGAGATGATCCAAACCATCCAATTGGTAGGCCCCAGATTGTAGATTCGTTATCCTTCTAGAAATCAACACCTTAGGACGATCAAAACCATCCAAACGATAGGCCAAAAATGTAAATTGGTTGTGCCCTTTAGAACATTTCCATGGGCTGATCCGATCCGTCCGAATAATGAGCCGCGATGTGAATATGTTACACCCCCAAGTTAATTCCTGAGGACGATCCAAATCATCCAATGCAACCAACCCACCACCATAGGACGATCCGAGCCGTCCATTTGATGGGCGACAATGTAATTTGGGTGCGCCCCACAATCCACTTTCATGAGATAATCCTCACTGTCCAATCAACATGCTACCTCATGAATAGGTTATGTCCCCTAAATTATCTCCACTAGATGATCTTTGATGCCCATTTAAAGGGCCACAATGCACCCCTAAATCAATTCCACCCATTTCGGCCGAACCTCATGAAACAAAATTTTGATAAAATGAAATCTATAAGTTTACTTGTTCGGGCCATAATTAAATAAGATGATAAGGAGGGCCTATAATGGGGGGAAAACTAATTACTAGACAAAGGTATGACCGAACAACACATGAATACTACACCGAATACAGAATCCGGTTTCACTTTCTACTTGAAAGACATTAAAGGAACCCGCTTTTTGACTTGGATAAAACATCTTTTATAAAAATGGTGAGCTCTACTCCAATTTGGGCGAACATATTTTTCCCGCAAAATTTGTTCTTTGAAAACCATAGTAAGCTTCACAAATGACTTGAACGATTCTTACATGGGCCAACTCGCTTGATCCAAATCCAATCAAAATGCTCAATGCGGGCCCACCAAATGGGTCCATATTCTTTCTTATTTTGATTATTGCGAATAACCCTTCTCAACACCAGGCGAAAAAATGCAAAATGTGGGACCCGATCCCGCGAGAGGGGTGGGGCGCGAGCCTCCACGCCCTCTCTTGGTCTCTCGTACCCACGCGAATGTCGTGTGCTTTTTATTATTGATTTTAAATACCCAACCAAGCAGGCAGCAACCAAGCCATAGGGTGCAAACAAACGTGCAACCCAGTAGTATGATTTAATTCATCTTTTCCGTGAACTTGGGATCACTAAGGCAATCCGAATTCCACGCAAAAGAGAGTGACAGAGTCGCCACCTAGATGAGGGATCTAGGACCCATAATTGACCAGAAATCTAGACTCGTTACCTGGTTACGGGAATGGAAGGTATGGGGAGTTACCACCACATGCACCATTCCTGCCCGATAATTGGTCTTCAATTCCAAAAGTTAACTCTTTTGAATTTCTTTTAAATGGCTCATTTAACTCTATATTAATGTGCGAACTAAGTGACATGCATCCTAAGATCTAATTTCAATATAATTTCTAAATGTGTAACTTAATTTTCTTAATTTGTTTAAATTCAATCTAAGTGAAAGTTCTCCTAAAATTCTAATTTCATGGAAAGTCCTAAGTGATTTAATTGCTTTTATTTTAAGGATTAATGTACAAAACCCCACTTATGTGTGGAGTCGACTTGTGATTGGTATGCCATCAAGCATCCAAGCTGCCTACGTACCCAAGCCTCACTGGGATCAGAGTCGACGTAGTTCGGTGCACCTAAGCTAAGCTACGTATGCCTAACTCAACTAAGACACCGATCTAGACTGGATTGACTGTTTCAACAGTTTTAAGAGAAGTTATTTAATTCAAGTTGAAGATTTTATTATCCTAGGACTTCATCTAAGATGCTATATGATCCTATCTAAATGCAAGACGCCCCTTAGACTAATGCAGGTGAACCTACATCCTAGGTAACTAGGCTTATCCTAGGAAAAATTGGGTGACTAGTGTAACTAGATCTATGGCACGGTTGCTATCCATAGCAAACGCCCGTGATGAGGCTGGACTCCTAACTCTAGGACTCCCTAAAACCTAGGACACGACATGACGTAAGTGTTCCTAAATGGGGCTCTAATGGTTCTTACGATGGAAAGCCGTAATCCAACGGTTCCAAAGACATGAGGTAAATTGATCCAATTTGTTGAAATTAATGATTTTCAGATTTTAAGGATTTTCGGTTCCTAAACATCTAAGGAATACCAAAGGCTCTATGGTTCGCAAGTTTCGACCTCGGATCACAACCATGGAAGGGAATCGTGCTCTCAACCTTTGTATAATTTAGCACGTAAATTATAGTATCTTATTGTCTGGCATATTTCTCAGGATTTCCGTGGACAGTGGACCTCGGAGCCAATATCATACTATAATTTACACACTCCAATTATGCTGGATCGATCGCAATTAATATACGATTATGGTTACGATCTTGGCAGTTAAATTGTCACAGAATAGCCAATTTACAAAGGCAATCTATGAACCCTAAGGTTTCTGTTTCAAAAAAGTTAGGGATTGCATTTATGATGAAAACTTAAGAATTTTTGAAGATTTTTACTGACTTTTGTATTGATTTACTATTAAATTGTGATTTAATATCATTAAGACCAGATTGCTAGGAATACACAGTAACCCTAAGCAATCAAACTCCAAATAAGTTGAAACATTTCCAGTAACAAGATATGGATGATTGTGGCTTACTGGAAAAATATCATGAATTATCATTAAGATTTGATATCAATTCCAGATTTTTCAAAGTCCAAATCAGATTATAGATTAACACAGCAACCTATAGCATATCAATTTCAAATTAATCCAAACTTTCACAGAATAAAGATAATTATGAGATTAGACTACTGTATGACTTTCATGAACTTTTACTACGATTTGGTGCCAATTGAAATTCACACAAAAATCAGATGAAACCAAAGAATTACTTAAAAAAGCAAACCTAATAGTATCCTAAAATCAAATAAAAAATTCCAGTAGATATATAATAGATTATAAAATTTTCTATCAAAATTTTAAAACTTCAAAATTAAATCTCCTCCATAAAATCGATTTTTAAATAGAAAAGGGGAATTTGTTTCCTAGAAATTGAAACCCATTTATTAAAATAAATTACAAAACCATATTTATAACTTTGCAAAACCAATTTAAATTTTTTATCTAACATTCCAATAACCTAAGTTACTGGTTTGTAAAGAAAAATTTCAAAAATTTATTAATTTAATACGAAAAAGAATTACGGCACGTAAAACGAAAAAGCGATTAACAAACAAATAAAAAAACCTTTTTTCAAAAACAAATCTTATGAAAAATTCAATTTATTATTGAAAATTAATTCTGGAAAGTTTCATTAATTTTTAAAATATTTTGATATTTATTAAAAATGGCTGAAAGTTAAAATAATTTAAAACCAGATTAAACAAATTCAAAAAAATCCGAAAATTTTTGGGTATTCTGGAAATGTAAACATTAGTTTGGAAATAAGATTTTATAATTTTTGAAAATGGTTTGATATACTTTTGGATTCGTTCATCAAGAAATAACCCATTTCGGGGTTATTGTTTGAAAATTAGAATGAAAATTAAAACGGCCAAACCGTGATTGGAAATTAAGTTTCCAGTAGTATTTTATTTTATAGGAATCCCAAAAAATATCAGTTTTTAAAGAAACCCACGTTTTCTAACACTTGCTTTGATAATCCGATTTAAATCCATATTGAATAAAAAACGAAAGAAAATCATTATTAAATGGAGGAAATTTAATTTTTTGGTGAATTTTGAATTTTGAAAACTTATAATCTATATTATAACATGCTGGAATTTTAAGAAAAAATTCATTGATTTGATCTATCAAAAGTAAAACCCTAGCATGCTTTTCTACTTTTGATATTACAAAGATAAAGATCCTACCGTTGATCGTGCTCCTTGTCTCTAGGGTGCGTAGATCCGAGGTATACGCTTTGTCGCACCCTTTTATATGATGAAGAAGACCCAAAGAACACTCCAATAATTCTTGATTGTGTGATGCCTTGGAGAAGAAGAAGGAATTCAAGAATTCCTTTTGTGAAGAACACTTGAGAGAGAGATCGCACTTCAAAGAGATTTTTTCTTCTTCTTGGGAGGAGAGAGAAAAAAACGAATTTGGATATTTTTCCAATCTTTTTTAGGATTGTTTGCTTTGATTTTTATACAAAAAAGCTAGGGTTAAGAGAGAAATAGTAGTTCCCAATGTGAGAGCTCTCTTTTTTGGCTTGTTTCCAATTTTCCCTTCTTGCTTGCTTTCTTTCTTGTTTCCAAATTAGATTTGATTCCAATCTTAATTTATTGTCAATCAAGACATGCTATTATTTATTCCACATTGCTTCTTTGGAAGAAAACCTTTTTTAAGCAATCATTCATCTTTTCCTTCTTTCCTTCTTTTCTTTTTTTTTATTCTTTTTATTTTTCTTTTAACAAATATGATGTCACCATTGTGACATCATCAAGGTTGGGTGCTCAATCCATGTGGGTCAGCCATGTGCGGCGCCCACCATGGTGGTCGACCCATATGGGTGAACCCACATGAGCTCCATCTTTACGGGCTTTAGCCCAATGGGCCATTTCACACGGGTTTCAGGTTTTTCCGTAAAAATTCAATAAAATCTTTCTAAATTCAACATTCTATATATGGACCCAACCCATTTGACATTTATGGTGCATCCCTCACACATGATCGAACCATCATTTTTGGGAAAATAATTTTTCGGACGAAAATGCCCCTATTTGACAATTACACATCCAAATGTGACCAAAATAACCTTAAATTGGTTCACCCCTAAAGGGAAATGTTAAAAATGGAAAGTCTTCGTGATCAAACTTCAAAAATAGAAACTTTTAAAGTTGGGTCATTTTGATGAGCAATATCAAACAGGATCATTTGGTACCCCCTGAAAATACCCAAAATGCCCTCAACACTTAGAATTTCCAAATTAAGCGAAACTCCTGAGAAATTCTAAATTTAGCAGGTTTTCCAAAATTCAGGAAATCATTCATAATCTCTTAGACATATTTCGGGGATCAAAATGATTACACAGGAAAAGACCAAATTACCCCGATGTGCTAGATTTGGCGAGACTAGGGAAAACCTTGAGAAATTCTAAAAATAGCAGATTTTCAAAAATTTATGAACGGACTCAAGATTTCTTAGACACAACTTAGGGATTAAATATGATATGTTTGGAAATGTCTAAAATACCCCCGAAGTGCAAGACTAAGATTAAATATTGAGAGATCTAAATTTAGCAGGTTTCCCAAATCTTACGAAATTACTCCTAATCCATCAGCCGTACCCTCGAGATGGTTTTGGACATATGAGAAATGATTAAAATATCCATAAGATGATGAAAATGTGGAAGCCTCATGAGTTTCTAAAAATAACAGCTTTTCCAAAATTTCTAAAATCACTCAAAATTTCTCAAATATAACTCGGGGGTCAAACGAGACACATCGGGAATGACCAAAATACCCCTGCAATGCAAAATAGGCAAAAATGAGGGAAACCCTGAAAATTCTAAAAATAGCAGGTTTTTTCATTTGCTTGGAAACTTAAACTTTCATCTTCTAGAGGCCAAAGGAACCCCCTAGAGACCTTCAGGATCGCGAATCAACTTCAAAACTCTCATAATGAGGTGAAATCTACCCTAAAATGCATAGATGCCTAATCTAATGCTGAATACGGACTCAAGACTCGATGATACTACCGAATCTTTTACTTTTTAAAGCGTAGCAAAATGGGGGTGTCTACAGATGCCCCTCTTTGGTAGAGATGACGTAGTCATTGAATACCAAAGCAAAAGTGACAGAGCCATTTTGCGCAGCTTTAATCAACAAATGACTCTAGACAAAATGGAACCTAGACGCAAACGTATACTACCTAATGCAAGACCCTAAACGAAGTCCTAGAATTGGAATGTAATAATAAAAAAAACCCGATGCGGCGCCGTTCACAAACGGGCAATGAGAGAATGAGATATCATTTTCGAATGGATTCTGAAGAGAAGGAACAAAGATCGTTCTCAAACGGTTTTTAGAAGAAAGTGAGACACCGTTCACAAGCGGGCTCAAGGTGGATAAGAGATCATTCACAAATGGACTTGGAAAACGAGACACCATTCACAAATGGGCTCAAAGAGGATAAGAGACCATTCACAAATGGATTTGGAGAATGAGACACCATTCACAAATGGATTTGGAGAATGAGACACCATTCACAAAGGGCTCAAAGATAATAAGAGACCATTCATAAATGGACTCGAGAAATGAGACACCGTTCACAAACGGGCTCAAAGAAATAAGAGAATTAGCCTATTCGCTAGTGAGATAGGGGCTAATGGATTTAAGATCGGATTTGACAATTGAGAATGAGACAGGAAATGACAATTTAAAAACTGGAGGACTCGATTACCGGAGAATTAAAGGCTTAAGGACTTGAGAACGGAGAACTGAGAAATTGAATAATCAAACAATGGGTGGACTGGAGAATTGGAAGACTGGATAACTTGAAACTGGAGAATTGAAGATTTGATGAACTGAAGAATTGAAAAACTGGAGAAGTAGAAAATTTAGGGACTGGATATTTGCAGAGCTGAAAATTGGAGAACTGGATGATTAAGGGACTCAATAGTCGGATAACTAGAGAATTAAAGAGCTGAGAAGTTAAAGAACTAGTTCACTGGGAATTGTAGAACTTGATTACTGGAAAACTGGAGAGTCAAAAATTGATAATTAGTGAACTGGGGAATAGATTGGATTGACATTTTGATTGATTCAATTGGGATTGGAATTTGATCACTGGATGTTAGGACTGGAAACTGAAACTGGAATCTTGATCTAAACATCGGGAACCGGGAATCTAGAACGAAGACATACCGGATACTAGAATTAGAGTACTGAAACACTGGATTTTCGGACACTGGAACTGGGTGTTGGAATTAGAGTGTCGAAATACTGGGAACAGGAATACGAGTACTGGAAAATGGAACACTGGAATACTGGTGATAGGGATACTGGACACTAGAACTGTGATACTGGAATATTGGATACTGGAACTGGAGACTAGAACTGGCATAGTGAAATACTGGAATACTGGAATTGAAACTGGATACTGGATGCTGTAACTGGAATACTAGAATTGAAACTGAATACTGGATGCTGGAACTGGAATACTGGAATTGAAACTGAATACTGGATGCTGGAACTGGAATATTGGAATACCGGATACTGGAACTGAAACTAGAATACTGGATATTGGAACTAGAATACTAGAATACTGGATATTGGAACTGGAATACTAGAATACTGGATACTAGAACTGGAATATTGGAATACTGGATACTGGAACTGGAACTGGAATACTGGAACTGGAACTGGAATATTGGAATACTGGAATACTGGATACTGGAACTGGAACTGGAATACTGGATACAGGAACTGGAACTGGAATACTGGAATACTGGAATCTGGAACTGGAATATTGGAATACTGGATACTGGAACTGGAACTGGAATACTGGATACTGGAACTGGAACTGGAATACTGGAATACTGGAATCGGTGAACTGGTACTGGCGAATTAGGAATTGGTAATTGATGAACTAGTAAACTGGTTTTTACACAAGTTTATTAGCATTTTGAATTGTTTACTGGGGATGAACAAGAAAGTCTCACAGGGCTTGAAATTTCTTAGATCAAGATCTTCTTTACTGGGGATATGAATTGGGACCTCGGAATATTTGGACACTGGTACAGATGATTCTTCTTTTGACAAGCATTCAGACAAATATTCAACTGACTGGAAGGAGATTTCGATTTTTAATGGTTCATCTTTATGAGAAACTGGCTCAACCACCATTGCATCTAAGGCTCTTCCAAGCTCAAGGTGCTTTTCTAGGGTATGATCTTCTTATGGGAACTGGTTTTTCGGATTTTTCTGCTTCTGGATTCTTCTGGAACTGACTTTGCTTAGACTGGATTTTTTTCTTAACTCTTGAAATCCTTGCCTGCGGATTAACTTAGCTCTGGAACAATTGCAGGGGGTTAGCTACACCAGGCATCTTTTACCGAGACAGCTGCAACATTTGACTAATTGGACAATTATCGACTCTACTAAAAAGGGGAAGATGGTAAAAGACACTATTGGATGAATGGGAAGTTTCTGAAAGAATGAGCTAAAACGAACATGAATGGACTGACTGGACTGATACACAGTGATGCTCCTGACTTAGTTATCGTTTTGTTTGGTAAGTCTAGCCTTTCAAAGAGTAGTTTCTCAATTTATAAGCACTGGAAATTTTTTTATTTTTATTTTAAACAGTAATGCTCTTAGAATTTGATTACCACTCCTAGGATTGCTTGGTTTCAATGCTCCCAAGTTTCTTGGATGACATTTAAGCTTGCTCGAACTTCTTTTGTCTTCTTCAATCTTGATACCAGCTGTAACCTTCTTATAATGACTCTCTTACCGTGACCAAGTCACTTCTTCAGCGTTTTTAACTTGGCGGACCGTGTTAGCCTTAACTTTTGCCTGAATCTTCCTTTCGGATTCTCAACTCAGCAGGCTATCCCCTTAGCTTTTGCCTAAGCTGCCCTTTCGGGTTTTCAACTTAGCAGGGGAATGATCTTTAACTTTTGCCTAGACCACCCTTTCAGGTTTTCAACCTAGCAGATCTTCAAACTCCATTCTTTTTTTTCTTTTTTTTTTCTTTTTTTCTTTTTTACTTTTTGTGTTTCGGGACCTAGATCATTAATTCTGAACACCAGAAGGACTTTATAGGTAGGATAGGGCTTTTCAAAGAATGGCTTAAGGTTCAACAAAGATTTCGACCGAACCTGTGAACAGGTTGCCTACGTATCCCAGGGTAGGAATCAGGTCGTGCGTAGTTCAGGGCGAATGCCCTTAGTTTGAAGATAAGCTGTTTAAAGGTCAATTGATTTTTCTTTTTTCTTTTCTTTCTGGAATAATTGACTTCTCTTCTTTTGGAACTTGTCCCTCTTTTTCTGAAAGGATTGAATTTCTTTTCTCTTTTTTTTGAATCAACCGAACTCGGTTTAACCGAGCTGCCTACGTACCCCAGTGTAGGGATCAGGTCTTGCGTAGTTCGGGGCAAATGCCCCTAGTTTGATGGGTTTTCAAGAAAATTTCATTCAGGCTCGAAGGGTTTGCAAACCGGTATTCTTTTGACATTGGGTTCTGATTTTGGGATTTATTCGGCCAAAGGAGGCCTTCCGATGTTCAGATTGGGAATCGATCTAGGTTACTAGAGTCCCTCTGGTACTGATTATTTATTTTTATTTTTTTCCCTTTTTTTTTCACGGAGTTTGACGGCATTTCCCGGTAAGAGATAATGATTCTTCTTCCTTCTGGATCAATTTGACCTTGAGGGTGCATACCGGTTTTTGGACATCATTTCATCCTTGAATCGGTGGCCCTAGATATTTTGATGATCGCTCTGAGATGATTGCTCTTGCACTTTTCATATTGAATTTGATGGCTTTACATTGTCACCGGTGAAACCTGTGACCGGGGCCATTGACTGGAGATATGGAAGTTGTTTTGAATCCATGCCCCTTGTATAGCATGTGATATTCACTTCATTCTTTCTTGAACCTTCTATCTGGGTCTTTCTCCTGGCATTAATGGTAGCGCTTACTGAACCATCTCTTTATCCTCGAAATGGGTTTACCAATTCCTCACATTCTTCAGAGGGTAATGTATTTTCAATCGGCATTCACTAAAACAAAGTTTCAGTGCCAGTGCTTACCATTTCAATTTTCTCTTTGAGAGGCTGAGCTCGGTGTTCCTCCTCTTGTTTGAGCATATGCTGCAACTCAGGAGGAGTTTCGTCTGCATCTTCTTTCTCATTCGAGGAGGGAGTATTTTTCTCTTTGTTTATTAAAGTCAGAAGCACACATTGGAATGTATAGAGAAAGCAAGTTTTATTGAATTGAAAAAGACCACATCTGATAAGACTTATCCTGAACAGGCTCAGAATTCACACTCTTGACTCAAAAATAAAAGTAAGAAACGACTCAACTGGACTAGAAATTTATTCAAACTTTTAGAAGACTACACTTAATAACTGGACTTGACATCATGACTAGACTTAATTAAAATAACAAAAGGACTAAGACTGCTGCAACTGTCTGGCTTTGGAGGCTCGGCAAGGGCTGGCTCAAAACTAGACCTGTTTCTTTTGTTAACCATAGGTCGTCTAAGCATCGAGATCATCCGGCGACAGGGGATCAAGGAATCCTTCTGGCAATACCACGTTTAGATCTCCTCCGGCATCTGAGTCACTGTCGTCGTCACTGCTACTACTGAGCTCGATTATCAGATTTGGTTTGGATGGTCTTTCGTGTTCATGCTCATGAGTCAGAGACTTGAGTGGTTCCTTAGAGCTTTGACTGGCCGAGTTCCATATAACAAAATTTCCTTCTCTATCATCTTGGAGCTTGGAGTCCTGCGGTTGGAAACAATTGATCTTCATTTGTTGCTTCATTTGATGAATATCCTGCGCGAGGGCGGTCACTTGTCTAGAGAGATTCAGAATCAATCCTTCAGAACCCGTGGCCATGGAACTTTGAGCACGCCCATATGCCATGGAGAAGCTAGTGCTTTTGCCTTTAGAGGTAACATCAGCTGAGCCAAATATCTCATTCAATTGAGCCCTGATGCAATGATTCTTTTCTTTAAGCTCTTGCAATTGTTGGAGGATAAGAGCCAAGGTATCAGCAGTGGTATTGGACCGGGTATTTCTCGAGCTTTCATCCAAAGGAGCTAACGGAGGAAGTGGTGCAGAATCTGGATCAACAACGGAAGGTTGTGGAGAGCGAGGCCTCATTTGTAATAATGAATTGATCCGGACCCGAAAAATATTAGACATGGCTATGACAGTTCCTGGAATGAAAACAAGGAATATAAAGTGTAAGCTTGACATTCAAGGTGCGCTCTCTACTCGACAACTGAAAGATGGTTGTGGGTTAAACAAGCAATTGAAATGATAGAATGAATCCTATAATGACTGAGACATGATGATGGCAACTCGAATGCACTAGGGGATGCCCCTAGTTTAAGGGCCATGCGAATAGACTCTGAGAGGCTTATCGAAATAATCTTGTAACAGGTTACCCCTAGAGTAAGAAGAGACCAATGATATAAACAAGATTGGATCATCTGGACCAGGTATGATCAGATCATGAGATTGCATAATCAAAAGATTGTGAGATTCTTTTCCTGCCAGTTAGGGGATGATATGAAGATACGATCGAAACGTATGACAGAAGAATGAAAGACACACGATCAAAAGATTAGATGAGATTGCATAGGATTGCTTTCAACGGGTAAATCAGGAATGACTAATCCTATGAGATCTTTGGAAATGATGGGATTTATATCCTAACCCCAAAGGGAAAGTTTTTTAATCTTTTTACATTTTGACAAGGGTTACCTGAAGGCATCAATCCTAATCCTAATTTAACGGAGTGGAGAGAGGATCTCGACTCATGACTTTGTTTGTGTACCTAAGGACCGATCGTAGCCATTGGAAGATGGACCACGGCCTAATCTAGACACAAATGGGTAGGATATCCTAAACTAGGCTCACACACGTGATGCACGTGTGTTCGTATACTATATGCATGTGTGGGTTAGTCTAGGGGTAAGGCCAAGAGTTCCCTTAGCGCAAATCCGTGCTCAATATACTGTACCAGTGTCCGGTGTATCAATACGTGAACAAGAGATCCGTTTACATACCATAAAGGTACTAGGCTAAGAGTGGAATGCTTCTCTAGCACAGAGGCACCAGCTGATGAAATCTCAGTCAACCATGCTAGATAACACTCCGGGTTCCTAAAATAGGATGTGTGTGCATGTGAGATGCAAGAGTTTAGATGCAAGTGATGTAAGTGTGTGCAATATGTTTGCGCAATCTATGATGCCTTCAGGTTTTGTTAGATTAAATTTGAGTAAAATGTGATGAGAAAATAAAACATACAAACTAATCTAACAAGTATATAAGAGATAGAGTTTCCATGAGCCAGTTAAATTAAATTCAAATGAGTTATCCTTTGAAGTTTTAATGAAGTTAGGTGGTCCCCAGCAGAGTCCCCAAACTGTGGGACCCGATCCCGCGAGAGGGGTGGGGCGCGAGCCGCCACGCCCTCTCTTGGTCTCTCGTACCCACGCGAATGGTGTGTGCTTTTTATTATTGATTTTAAATACCCAACCAAGCAGGCAGCAACCAAGCCATAGGGTGCAAACAAACGTGCAACCCAGTACCCATAAGGGCAGGGGTAAGCCGCCGAGCCTAGCGAGGTATAATTTAATTCATCTTTTCCGTGAACTTGGGATCACTAAGGCAATCCGAATTCCACGCAAAAGAGAGTGACAGAGTCGCCACCTAGATGAGGGATCTAGAACCTATAATTGACCAGAAATCTAGACTCGTTACCTGGTTACGAGAATGGAAGGTATGGGGAGTTACCACCACATGCACCATTCCTGCCCGATAATTGGTCTTCAATTCCAAAAGTTAACTCTTTTGAATTTCTTTTAAATGGCTCATTTAACTCTATATTAATGTGCGAACTATGTGACATGCATCCTAAGATCTAATTTCAATATAATTCCTAAATGTGTATCTTAATTTTCTTAATTTGTTTGAATTCAATCTAAGTGAAAGTTCTTCTAAAATTCTAATTTCATGAAAAGTCCTAAGTGATTTAATTGCTTTTATTTTAAGGATTAATGTACAAAACCCCACTTATGTGTGGAGTCGACTCGTGATTGGTATGCCATCAAGCATCCAAGCTGCCTACGTACCCAAGCCTCACTGGGATCAGAGTCGACGTAGTTCGGTGCACCTAAGCTAAGCTACCTATGCCTAACTCAACTAAGACACCGATCTAGACTGGATTGACTGTTTCAACAGTTTTAAGAGAAGTTATTTAATTCAAGTTGAAGATTTTATTATCCTAGGACTTCATCTAAGATGCTATATGATCCTATCTAAATGCAAGACGCCCCTTAGACTAATGCAGGTGAACCTACATCCTAGGTAACTAGGCTTATCCTAGGGAAAATTGGGTGACTAGTGTAACTAGATCTATGGCACGGTTGCTATCCATAGCAAACGCCCGTGATGAGGTTGGACTCTTAACTCTAGGACTCCCTAAAACCTAGGACACGACATGACATAAGTGTTCCTAAATGGGGCTCTAATGGTTCTTACGATGGAAAGCCGTAATCCAACGGTTCCAAAGACATGAGGTAAATTGATCCAATTTGTTGAAATTAATGATTTTCAGATTTTAAGGATTTTTGGTTCCTAAACATCTAAGGAATACCAAAGGCTCTATGGTTCGCAAGTTTCGACCTCGAATCACAACCATGGAAGGGAATCGTGCTCTCAACCCTTGTATAATTTAGCATGTAAATTATAGTATCTTATTGCCTGGCATATTTCTCAGGATTTCCGTGGAGAGTGGACTTCGGAGCCAATATCATACTATAATTTACGCACTCCAATTATACTGGATCGATCGCAATTAGTATACGATTATGGTTACGATTTTGGCAGTTAAATTGTCACAGAATAGCCAATTTACAAAGGCAATATATGAACCCTAAGGTTTCTGTTTTAAAAAAGTTAGGGATTGCATTTATGATGAAAACTTAAGATTTTTTGGAGATTTTTACTGACTTTTGTATTGATTGGCTATTAAATTATGATTTAATATCATTAAGACCAGATTGCTAGGAATACACAGTAACCCTAAGCAATCAAACTCCAAATAAGTTGAAACATTTCCAGTAACAAGATATGGATGATTGTGGCTTACTGGAAACATTTCATGAATTATCATTAAGATTTGATATCAATTCCCGATTTTTCAAAGTCCAAATCAGATTATAGATTAACACAGCAACCTATAGCATATCAATTTCAAATTAATCCAAACTTTCACAGAATAAAGATAATTATGAGATTAGACTACTGTATGACATTAATGAAATTTTATTACGATTTGATGCCAATTGAAATTCACACAAAAATCAGATGAAACCAAAGAATTACTTAAAAAAGCAAACCTAATAGTATCCTAAAATCAAATAAAAAATTTCAGTAGACATATAATAGATTATAAAATTTTCTATCAAAATTTTAAAACTTAAAAATTAAATCTCCTCCATAAAATCGATTTTTAAATAGAAAAGGGGAATTTGTTTCCTAGAGATTGAAACCCATTTATTAAAATAAATTACAAAACCATATTTAAAACTTTGCAAAATCAATTTAAAATTTTTATCTAACATTCTAATAACCTATTTTACTGTTTTGTAAAGAAAAATTTCAAAAATTTACTAATTTAATACGAAAACGAATTACGGCACGTAAAACGAAAAAGCGATTAGAAAACAAATAAAAAAACATTTTTTTCAAAAAACAATCTTATGAAAGATTCAATTTATTATTGAAAATTAATTCTGGAAAGTTTCATTAATTTTTAAAAAATTTTGATATAAATTAAAAATGACCGAAATTTAAAATAATTTAAAACCGGATTAAACAAATTCAAAAAAATCCGAAAATTTTTGGGTATTCTGGAAATGAAAACATTAGTTTGGAAATAAGATTTTATAAATTTTGGAAATGGTTTGATATAGTTTTGGATTCGTTCATCAAGAAATAACCCCTTTCGGGGTTATTTTTTGAAAATTAGAATGAAAATTAAAACGACCAAACCGTGATTGGAAATTAAGTTTGCAGTAGTATTTTATTTTATAGAAATCCCAAAAAATATCAGTTTTTAAAGAAACTCACGTTTTCTAGTACTTGCTTTGATAATCCGATTTAAATCCATATTGAATAAAAAACGAAAGAAAATCATTATTAAATGGAGGAAATTTAATTTTTTGGTGAATTTTGAATTTTGAAAACTTTTGTGAACGGTGTCTCATTTCCCGAGTCTATTTGTGAATGGTCTCTTATCCTCTTTGAGCCCGTTTGTGAACGGTGTCTCATTTTCTGAGTCCTTTTGTGAATGGTCTCTTATCCTCTTTGAGCCCATTTGTGAACGGTGTCTCATTTTCGAAGTCCATTTGTGAATGGTCTCATGTCCTTCTTAGGCCCGTTTGTGAACGGTATCTCATATTCCGAGTCCTTTTGTGAAGGGCCTCATATCCTCTTTGAGCCCGTTTGTGAACGGTATCTCATATTCTAAGTCTATCTGTGAATGGTCTCATGTCCTTCTTGAGCCCGTTTGTGAACGGTGTCTCATTTCTCAAGTCCATTTTTGAATGGCCTCATATCCTCTTTGAGCCCGTTTGTGAACGGTGTCTCATTTCCCAAGTCCATTTGTGAATGGTCTCTTATCCTGAGCCCGTTTGTGAACGGTGTCTTATTTTCGAAGCCCATTTGAGAATGGTCTCGTGTCCTCCTTGGGCCTGTTTGTGAACGGTGTCTCATTTTCTGAGTCCATTTGTGAATGGTCCCTTATCCTCTTTGAGCCCGTTTGTGAACGGTGTCTCATTTTTCGAGTCCATTTGTGAATGGTCTCTTATCCTCTTTGAGCCCTTTTGTGAACGGCGTCTCATTTTCGAAGTCCATTTGTGAATGGTCTCTTATTCTCCTTGAGCCCGTTTGTGAACGGTCTCTCATTTTCTGAGTCCATTTGTGAATGGTCTCCTATCCTCTTTGAGGCCGTTTGTGAACGGTGCCTCATTGTCCGAGTCCATTTGGGAATGCCTCTTATCCTCCTTGAGCCCGCTTGTGAACGGTGTCTCATTTTCTTCTAAAAACCGTTTGAGAACGATCTTTGTTCCTTCTCTTCAGAATCCATTCGAAAATGATATCTCATTCTCTCATTGCACGTTTGTGAACGGCGCCACATCGGGATTTTTTATTACATTCCAATTCTAGGACTTCGTTTAGGGTCTTACATTAGGTAGTATATGTTTGCGTCTAGGTTCCATTTTGTCTAGAGTCATTTGTTGATTAAAGCTGTGAAAAATGGCTCTGTCACTTTTGCTTTGGTATTCGATGACTACGTCATCTCTACCAAAGAGGTGCATCTGTAAACACCCCCATTTTGCTACGCTTTAAAAAGCGAAAGATTCGGTAGTATCATCGAGTCTTGAGTCCGTATTCAGCATTAGATTAGGCATCTATGCATTTTAGGGTAGATTTCACCTCATTATGGGAGTTTTGAAGTTGATTCGCGATCCTGAAGGTCTCTAGGGGGTTCCTTTAGCCTCTGGAAGATGAAAGTTTAAGTTTCCAAGCAAATGATAAAACCTGCTATTTTTAGAATTTTCAGGGTTTCCCTCAGTTTTGCCTCTTTTGCACTGCAGGGGTATTTTGGTCATTCCTGATGTGTCTCGTTTGACCCCCAAGTTATATTTGAGAAATCTTGAGTGATTTTAGAAATTTTGAAAAAGCTATTATTTTTAGAAACTCATGAGGCTTCCACATTTTCATCATCTTATGGATATTTCAATCATTTCTCATATGTCCAAAACCATCTCGAGGGTACGGGTGATCGATTAGGAGTAATTTCGTAACATTTGAGAAACCTGCTAAATTTAGATCTCTCAAGATTTTCTCTTAGTCTTGCACTTCGGGGGTATTTTAGACATTTCCAAACATATCATATTTAGTACCTAAGTTGTGTCTAAAAAATCTTAAGTCCGTTCATAAATTTTTGAAAATCTGCTATTTTTAGAATTTCTCAAGGTTTTCCCTAGTCTCGCCAAATTCTAGCACCTCGGGGTAATTTGGTTTTTTCCTGTGTAATTATTTTGATCCCCGAAATATGTCTGACAGATTATGAATGATTTCCTGAATTTTGGAAAACCTGCTAAATTTAGAATTTCTCAGGAGTTTCACTTAATTTGGAAATTCTAAGTATTGAGGGCATTTTGGGTATTTTCAGGGGATACCAAATGATCATGTTTAATATTGCTCACCGAAAGGACCTAATTTTAAAAGTTTCTATTTTTGAAGTTTGACCACAAAGACTTTCCATTTTTAATTTTTCCCTTTAGGAGTGAACCAATCTGAGGGTATTTTGGTCGCATTTGGATGTCTAACAGTCAAATAGGGGCATTTTGGTCCGAAAAGTTATTTTCCAAAAAAGATGGTCCGATCATGTGTGAGGGATGCACCATAAATGTCAAATGGGTTGGGTCCATATATAGAACGTTGAATTTAGAAAGATTTTATTGATTTTTTACAGAAAAACCCGAAACCCATGTGAAATGGCCCATTGGGCTAAAGCCCGCAAAGATGGAGCTCATGTGGGTTCACCCATATGGGTCAACCACCATGGTGGGCGGCCCATATGGTTGACCCACATGAGTTGAGCACCGAACCTTGATGATGTCACAATGGTGACATCATATTTGGTAAAAGAAAAATAAAAAGAATAAAAAATGAAAAGAAGGAAAGAAAGAAAAGATGAATGATTGCTTAAAAAGGTTTTCTTCCAAAAAAGCGTATATCTTGGATCACCAACCCTAGAGACAAGGATCGCGATCAACGGTAAGGATTCATCATCTTTGTGAAGTAGAAAAAGCATGCTAGGGTTTTAATTTTGATGGATCAAATCAACAAGTTTTTCTTTGAAATTCCAGTATGTTATAATATTGATTATGAGTTTTCAAAATCCAAAATTTGATCGAAAAATTAATTTTCCTCCATTTAAAAATGGTTTTCTTTTGTTTTTATTTAATATGGATTTAAATTAGATTATCAAAGCAAGTGTTTGAAAACATGGTTCTTTTTTAAAAACTGATATTTTTTGGGTTTTATACAAAATACAAAACTACTGGAAACTTAATTTCCAACCGCGGTTCAGCCGTTTTATTTTTCATTCTATTTTTCAAAAAATAACCCTGAAAAGGGTTATTTCTTGATGAATGGAGCCAAAAGTATATCAAATCATGTCCAAATTTAGTGAAATTTTTTTCCAGTAGTTTTACAAGGTTTTTAGATCACCCAAAAATTTTCATATTTTTTGGAGTTTATTTAATTGGATTATTAATTATTTTAAATTTCGGCTATTTTTAATAAATACCAAATCATTTTAAAAATTGATGAAACTTTCCAGAATTAAAGCCTAATAATAAATAAAAGTTTCCATTGAAAAATATTTTAAAACAAATATGGTTTTTACTGTTTTCTAATCGCTTCCCCGTTTTACGTGCCATAATTCTTTTTCTTATTAAATTAATATATTTTCAAAAATTTTCTTTACAAACCAGTAACTTTGGTTACTAGAATGTTAGAGAAATATTTTCAATTAATTTTGCAAAAATTTGATAAGGTTTTACAATTTATTTTAATAAACGGGTTTTAATGCCTACGAAACAAATTGATCTCTTATATTTAAAAACCAATTTTATGGGGGAGATTTAAGTTTTAAGTTTTGAAATTTTAATAATAAATTCTATAATCTATTATATATCTACTGGAATTTTTCATTTGATTTTACGATACCATTAGGTTTGCTTTTTAAGTAATTCTTTGGTTTCATCTGATTTTTGTGTGAATTTAAATGAGCATCAAATCATCATAAAAATCTATGAAAGTCATATAGTCGTCTAATCTCATGATTATCTTTATAATGTAAGATTTTAAGTTGATTTGAAATTGATATGCTATAGGTTACTGTGTTAATCTATAATCTGATTTGAATTTTGAAAAATCGGACATTGATATCTAATCTTAATGATAAATCATGCAAATTTTTCAGTAAGCTTTAATCATTTATATATTTATTTTGTAAAATTTTGGAGTAATTTAAAAGTGATATGATATAGGTTACTGTGTTAATCTATAATCTGATTTGGATTTCAAAAAATTGGAAATTGATATCAAATCTTAATGATAATTCATGAAATTTTTCCAGTAAGCCACAATTATCCATATCTTGTTATTGGAAAAGTTTCAACTGATTTGGAGTTTGATTGCTTAGGGTTATTGTGTATTCCTAGCAATCTGGTCTTAATGATATTAAATCACAATTTAATAGCAAATCAATACAAAAGTCAGTAAAAATCTCAAAAAAACCTTAACTTTTCATCATAAATTCAATACCTAAATTTTTTGAAACAGAAACCTTAGGGTTCATAGATTGCCTTTGTAAATTGGGTATTCTGTGACAATTTAACTGTCGAGATCGCAACCGTAATCGTATACTAACTGCGATTAATCCTGCATAATTTGAGTGCGTAAATTATAGTATGATATTGACTCCGAAGTCCACTGTCCACGAAAATCCTGAGAAATATGCCACGCAATAAGATACTATAATTTACGTGCTAAATTATACAAGTGTTGAGAGCACGATTCCCTTCCATGGTTGCGATTCGAGGCCGAAACTTGTGAACCATAGAGCCTTTGGTATTCCTTAGATGTTTAGGAATCAAAAATCCTCAAAAATTAAAAATCATTAAGTTCAACAAATCGAATTAACTCGATCTGTGTCTTAGGAGCCGTTGGATTACGGTCTCCTATCGTAGGAACCTTTAGGGCCCCTTAGGAACACTTACGTCATGTTGTGTCCTAAGTTTTAGGGAGTCCTAGAGTTAGGAGTCCAGCCTCATCACGGGCGTTTGCTATAGATAGCAACCGTGCCATAGATCTAGTTACACTAGTCACCTCACTTTTCCCCTAGGACAAACCTAGTTACCTAGGATGTAAGTTAACCTGCATTAGTCTAAGGGACGTCTTGCACTTAGATATGACCATATAACATCTTAGATGAAGTCCTAGGATAATAAAATCTTCAACTTGAATTAAATAATTTCTCTTAAAACTGTTGAAGCAGTCAATCCAGCCTAGATCGGTGTCCTAGATGAGTTAGGTATAAGTAGCTTAGTTCAGGTGCACCGAACTACGTCGACTCTGATCCCAGTGAGGCTTGGGTACGTAGGCAGCTTGGATGCTTGATAGCATACCAATCACGAGTCGGCTCCACACATAAGTAGTGGGGTTTGTACATTAATCCTTAAATTAAAAGCAATTAAATCACTTAGGACTTTTCATGAAATTTTAATTTTAGGAGAACTTTCACTTAGATTGAATTCAAACAAATTAAGAAAATCAAGATACATATTTAGGAATTACATTGAAATTAGATCTTAGGATGCATGTCACATAGTTCACACATTAATATAGAGTTAAATGAGCCATTTAAAAGAAATTCAAAAGAGTTAACTTTTGAAATTGAAGAATGATTATCAGGCAGGAATAGTGCATGTGGTGGTAACTCTCCATACCTTTTATTCTCGTAACCAGGTAACGAGTCTAGATTTCTGGTCAATTATGGGTCCTAGATCACTCATCTAGGTGGCGACTATGTCACTCTCTTTTGTGTGGAATTCGGATTACCTTAGTGATCCCAAGTTCACGGAAAAGATGAATTAAATCACACCTTGCTAGGCTCGGCGGCTTACCCCTGCCCTTATGGGTACTGGGTTGCACGTTTGTTTGCACCCTATGGCTTGGTTGCTGCCTGCTTGGTTGGGTAATTAAAATCAATAATAAAAATCACACGCCATTCCCATGGGTACGAGAGACCAAAAGAGAGCGTGGCGGCTCACGCCCCACCCCTCTTGCAGGATCGGGTCCCACAATCCCCAGCATAATCGCCAGCCTGTGGACCCCGCTCCGAGGATGATGATGGAAACGTGTCCCTACATCCTCTAGATCTCCACATGAAAGAGAGCACTACCAAGGAACTCTCGAAATGGTGCCACCCTCATAGCATAGCACGAGTGGAGATATAGAAAGAAAGAGATACCTCTTGATCCGGAGCCAAGGCTCGAAACCAAGATGCACCTAAAATAAACTCAGAGTCGCCATCCATGGATAAGCCATGGAACCCCAAAATCAAATCCTCTGTGCAATTGATAACCAGAAATATATATATATATATATATATATATATATATATATATATATATATGTGTGCTCGTGCATGATTACGAATGGAGAAGGTCTGAAGAGCACCCCCAATTCGTCCGAGTGCAAGCACTTGGTCTCTTACGCCATTTATTATTAACTCCAAAGAGTTTTGGGCAAAATCATGTGAAATGGGAACAAATATCCCCGAGTGGACGTCTACCTAATCATGCATGACTCGGTGATGAAATAATAAGCACACACAAAATAAAATAAAAGATGTGTCACCTAAGCACAACTGGGTTATGAGTGACATGCCTAACTGGTGTCTAAGTTCTGGTGAACAAACACATGCATGCTACAGCTAAAGGTACAAGGTCTGCGCAGGAAAGTAAGAAAACAAAACAAAACACACAATATAACCTATTGATATAACATACGATACAACATAACAAATCCTAAGACTCTAATGATTAGACCCGAGTCTTCGGATGGTCTGATGTTCATCCAAAGAAGCTTATGTATCCCCGCCTCCCCAAGAATCAGAGTCACGTAATTCTTCGCACCTATTCTAAACTATGATGCCTAAGACATCTAGACCTCTATCCTAGACTCGATCTAAAAGACAGGACTAGTTATTAAAGCTTCTTGTGCGATTATTTAAATTCCAATGGATTGTGGATTTTAGGACACCTTATATTGCCCTAACTAAATGCAGGTTAGCCCTAAGCTAATGCAGGTGGTTCCTACAACCTATGTGTAACTAGGCTGTGTTTCCTAAGAAAAATAAAGGGCGGACTAACACATCATATTCTAGTCATCAGTCGGCGATGTGGATCGCCAACTGACCGGACGGAGGCGTAACAGACTCCTAACTCTAACACAAACACAAACAAAACACACAACAATCAAACAACACATCAAAGGCAAAACTCCTAACTCTAAAGCCCTCTATCTAGGACAAAGCCCTAACTCTAGAGGAAGATCCTTTTGAAAACAAGGTTTTAAAGATTTGTTTAAGGAATTTTTTCATTTTTAAAAGAATTTAGAAATTTTATTTACAAAGTTTGGCTGGACATGAGATACATATCCCAAGCTGCACTACGTACCTCGTGGAAGAGGATCAAGCCAACGTAGTTCAAAAATAAACTTTCCTAAACTACGCTCCTAAAAACACTCTACATTTTAGATGGTTTTAAAGCTTTCAAATGATTTTTATGTTTTGAATTTCTGATGTTTTTGAGTTTTCAAATATTCTAATATTTTTGTGATTTTAAATGATTTCAATGCTCTTGTGATTTTAAGATTTCAAAGGTTTATGGATTTTAAAAATTCAAATGCTTTCACCCTTTTGGTCAAAGGCCAAAGGGAACACACAATGCAACACCCTAGGGTGAAACTCTTAGGATAAAAGGGAAACCCCAAACCAACAAACTAGCGTTTCAAAGAGACGATCCATAATAAGCAAACCAGCGTCGCAAGAACAGAGAAAACAATCCAAAATTCCAAGCGAGTGAAGCTCTAATATGACTATGCTAGTCTCTAATGGAAAAACTTCTAACTAATAACACTAGAGAGGGGGGTACAAATGAGTCAGAGACTCTCTAATAACGCTACCAAGAATGGGGAAAGATGAGTCAAAGACTCGCTAGAAGAAAGGGGTATTCTAACATGAGGCTGGATAAGCCTCCTAAAAAGGAAACCCTCTAAAGGAGACAAGGCTTGTCTCCAAATATGGGCTTTATAAATGAGGCAAGGCATGCCTCCTATACACAAATGTGGGCTCAAAGTAACCTCATCATTGCCCATGCAATGATGAAAAGATTAGGCAACTAGTAGACCGAGTTGGTCTCTAACCTAAAAGGCTTGGATAGCCTCCTATGGATTGACTCACTAAGGAGACAAAGCTTGTCTCCAAAAGATTTCGGCTTTTCGGCTGAGACATAGCTTCTCTCCCTAATGGTTGGCTCCAGCTAGTGCTATCATTGCCCTTATAATGAGGGAAAGACTCTATCTAAAGGTATCTAAAAGACTTGAAAAGTCTACTAAATAAAGAGGGGAGCACTACTTGGACTGAGCAAGTCCCCTAAAGATGAGCTTGGGCTAGCGCCTTCATCGTCTTCTAACCTAAGGGGCAATGAAAAATAAAATAAAATAAATCTGAAAGACTTACTTAATCTCACTTATAAGTGATGACAATGAGACTAAGCAAGCCTAAAAAAAGCCAAGGAAAACATAAGGATATGGACCTAGAATGATCATGACAAGAGATTCAAGAACATGAACATGTACACCAAATTAGAAGATGTCATAAATCACAAGGAACAACATTGAAACAAAGGGCCTTGACTGATTAAACACAATCATGTTAATATCAACTCTCATAAGAACATTATAGAATAAGACCTGCTTAAAAACCAACAAAGGAATACATGCATATTTAAGTAGTATAACCTGATGGTATCCCTTTCTTAGAAATATGAAAACAACAGGCATATGAAAGCACTTTACCGATCACATTTGCTTGAAATATTTTATTGAAGTCAGGTTTCTCATAAGAAAAAAAATTCAATGACATGAGCTGCAAGACAAATTAATAAGAATACGATGTAGCAAACAAAGCGAAATTTATAAGTGCAGAAATTATGGCCTTGTCAAAAGGACACTAAGAGATATAAGTCCCTCCCTGTGCGAAATTCAGGGACCCACTCCTATTACTTATCATGATATAAATGCATTGTGTACTTAGAGAAAATATTTGTAACTCTCACACAACTACAAGAATACACATAAACAAAGAATACCTTTACAATGTAAATACTTATGGTGAATAACAATGCTGACATCTTACTAGACAAAATCACTCTGTAATATTTCCTTCCAAACAAACTTTAGCACAAAGACTATGGGTTTTACTACATCAAAAAAAAAATTTCTTTTTTTTTTTCATCTGTAGCAGGAAATTACAAAATGGGATTATGTCCAACCATGTAAAAAGGGAATTGATCTACATGCTTTGCATCACAAAGGCAAACAGGAAAAGGTGTTTGGTTCAATGTATACTAAAGAGAATGTTGTTCACACAGAGGTCAATTACTCAGATTTAAAAAAAAAAAATACCCTTGCCTGAAATGACTCACTTCAAACCAATTGATGCTGACAAGTAACAAGCTAATTGACCTCTGCAATCGATTAAGAAACAAGAATGACTTCAGCAACTCACTGTAATGCAATTACCTAACGCATAAATTTTAAGCTAAACAAGTCTTAAATGAAAATTTCATTATTTTCTCTCATTTTAGCTGACTCAAAGGGGATCTTAAATGACCTGCGAAGACACGAATTATATGGAACCAATCCAGATTACCATTTCAATGAATATCCATTCACACATCATTAAAGAAAATCACAAAACCTGGCCAAATGAAATTCAGATCTAAAAAATAAGCATATCATTCATCCATCACAGCCAGCTTGAAAAGTAACTATTGCGATCATATTTAAAGAAACAGACCTCTTACAAATAACCTTATGAGAATCATCACAGACCCAAGACCATTTTCATATGCGAAGTACATAAAGAGGAGAAAAATTATCTGAATCGAGAGCTCCCTTTTTCAAACAATGAAGATTAAAACAGAGGTTGCAGAAGATGGTGAATTAATGGTCGGATCTGTGACTCCGGACCTTAGGCCAATCGTTGGAAAAAATGAGGATTCATCAAGATAAGGATGGCAAAGGTGATGACTATAGATCTCTTAATTCCTTCTTCTTCTTTTAGTTCATACATAAATGAAGAAGATGGATAAAGATCGGATTTAAATTGAAATGGGTTTCAAAGATCTAAGATGGAAATTGAAAAAGGTTTTGTGTAATTAGAGATAGATGAGCTTGAGATCTGTATGAATGGGGATGATCGAGAAGTAGGGGAGAAGTTGGCAAAAATGGGTTTGATAGAATGATAGAGATGAGTTAGATTATGGAGAAGAAGATGAGATGGGTCTTAGGCTTCAATAGAGTAAGATTTGCAGATAAGGGTTTCGAAGCAATAGAATAACAAATCAAGGGTTTCAAGAGGTCAAGGAAAGAAGAAGAAAATAAAGATGAAGGCATTGGCCGGAATCCAGCCGGATTTTTGCAAACTCTCACCGGAGAAGAAAGGGGTTAAAGCCGGGTTCAGTTTGGGTTTTTTCTCTCTCTCTGATCTCTCTCTCACTCTGCAACTTTTCCTCTCCCTCTGCTGTGGTTTTCTTAAACAAAATGGAGAAGGGTTTGGGGTTAAATGAGGCTTTTGAAGAGGGGGCTTGATGGTTTTTTCTTTTTAATGGAGGTCACAGCTTGGAGGGATGGTGGTTGATGAGGCCGGAGCAAGGCTGGAATCAATGGCCACCTTCTTCTCTCCCTCTCTCGGTTCTCTGTTTTTCAAGAAAATGGGCTCTCCTCTTCCCAAAACCATATTTCGTTGGGTTTTGTATAAAAGGAAATGGTATGTTTGACCCCTCTCTCTTTCCACGCCAACCCCCTTTGGCAATATATTTGCACCTACCTTGATTTTTTAAGGGGGTGCCTCGGGTAAGACAAACACAAGCAAAATAAAAGGTATTTGACCCCCGCCCCTTCCAAGGACAGCCAACCCTAGTGCATTTATAACTACCTTTTATACTAGCGGAGAGTGCCCAAGAAAATAATAAAATGGGAGATTTTTGAAAAATATCTTCTCTTTCTCATGATCCCAACCCTTCAAATCATCTTTTTGTTCAAGGGTTGGGATCTAATGAAGCTTAACCACCTAGGAAGCTTCCTAAGATGCCTCCTAACTAATCCAAGTCCTAAGCCTTTCACAAACCTAGCTTAGGGCCTAATGGTGACTTGGAGGAGAAGAAAAGAATCTTCACTATTTACAAAATTGCCCTGGCCTCGGATAATGCAACCCTCAATTATGTAACACACTAATCTGCACGCCTGCGCATCTTCCTGGACAGCCCACAACAGTAAATTTGAACTGGCTTTCCAGGCCCAAAGGCACCCCCTTTTCTGGCTAAATCACCACCCTTATTCCTACACTACACTACACTACAAACTTCGCCCATTTACCAGGCAAATCGCGACGGATTCGGATGAAATTTGATGGGGACCTAAATAAGACCCTAACTTATTCTAGGAACAAATTGGGGATGCTAAAACACTAGTTTGATAGGGTTTCTTTCCTAACGACGCCATTAGGGTTCGGTCAAAATGGGGTGTCTACAATTAGCTGTAACTTTTTTACTAATTTCCTATTTTCCTCCTTATTATATCTCATCATATCTGTTTAGTTTAGTTTTTTATATCTACTCATTATTACATGTTTAGCTGTACCTATGCATGCATATGTTTACCGCTTTCTTAGATGTGTTGAGTTGGGATTAGATGTGATGAGTTAGGACTTGGATGTTTATTTTTCTTTTACCTATCCCCGGGTCATGCATGCTTAGGTAGACGTCTTCTCGGGGATATCTGTTCCCATTTCACATGATTTTCGCCCAAAATTCTCCAAAGTTAATGAAAATGGCATAAGAGACCGAGTGCTTGTACTCGGGCGGATGGGGTGCTCTTCGGACCTTCCTCATTCGTAATCAGGCACGGACCCATATATATTTCTGGTTATCCATTGCATAGAGGATTTATTTTGTGGGTTCCAAGGCTGACTTCCCTGGATTGCGACTCTGAGTTATTTTAGGTACGTCTTGGTTTCGAGCCTTGGCTCCGGATCAAGAAGTATCTCATTTATATTGCCACTCGTGCTATGCTATGGAGTGGCACCGTTTTGAGAGTTCCTTGGTAGAGCTCTCCTTCACGTGTGGAGATCCAAAGGACCGACGGGGGACTCGTTCCTCGTCGCCTCCTCTGGATCGGGGTCCACATATATCTCCTTGCTCCCTTGGATCTGTGAATCCTTTGAGCATGGAATTTCTACTAATGTACCTAAGGACGAACATCTGTCAATAAAATAAGCGCATCAGACACATTCATAAATGTAAATACCCATTCTAGTCATGGAATAAATCTTTATTGATTAGAAAATGTCATTCTACTGGCTTTCCAGGGCATATACTCTAACAATTGTTAGCCCTCTGTGATCTCAAATGGGTCACTACCTGATTGGTTGTGTCAACACTACCTAATCCTTCATGTGATATATTAATTGTCCTTGCAATTCCACTAGGACCCAATCCACTTTTATAGAGGACGTCTACCAAATTCTTACATGCGGCATTCTTATGGAAATTATTATGCAAGTGATGCAAGTGTCTTTTAGGTGGAGAGGTGAGATCGTGACAATGATCCTCCACAAAAGTGCTCGCTTCCCACTTTCCATCACTAAATTTACTATCCATCTTCGCTTTACACCCTTCTCTTACAGTGCGATGCCTTTTCACTTCCCATTTCCTACCCTCCAATCTCTTATCTTTAGGATATCTCTCTCCTTCTCTATTACAAACAAACCTCCTAAATATCACTTTCCTGTTTTCTTCGACTTACTAGTCCTACAATTCCTTATTCCAAACCCTGTAGACAAAGCATATATATTGTAAAAGTCGTAGGCAGCTGCCTCGCTATCAAACTGCTGCTTTTCCACCGGTTTATGAGCTACTTGCTCCTACCATTACCCTTAGTAGGAGTATGCAAACTACCACTGCAACCCTCTTCGTTATCAACACAAACCAACGCATCCTCATTAGGATTTTCCTCCTCACCAACCAAAAGAAATCCATTCCCCTCAACTTCATCATTTACTAAACCACCAGCAGCTTGTGATAACGTATCATCAACGATAATTAACCTATTACCATCAACATCATCAATGGATAACCCACAAACGTTTGACATAGTAGCATCCATTACCTGAGAAGGACATTGGCCATTGGGATCTTAGGTAATCATATCCAACTCACAAGCGACAAAATACAGGACCACTATCATAAATTAAGAACTCAAATGCAAAGAAAAAAATACAAATGGCAAACTGTGATAACAATAAGTAGAAAAAATCAACAGCAACCGAAGTGAAATAAAAGTGAAATCAATAGCAAAATCAATTGAAACAAGGTAAAATAATCGAACCCTAATAAACCGCTTGAATCAAACACTAATAAAGCATTTGGAAAAGGGTTCTTACCTCAACAGCATACCCACCCCTTAGAATCAGTTCTTACTTCAACAACAGTTGAACCAGTTCTTACTTCAACAGCAGTTGGAAAAGCAGTTGGAATAGTAATAATCAATTATTACTGTTCGAAGCGGTTCATTAGGGTTCTTTTACATAAAAATCAGAGTAAAAGTAACCCTAAAACTAGTAGAATCGCACCCTAATGAACTGGTCCGGACAGTAATAATCTAATTCTAGTGAATCGAACCCTAATAATCTGGTTTTTCACAAATACCCTAATCAAATGAAAGAGGAAGAAGATGGTTCGAACCCTAATAATCTGGTTTTCACAACCCTTTGAAAAAAATCTGGTTTAAAACCAGTTGATTAGGGTTTGAATGCAAATAAGATGGTTCGTCCAGTTTATTAGGGTTCGAACCATCTGGTTTTCACAACCCAAAAAAAATTTAACAAGATGGCCCGATTAGAGTTCTATTAGGGTTTTCACAACCCAAAAATCAAATGCAAAGAAAAAAACAGGTTTCCCTCCGGATCATTAGGGTTCTATTCTACTAGTTCGAACCCAGTAGGTTCAATCCCTAATCAACTGGTTTTCACACCAAAATAAAGAAAAAAATGAAACGAGAGGAAGAATCTTACCTGGTACGCGGACGAGAGGAAGAAGATGAAGCTTTTTTGTGCGGAAGAGAGGTGGAGAGTAGAGTGGTCGAGAGTAGAGAGTCATCTTTGCTAGAGAGAAAGTCTCGCCTCTTTTTTTTCTCTGGTTTAGAAAAGGGTTTTTCAAATTATCTTTCCTTTTGATCAAATGACTGAAAACGACTCCATCCTATGGTCCATTTTGTTCCTGCGGTAATATTACGAGGAGGAGTAGAGAAGCTATCTACATGGTCGCGTAGGCTCACTTTATATATATATATATATATATATATATATATATATATATATAGAGAGAGAGAGAGAGAGAGAGAGAGAGAGAGAACATTTCCTACACACTTGTGTAGGTAACTTAAGGTAGTGTGTTGGTAACTTACCTACACAAGTGTGTAGGAAATGTTCTCTCTCTCTCTCTCCCTCTATATATATATATATATATATATATATATATATATATATATATATATATATATAGAGAGAGAGAGAGAGAGAGAGGAAATGGTTTGTGAGCAGTTTCTCAGATAAGCTTATCTGAGCAGAGCTCCCAAACCATAGGGGGCCCACATTTTGGGGGTGATTCTAAGCATTCATTTTTGGGTGTGTACCAAAAATCAGCTCCGTTGGATCATCCTAACACTTCCATTTGTGGAGGGAAAAAATCGGCAGATTTGTGAACAAACAGTATCTGTCCATTTTTCCCTCCATAAATGGACACCCTAAGATGATCCAATGGAGCTGATTTTTGATACACACTCCATCCATGATGGGGCCTTCCAAATAAATTCTTAGGATCACCCCCAAAATGTGGGCCCCCCTATGGTTTGTGAGCTCTACTCAAATAGGCTTATTAGAGCAGCTGCTCACAAACCATTTCCTCATATATATATATATAGAGGAAACTGTTGGTGAGCTTAAGCTCACCAAACTTATGGTGAGCTAGCTTGCCCAATCACATGGGTCCCACATTTTGGGGAGTGATCCAAACCATTCATTTGCAAGGCCTTATCATAGATAGGGGGTGTACCAAAAATCAGCTCCATAGGATCATCCTAACCCCTCCATTTGTGGAGGACAAAAATGGGGCAGATTTGTGTCTGTCCATTTTTGTCCTCCACAAATGGAGGGGTTAGGATGATCCTATGGAGCTGATTTTTGGTACACCCCCCATCTATGTAAGGGACTTTCAAATGAATGGTTTGGATCATCCTAACAAAGTGGGCCCCCATGTGATTGGGCAAGCTAGCTCACCATAAGTTTGGTGAGCTTAAGCTCACCAACAGTTTCCTCATATATATATATATATATATATATATATATATATATATACACAGAGAGAGAGAGAGAGAGAGAAAACATTTCCTACACACTTGTGTAGGTAAGTTACCTACACACTAGCTTAAAATACAGTGGGGGCCCACATTGTTTGGGTGATCCAAACCATTCATTTGAATGGTCCTCACATAGATAGGGTGTCCACAAAAAATCAGATCCATAGGATCATCCCAACCATTCAAACTATGGAGGCAAACAATGGAGAGAGAGAGAGAGAGAGAGAGAGAGAGAGAGAGAGAGAACTGTTCATGCGCTACAATGCAATTAACTTAACCGAGCTCGAGTGAATAAAACACTTTCCTCAGAAAAAGCCCCCATGATTGTTATGAAAAAGAAAGTTGTAGAAGGAAATATGAGGCCCAAAAGCCCTCGACCATCTTCGGAGAATAGGATGGTGCTCTGGGAACCAGCTAATAGTAAGAGATCCCCTATGCAAAATAGGGGTGAAAGTGTCCTGCTGTTAAAAAACCTTAGTGTTGTTTTGACCCCCTCCCGCGGTTCAGCCAAATTTTCTACCCAGAATCTAGAATGCTTGAAAATATCGAATTCCTTTGACATTCTTCAAGAAACATAGGAAGTTTTCCCCTTTGAAATTGCAGAACCACCACCCTCTTCTGCCTCTCCACCCCCTGTTTTTGTTTCCCATGAATGCTCTAGCAGTTTGGAACATTAGAGGGATAGGGTCCCGAACAAAGAGGGGAGATATTCAAAAGCTCATCCAATCTTTTAATCTTCCCCTATTCTGTCTTCTTGAAACAAAAGTTTTCTTTCCAATGCTAAATCCCTGTGTTGGTATTAATGATTCCTGGAATTTCTTTGCCAATTATAATCATACAGAAAGAGGTAGGATCTGGCTAATATGGGATCCTCTCATTGTCCATGTGAACATCATCTCTGACTTTGCTCAATTCGTTCATGCGGAGGTTCTTTTCCTTCAAACCCAAGTCAGTTTTTTTTATTTGCTGTGTATGCTAGAAACCGTGGCTCAAAAAGGCACTCCCTCTGAGAAGATTTGTCAAATATATCACTTCATATTAATCGCCCCTGGATTGTTCTAGGGGATTTCAACACAACTAGATTCTCGGAGGAAAGATTTGGAGGAGCCAATCCAATTCTCTCCCATCTTGCCGACTTCAACCAGTGTATAGATAACTGCAGGCTAGCTGATCTTCGATCGATAGGCCAAGATCTTTCCTGGAATAATAGTCCTCAATCCTCTGAAGTTAAATTCCGTAAGCTGGATAGAGCTCTTGTCAATATTGAATGGTTATGCGATTTCCTCACGTCATTTGCTGAAGAGCCCCTTGGCTCTCCGACCACACGCCGATCATCGTACAGATCAGACCCTACTCCGGTAATGGCAAAAAGCCGTTCAAATTTCTCAACTCATGGTTGGAAGACTCCTCTCTTTTTGAAGCAGTTGAAAGAGCTTGGAAGTAGCAAGTCCGAGGAAACCCAATGTACATTTTGATCCAGAAGCTCAAGCAAGTTAAAATAACCATCAAGCAATGGAACCAAAATGTGTTTGGGAGGATAGACATAAAAGCTCCTATTCTTCGGCAGAGGCTGGAGATGGCTCAAGCAAATTTCTATGCAAACCCAGCTAACAGAACTCTGAGAGATGAAATAGCCGAAGCCAAATCAAACTATGAGATTATTGCTAGGAAGGAGGAATCTATGATCCGGCAGAAATCCCGAGTGCTTTGGTTAAACCTTGGAGCAATTCTTCCATTCAGCCCTCAAGTCCAGAAGAAACCAAAATTCAATTCATGGCCTCTTTGACTCTAGTCGTGAGATAACCTCTAATGAGGACCAAATAGCATCAATTTTAGTTGATCATTTCCACTCTCTCCTTAATTCCCATTTTGAATCTGATTATCGTCATGACTCTTCTCCTGATCCGATGAGAAGACTAACCTTAGATGATTCTCTTGCCCTTTCCGTCCCTTTCTCTAGTGAAGAAATAAAGCTGGCTGTCTTTTCTCAAGATGGCTACAAATCTCCTGGTCCTGATGGTTTTAATGGCGAATTTTTCAAAAAGTTCTGGTATTTAATTGGTGAAGAAACTGAAAAAGCCTTAGCCTACTTCTTCAAATCTGGAAAACTCCTTCCTGAGTTGAACTCAACGTTCATAACTTTAATCCGTAAGTGTCTTGAAGCCTCTTCTCCTAATAAGTTTAGGCCCATCTCTCTCTGCAATTTCCTGTATAAAACCATCTCAAAGCTCCTGGCCAATAGATTGAAACCCCTTATGGATAAGCTTATCTGAGCAGAGCTCACAAATGGGAAGTTTTTTTTTTTTGGTAGGTAAGCTGGGGTTAGGCGGACCCCCACCAGATATATAGATAAAAAAGCAGAATTACATCCTTTTATAGAAAGTTCCCGACAAATCCGAGAACATTACATCATTTAAAGAAGGGGATCTAAAGTTAGGGAGAATGGAGGTCCCCTTACATTGATAATCATGCTTGGATAACAGATCTTCCGCTTGTTTTGCTTCCCTCCAGTTAGGGAGAATGCTGGTTCAACCCCCAGCAGCTGCTCACAAACCATTTCCTCATATATATATATATATATATATATATATATATATATATATATATATATATATATATATAGAGAGAGAGAGAGAGAGAGAGGAGGGAGGGAGACAAGTATTCCTGCGCTATAGCGTAGTTAACTTAACTGAGCTCGAGTGAATAAAACACTTCCCATTGGACGTAATAAGGTGGGTCCCATATAACTCAAAACAAGTTATCGACAGAAGCTATCCGCTTCAACACTCGTCAAAACAGAAGCTATCCTCTTCTCCTCTTCAATGCACAAAGAAGCTGGAAAAAGGCTAGGGTTTCAGTTTTGAGAGAACTCCATCTTCTTCCTCGGCAATTCGAGCCCTAAACTCGAGTGACCTCACCTGATCTTCGTCCTCGCCAGATCTTCATCACAACAAAAGAGAAAAGGGAAAAAACATAGGGTTTTCTCTACTCTGCAAGTGCATGCTCGATTTCGCCCCGATTCTGCATCTTCTTCCTCTGCAAATCAAGCCCTAAACTGCAAATCTCTGTACCAACGGTCACAGCAAAAGAAAAAAGGGGAAAAATATAGGGTTTTTTCTTCTCTCATAGCTTCTGTCAATAACTTTGTTTTGAGTAATATGTGACCCACCTTATTACATCCAATGGGAAATGTTTTATTCACTCGAGCTAAGTTAAGTTAACTGCGCTATAGTGCAGGAACACTTCTTTCATATATATATATATATATATATATATATATATATATATATATATATATATATATATATATAATTATGGAAAGTAAAACACTTTCGAAATGGAACTATTATGTGACTAAATGGGTCCCACTTATCTTGAAATAAATTAGTTTAGATTTTAGGATTTTCTTTGCAACATTTATTATGTGTTGGAGTTTTAGAGATAAGGATTAGGGATTTTAGATTGACTTGGGAGGAGTTTTAGATGGAGTGGTAATTGTCTTTTTTATTTACTAATAAGATGTAGCCAATCCTTTTAAATTAATGAAGAAGATTATTTGAGAAATCGTGTCTTTGTGCACAAAGGAGGATTCATTGTTCCCTCGAAGTGCATCAAGAGGCCGATCTTCCCTCTAAGAAGATTAAATCCGTTGCGGACCGATTTAGGTTCATAACAAGTGGTATTAGAGCTGTCAATCTTGAACCATGGCAGTATCTTCTGAGTTTTGGGAATCCATAAGTGAAGATCTGCAGGAGATCAAAGCACTTGTTATGGAAATGATGGAAGGCCATCAACGGTTTGTGGAAGGCTTAAACAAAATCGGGACAACGATCGAAAGGGAGTGCACGATGAAAAGGAAACGGCGAAACAAAAAAAAAGAGGAGAAAAGAAGAAGAGAGAAAAAATCCAGCTAGAAGAAAAGAAAAAAAAGCCACAAAAGAACGTTTGTCGCCGAAGAGTCCACTATTCCTCTCTAACTATCCAACACCATCGAAAAGATCCTGTAAGCCCAAGGGTTCAAACATTCACCTTTACCTTCTTATTTTGATGCTAGCAAACCCAAATTGATTAGTCTTTATGGACTAATGTGTTTCTTTGTAGTGTTGTGCCTTAGACAGGAACCTGACATATATCGCAATTACACAACACAACACAACTCAACACATGGCTTGTGGATCAACATGCACAAAGGAACCAAAGAGCTTGTACACACATGGGAGACCATCCTTGAAAGATGTTCAAGTCAAAGAGCTCAATCAAAAGATCCCACAAGCATGCCGACCAAAGTGCTAATAGAAGCTTGGAGTTGAACCAGCATTGGTGACCACCTCATGTACCTCTCAACATGATTTGAAGAATGGAGGAAGTCACAAGATTCAAAGCAATTTGAAGAGTTGACTCACAAGTTGAAGATGTCCAAGAAAGTGCGGAGGAGCCAAGACATCATGAAGACTCAAGGTTTACACTTTTAGATTGTATCGGAGTCCTCTTGTTTTAAATGTACTTGCACTTTCAAAGGTTTTCAAATGGCTTTCATAACAGTTTTAACATCTTTGAAAACCATTCACACTCCCCAAAACATGTTTGAAAACCTTGGACAAAAGCCCAAAGACCATGGCCCAAAGCCCATGATTTTTATAAGTTAAAAGGGATTTTCAAACAGGATCGGTCAACCGGGGTGTCCCGGGCTACCGCGGCATAGTGGCTGGAAATCTAGCACTTGTTGAAACATAGCGGGTTGGTCGACTGGGTCTTACCGGGCGACCGCGGAGGTGTTTTTGGAAATCCATAAACACTCCATCATGGTCGGGCCGGTCGACCGCCATAGGATCGGGCTACCGCAGATAGGAAACTGGACAAAATTATAAAAGTCCAGGTAGCCCTCGCCGGGCGAATGCCATGGGCCGGTCGACCGCGACGATAGAAATTTAAAATTTAAAAAGGTTTGCCCGATAGGGGCGGACGACCACCGTAGCCCGGTCGACCGCGCCGGTCTGGCAAAAGAGTCATTGGGGCTTGCGCAGGTTAACTTTTTCAACCCAGTTTATTACGGTTTTACCCCAAACGGTCATATCTTCAAATGAGCTATTTAAACCCTATCCTAGACCAACCAAGTAACCTTTTGGACGATCATTTGCAAATCTCTTTGAGCTTACACCTTCAAATCTAAGATTTTTAATTTATCCTCTTTCATGCTTTGATTTTTATTTTTACATTCTAAAATAAGGGTCTAGGGAACCAAGAGGGGTGGAATTGGTTGTCTCAAAAAATTTATCCCAATTTTTAAATTCAAATATTAAACCTACTTTAAATTTCTTTGCCCGCTTAGTTTTTGGTTAGTTTCAATAATATCAAAAATGAAAACAAGAAGTTCAATCAAAACACAAAAATGAAAGTGCAAGAAGGAGAAACAAAACATACCGATGTATAGTGGTTCGGGTAAAACCCTACTCCACTCTTCTTGAGATTGTCCTCAAGGATTTCCACTATTTGAGACCTCCACGATACCCGTCTCCGAGGCGATTACAATCCCAAGGGTATTAAATGAGAATGCCCTTGCCACCTTTACACCAACTCTCCTTCTTCGCCGAGTTCTTAAGCGCTTCTCCTATGGTATTAAGAATAGGATGCCCTAGCCACCTTTACAATGAAGAAGACGAATGCTATGCCTTCCTTTAAGGCTTGATGCACAATGAAGTCCCCTTGAATGCTCTCTAAGATAATACAAATTGAATCCTAAACCCAAACTCAAAATATTGCAAGTGCAAGGCAAGTTTGGAGGAGAAAACAAAAGCTTAAGTCAAAATGGGTTGCAAGTGTATTTAAATGCTTAAGATGGTTTTTGCAATCATTCAAGTGAGATGAAAGAACCTCTTGAATGTGTATTTATAAGCCCATATCAATTTATGACCGTTTGGGGGTGGAGGTAAAAAAACACCCCAAAAATTAATTTTCCATTTGAAACGCAACGACTATTTTTTTTGCTGTCGCAACGAATTCTCGGAGTTCTGAGAAAACACCCAGAACACTTTCTGGAATGTTTCTCGGAGTGCAGAGAAATTTGTCAGAGTTCCGAGAAATCAAACAGAGCATAGATTTATTCCCTGGAATGTTTCTCAGAGCTCCGTGAGATTTCTCGAAGTTCCGAGCTCGGAGTTCCGAGAAGCCTATTTTCAGCAGTTTTTCAAGTTGTTTGAGCTGATTTTCTTTTGGGCTTTTGGAACTCTATTTTTATGATAATATGGAATGTTATGAGGGTCCCAACATGTTGGCTCACCACACAAACATTCACTTAACCAATTAAGTTTAATATAGGGAGTGTTAGTCTTTTTGAAAAACATATTTTGAAAAGTTTGCCTTGACTTAGAAATCCAAAGAAAGAGGATGTACAACAAGTCTAAGTATAGCTACACTTCTCTTTGGTCTTGATCTTCATAGATCTTCCATTGTGTGCTTGCTTTGCTTGAGTGTGTTGAAGTGAGCTCCACATTGATTGTTCTTCCAAGATAAGTTGTTTCATGTGGTCTCTAGCTCCTTTAACTCCTGTGTGATACATCTTCAAGCATGATCAAGTGATGTGATGGTTCCTTTCATGATCAACCTATCTTAACACATCACTTCAAGGAAAATTGATTAGTATTCAAAAACATAATCAATTTAGTTTGAGAATCATCAAAACAAGATAAGATGATGAGTCCTTGGGCTTACAATCTCCCTCTTTTTTATGATGACAAACAAAATTGATTATGAGGTGTGTGTGGAGTGACATAATAAGCAAGTGAATGCACATACTCCCCATACTCCCCCTCAACATATGCATAAATGAATTTTAACAAGTGAAAACAGATAGTACATATGGAACATGAATAGATAATTAATTTCTAAAATTCTCCCCCTTTTGTCACCGACAAAAAGAAAAAATTATCAATTTTAAGCGCATACATGAACATGGATATATTCAATAAGTGATTCATGTGGATTAGCTAGAAAACTCCCCCTTAAGATTTTGAATGAGGCAAAGAAACATTTACAGAGCAAGTGTTAGGAAACTAAGCCTTCAACCATCATTATTTTTTTTTTTGAAATAATCTAAACAACAACAAACAACAACAAAAAATATTACGATAAGCAAGTGATTCATACATTTTAAACTCCCCCTTAAGAAATGCATATGTTATGAATATATAGCCAATTAATACACATATACCGGTTCATGATTGAGATGCTGGCACAATGCCAAATTGTTAGGTATTTTAATTAAGGTGAAAGTACCTCTCCCTCTTAGAGAACTAAGAAGGCTAAAAGTACCAATTGAGTGACTTTTAAGATTAAGGTTTGTCATCTCATTCATGCAGATACTACCAAACAAGGATGATACATATATACTATATGATAAGCAGGTGAAAGGCATGAAGTATTTATCTGGCAATTTCTTTGACTTGATCTGCACTCCAAATGTTTAAGGCACTTCTGATATAACATATTCTATCATCACTAAGGGGTTTTGTAAAGATGTCAGCTAATTGTTCCTCAGTATTGATATATTTTAAGCAAATGTTCCCTTTTTGTGAATGATCTCTAATGAAGTGGTGCCTGATCTTAATATGTTTGGTCCTAAAGTGTTGTATGGGATTCTTTGTCAAGTTTATAGCACTAGTGTTGTCACATTGGATAGGAATATTTTCCAATTTAACTCTATAATCCATCAATGTGTTTTTCATTCATAGGACTTGTGCACAGCAAGCCTCAGCTGCCACATATTCTGCTTCTGTTGTGGATAGAGCTACTGAATTTTGTTTCTTACTAAACCATGAGACAAGTGATTTGCCCAAGAATTGACAAGTCCCACTAGTGCTTTTCCTATCCACTCTACATCCAGCAATGTCTGGATCTGAATATCCAGTGAGAGTGAAGTCACTCGATCTTTCATACCATAGTCCCAGACTTTGGGTTCCTCTTAAGTACTTGAAGATCTTCTTGACTGCAGACAGATGAGACGCCTTTGGATCCGATTGAAACCGAGCACAGAGACAGACAGTAAACATAATGTCTGGTCTACTGGCTGTCAAATAGAGTAGACTACCTATCATACCCCTATACATCTTTTGGTCCACTGACTTGCCAAATTCATCATTTTCTAACTTAGCAGTTGTAGTCATTGGAATTCTTGATGTCTTACTGTTATCCATCCCGTACTTCTTCATTAACTTTTTTGTATACTTTTCTTGATTTATAAATATGCCAATTTGATATTGTTTGATTTGGAATCCTAAGAAGTAGGTCAACTCACCCATCATGCTCATCTCAAATTCATTTTTCATTAGATTTGCAAATTCATCACACATCTTTTGATTAGTTGAGCCACATATGGTGTCATCTACATAGATCTGGACAAGGAGGATATCATGATTTTCCTTTTTGATAAATAATGTCTTATCCACTTTGCAAATCTCAAAATCCTTTTCTACAAGGAATGTACAAAGCCTCCCATACGAAGCTCTAGGAGCTTGTTTCAATCCATATAAGGCTTTACCAAGCTTGAAGACATGATTGGGATGTTTGTAGTCTTCAAAACCTGGAGGTTACTCAACATACACTTCCTCTTGGAAATAGCCATTTAGGAAGGCACTTTTGACATCCATTTGATACAATTTAAATCGTTTATGACATGCATATGCCAAAAGTATCCTAATAGGTTCTATACGGGCAACAGGAGCAAATGTCTCATCATAGTCTATCCCTTCCTCCTGATTGTACCCTTGGGCTATAGCCTAGCTTTATTTCTAGTGATTATTCCATTTTCATCCATTTTGTTTCTATACACCCATCTTGTGCCAATAACTGGATGATCACTAGGCCTAGGCATTAATCTCCACACATTGTTCCTTTCAAATTGATTCAATTCCTCTTGCATAGCCATTAACTAATATTTATCCTTTTCGGCTTCCTTGGACTTAGGTTTCAATTTGGATACGAATGCCAAATTGTTACTCACACTTCTATAGTATGATCTAGTACTTACCGGCGATATGACATCACCTAAGATTTGGAATTCCGGATGATCTACCAATATTCTCCTATCCCTAGGTAATGAGTAATTTTCTTCATCCTCAACTTCCACAATTGGCAATGAATCATTTGTAGCTTCTTGGGGAGGTACACCCTTTTTAGGCAAAGGATTTTCAATAGTTTCACCTTCATCATGTGGCATGTCTTGAAGTGTTGACTCTCTCTCATCAAATGTAACATGCATAGATTCTTCTACAATTAGTGTTCTTCTATTAAATACTCTATATGCTTTGCTATGTGTAGAATACCCTAAGAATATGCCATCATCCGATTTCTTATCAAATTTATGCAAGTTGTCTTTGATATTCAAGATGTAGCATCTACAACCGAACACCCTAAGGTAGCTTATATTGGGTTTCAAGTTTTTCCAAAGCTCATATGGTGTTTTCTTAGAAATTGGCCTCATATACACCCTATTTATGATATGGCAAGCGGTGCTAACCGCCTCCGCCCAAAAGTATCTAGGGAGATCATTCTCATGCAACATTGATCTAGCCATTTCTTGAAAGGTTCGGTTCTTTCTTTCTACAACCCCATTTTGTTGAGGTGTTCTAGGTGCCGAGAAGTTGTGTTTGATGCCATGATCATTACAATAAGTGTTAAAGTGTATATTTTTAAAAAAAATTCCATGGTCACTTCTAATGTAAGATATGGCAATACTCTTTTCATTTTGGACTTGATTACACTACTTAAAGAAATTTTCATAGGTTTCATCTTTATGTGCTAAGAATATGACTCATGTAAATTGTGAGTAGTCATCCACAACAACAAACACATACCTCTTTCTTCCTAAGCTACTTGTCTTCATTGGTCCAAAAATATCCATATGAAGTAGTTCTAAGGGGTAAGTGGTAGAGATCATATTTTTATGGGTAAAAGAACTCTTTAATTGTTTGCCTATTTGACAAGTTCTACAAATGTGATCTTTGGTGTACTTAAGCTTAGGCAAACCTCTAACTATTTCTTTTGAGGAGATGGTTGAAATGAGATCCATTCCAGCATGACCCAATCTCCTATGCCATAGCCAAGAATCTTCACTAATGGCATTGAGACATGTTAGATTTTGTAATCTAAGATCATCTAGCCCAATTGTGTAAATGTTGTTGTCTCTAGAACCTATGAATTGCACTTTTCCATCTATCTTATTCTTAACAAGCATTTGTCGGGGTTGAAGACTACTTCAAACCCGTTGTCACACAATTGACTAATGCTAATAAGATTATGAGATAAGCCATCAACATAAAGTACATCATGAATGGGTGAGGTAGAGTTACCTCTGGTGCCTTCTCCTTTAACCTTTCACTTCTTGTCATCTCCAAATATAACTTCTCTACCATCCTTGAGTGAAAGGGATGCAAATTGAGTGAGGTCTCGAGTCATGTACCTAGAGCATCCACTATCAAGGTACCATGTGTTCTTCTTGTTGTGGCTTCTAAGACATACCTACATATAAATAGGCAAGTGAGATCCCTTAGGTACCAAAATCTTCCTAATCTTGCTAAGTCCATTTGTTTTCACCTTTGCATTTAATTTGGTTTTGTCTTATTTAGCATACACGCAAGCAACCTTATAATGTCCTTCTAGTCCACAATAAAAACAAGTTTTAGTACCACTAGAAGAAGCTTTCACAAATTTGTTCTTATAATTTGACATTGTAGTATCCCATTTATATCCAAGTCCACTCTTATCATGTGACATTCTTTGAATGTTAACAAGTTTATCCAATTTTAGTGAATCATTCTCAAACCTTTCAAATAGCTTCTTCAAATTATTATATTCATGAGATAATTCACTATTTTCATACTTTAGTTTGTTATTTTCAATGGATAGCTCTTGTCTACTTTCATTCTGGTAGCATTCAAATCATGAATTTCAAGTTTAACTTTTTCATTCTCTTCTTCTAGGAAATCATGATCCTTTTTTAACCACCCAAATTCTTTTGTCAAACTAGAAAGAGAGTTTTCAAGAGATGCATTTTTATCAAGTTCAATTTCTAGTTGATCATGTGCATTTTGTACGGAATCAAGCACTTCTTTTAAAGTAATAACATCATTTAAAGTACTTACCTCTTGATTGTCATTTGTTGAAGCCATGAAGTACACATTCCTTGCAAGTATGCAATCTTCTCCATCATCTGGCTCACAGTCGCTTTCATTGTCTTCATCTCATGTGGCGGTCATTCCTTTCTTGCCTTCTCTCCTCTTGAATTGATTGTTTGGAGTAGGTTCATTGTTGAGTAGACAATCCGAATGAATGTATCCAAGTTTCTTGCATCCGTAGCATCGGGGTTGAGATGATCCTTCATCGAGCTCTTCTTTCTTCTTGAATGGATGATAGATTTTTCTATTCTTTATGTTTCCCATATTCCTTTGCAAGAACTTGATTCTTTTTGTTAGGAAGGCTACCTCATCTTTCATATCTCCTTTCACTTCTTCGTCATCACCTACATTATAAGTAAAAGCAACACATTTTCCTTTTTCCATTTTATTTTTAATTTCGAGTGCTTTTGTTTTGAAAATCATTTCATGAGTTATCAAGGACCCTATTAGTTCATCTAGATTTAATGTATTCATGTCCTTGGCTTCGGTGATTGCGGAGGTTTTGGATTCCCATGATAGAGGTAGGGATCTAAGGATTTTTGTTACTAAATCTCGGTTTGAAAATTGTTTCCCAAGTCCCCTTACTCCATTGACTAAGTGAATCTAGTGTACATATCGGCAATGGTCTCATCGGGTGTCATTTGAAAAAGTTCAAATTGCCTAAATAGATGATTCATTTTAGACTCCTTAACTTGGTTAGTTCATTCATGGGTAACTTCTAAGGTATCCCAAATTTCTTTAGCCGAATTCAAGTTTGAAACTCTATTGAATTCTCCGGGTGACGAAGCACAAATTAAAGAATTCATGGCTTTGGCATTATAGTTTGAGGCTTGTTGTTCGGCTTCGGTCCATTCATTTAGATTTCTAGTGGGCAAGGTATATCCATTTTGAACGGCTCTCCAAATTTGGTAGTCTTAGGTTAAAAAGATTTTCATTTTGGTTTTCCAATATCCAAAATTTGTTCCATCAAAATAAGGTAGCCTAGTGTTTGAGTAACCTTCATGGTGTTGAGGGTACTTTGCCATTTTTGGGGTCTTTCCGCTAGACCGATTAGTGTTTTAAAAAATCAGAGACGAGGCTCTGATATCAATTGAAATAAGGGTCTAGGGAACCAAGAGGGGGGTGAATTGGTTTTCTCAAAAAATTTATCCCAATTTTTAAATTCAAATATTAAACCTAATTTAATTTTTCTTTGTTTGCTTAGTTTTTTGTTAGTTTCAATAATATCAAAAATGAAACAAGAAGTTCAATCAAAACACAAAAATGAAAGTGCAAGAAGGAGAAACAAAACACACGGATGTCTAGTAGTTCGGGTAAAACCCTACTCCACTCTTCTTGAGATCGTTCTCAAGGATTTTCACTCTTTGAGACCTCCACGATGCCCTGCTCCGAGGCGATTACAATCCCAAGGGTATTAAATGAGGATGCCCTTGCCACCTTTACACCAACTCTCCTTCTTCGCCGAGTTCTTAAGCGCTTCTCCCTAGGGTATTAAGAATATGATGCCCTAGCCACCTTTACAATGAAGAAGAAGAATGCTATGCCTTCCTTTAAGGTTTGATGCACAATGAAGTCCCCTTGAATTCTCTCCAAGATGATACAAATTGAATACTAAACCCAAACTCAAAAGATTGCAAGTGCAAGGCAAGTCTGGAGGAGAAAATAAAAGCTTAAGCCAAAATGGGTTGCAAGTGTTTTTAAATGCTTAAGTTGATTTTTGCAATCATTCAAGAGAGATGAAAGAACCTCTTGAATGTGTATTTATAACCCCATATCAATTTATGACCGTTTAGGAGTGGAGGTAACAAAAACACCCCAAAAAATAATTTTCCATTTGAAACGCAACGGCCATTTGTTTTGCTGTCGCGACGTTCTCGAAATTTCGAGAACCATTCTCGGAGTTCAGAGAAAACACACAGAACACTTTCTGGAATGTTTCTCGGAGTTCCGATAAATCAAACAGAGCATGGATTTATTCCCTGGAATGTTTCTCGGAGCTCCGTGAGATTTCTCGGAGTTCCGAGCTCGGAGCTCCGAGAAAAATCTTGGAGTTCCGAGAAGCCTATTTTCAGCAGTTTTTCAAGTTGTTTGAGCTTATTTTCTTTTGGGCTTTTGGAACTCTATTTTTATGATAATTTGGAATGTTATGAGGGTCCCAACATGTTGGTCCACCGCACAAACATTCACTTAACCAATTAAGTTTAATATAGGGAGTATTAGTCTTTTTGAAAAACATATTTTGAAAAGTTTGCCTTAACTTAGAAATCCAAAGAGATTGGATGTACAACTAGTCTAAGTATAGCTACACTTCTCTTTGGTCTTGATCTTCATAGATCTTCCATTGTGTGCTTGCTTTGCTTGAGTGTGTTGAGGTGAGCTCCACATTGATTGTTCTTCCAAGATAAGTTGTCCCATGTGGTCTCTAGCTCATTTGACTCCTGTGTGATACATCTTCAAGCATGATCAAGTGATGTGACGGTTCCTTCCATGATCAACCTATCTTAACAAAGCACTTCAAGGCAAATTGATTAGTATTCAAAAACATAATCAATTTAGTTTGAGAATCATCAAAACAAGGTAAGAGGATGAGCCGTTGGGCTTACACATTCAACAAGAGGCACTCCTTAGGGCTTTTATTTGTAATCTTTTGGAGTGATTTAGGAGCTTTTCATTGTGTGTATTATCCTATCAAGAGGCATTGAGTGAGCTTCATCTTCTTCAAAGAGGGTTTGTTCCCTTGGAGGTGGTATTCATTGTAAAGCTTGGGACTCGGCATTTAAAGAGGTCCAACATAGTGAAGGAAAATCTCAAGGAAAGACAAGTACTTGCGTAGTGGAGTAGGTCTGTTTGCGACCGAACCACTATAAATCATTGTGTGGTCTCCTTGCTCTTCCACTTTCCTCCTTTGGGTGTTTGGTAATATCTAACCTTTCTTTATGTTTATAATTAATTGAACAAGGGTTAGATTTAAACTTGTATTGATTTTGAAATCCTAATTGAACTTATAATTGCTAATTGTTAAAATTGGTTTTAACATTACACTTTATTAGGGCAAAATTTTTAATAACCGAATTCACCCCCTTCTTGTGTTGCCTATTGGGATTTCAAATCCTTACCCACGGTCATCCATGTATCAACGTCCCAATCACTTCAAAAAGACACAACGAATGAGCTTTGATGAACGGCTGTTAGCCCAAGGTTCCCCATGGGTTCAACTAATCACCTTTACCTTATTGTTTTGATGCTAGTAAACCCAAATTGGTTAGTCTTTATGGACTAATGTGTTGCTTTGTAGTTTTGCGCCTTAGACAAGAAAGTCAAATGTCAAACCAAAGTTAGCACATCTAGCACAATACAACTCAACACATGGCTTGCGAATCAACATGAACAATGAACCAAACGAGCTTGTACATACATTAGAGACATCATCCTTGGAAGATGTTCAAATCAAGAGCTCAAGTTAAAGATCCCACTAGCATGCCTTGCAAAGTGCCAAAAGATGCTTGGAGATGAACTAGCATTGGTGACCACCTCATGTACCATTGAAGATGTTCAAAGAATGGAGGAAGTCACAAGACCCAAAGCAAGTTGAAGAGTTCACTCACAAGTTGAAGATGTCCAAGAAAGTGCTAAGGAGACAAGACAATCCAAGAATACTCAAGATTCTACGCTTTATAGATTGTATTGGAGTCCTCTTATCAAAATGTATTTGCACTTTCAAATGGTTTTTGTAAGCCCAAGGGTTCCCATGGGTTCAATCATTCACCTTACCTTCTTGTTTTGATGCTAGCAAACTCAAATTGATTAGCATTTATGGACTAGTGTGTTGCTTTGAAGTGTTGTGCCCTATACAGGAATTTCACATGTCATATTCCAATTACACAACTCATCACAACACATGGCTTGTGGATCCACACACACACACACTAATCAAAGAGCTTACACACACAGTGAAGACATCATCATTTGAAGATATTCAAGTCAAGAAGCTCAAGATGACGATCCCACAAGCTGGCCTAGCAAGTGTCAAGTAGAAGCTTGGAGATGAACCTGCCTTGGTGACACCTCATGTACCTCTCAACATATTTTAAAGATTCGAGAAAGTCACAAGAACCAAATCAAGTTGAAGAAGTTCACTCACAAGTCAAGGAAGTCCAAGGAAGTGCCAAGGAGCAAAGTGAAATATTCAAGAGGGGGGGGGTGAATTGATTTTAACACTAAATTAGCCCTTTTGAAAATTACCTATGAACCCTAATTGGAATTTGCTTCACTTAATTAAATATTTGGTTAGTGCAAATATAATTGAAAACAAAATGAAATGCCAAACCAAAAACAATAATGGAAATGCAAGAGTAAGAAATGACACACCGATATATAGTGGTTCGGCCAACGGCCTACTCCACTCTACTCAAGGTCGCACTTGAGGAATTCCACTATTGGAGACCTCCACGATGCCCGGCTCCGAGGCGGTTACAATTCCAAGGGATATTAAACAAGGATGCCCTTACACCTTTATAAAGACTCTCCTTCTCCGCCGAGTTCTAAGCGGTTGCTCTCTAGGGAATTAAAAACGGAATGCCCTAGCCACCTATACAAGATATGGAAGATTTGATAGCTTGGCTTCTTCTTGAAAGCTTGATGCCCTTTGTAGTTCCTTGATTGCTCTTCAACAAAGATTGCAAGTGATGGCTCTAAGTATCCCAACTCAATAAGTTTGCAAGTGCAAGGCAATTTTGGGAAGAAAACAAAATATCAAGTACAAATGGATTGCAAGTTTTCTTTGATGCTCAAGGATGTTTTCAAATGATCAAGAGAGGTAAAATGAATCCTCTAGATATTGTATATATAGCCTCTCCAAAGAATATGACCGTTTGGGGGTGTAGATATCAATTTTCACAAATTAATTCAAATCCCAATGGCTATATTTTGAGCTGTCGCAAGGTTCTCGGAGTTCCGAGAAATCTCGGAGTTCAGAGAAATATTCTCGGAGTTCCGAGAGAACGGCCAGAAAATGGAATTTTTCTACTGGACCATTTCTCGGAGTTCCGAGAAAATTTCTCGGAGTTCCAAGAAAATGTCCAGACGCTACTGGACCTTTTCTCGGAGTTCCGAGGGAACTCTCGGAGTTCCGAGAAGCCTAAAAATCTGCAGTTTTTGATTTTTATTGCTTGTTTGATTTTTTGCTTTTGGAACTCAACTCCTATGATTATTTTGGAATGTTTATGAGGGTCCCAACATGTTGGTCCACCACATAACCATTCACTAATCCATTTTAAGTTCTTAAGTGTTCTTTGAAAAACAATTTGAAAACACTTTGAAAACGTTTTGCCTTGACTTGAAAATCTAAAGAGAATGGATGTACAATTATACCTATGAACCTTCAATTCCTCTTTAGCTTTGGTCTTCAATTGATCTTCCATCTTTGGATGCTTGCTTGAGTGATGATGTGAGCTCCACTTAGCTCATTTGACTCTTGTTTGGTACATCTTCAAGCATGACCAAGTTGAATGTTGGTTTCTTCAATGATCAATCCCATCTTAAACACAACACTTCAAAGCAAATTGATTAGTATTAAAAAACACAATCAATTATGTTTAGAATCATCAAAACAAGATTGGAGAATAGACCCTTGGGCTTACAATCTCCCCCTTTTTGATGATGACAAACAAAATTGATTATGAGGTGTGTGGAGTGACATAATAGGCAAGTGAATGCTGGAACTCCCCCTCAATATATGCACATAGATAAATGATACAAATTGTTAGCATGTGGTGCATATGGTGAATTTGAAAAGATAATCAATTTAAAACCTTCTCCCCCTTTTGTCATCGACAGAAAAGGGTGTAAAAAAAAATTTAGGAGTAGATAACTCCCCCTAAATTAATGCTTATGGTATAGAAATATATAGCCAAGTAATGTACATATACCTGTTCATGATTAAGATGTTGACAAATGTCAAATTGTTAGGTATTTTTAATTAAAGTGAAGATACCTCTCCAACTTAGAAAACTAAGAAGGCTAAGAGTATCAATTGAGTGATTTTTAAGATTAATATTTGACATCTCATTCATGCAGATACTACCAAAACAGAGATGATATGTATAAAGTACTATATAGATAAGCTGGTGAAAGGCACAAAGTATTTATTTGGCAATTTCTTTGACTTGATCCGCACTCCAAATGTTTAAGGCACTTCGGATATAACAAATTCTATCATCACTAAGGGGTTTTGTAAAGATATCCGCTAATTGATCTTCAGTGTTGATATATTTTAAGCAAATATCCCCTTTTTGTGAGTGATCTCTGATGAAGTGGTGCCTAATCTCAATGTGTTTTGTTCTTGAGTGTTGTATGGGGTTCTTTGTTAAGCTTATAGCACTAGTATTGTCACATTGGATGAGAATATTTTCCATTTTGATTGCATAGTCCATCAGTGTGCTTTTCATCCATAGGACTTGAGCACAGCAGGCTCCAGCTGCCACATATTCTGCTTCTGTTGTGGACAGAGCTACTGAATTTTGCTTCTTGCTAAACCATGAAACAAGTGATTTACCCAAGAATTGGCAAGTCCCACTAGTGCTTTTCCTGTCTACTCTACATCCAGCAAAGTCTACATCTGAATATCCGATGAGAGTGAAGGAAGATGATCTTTCATACCACAGTCCTAAACTTTGGGTTCCTCTTAAGTACTTGAAGATCTTCTTAACTGCTGATAGGTGAGATTCTTTAGGATCCGATTGAAATCGAGCATAGAGACAGACAGTAAACATAATGTCTGGTCTGCTGGCTGTCAAATAGAGCAAACTACCTATCATACCCCTATACAATTTCTGATCCACAGATTTGCCAAATTCATCTTTTTCTAGCTTAGCAGTAGTACTCATGGGAATTCTTGATGTCTTACTGCTATCCATGCCATACTTCTTTAATAACTCCTTTGTATATTTTTCTTGATTTAAAAATATTCCATTTTTGTATTGTTTAATTTGGAGTCCTAAGAAGTAGGTTAACTCTCCCATCATGCTCATTTCAAATTCATTTTTTATTAAGGTTGCAAATTCATCACACAATTTTTGATTAGTTGAGCCACAGATGGTATCATCTACATAGATTTGGACAAGGAGGATATCATGATTTTCTCTTTTGATAAACAAGGTTTTATCCACCTTTCCCATCTCGAATTCTTTTTCAACTAAGAAAGTGCAAAGCCTCTCATACCAAGCTCTAGGAGCTTGCTTTAATCCATATAAAGCTTTATCAAGCCTGAAGACATGATTTGGATGTTTGAAGTCTTCAAAACCTGGAGGTTGCTCAACATACACTTCCTCTTGGATATAGCCATTTAGGAAGGCACTTTTGACATCCATTTGATATAGTTTAAATCATTTATGAGATGCATATGCCAAAAGTATCCTAATAGCCTCCATACAGGCAACAGGAGCAAATGTCTCATCATAATCTATCCCTTCCTCCTGATTGTACCCTTGGGCTACAAGCCTAGCTTTATTCCTAGTGATAATTCCATTTTCATCCAATTTATTTCTATACACCCATCTCGTGCCAATGACTGGATGATCACTAGGTCTAGGCACTAGCCTCCACACTTTGTTCCTTTCGAATTGACTTAGCTCTTCTTGCATGGCCATCAACCAATATTCATCCTTTTCAGCTTCCTTGATGGATTTTGGTTCTAATTCGGATAGGAACGCCAAATTGTTACTCACACTACGATAGTATGATCTAGTTCTTACTGGCAATGTGGCATCACCTAAAATTTGGGGTTCAGGATGATCTACCAATGTTCTCCTATCCCTAGGCAATGAGTCATCATTTTCATTTTCTACTTCCTCACTAGGTAATGTATGACTTGTTGATGCATGAGGAGGAGCACTCAATTTTGGAAAAAGATGTTCAATGGGTTCATCCTCATCATGTGGCATTTCTTGTGGTGTTGGCTCTCTTTCATCAAATGTCACATGCATGGATTCTTCTACTACTAGGGTTCTCCTATTAAATACTCTATATGCCTTGCTATGAGAAGAATACCCTAAGAATATTCCATCATCCGATTTCCTATCAAATTTGTGTAGATTATCTTTGATATTTAAAATAAAGCATTTACATCCAAACACTCTAAAATAGCTTATATTTGGTTTCAAGTTTTTCAAAAGCTCATAAGGTGTTTTCTTAGAAATTGGCCTTAAATATACCCTGTTTATAATATAGCAAGCGGTGCTAACCGCTTCCGCCCAAAAATATCTAGGGAGATCATTTTCATGCAACATAGTTCTAGCCATTTCTTGGAGAGTTCGATTCTTTCTTTCAACTACTCCATTTTGTTGAGGTGTTCTAGGTGCGGAAAAATTATGTTTTATGCCATGTTTATTACAATAAGTGTCAAAATGTACATTTTCAAATTCCGTTCCATGATCACTTCTAATGTGGGAGTTGGCAATACCTTTTTCATTTTGAATTTGATTGCACAATGTAAGAAAGTTTTCATAAGTTTCATCTTTATGTCCTAGAAATATGACCCATGTGAATCGTGAGTAGTCATCCACAACTACAAACACGTACCTCTTTCCACCTAGGCTACTAGTCTTCATTGGTCCAAAAAGATCCATATGAAGTAGCTCCAAGGGGTAGGAAGTTGAAATCATATTTTTAGGTGCAAATGAGCTTTTCAATTGTTTTCCTAATTGACAAGTTCTACAAATGTGATCTTTGATGAATTTTAACTTAGGCAAACCTCTAACACTTTCTTTTGAGGAGAGGGTCGAAATGAGATCCATTCCGGCATGATCCAACCTCCTATGCCATAGCCAAGAATCCTCACTAATGGCATTAAGACAAGTCACATTTTGAAGTCTAAGATCATCTAGTCCAATTGTGTAAATGTTATTGTCTCTAGAACCTGTGAATTTTACTTCTCCATTTATCTTATTTTTAACAATGCATTTATCAGGATTGAAGACAACTTCAAAACCATTATCACATAATTGACTAATGCTAATAAGATTATGGGATAAGCCATCAACAAATAGTACATCATGAATGGGAGAGGTAGAGTTACCTATGGTGCCTTCACCTTTGACTTTTCCTTTCTTATCATCTCCAAAGGTAACGTCTCCACCATCCTTGAGTGATAGGGATGCGAATTGAGTAAGGTCTCCGGTCATATGTCTAGAGCATCCACTATCAAGGTACCATGTGTTCTTCTTGTTATGGCTTTTAAGGCATACCTACATATGAATAGGCAAGTGAGATCCCTTAGGTACCAAAATCCTCCTAATCTTGCTATGTTCATTTGTTTTTACTTTAGAGTTCAATTTGATTTTATCTTGTTTAGCATGTAAGCAAGCAACCTTGTAATGACCTTCTAGACAACAATAAAAACAAATTTTGGTACCACTAGAAGAAGCCTTTTCAAGTTTGTTTTTATAGTTAGATATGGTAGTATTCCATTTGTGTCCAAGTCCACTTTTATTACTTGACATTCTTTGAATATTAACAAGCCTATCCAATTTTAATGAACTATTTTCAAATTTTTCAAAGAGTTTCTTGAGTTCATCATATTCAAAAGATAGTTTACCGTTTTCATGCTTTAGTTTGTTATTTTCAACAGAAAGATTTTGTCGATTTTCATTCAAAGTCTTAATGGTAGCATTTAGCTCATGAATTTTTACTTTGCATTTTTCATTTTCATCATCTAAAAATTCATGATCCTTTTTTAACCAACCAAATTCTTTTGTCATGTTAGCAAGAGAATTTTCAAGTGATGCAATTTTATCAAATTGAATTTCAAGTTCATCATTTGCATTTTGTAAGGAATCTAGAACTTCTTTTAAGACAATAACATCATTTAAAGTGTTTACCTCATTGTTGTCGTTTGTTGAGGCCATGAAGCATACGTTCCTTGCTATCAAGCAATCTTCGCCATCATTTTGTTCGCCTTCGCTTTCAATTTCTTCATCCCACGTGGCGGTCATTCCTTTCTTGCCTTCTCTTCTCTTGAAGCGGTTGTTTGAAGTGGGTTCATTGTTGAGTGGACAATCCGGGCGAATGTGTCCAAGCTTCTTGCAACCGTAACATCGTGGTTGAGAAGATCCATCACCGAGTTCTTCTTTCTTCTTGAATGGAGGGTTTGTCCTTCTATTTTTCATCCCTCCCATGTTTCTTTGCAAGAATTTGATCCTTCTTATTAGGAGGGCAACTTCATCTTCCATGTCTTCTTTTGCATCTTCATTTTCACCTACATTACAAGCAAAAGCAATTCCTTTTCCTTTTTCGATTTTAGTTTCGATTTCGGGTGCTTTTGTTTTGAAAATCATTTCATGGGTGATCAAGGACCCTATTAGTTCATCTAGGTTCAATGTGTTCATGTCCTTGGCTTCGGTGATTGCGGAGGTTTTGGATTCCCAAGACAAAGGTAGGGACCTAAGGATTTTAGTCACTAAATCTCTATTGGAAAATTGTTTTCCAAGACCCCTTAGTCCATTTACAAGATTGGTGAATCTAGTGTACATGTCGGCAATTGTTTCATCGGGTGTCATTTGAAAGAGTTCGTATTGCCGAAAAAGATGGTTCATTTTAGATTCTTTTACTTGATTGGTTCCCTCATGGGTGACTTCTAAAGTGTCCCAAATTTCCTTAGCCGAATTCAAATTTGATACTCTATTGAATTCTCCGGGAGATAGAGCACAAATAAGAGAATTCATGGCTTTGGCATTATAATTCGAAGCTTGTTGTTCGACTTCGGTCCAATCATTTAAATTTCTTGTGGGTAAGATGTATTCATTATTAATTGCTCTCCACATTTGATAGTCTTGGGTTAAAAAGATTTTCATTTTAGTTTTCCAAAAACCATAGTTTGTTCCATCAAAATAGGGTGGCCTAGTGTTTGAGTAACCTTCATGGTGTTGATGGTAGTTTGCCATTTTAGAATCTTTACTCTAGACCGGTTAGGGTTTTCTAAAAATTAGAGACGAGGCTTTGATACCAATTGAAATATTCAAGAGGGGGGGTGAATTGATATTAACACTAAATTAGCCCTTTTGAAAATTACCTATGAACCCTAATTGGAATTTGTTTCACTTAATTAAATATTTGGTTAGTGCAAATATAATTGAAAACAAATGAAATGCCAAACCAAAAACAATAATGGAAATGCAAGAGTAAGAAATGACACACCGATATATAGTGGTTCGGCCAACGGCCTACTCCACTCTACTCAAGGTCGCACTTGAGGAATTCCACTATTGGAGACCTCCACGATGCCCGGCTCCGAGGCGGTTACAATTCCAAGGGATATTAAACAAGGATGCCCTTACACCTTTACAAAGACTCTCCTTCTCCGCCGAGTTCTAAGCGGTTGCTCTCTAGGGAATTAAAAACGGAATGCCCTAGCCACCTATACAAGATATGGAAGATTTGATAGCTTGGCTTCTTCTTGAAAGCTTGATGCCCTTTGTAGTTCCTTGATTGCTCTTCAACAAAGATTGCAAGTGATGGCTCTAAGTATCCCAACTCAATAAGTTTGCAAGTGCAAGGCAAGTTTGGGAAGAAAACAAAATATCAAGCACAAATGGATTGCAAGTTTTCTTTGATGCTCAAGGATGTTTTCAAATGATCAAGAGAGGTAAAATGAATCCTCTAGATATTGTATATATAGCCTCTCCAAAGAATATGACCGTTTGGGGGGTGTAGATATCAATTTTCACAAATTAATTCAAATCCCAACGGCTATATTTTGAGCTGTCGCAAGGTTCTCGGAGTTCCGAGAACCATTCTCGGAGTTCCGAGAAATCTCGGAGTTCCGAGAAATATTCTCGGAGTTCCGAGAGAACGGCCAGAAAATGAAATTTTTCTACTGGACCATTTCTCGGAGTTCCGAGAAAATGTCCAGACGCTACTGGACCTTTTCTCGGAGTTCCGAGGGAACTCTCGGAGTTCCGAGAAGCCTAAAAATCTGCAGTTTTTTATTTTTATTGCTTGTTTGATTTTTTGCTTTTGGAACTCAACTCCTATGATTATTTTGGAATGTTTATGAGGGTCCCAACATGTTGGTCCACCACATAACCATTCACTAATCCATTTTAAGTTCTTAAGTGTTCTTTGAAAAACAATTTGAAAACACTTTGAAAACGTTTTGCCTTGACTTGAAAATCTAAAGAGAAGGGATGTACAATTATACCTATGAACCTTCAATTCCTCTTTAGCTTTGGTCTTCAATTGATCTTCCATCTTTGGATGCTTGCTTGAGTGATGATGTGAGCTCCACTTAGCTCCTTTGACTCTTGTTTGGTACATCTTCAAGCATGACCAAGTTGAGTGTTGGTTTCTTCAATGATCAATCCTATCTTAAACACAACACTTCAAAGCAAATTGATTAGTATTCAAAAACACAATCAATTGTGTTTAGAATCATCAAAACAAGATTGGAGAATAGACCCTTGGGCTTACACAAAGACATTCCAAGAAGACTCAAGGTTCTTTATTTTTAGAATGTATTTGGAGTCATCTTGATATATTTGTAGATGCACTTTCAAAGGTTTTCAAATAGTTTTCATAAACAAATTTTATATATTTGGAAACTATCAACACACCCAAAAATATTTTTGAAAACCTTGGACTAAAGACAAAAGTCGATGGCCCAAAATCCTTGGATTTTTAACTTTAAAATCTAATTTTAAACAGGGTCGGTCGACCAGGGAGTCCCAGGCGACCATGGATATGTTTTTGTCGAAACAGAAACAATTCAGCATGGTTTGGACGGGCGACCGCCATAGGGCCGGTCGACCGCGAATAGTTTTGAGCTTAATTTTTAAACAAACAGATTGCCCTCGTCGGGCAACCGTCAGTGGCTCGGTCGACCGCGATGGTATGGAATTTGAAAATAAAAAAGAGGCCCGATAAGGGCGGGAGACCGTCGTACCTCGGTTGACCGTCGCGGCATGAAAAACTAGCCGTTGGGGCTTGCGAGGCTTGACTTTTTCAACTTAGTTTTTTACGGTTTTACCCCAAAATGGTCATATTTTCAAATGGGCTGGGCTATATATACTATCCAAACCTATCTAAACAACCTTTTTGGAAGATCATTTTCATATCTTTGTGAGCTTACACTTTCATATCATTAGTTTATCCTCTTCATGCCTTGATTTGTGCATTTTCATTTATCAAGAAGAACTCCATAAGGCTTTGATTTGTTTATCTTTTGGATTGATTGTGAGCTTATATATTTGTATCAAGCCTATTAAGAGGCTAAGAGAGTTTTTCATTTTAGTTCTTCTTTGAAAAGAGGGTCTCCGATTCGACCCAGTAAGAAAGGTGAATTATCAACTTTGTGAAGAGGGTTTTTGCTTCGGCCTTTGAAGGATACGGGACTCTAGGCGTAGGCGGTAAAACATTCTGTTTTTCCTTCTGTCCGAGTGGAACAGGTAGAGGGGATGGGTTATTGATTGATCCCTCTTTCGCTAGTTCAGAGTGAGTGAAAGATTTTTCCCCGCCAGCAGTTCTAGGGGTCGACTCAATTCTTTCAAATTGTTTCTCATTATTAAGAAAAGGTAACGAAGATAAAATACGAGCTTGTTTTATAGCAATAGTAATTAATCGTTGTTGTTTCAAGGTCAATCTATTCACTCGTCTAGCTTCATAAAAGGTTTTCAACTAATAAAAAGGCGGAGGTTCTCTTTCAAAGGCGGAATCAAACAGCTTGCTTTACACACAAGTTTTGGAGAAGTTATGCCCCTTCCTGGCCAAGGCAACTACGCTTCTTCAAGTATCATCGAGTCAGCTTTTGTTACCTATCCTCCCGACTTCCGACATGTGACGAGGAAAATGGAAGCTATAGGGGTATTCCCCTGGCAACCTGACTGAGGTCTGTGTTCCGACTGCTCGAGCTCAACCGCAGGTTTTACTCGAAGGTTTCGGTTAAGTATTACGCTGAGCAAGGACGCTTCTGCTAGAATAGAAGGCCTTGAACCGCCCGCGACCAGAACAACTTAGAATGGACAGACATCTCTGAGAGGCTCTGATACGGCTGGCTGGACTTTACTGGACTGGAAGGAAAGATTAGGCGGAGGCATTACTTAAGGAAAGTGCTTCAGGAAAGACTACCGATCGCCTTAAGGGACTTATTATACGCTTTCTACGTGGATCCTGCCGTCAAACTCTTCTAGGGATTTATAGGGGCGACGATCAAGATCAATACGGAAGAAGATTTGAATAGTTTATGTTCTCCCGCCCGATAAAGGAGAAGGAACAGGGAAGGTTAGGGAAAGACCGGATAATTTAAAGAATTCGGAAAATTGGAAGGTGAATCCTAGATCGAGGGGATACATATAACAAATAAGGAGTACCCGAAGGATTGATAAAAATATCCATCTGTCAAAGGAGGCCCCAGCGCACCAATTGTTCATCAGTACGCTTGATACTCCAATGTCGAGCACAAATGGGTGCATCAAAGAAGTTGTCGAGTTTCACTTCTGGATCCAAAGCTACGCTATAGTACCAATGACAGTACTTCAACCACGCATCCAAGCTCTAAGCAAAGACCATTCAAGGAAGTCCTCTTCAGGCCCATTAGAGAAGAGTTCCGAAATAATACCAAGTCCTTGGGACGCATCTCCTCCCGCAATAGATCGACAACGCGACCTATTAGAACTGGATTAAGAGGAAACCCTGACCCTGATTTGGGCTTGGTGTACATAGCCCACAGACGCTCAAAGCGCGCACTGCGAGTATGGTGGAGTCGCGAAATTAGTTTGTAACCTGCACCACCCTACCCTCAGCAGCAGCAGCCCTAAGCGGAACAGACAGACAGCGGTAGATTAAAGCGCTTGAACTAGATCCGGAAGTGATCTTAGAAACCAATCGCGTTCCGGGAAAAGATCTCAATATCGTATTCGTCTAGAAGAAAAACAAAAATTGCGTTTTCATTATGGTCTGACGAATGCACCTCTCTTGAATCGGCGTCAGAAGATCGATAATCATTCAATCCAGAGCTGCACTATTGTCTTTTGATCGATAGATGGGCGAGACTAGACTTCTTCTGATCTGGGATCTGGGTTCCCTCCCTCGAACTCCTCGATTCAATCATTCCCCGACATCCTCCCTAATAAGGGACTCCTTTTTGGGTTGGAATTATGTCCACAAACCTCGACTCGATAGGCGTCTCATTCTCGGGTTGTAAGAGGATCTCTGATTCGGCCCGTTAAGAAAGGAGAATCTGGAGCTAGAGGGTTTGTCCCCTTGGAGGCAGAGAAGATGCTTGTTACGCTTGGAGATTATGCGCTTAAAATCTCAACATTAGTGGAATACCCAAGGAGCCAAACTTGGAAGAGTGGAGTAGGTCTTGTTGATAGACTGAACCACTATAAATCTTGGTGTCTCTCTTCTTCTCTTGCTTTTCCTCTTGCACTTCGTGATTGGTAATCTCTAACCCCCTCTTGTGTGTTTATGCTTAATTAAACAAGGGTTAGTTAATACACGCGATAGTAATATCCAAAACCCTAATTTCATTATCTTGGTTATTTGAACAAGGGTTAGATTAATTAGTGCTTAATTGATAAATTAATTTTAATAATTCACCTAATCAAGCCAAAAGTTTTAATTAGCAAATTCACCCCCCCTCTTGGGTTGTCACACTTGCATTTCAGTTTTCAAATGGTTTTTAAAACAAACTTGATATCTTTGAAAACCACCCACACACCCAAAAATGTGTTTTAAAATCTTGGATAAAAGCCTAAAATCATAGCCCAAAGCCCTAAAGTTCAAATGTGTAAAAACAAGTTTTCAAAACAGGGCCGGTCGACCAGAGTCTCCCGGGCGACCGCGGGATGTGTGTTGAAACTACAGCATCTACCCGATGAAAGTGGGCCGGTTGACCGAAAAAACCATGGTCGACCGCGGATGGGCTCCTGGAAAATTCGAAGCCATCCATAAAGGTCACAGCGGTCGACCGCCATAAGGTCGGGCGATCATGATGGGTTTCTGGACAAAAATAAAAATGTCCAGAAAGCTCAAGGCGGGTGACCACGCTACCCCGGTTGACCGCGGAAGATTGAAATTCAAAATAAAAATAAGTATGCGCACAAAGGGCGGATGACACTCCCATGATCGGGTACCACAGCGGGCGACCGCGACACCTCAGTCGACCGCGTCTGTGACACCTCGGTCGTAGGGGTGCAACTTGGGTCGGGCTCAACCCAAACCCGACGGGTTCAACCCGTATTTTGGCCGGGTTGGGTTGTGTAGACACCCCCATTTTGCTAGGCTTTAAAAAAGCAAAAGATTCGGTAGTATCATCAATTTTTATATCCGTATTCAACATTAGATTAGGCATCCATGCATTTTAGGGTAGATTTCATTTCATTATGAGAGTTTTGAAGTTGATTCGCAATCCTGAAGGTCTCTAGGGGGTTCTTTTGGCCTCTGAAAGATGAAAGTTCAAGTTTCCAAGCAAATGAAAAAAACCTGCTATTTTTAGCATTTTCAGGGTTTCCCTCATTTTTGCCTATTTTGTACTGCAGGGGTATTTTGGTCATTCCCGATGTGTCTCGTTTGACCCCCAAGTTATATTTGAGAAAGAGTGATTTTACAAATTTTGAAAAAGCTGCTATTTTTAGAAACTCATGGGGCTTCCACATTTTCATCATCTTATGGATATTTCAATCATTTCTCATATGTCCAAAACCATCTCGAGGGTACGGCTGATGGATTATGAGTAATTTCGTATGTTTTGGGAAACCTGCTAAATTTAGATCTCTCAAGATTTTCTCTTAGTCTTGCACTTCGGGGGTATTTTAGACATTTCCAAACATATCATATTTGGTCCCTAAGTTGTGTTTAAGAAATCTTGAGTCCGTTCATAAATTTTCGAAAATCTGCTATTTTTAGAATTTCTCAGGGTTTTCCCTAGTCTCGCCAAATTCTAGCACCTTGGGGTAATTTGGTCTTTTCCTGTGTAATTTTTTTGATCCACGAAATGTGTCTGAGAGATTATGAATGATTTCCTGAATTTTGGAAAACCTGCTAAATTTAGAATTTCTCAGGAGTTTCACTTAATTTGGAAATTTTAAGTGTTGAGGGCATTTTGGGTATTTTCAGGGGATACCAAATGATTCTGTTTAATAATGCTCATCGAAAGGACCCAATTTTAAAAGTTTCTATTTTTTAAGTTTGACCACAAAGACTTTCCATTTTTAATTTTTCCCTTTAGGGGTGAACCAATTTGAGGGTATTTCGGTCGCATTTGGATGTCTAACAGTCAAGTAGGGGCATTTTGGTTCGAAAAGTTATTTCCCAAATGTCAAATGGGTTGGGTCCATATATAGAATGTTGAATTTTGAAAGATTTTATTGATTTTTTACGGAAAAACCCGAAACCAATGTGAAATGGCCCATTGGGCTAAAGCCCGAAAAGATGGAGCTCATGTGGGTTCACCCATATGGGTCAACCACCATGGTGGGCGGCCCACATGGTTGACCCACATGAGTTGAGCACCTACCTTGATGATGTCACAATGGTGACATCATATTTGTTAAAAAAAAGAATAAAAAATGAAAAGAAGGAAAGAAGGAAAAGAGGAATGATTGCTTAAAAAGGTTTTCTTCCAAAGAAGCAATGTAGAATGAGAATAACATGTCTTGATTGACAAGAAATTAAGATTGGAATCAAATCCAATTTGGAAACAAGAAAGAAAGAAAGCAAGAGGGGAAAATTAGAAACAAGCCAAAAATGGAGCTCTCACATTGGAAATTGCTATTTCTCTCTTAACCCTAACTTTTTTTATATAAAAATCAAAGCAAACAATCCAAAAAAGAAAAAAAAATCCAAATTCGTCCATTTTCTCTCTCTTCCAAAAAAAATAAAATTGTTTTCCTCTCTTGAAGTGTTTTCATATCTCTCAAGTGTTCTTCACAAAAGGAATTCTTGAATTCCTTCTTCTTCTCCAAGGCATCACCCAATCAAGAATTATTGGAGTGTTCTTTGGGCTTCATCATATAAAAGAGTGCGACAAAGCGTATACCTCGGATCTACGCACCCTAGAGACAAGGAGCGCGATCAACAGTATGATCTTTACCTTTGTAATATCAAAAGTAGAAAAGCATGCTAGGGTTTTACTTTTGATAGATCAAATCAATGAATTTTTTCTTGAAATTCCAGTATGTTATAATATAGATTATGAGTTTTCAAAATCCAAAATTTGATCCAAAAATTAAATTTCCTCAATTTAATAATGATTTTCTTTCGTTTTTTATTCAATATGGATTTAAATCGGATTATCGAAGCAAGTGTTAGAAAACGTGGGTTTCTTTAAAAAATGATATTTTTTGGGATTTCTATAAAATAAAATACTGCTGGAAACTTAATTTTCAATCACGGTTTGGCCGTTTTAATTTTCATTCTAATTTTCAAACAATAACCCCGAAAGGGGTTATTTCTTGATGAACGAATCCAAAAGTATATCAAACCATTTCCGAAATTTATGAAATCTTATTTTCAAACTAATGTTTTGATTTCTATAATACACAAAAAAATTCGGATTTTTTTGAATTTTTTTAATCCAGTTTTAAATTATTTTAAATTTCGGCCATTTTTAATAAATATCAAAATATTTTAAAAATTAATAAAACTCTCCAGAATTAATTTTAAATAATAAATTGAATTTTTCATTAGATTTTTTTTTTGAGAAAAAGTTTTTTTATTTGTTTTCTAATCGCTTTTTCGTTTTACGTGCCGTAATTCGTTTTCGTATTAAATTACTAAATTTTTGAAATTTTTCTTTACAAACAGTAACTTAGGTTACTGGAATGTTAGATAAAAATTTTAAATTGGTTTTGCAAAGTTTTAATATGGTTTTATAATTTATTTTAATAAATGGGTTTCAATTTCTAGGAAACAAATTCCCCTTTTCTATTTAAAAATCAATATTATGGAAGAGATTTAATTTTTAAGTTTTAAAATTTTGATATAAAATTTTATAATCTATTATATATCTACTGAAATTTTTATTTGATTTTAGGATACTATTAGGTTTACTTTTTAAGTAATTTTTTGGTTTCATCTGATTTTTGTGTGAATTTCAATTGGCATCAAATCGTAATAAAAGTTCATGAAAGTCATACAGTAGTCTAATCTCATGATTATCTTTATTCTGTGAAAGTTGGGATTAATTTTAAATTAATATGCTACAAGTTGATGTGTTAATCTATAATCTGATTTAAATTTTAGAAAATCAGAAATTGATATAAAGTCTTAATGATAATTCATGAAACTTTTCCAGTAAGCTACAATTATCCATATCTGGTTACTGGAAAAGTTTTAACGGATTTGGAGTTCGATTGCTTAGGGTTACAGTGTATTCCTAACAATCTGGTCTTAATGATATTAAATCAAAATTTAATAGCAAATCAATACAAAAGTCAGTAAAAATCTCCTAAAAACCTTAAATTTTCATCATAAATTCAATCCCTAACTTTTTAAAACAGAAACCTTAGGGTTCATAGATTGCCTTTGTAAATTGGCTATGCTGTGACAATTTAACTGCCGAGATCGTAACCATAATCGTATACTAATTGCGATCGATCCAGCATAATTGGAGTGCGTAAATTATAGTATGATATTGGCTCCGAGGTCCACTGTCTACGGAATTCCTGAGAAATATGCTAGGCAATAAGATACTATAATTTACGTGCTAAATTATACAAGGGTTGAGAGCACGATTCCCTTCCATGGTTGTGATTCGAGGTTGAAGCTTGCGAACCATAGAGCCTTTGGTATTCCTTAGATATTTAGGAACCGAAAATCCTTGAAATCCAAAAATCATTAACTTCAGCAAATTGAATCAATTTACATCATGTCTTTCGGAACCGTTGGATTGCGGTTTCCATCGTAAGAACCATTAGAGCCCTATTTAGGAACATTTGCGTCATGTCGTGTCCTAGGTTTTAGGGAGTCCTAGAGTTAGGAGTCCAGTCTCATCACGGGCGTTTGCTATGGATAGCAACCGTGCCATAGATCTAGTTACACTAGTCACCTCACTTTTCTCATAGGACAAGCTTAGTTACCTAGGATGTAGGTTAACTTGCATTGGTCTAAGGGGCAACTTGCATTCAGATAGGATCATATAGCATCTTAGATGAAATCCTAGGATAATAAAATCTTCAACTTGAATTAAATAACTTCTCCTAAAACTGTTGAAACAGTCAATCCCGTCTAGGTCGGTGTCTTAGTTGAGTTAGGCATAAGTAGCTTAGGTTAGGTGCACCGAACTACGTCGACTCTGATCCCAGTGAGGCTTGGGTACGTAGGCAGCTTGGATGTCTGATGGCATACCATTCACGAGTCGGCTCCACAACAAATTGTGGGGTTTTGTATATTAATTTTCTTGTAAACGCTTAATTAAATCACTTAGGATTTTCCATGAAATTAGAATTTTAGGAGAACTTTCACTTAGATTGAATCCAGACAAATTAATAAATCAAGATACACATTTAGGATCTACAATGGAATTAGATCATAGGATGCATGTCACGTAGATAGCACATTAACAAAGAGTTGAATGAGCCATTTAAAATAAATTTAAAAGAGTTAACTTTTGGAATTGAAGACCGATTATCGGGCAGGAATGGTGCATGTGGTGGATAAATCCCCATACCTTCCATTCTTGTAACCAGGTAGCGAGTCTAGATTTCTGGTTAATTATAGGTCCTAGATCCCACATCTAGGTGGCGACTCTGTCAGTCTCTTTTGTGTGAAATTCGAATTGCCTTAGTGATCCCAAGTTCACATAAAAGACGAATTAAAATCAATAATTAAAATGCACACGCCAATCGCGTGGGTACGAGAGACTAAGAGAGTACGTGGCGGCTCGCGCCCCACCCCTCTCGCGGGATCGGGTCCCACAGGGTTTTTTCGGGTCGAGTTGTGGGTTGGGTTGGGATTTCCTAACCCGATTTGCAAATCGGGGGGTCGGGTTGGGGTGTCGGGTTGACCCGACCCGAATTGTAACCCGGCTGAATCTGTTAAGTTTTATATTTTTATAACTTTCTATCCTTTTTGGGGAAATAGGGAAAGTGGGCCACACACAACACACACATAACTTGGCTTGCAAGTCACGTTTACTTTTCTCTCTTTTGTCTTTTAGTCTTTTACACCTTTTTTGTAAAAGAGTAAGACTAAGGACTTTTCAATCTTTTCTCTCTTTTACAGTTTTACACCTTTTTTTATCCCTAACAGCACCTCTTTTAACCCTAACAGCACCTCTTTTTTACTTTTCTTCTTCATTCTCCACGTGTTCTTCACTACTTCTTCACTCTCCACTCTCTACGTAACGAAACCCAACAGCGGCTTCGTCTCCGCTCTCCACAACTCCACGTCCGCGCGAAACACAGGGAGAGGTATTTTTTTTAAATCTTTTTTGTTTAGATTGAACATGGAGAGGTAGTTTTTGTGCGTTTCTATTTTAAGTTGCATGTTTTGTTTGATCATGGAGAGGTAGTTTTTTTGTTTTTGTTTTCATCCTTTTTAGGCCATTTAGATACATGGATTCCATAATCCTGGATTATACAAGCTAAAATCTGGATTTTGTGAAGAAAACCCTGGATTCTACATTTTAAGGATTGTAAAATCCAGGTTTTTGCTTGTAAAGTCTTGGATTTTACCATCCCAGATTTCAAAAAAAAAAATCCAGGTTGGTAAAATCCTAATCCTGGGAAATTATACAAGCTAAAATCTGGATTTTGTAAAGGAAAACGTGGATTCTACATTTTAAGGATTGTAAAATCCAGATTTTTGCTTGTCAAGTCTAGGATTTTACCATCCCAGATTACAAAATCCATGTATACGATTACGAACGGCTCTTTATTGTTTTTGGTTTATTGGATTGCTATCCATTTGGGTTTCTTTTTAATTTGCATATTTTGTTTCAGCATGGGTTCTTTTTTATTTCATTTTGTTTTTCAGGCTCTTGTTCTGCTGAACTTGTGGGGATTTGCCATTTTTTAGAAATGTTATGTTTTTATTGGGGGTTTCTCCACGTGGGTTTCTTGTTATTTTCATCTATAATTCTATATGTTTTTTTATCGTCTCCACTCTTACTTCAAGAAAGGTATAAAAATCATTTAACAATGGGAGACCCCAATCCAAATCCTATCTTATCTCTCTGTCTTTTGCCTTTTTGTTGTTTAGATTCCGTTGTGTTAATGTCTGCAATGGGAGACACCAATCCAAATGCTAGTGATGACCTCAATGTAATTGTCCATTCTGACACTGAGAGTGAGGATGAGGCTACTTCGAATTCGAAGCGTAAGAAACCGTATAGAGTGACATCCGAGGTTTGGAGACATTTTCTCAAAATTCCAAAGCCAAATGGAGAAAAAGGAGTGAGGGCAAAATGCAAGTGTTGTGCAAGAGATTTTGGGTGTGACAGCAGTCAGGGTACTAGTACACTTAGACGACACTTGAAAAATGTACAAGATATGGTGGTGATGAAAAACAACAAGTCTTATCTCTATCCAAATCATCTGAGCATGGTGGTACATCACTTTTCAATTGGAAATTTGATCAAGAATTGTGTAGAAGAGAATTGGCGCGTATGGTTATAGTTGAAGAATTGCCATTCAAATTTGTTGAGCGTGAGGGTTTTAGGAAGTTCTGTAAACTTCTTCAACCTAGGTTCAATTTTTTATCTCGTACTACCCTTACAAAAGATTGCCTAGAGTTGTATATGAGCAAGAATAGGAAAATCAAAGAAGTTTTGCAGAGTTCATGTCAACGTGTTTATCTTACCACTGATATGTGGACTTCTGTCCAAAATTTGGGATATGTGTGTCACCATCCACTACATCGATTGTGACTGGAATTTGCAAAAGAAGATAATTAGCTTCTGTGCAGTCCCCTCTCCACATACTGGTGAAGTCATTGGTAATGAATTGGAATCATGTTTTTTGGCATGGGGTTTGGAGAAAGTTTGCACCGTTACAGTTGATAATTGTAGCGCTAATGATGTGGCGATTCGGAATTTGCGAAGAAGACTGAATAAGAAGAATAGTTTGTTGTTGGATGGTGAATTCTCACATATGAGGTGTTGTGCACATATACTCAACTTAATCGTAAGAGAAGGGATGGAGGAAGTTAAGACGTCGGTGCTTCAAATCCGAAATGCAGTTAAATATGTTAGAAGTTCACCAGCGAGGCAACAACAATTTAGAAAGTGTGTTGAGCAAGAGAAAGTGACATGCACGAAGAAATTATCCCTTGATGTATGCACTCGTTGGAACTCCACATTCCTCGTGCTACAGACAGCATTACAGTATCAAAAAGCATTTGAACGTTTAGATGATTTGGATATTAATTTTCAGAAAGAACTAAAGGATGGAACACCTACTGAGGATGATTGGAAGATGGCAAAAGTATTGTGCAAGTTTTTGGAAAAAATTTACAACTCTACAAAGAAGTTATCTGGATCACTTTATGTGACTTCAAATACTTATTTTCATGAGGTTTATGCCATTGAGGTTTTCTTAATGCAAAGGATAGCAATTCCAGCAAACGATGAGAATACTTGTCTTCGTGATATGGCATTGAAGATGAAGGAAAAATATGACAAATATTGGGGTCACATAGATCGGGCCAACATATTGTTACAAGTTGCTGTGGTCCTTGATCCTCGTTATAAGTTGAAATATTTGGAGTTTTGTTATTCCAAACTTTATCATGCTGAGAAAGTTGTGGATTTGGTCGGAAGGGTTAAAAATGATATTGAACGTCTTTTAAAGCATTATCAAACCATTGAAGTGATTCCCGATGTTCCATGAACCCAGTTAGATTAACTTGGTGACCGGAGTGAGATTGAGGTAGGTGACGAAAACTATGAATTTCAACATTTTCAAGCAGAGTATCGAAGACAATTCGCAGCAGAAGAAACTGTCAAGTATGGATCAAAGTTTGATCGTTATCAACTTGAATGTCTTGAAGATGTTGGTAAATTTGACATTTTGTGCTGGTGGAAAGTGAATGGGTCAAGGTTTCCAGTATTAAGTCAAATAGCACATGATATTTTAGCAATTCCAGTATCGACAGTTGCATCAGAATCAGCGTTCAGTTCAGGGGGACGAGTTCTTGACCATTATCGTAGCCTCTTGACTCCCCAACTTGTAGAATGTTTGATATGTACCAAAGATTGGTTGAGGAGTTCATCAACACCTATTGAGCTCGATGAATGCTTGGAAGATATTGAGGAAGCTGAGTCTGCAGGTAATTGAATACTCACTTGTATAGTAATTCTTTTGAAGCATTAGGTAATTGAATATTCACTTGTGTAAATTTGTAAATATGTTGCTTGCATTTTTCAGTCATCGGCGAAGGAGTTGGAGCTGATTGAGTATCTTATCTTACATAGTCGCGCGCTACTACATTTTGTAGGTAATTCCTTTGAGCCTATAATAACTATTCTTTCAATGAATGGACACGTTTTCCATTTTTTACTCATTTCCTCCTTGATATGTTACAGGTCTAGAGTCTCCCATGTTTACCAAGTTGGATATTGTGACGTTTTGAATGAAGTTGATGGCTTACCTTTTTGTGACTCTGTCTCTTTATTTTTTGTTCATGGATTATGATGTGTTGATGCATGTGGGAAAATTGCACATTACATTGTAAGAGGCTTGATGGTTTTGCATTCCAATATTACAATTGTGTAATGTACCATCTGCTATTCAAATGGTTGTGACTTGTGAGTTTGGTTAAATAGTCATTCCAATAGTTATGCTATTCAACCATTAAATTGTTGGTACCATTTTAATTATGATACTCAAGATATTGCCCATTCAACCAATAAACTGTTGGTACCATTTTAATTTTAAATACTCTCAGCCATATCTTGAGTATCATCTGCTATTCAACCAATAAAATGATAAACTGTTGGTGCCATTTTAGTTTTGTATTCACCAATTCAGGGATTAATTAGAACTATGATTTTTTCGGGTCAACCCGACCCAACCCAACCCGACCCGAGTTGCACCCCTACTCGGTCGACCGTGCCCGAGAGAAAAACTATCCGTTGGGGCTCGAACGACTTGTTCTTTCTTGACCAATTAATCACGGTTTTACCCCCAAACGATCATATTACTACTTGGGCTATTTATACCTCACCCTTGACCTTCTAAACAACCTTTTGCAAGATAGATTCACATCCTTTGGAGCCTAAACTTTCAAATCTAAGGTTTTTCTTCAATCATCTTCTATGCTTTGATTTGTGTTTTCACATTCAACATGAGGCACTCTTTAGGGCTTTTATTTGTAATCATTTGGAGTTATTGGTGAGCTATTCATTGTATTATTTGCCTATTTAGAGGCTTGAGAGAGCTTAAACTTTCTCTACTATTCATTGTTCTCGCAAAGATGAGCTTTTTCCTTTGAGGCGGTTTACGAAGAGGGATCACTACCTTGGAGGCGGTTTGCAAAGATGAGTGATTTTCTAGGAAGCGGTTTTGCGAAGAGGGATTGTTCCTTGGAGGCGGTTTGCAAAAGAGGGTTTGTTCCCTTGAAGGTGTCAAGTTGTAAAGCCCGAAAATTCGACATGCGGTTTGCAAATAGTGAAAGAAAATCCCAAGGAAAAACCAAGTACTTGGGCAGTGGAGTAGGTCCGTTTGTGACCGAACCACTATACATGACATCGTCTCCTGTCTTCCTCCTCCTTCTTGTGATGATTGGTAATATCTAAACCCTACTTATTTTTAATATGCTTAAATGAACAAGGGTTAGATCTTTAAATGCAAAATTGGTAAAAGTAGTTTTTAATATTCAACTTAATTAAGGCAAAATTTTAATCACCCGTTGTGTTGCCTATTGGGATTTCAATGGCGCGCCGAGGGCGATTTGAAAAGGGAGGTGGCTCATCCTCGGATGACTACACATGAAATGATGATCAATCGCAAGGCAAATAGAAAAAGAAAAAGGAGGGAGAAGGAAAAAGACTCTCAGAAAGTGTGCAAGAACTCATTTTCCTCCAACCTGCCATCTCTTAATATTCAACCTTGAGGACAAGGTTGGTTTCAAAAGGGGTGGAATGTTATGTGACTAAATGGGTGTAGACACCCCATTTTGACTGATCCCCGATTAGGTGGTTTAATTAAAAATCCTTCCAAATTAATGATCTAGAGTCCCAAATCTTACCCTAGGGTAGTTTAGGATCCTAAGAAGGTCCCTTCAAAATTTCATCTGGATTCGTCGCGGTTTGCCTAGCGAACGAGCGTAACAAGTAGCGTAGTGTAAATATAGTGTAGAAAGAAGAGGTGTGTGTCATCCCGACCAGGAGGTGGCCTGGTAGAAGTAAAACGTGTGTATTTTACTGCAGGAGGGTGTCCCTGGGTGACCAGAGAGGCATGAATTTTTATTTATTTTTTACTAAAGGATTTTCTGCGGGCCACCCGTGGCTATACAAAGCAAGTTTAAATGAGCAAAAGGGGGGGGGGGTTGTCTAAGGTACATTATAGGGGGTGAAATTTATTAAAAAAAAAAAAAACTATAAATAGAGGTCATGGCTTCTCTTAGAAGCTAATTTTTTTTTAGGATTTTCATTCTTGCTTAAGAGAGAGAGAGAGAGAGAGAGCTAGAAAGAGATAAAGGGGATCTCAAATCCTTAACCCTAACTTTTCGCGTTCTTCTTCTTCTCCGATTGATTCTACGGCCAATTTATCTTCTCCGGCTACATCGATCTTCGGCCATGTGGCCTCCTTTTCCTTCATTGTTAATTCTTACTTTCCTTGCTTCTTCATTTTCAGTCTCTAAAACCTTAGATTTCATCTCTTTATTAGGCAAAATCCTAAGATTTTGATTTTTTTTAACTTCAAATCCTTGATTCTAGTTTTCAAACCTCAAGATAGCTTTTAAAGACCTCCGATCTAACCATAGCCTCTGCGAAAATCATAGATCTGTTGATTTTCTTCTTACAAACCCTTAGAATTTTAGATTTCATCATTTTGTTCCAATCAAGTCGTTACAGTAAAAAATATGGTCAGTTTTTGTGTGGATTGAACCTTCTTTTTTATCAAATCTGTTTTGAGATCGAAGAGGGCTAGCAAAAGGAAATTAAATCTAAGATTCACAATGTTGCTGCTATTTGAAATTGAAAGACAAGTGAGGAATTTGATACAAATCAAGATCAGAAGGTATTCTTCTTCATTCTCCTTCATTTTTTTTTTTGAAGATTTTCAGACTTTTTGCTTTGGAACATAATCTTTGTGTGATTAACTGTCTATATAATTGTGTTTATATCTGAATGTGTTTTTAGAGTTTGCTATCTTTTTATGACTAAGATAAAAAAAAAATGAAGGCATGCATTACAATATCTCTGATTCATCTTCTTTGTTAGTTATTTTTGGATCTGTTTTCTGTAATTACAATGCTACTTCTCTTAGATTTTTTGAATATTTGAAAGAAATTTGCTTTGTAAAATTGCACGTTATGTAGAACCGATGTGCCTTGTAGAAATACATGTTTAAATTGAATGGCTTGTCTTAAGGAATTATCATGTTATGAAGAATTATCACATTCAGTAGAATTGGATATCTCATAGAATCATTTGGTGATCTTCTCTAAAATTTAGGTAAATTTTGTTATTCCTCTTCTATTAGGTTGTGTAAATTATGCAAATTTATTTATTTATTTATTTATTTTTTCTTTCCATGCCTATTTGCTGATTGATTTTTGCTTCGGAAATTTAGTGGATTTTGTTTTATTATTCAATGTTAGGCTTATCCTTTGGACTTTAGAACGATTTTTTTTTTAACTTGTAAAAAGTCTTTTGGAATCTGTAGCGACCTTCTGGGTAGATTTTTATGATCACAATTCCATGTTCATATGTAAGGTGATGGTAGCATTTATAAAGATGTTAATTTGAGTAAATTGTAAATAAACTGAAAAATAATAATAAAATACAGAATAAGGAAGCTGGCTAATAAGTTGTTGTTATTCCAATCCTTTCATGTTGATTATTTGGGAGAAAGTTTGAACCATATTACCGAGTAATGAGACTAGTTGATGTATGTGTAATCATATTGTGATATTAGCTTTACAATTGTCTTCTGCTGTAGATGCCAAAGTGGAAAAAATCTAAGCAGAACATTTAAAATGATATCAATTTTAGACCTATGCTATACCTTCATTCTTTCTTTTTATGAATATCCATATGCATATAGGTATTTTTAATTTAAAACTGATAGCAGTAGTTTCATTGTATTTTGTTGATTCATTATTAGCAGCATTTATCTTCTTAGTATAGTGATGATGAAGTGGTGAATATGATGCCTAGTGAGAGTAATGGTCTATGGTTATCCGCTTCATAACTTATAAATGTATGTATGGGTATTAAAAGGGCTGAAAGTTTGTGGCTGTTAAATTGTAAGGGTAGGTGATATAACAGTTAAAACTCTTTACCCTGTTTCAAATGTCAATATATAGGATAATAAATTTCAGTTTGAGTGGACGAAAAAAAAAAAAAAGGGGTCAGTGAGTAACTGGAAATTGCACATATTATTGATTTTGACTTTTACAAATTTCAATTTATAGAAGCTTAAATTCATGGGAGTGGTAATGTTATTACTATTGTAGTTGTAGTCATGACCTGTAGATTGGTATTGACCTTATTATATGGGAATGCATATATGCACTGGAAGTTATATTTTCCTTTTGGTTTCCATTTGATTCCTAACCTATGTTTAAATTACTTTGTTGATGAAACTTGTCATTTTGGTTTGGGCTTACTTAAGAACATTTAGAGGCTTATTTTTTTTATATATAGCATGTATTTTCAAATGACCCTGCACATTCATTCTCTTGCATCTTGTTTACCATATTTTATTCATGTCAATTTACTTTACATCACGTGTCATTGCATTATTTTTGAAGTGCTTTATTTCAAAGGAGGTTTTAGAAGTGCTATTATTGTGAGTAAAAGGCTTTCATACATGTGATTCACGTTTTTGTTTTAGGGAGGGAAATAGACATAACTGGTTTCTCTTGCTTAGGCAATTTAAGTCCATTTTCTTTTCTTTGATTAGGTCTTAATAGTCTCTTGCTATAATACTTTTGTAGTGGTAAATATCTGTGCATATATGTTTAATGGTTTATGACTTCTTGACAAAGTGTAGCTCCTTAAATTTATGTTATTGGTCATTGTTGACATGAATTTTTTTTTTATAGCATGGTCTATCTTTCAGCCTCACACATATTTTGATAATGACAGCCTCACACATATTTTGATAATGGCAGCCCCCACACATCTATGATAATGGCAGCTTTTTTTGTTATTCTCTTTGATCTTGGCAGCCCTCACTTCAATTTGATATTTGCAGCCCTTTTGTAGCCTTGTATTTTTTAGCAAGCCAGCACTTCACTTTGATTCTTGCAGCCCTCTTTTCACTTGGATTTTAACAGTCACCATTATTTTGATATTTGCAGCCATCTTTTGGGGAGTAAAAATGCTTAATTTAAAAGTTCTTTTAGCATTGTTGCCTCATAAGTCCGTATGATATAGTTACACCAAGTTTTTTTTTAAGTACTTATTTCTTGTCAAGAAATTAAAGTGCTTCATTAAATGATCCTCTTATGAGTTCTCAGATGATGTTGTTACTACTTTGTTTCATTCTTAAGTGAAATGGTAGGTGTTAATTTTTTGTAAGTTGCATTTTATGTGGAAAGGATAAAACATAGTCATTATGGGAATTATATTATAAAATGAACTGAAAAGGGTTTATTGAAATGACTGATGTATTGTGTAATTTCTACTGATATTTTGTTCATAGGTCATTTGAGTTCATTTTATTACTTTGATAAGGTCTGAGCTATATATATATATCTCATGTGACAATGATATTATCCGTTTAAAGTGTGTGGAAAATAACTAGCATTATATATGTATAGCACTATTTATTCATGAAGTTGATTCAGCTATAGATAACCGTTAATCTCAATTTTTTTTTGTTAGACATTGATATTGATTCAATGCATCTCATTAAACTTTAGGAAGCACCTTCATTGACCTGGAATATGTGTGTCATCTTCCCTAGTTCCCTTGGCATTTATACAAAATTTGTATAAATTTCTGCACTTCAAATTCTTACTATATTCATCCTTTGTTCAGGTTATGAGATAAATTTTGTTTCCTTGTTGTTTCAATAGTTAACCACAATAGCCTTGATTTTTACAGGGTTGTTGAAATGAGCAGAGAAGTTCAAATAAATTGAATATGAACCATCACTTGAAATGATAATTCTAATGTTAATGGCTTAAATAAAAATTTCTTTTCGGAATAATTGCTAGCATATTTGCTCCTTATAGGGTTATACCTTTTAATTGGAATTTCCCTCATCTAATTGGAAATCTGTTTTAAGGTCACTCCTATAAATTATTGATGCATCAGGATAAAATTGCTTTGTGGACATGATTCTTAATTATTCTATGACCCAGGGATATCATTGCAATGATTAATTAGTTCCATTGAAGATACAAAAATCTGTATGCTTTTGCTAATACACGAAATGCTATATTAATTGTGGTATGTATGTAATTTACATATCATATCCCAATGCTAAAGAAAGGAAGAACTAGTGCAATTCTGAGAATAAAGTCATGATGATATCATTTCGACCTTTTGGTATTAGTTCTTTAATACGATTCTTGCATGGTCCTAATGTCCCTATTTTCTTTAATTCTATTTGTGATAATATCTTGGTGGTTGTAAAAGCCTTCTGACAGTACAATTATGGTTTGATATGTCCTAGCTTGCTTGTTTTCTTTCAATTAGCTTGTGATAACTGTAAGAATGATGTAATGATTTAGAATTGTTAGTATTTATTTATTTATTTTTAGCCCAAGCCCATCATTTTAGGAGACTTACCAAGTCCTAGTAGTAATTCTCCCTCTCATTTAGGAAACTTTCTTAGTCTTTTAGACACTTTTAGACTTTAGTTTTCTATCATTGCAGGGGCGATGATAGGGATACTTTCAGCCCTCCTTTGTATATAGGAGACTTGCCCAGTCTCATCAGATGTTTACGTCATTTTGTGTCTCAGAGACAAGCCTTGTCTCATATAGAGAGTTTCCCCTTTAGGAGGCTTACCTACCCTCATGTTAGAGTGGCCTCCTCTTTTAGAGTGAGTCTTGGACTTGGTAGTGTTATTAGAGAGTCTCTGACTCATTTGTACTCCCTCCCTAGTGTTATTAGTTAGGAGTTTTTCCATTAGAGACTAACTCAGTCATATAGAGCCTTCCCTGCTTGAGATCTTAGATTGTTTTCTCTGTTCTTGGGACAATAACTTTCGTGTTGTGGTTTGTCTCTTTGAGACGCTAGTTGCTTGTTCGGGGTTTCCCCTTTAGCTTTAAGGCTTTGCCCTAGTTTGTGGTTGTACTTGCGTGTTTCCTTTAAGAGTGAAAACATCTAAAGATCCAAAAGCATTGGAATATTTTAAAATCATTGAAACCATTTAAAATTTAAAACATTTGAAAACCTTAAAAATTCAAAAAACATTTGAAATGCTTTAAAGATTTTTAGGAGTAGTTAGGAGAGTTTCTTTCCGAACTACGTTGGCTTGATCCCTTTCCACAGGGTACGTAGTGCAGCTTGGGATCCACATCCTAAGTCCAGCCAAACCTTTCAAAATAAACATTTCAAACCTTTCAAAATTACAAAAATTACAAAAATCTTCAAAACCTTTTCAAAAATATCTTCCTCTAGAGTTAGGAGTCTGTCCTAGCTGTTTGGGGTGTTTTAGAGTTAGGAGTCTGTCTTGTTTGTGTTGATTTGGTGTATCTTGTCGTGTGAGTGTCCCTAGAGTTAGGAGGCCTCGAGTTGATCGGTTAGACATTTAGTCGAACTGATGACTGGACTATGAAGCATATAGTCAGCCCATAGTTTTCTTTAGGATGCACAGCCTAGTTACACATAGGATGTAAGGCCCACCTACATTAGCTTAAGGCTAACCAACTTGCATTAGTTAGGGCATATAGAGAGTCCTAAAAAAAATTACAATTCACATGAACTTAAACAATTGTGCAAAAAGTTTTAAAAATCAGTCAAGTCTAGTGGATCGAGTCTAAGATAGCGGTTCTAGATTGTTAGGCATTGTAGTTTAGAATAGGTCATCGAACTACGTTGACTCCGATTCTTCTCGAGGTTGGGATACGTAGAGCAGCCAAGGTGGTTGGCCATTCTGGTCCGAGTCAAGTCTTGCATTAGAGTTTTAGGATTTGTCTTGTCCAGTCATGTATAGAGTTGATTTGTGTTATGTGTTTTGTTGTGTTTTCTTACTTTCATGTACAGATCATATACTTTTAGCTGTAGTATATATGTGTTTGCACACTAGAACTTAGACACCAATTAGGTATGACATTCATTACCTAGTTATTCTCAGGTGACACTTATTTCATTTCTTTTATGTGTGCTTATTAATCATCTCCGAGACATGCATGATTAGATAGACATTTTCTCGGAGATATTTGTTCCCATTTCACATGACTTTTGCCCAAAACTCTTCAAAATCAATAATAAATGGCATAAGAGACAAGGTGCTTGCACTTGGGCGGACGATGTGCTCTTCAGACCTTCCAAATTCGTAACCAGGCACGAACCTTCTTTTTATATCTCTGGTTATCCGTTGCAACAGAGCATAGTGTGGGATCCAAGGCCCATTTCCTTGGATGGCGACTCTTCTTTGTTTAAGGTACGCCTCGAATATGGGCTAGTCCCCAAATCAAGAGGTATCTCACCTTTTATCGCCACTCATGCTGTGAGAGGCACTTCTTTCGAGAGTTTCTTGGTAAAGCTCTCCATTCACGTGGATGATCCTGAGATTCATGTGGGGCTCGTCTTCCGCCTCTCTCGGATCGGGGTCCACAATGGGTCCCACTTTTCTTGAAATAAATTAGTTTAGATTTTATGATTTGCTTTGCAACATTTAGTATGTGTAGGAGTTTTAGAGATAAGGATTATGGATTTTAGATTAACTTGGGAGGAGTTTTAGATGAGTGGTAATTGTCTTTTCTATTTATTAATAAGATGTAACCAATCCTTTTAAATTAATGAAGAAAATTATATGAGAAATTGTGTCTTTATGCATAAAGGAGGATTCCGATCTTCCCTCTAAGAAAATTAAATCCGTTGCGGACCGACTTAGGTTCGTAACAGGAACTCCATGTTGAAAAAGAAAAAGACAAAAGTCAAATGACCCCTCATTCGGTCATTTTCATGTATTTTTTTTGCTTTGGTTGGGGATTAAAACTCTCTTCGTTGTCATCCTCACGTGTCACCGGTTTTTTCCCATTTTTACAAAAAAAAAATTCCGTTTTGCTAGCAGCCTAGCAGCCCATTTTTACCTTCTTTTTTTTTTTTTTTTCATGTATAAAAACAGATTTCCGTTTTGCTGTCAACCCTCTTACCGAAAAATCTCTTCTGAAGGAAGTGGATCATCATATGGATGTACCCATTACCATATGTAATTGCACGTGGTCCCAATCTAATCGGATGTTAATAGACCCTTGATCGTGCATGATGGTAAAGTCTTCCATTAAGCCAATTATTTTTTCATGCCTTAGTCTTGAAAATGAGATCACAATTCAGCATCGGACCTGGGCCCACTAGATCGTGGGGATGGCCTATCGAATCAATGGTTTCAGTCTCCAAACATATCTGTCACGTGTGCCCTATGTATGATCATTTTTGCTAATCGAAATGAGATTCTCTTACTAGTCTATCTCTATTTAATTATTTGCAAACAATGGTCAAAGAATTCTTACAAATGATATAATTCGCCTTAATGTCCCATTCAAAAAAAAATTGAAATAATCTTTTTTACTAATTAGAACATATTTTGGTGGGATTTGCTTGCCTTGTTCGCAGAAAGCACCTTTGCGCCCGTCCTTTGCATGTGATGACAGCCATCTATGTTGACTTTTGACAGATTTTGTCTTATTACTTCCGTGGCTGTCATCACGTGCAAAGGACGGGCGCGAAGGTGCTTTCTGCAAAGCAGGCTAGCAAATCCCTATTTTGGTATCATTCAAAGAGATCCTCCAACTTCGGCACTTTCCACCGTATCAACTTGTTGTCTCATTTGTCACAAACAGCCAGGGAAGAAGTAATCATGGTTTAAAATTTCGGTTTCGGTAACCGTTTCGGACCCCACGGAAAACAAAATTTCGGTCCGAAATTTGGTAATTTGGTTCGAAATTCCGGACCGAAATTCTGTAACACTTTTTCTTTTAATAAATAATGTAATTTAATTAAAATTTCAGACCGAAATTCGGTAAATGGCGAAAAATGAAATTTCAGTAAATTCCGGTTTTGGTCCCCTTTCGGTCCAAATTTAAAACCATGGAAGTAATATATTTCTTATGGTCAACAAAGTTTGACCAAGAAAATATAAAGACACACTTGTGTGAAGGTTGTTCCAAACTACGCTTCTCATAAAGATTATTAATGTATTGGGTAATGGCTTCCTAGGGAGGGTTGTTAGGAACTCTCAGTGACTTATGTTGGTCTTCGTAGAAGTTCCGTGAGTTTGACGGATGAAACAGCTGATTAGGGGTTGGTAGCGGGGGCAGAGCTTTTAAGAAGTTGGTTGTTTTAGAAGCGTACGATTGTACATTTTCATAAAAGAAGGCGAGGCAACCATACAAGTACGGGTCACTGCTAACTATCAAATTTTAGGCCATGCATTGAAAATAATGAAGCGAGCCCCATGGTTCTTAACCCATCGAAATGAACATCCCATCCATAAAATGGAGCACTCCATAGAATGATCCAAACCGTCCATTTGTTTGGCCACAATATAAATAGGTTGGGCCCCAAAAATTATATCCATATGATGATCCTAACCCTCCGATCTAGAGGAACCTCACATTATGGAACTTCTATAGATTAGAGGGTTAGGATCATACTACGGATATGATTTTTGGGGCGCAACCTTTGTAGTGGGCCGAGCAAATGGACAGGGTTTGGATCATCCTACGGAGTGGGCCGTACCATACTTTTTGAAAAGTATGGTTTTTCATGATGGAGAAAACGAGGCAACTACTTAGGCCAGGCTCACTAGATCAAGGACAGGATCATCCGATCTAAGTGTTCATGGTGGAATTTTGCCATACTTATGATGGCTGGACTAACCAACACCTGTGATCATTTACACATTTGAAGGCAAAAAGTAATATTTGGTTGTGCTAATAGTGCTCTAACTCATTTAGGTGCATTGTAAATGATATCTTACAGTCATTTTACACATCGTTTGAGAATTTTACAAATGTATTGAGTCCTTTAATTTTTTATTGAGTTTTGTTTACAAATGTATTTAGTCCTTTAATTTTTTATTGGGTTTTGTTAAGGATTGCTCCGGGGGCACTCCTTAAGGTGCATTGAAAATGTAAATCTACATATTTTTTGAAAAAAAAAAATACTTAAAGTCATGTAAAACTCTTACTCCTTATGTAAATTTACATTTCCAATGCACTTTAACTGCACCTTAACGAGTGCCACTCGTTAACAAAATCCATTTTTATTAAAGGGTTTTGCTAACGAGTGCCTTTAAGGTGCATTGGGAACATGTTTACACAATTATTACCAACCAAAAAGTCTTAAATTGTTAATAAAAATCCCAAAACATTCTCAAAACATGTGTAAAAACACATTCCCAATGCACCTTAACGAGTGCCCCCGGAGCAATGCACCATGACGCCCCCCTTAATCGTTAGCAAAACCTATATTTATATAGAGAAATTATATGGTTCACCCAACTTGATATTTGATCCAACAGCAGCCCACTTTTTCAGAGGCTGTTGTTGGATCAAATATCAAGGGCAGTACTATTGTCGTACTGCCTACATGGACTTCACACTCGGGCACCATTTAAAAACTTATTTGATTGGGAAATGATATCACCACTACCGTATTTTGATGATCGCACTCCTCACTTTATTCAAAAGTACGGTATGGCCCGCACCATAGGATGATCCAGACTGCCCATTAAATCGGCCACAGCCTAGATAGGTTGTGCCCCAAAAATCATTTACATAGGTTGATCCTAACCGTCTATAGATTGGAGGGTTAGGATCAACCTATGTAAATGAATTTTGGGGCACAGCCTATCTAATGGACGGTTTGGATCATCCTATGGTGCCACCGTACTTTTTAATAAAGCGACGAGTGCGATCATCAAAATACTGTAGTGGTATTATCATTTCCCTTTTTATTATATCTGACTGAGAAAGTCCAAATCAAATAAGTGGAATGCCAGACTCAAGGGCGCCCTTGCTAGAATCAGCTGAAAGGACACCCTAATTGGTTGCAAGTCACCAATGTGCATTTAATACTCTTTTTTCAACCATTGTAAATGCACGTAACCAATGGGAGTGCCCTTTCAATGGATTTTTGCAATGCCGCCTCTAAGTTTAGCATTCATCATCAAATAATGGTGTCTAGATACTAAATCGAAATTGCCTAGCAAAACCCTTATTTACGAAGAGGATAATATCATTTTCCTAATGTTCCTAGAACTGGCTTTGGTAGTTAAGAAGTTATTAATCTCAACAAGAAAAGGGTAAGAAATTATTAATCTGACCAAAGCCAACTAATAATGTTTCAATCACTTCATCTTGGACAAAATAGCCTCAACTTGAAAATCCTAGTTGATTGGGAGCATTATTTAGTAGTTAGATACTGTCCTGTGGCTGATGTCATTAATGAGTCAGGTGCAACTCTCTAAAAAAAGCCATTTATGTCTTTTCACTAGTGGCCCATAATGCTTGGGAAGAAATTTCCACCTTGTCGCCATTAAGCTTGGGACCATATCTACCAAAAAAAAAAAAAACCTTGGGACCATACACTTGCTCCAAAAAGGATACACAAGGGCTCCTTCTGCAACGCTTCTCTTTCATCCTTGTTTTATTCTTCCTAGTGAAAATTGCCAAAATAAAAGCTGTTTTTTGGATTATTATTGAAAAAGCAGTGGGAAGTTGAAAACAACAAAAAAGAAGTGCTTTCACTGTTCACATTTTGTTAAGGACTGAATTACCCCTCCTGCACATTCCCTCTTACATACATTTTTTCACCTATTAAAAAGCATTTTTTTAGGGGGAAAGTATACACGTATCCCAACTCCCTCTCTCTCTATCTCTCCTAACAGCAACCTTTGGTGGGCCCATCATTTGAACCATACCCTTACTTTTTACAATGAACAACCATAGGATGATCCAAACCGTCTATTTGATGAGCCACAAAGTTTGCATCCAAAAATATCATTTCCATAGGTTGATCCTAGCCCTTCAATCTAAATAGAAACTACATATTATACAACCTCTATAGAATGGAGGGTTGCGGCGAGTTGCACCCCAAAATATCATTTCCCCTGGTGGGGCCTACAATCGGGTCTTAATGTTAATGTACGACCATCACCATAGGATGATCCAAACCATCCATTGGTGGGCCACAATGTAAATACGTTACGCCCTAAAATATCATTTCCATAGGATGATCGTAACCCTCCAATCTATAGAGGTTGGATCATCCTATGGTGTGGACCGTACACTTTATTTTGAAAAATATGGTTGGGCCTACGATTAGGCTATAATGTTACTGTACGACCAACTCCATAGGATGATCCAAACCATCCATTCGACGGGCCGCAATGTAAATAGGTTGTGCGCCAAAAATTATTTCCACAGGATGATCGCAACCCTCCAATCTATAGATGTTGCATAATATGTAGTTTCTATTCAGATTGGAGAGCTAGGATCAACCTACGGAAATTATATCTCATTCGACAGAGAAGAAAATCCCATTTTGCAATGCCGGTGAATCCCCTTCGACGGAGAAGAACCACTATTCTAGTGGTTGAAATGTGTTGAAATAGTGATTGAAATCTGTTTTAGTGGTTAAAATTTGTTAAAATAGTGGTTGAAATCTGTTTTAATGGTTGAAATTGGTTGAAATAGTAGTTGAAATCTGTACTCTATACTTATTGGTTGAAATGAGCTTCAAAATTTTGGTTGAATTTTAGTTGAATTTGGTTGAAATCTGTTTTAGTTGTTGTTTGCGTCTTCTCTATAGTGAGGAATTAGTGTTTGAAATCTGTTGTAGCGGTTGAGATGTGTTGACATAGTGGTTGAATTCTGTTGTACTGGTTGAAATTGGTTGAAATAGTGATTGAAATTTGTTTTAGTTGTTGAAATTGGCTGAATTAGTAGTTAAAATCTGTTTTAGTGGTTGAAATAGTAGTTGAAAACTGTACTCTGTACTTATTGCTGGAAATGGGCTTGAAATTTTGTAACTGATTGTAAACGATCTTGTAAACGAGATCACATTGTATAATGTAATCCGGACACAATTTAAAGTGTAATTAATTATTTTTGAAACAGTAGAGCCAAAGTCGACTCCGGAGTTGACTTTAACGTAAACAGTAGGTTGAGAGTCGACTCTAAGTTAAACAGTAGGTTTAAAGTCCACTCTGGAGTCGACTTTGGCGATTTAAAAAAAACAAACTGGAAACTGAAAGGTCGTATTGAATCTGATATTGATCTACAACATATAGACATTTTAAAGATAATGAAACCTTGGTTGCTTTGGTCCCAATTTTTTGTGTATTAGAGACTGAAATTCTAAGAAATTTATTTCACGATTCACAATTAAACACATCTTCGTCCCCCCAACATATTGGAATGACACAGCGTCCTTCAAGTAGATGATGGAAGCCTTTCCCCTACCATTTGCACAGTCCTTGAGGGATGAAAAGCCACTTTAAACCACCCACTTTAGAACTACGAAACATTATTCAAACACTATGAACCAATATTAAGCAGATGAAATCCAATCCAAGGACAAAATATGAATAGTTAAAAACCAATCCTATGAAGAACATTTGGACAACCCTGAACCAGTGTGTGAAGGGTTTGAACAACTCCTGACACACATTAACTACTATTCACAGTGTTGCAACCACTATTGATACCCATTCAACCAGTATGACACAACTTTAACCACTATTCCAATAATCCTCAACCACTATTGACAGTGTTGCAACCATTATTCATACTCTTTCAACCAATAATTACACAATTTGACCCACTATTCCAACAATCCTAACCACTATTAAAGTACATGAAATCCAATCCAATGACTCAATATGAACCAGATGGAATCCAATCCATTGAACAGCATTTGGAAAACCATGAACTAGTGTGGGGAGAGTTTGAATAACTCCTTATAAATACTAACCACTATTCACAGTGTTACAGCCACTATTGATACCCTTTCAACTACTAATTACACACTTTTAACTGCTATTCCAACAATCCTCAACCACTAGTAAAGTAGATGAAATCAAATCAAATAACTCAATATGAACTAGATGGAATCCAATCCAATGAACAATATTTGGACAACTCCTTATACACACTAACCACTATTCACAGTGTTGCAACCACTATTGATACCCTTTCAACCACTAATTATACAGTTTTAACCGTTGTTCCAACAATCCTCAACCACTAGTAGAGTAGATGAATACCAATCCATTAACTCAATATGAACTAGATGGAACCCAATCCATTGAACAATATTTGAACAACTCCTTATACACACTAACAACTATTCACAGTGTTGCAACCACTATTAATACCCTTTCAACCACTAATTACACAGTTTTAACCGCTATTCCAACAATCCTCAACCCCTAGTAAAGTAGATGAAGTCCAATCAAATGACTCAATATGAACTAGATGGAATCCAATCCATTGAAAAACATTTGGACAACCCTGAACCAGAGCGAGAAGGGTTTGAACAACTCCTGACACACATTAACCACTATTCATATTGTTACAACCACTATTCATACCCTTTCAACCGCTAATTACACAGTTTTAACCACTATTCCAACAATCCTCGACCAATATTAAAGTAGCTGAAATCCAATCCAATGACACAATCTGAACTAGATGGAATCTAATCCAATGAACAACAATTGGACAACCCTGAACCAGTGTTACTCTAAGTTTGAACAACTACTTACACATATTAATGACTATTGACAGTGTTGCAATCACTATTCATACCCTAAACACACAGTTTTAACTACTATTCCAACAATCCTCAACCATTATTAAAGTAGCTGAAATCCAATCCAATGACATAATATAAACTAGATGGAATCCAATCTAATCAACAACATTCGAACAACCCCGAACCAGTGTGGAAAGAGTTTGAACAACTACTAACACACATTACCCACTATTGACAGTGTTGCAACTACTATTTATACCCAGTCAACCACTAATTACACAGTTTTTAACCATTATTCCAATAATCCTCATACACTATTAAAGTAGATGAAATCCATTCCAATGACACAATATCTACTAGATGGAATCCAATCCAATGAGCAATATTTGAACAACTTTAATAGTGTTTGAGGATTGACTGTAACACATGTTCAAGGATTGACTATAACACAACTCAATAGGTTTTCATAAAATACTCTACAAATCTACATCCACTATTTCACAATTACTCAATAAGGTTTACTTCAACCCAACGGATTTACCTCAACCACTATAAAGCACAAAATGAAAAATGGAGAGAGAAAGAGAGAGACTACCTACACAGTAATCTCCAAACGCCTCTAATGGGAGGAGGTAAAAGGCAAAAGAGTAGAGGTTGAAGATGATAGCTTTTTGTTATGTGAAAATGACGTGAGAAGAAGGCAAAGGGATAAAAAAAGGGTGCTGATATTTCCCCTCCCATCTTGGAGGCTATCCCCCTCGTTGACGGCTAAATGTTAGACTTAACATATATGGCTCATTTCCCAACCTTTTTACCTCTCTCTCTCTCCCCCCCCATTAGAAACAATTGGTGGGCCCATCATTTGAACCCTACCCATACTTTTCAAAATGAACGCCACACCATTGGATGATCCAAACCGTCCATTTGATGGGCTACACCATAAATAGGTTGCGTCCCAAGATATAGTTTCCATAGGCTGATCATAGCCCTCCGATCTAATAGAAACTACATATTATGCAACCTTTATAGATTGGAAGGTTACGATCATCCTAGGAAATGATTTTTGGCACACAACCTATTTACATTGCGGCCCATCAAATGGATGGTTTGGATCATCCTATGGAGTTGGTCGTATATTAACATTATGGCCCAAACGTAGGCTCCACCCATAATTTTCAAAATAAAGTGTACGGTCCACACCATTGGATGATCGAACCTCTATAGATTGGAGGGTTGCGATCAGCTACTTTAATAATGGTTGAGGATTGTTAGAATAGTAGTTAAAACTGTGTGTTTAAGGTATGAATAGTGGTTGCAACACTGTCAATAGTCGTTAATATGTGTAAGTAGTTGTTCAAACTTAGAGTAACACTGGTTGAGGGTTGTCCAATTGTTGTTCATTGGATTGGATTCCATCTAGTTCATATTGTGCCATTGGATTGGATTTCAACTACTTTAATAGTGGTTGAGGACTGTTGGAATAGTGGTTAAAACTGTGTAATTACGGTTGAAAGGGCATGAATAGTGGTTGTAATAATGTGAATAGTGGTTAATGTGTGTCAGGAGTTGTTCAAACTCTTCTCGCTCTGGTTCAGGACTGTCCAAATGTCGTTCAATGGGTGGGATTCCATCTAGTTCATATTGAGTCATTGGATTGGATTTCATCTACTTTACTAGTAGTTGAGAATTGTTGGAATAGCGGTTAAAACTGTGTAATTAGTGGTTGAAAGGGTATCGATAGTGGTTGCAATACTGTGAATAGTGGTTAGTGTGTATAAGAAGTTGTCCAAATATTGTTCATTTGATTGGATTCCATCTAGTTCATATTGAGTTATTGGATTGGATTTCATCTACTTTACTAGTGGTTGAGGATTGTTGGAATAGCAGTTAAAACTGTGTAATTAGTGGTTGAAAGGGTGTCAATAGTGGTTGCAACACCGTGAACAGTCGTTTGTGTTTATAAGGAGTTGTTCAAACTCTTCCCACACTAGTTCAGGGTTGTCCAAATGTTGTTCAATGGATTGGATTCCATTTGGTTCATATTGAGTCATTGGATTGGATTTCATGTACTTTACTAGTGGTTGAGGATTATTGGAATAGTGGGTCAAATTGTGTAATTATTGGTTGAAAGAGTATCAATAGTGGTTGCAACAGTGTCAATAGTGGTTGAGGATTGTTGGAATAGTGGTTAAAGTTGTGTCATTACTGGTTGAAAGGGTCTCAATAATGGTTGTAACACTGTGAATAGTAGTTAATGTGTGTCAGGAGTTGTTCAAACCTTCCCACACTGGTTCAGGGTTGTCCAAATGTTCTTCATTGGATTGGTTTCCAACTATTTATATTTTGTTGTTGGATGGATTTCATCTGCTTAATAGTGGTTCATAGTGTTTGAATAGTGTTTCGTAGTTCTAAAGTGGTGGTTTAAAGTGGTTTTTCATCCCACAAGGACTGTGCAAATGGTAGGGGCAAAGGCTTCCTTTATCTACTTGAAGGATGTTGTGTCATTCGAATATGTTAGGGGGACGAAGATGTGTTTAATTTTGAATTGCGAAATAAATTTCTTACAATTTCAGTCTCTAATACACAAAAAATGGGACCAAAGCAACCAAGGTTTCGTTATCTTTAAAATGTCGATATGTTGTAGATCCATATCAGATTCAATACGACCTTTTGGTTGCCAGTTTTTTTTTTAAAAATAGCTAAAGTCGACTCAGGAGCCGACTTTAAACCTACTGTTTAACTTAGAGTCAACTCTCAACCTACTGTTTTAGTTAAAGTCAACTCTGGAGTCGACTTTGGCTCTACTGTTTCAAAAAAATAAATCAAAGTTGACTCCGGTCAACTTTGACTCTACTGTTTCAAAAAAAAAAATTACACTTTAAATTGTGTTCGGATTACATTATACAAAGTGATTCGTGTACAAGGTCGTTTACAATAAGTTACAAAATTTCAAGCCCATTTCCAACAATAAGTACAGAGTACAGTTTTCAACTACTATTTCAACCACTAATTCAACCAATTTCAACTACTGAAACAAATTTCAATCACAATTTCAACCAATTTCAACCAGTAAAACAGAATTCAACCACTATGTCAACACATCTCAATCGCTACAACAGATTTCAAACACTAATTCCTCACTACAAAGAAGACACAAACAACAACTAAAACAGATTTCAACCAAATTTAACTAAAATTCAACCAAAATTTCAAGCCCATTTCAACCAATAAGTACAAATTACAAATTTCAACTACTATTTCATCCAAATATCAACCACTAAAACAGATTTCAACCACTATTTCAACCAATTTTAACTACTAAAACAGATTTCAACCACTATTTCAACACATTTTAACCACTAGAATAGTTTTCAACCATAAATGGGGTTCTTCTCCGTCGAAGGGGATTTACCGGCATGGCGAAATGGGGTTTTCTTATCCGTCGAATGGGATATAATATCCGTAGCATGATCATAGCTCTACGATCTAAATAGAAACTACATATTATGCAACATCTATAGATTGGAGGGTAGTGATCATCCTATGGAAATGATATTTGGCGCACAACCTATTTACATTGATGCCCATCGAATGGATGGTTTGGATCATCCTATGGAGTTGGTCGTATAGTAACATTACAGCCCAATCGTAGGCCCCACCCATATTTTTCAAAATAAAGTGTACGGTCCACACCATAAGATGATCCAACCTCTATAGATTGGAGGGTTGCGATCATCCTATGGAAATGATATTTTAGGGCGCAACCTATTTACATTGTGGCCCATCAAATGGATGGTTTGGATCATCCTATGGTGAGGGTCGTACATTAACATTAAGGCCAAATTATAGGCCCCACCAGTGGAAATGATATTTTGGGGTGCAACTCGCCGCAACCCTCCATTCTATAGAGGCTGCATAATATGTAGTTTCTATTTAGATTGAAGGGCTAGGATTAGCCTATGGAAATGATATTTTGAGATGCAAACGTTGTGGCCCATCAAATGGACGGTTTGGATCATCCTATGGTTGTTCATTGTAAAAAGTATGGGTAGGGTTCAAATGATGGGCCCACCAAAGGTTGCTGTTAGGAGAGAGAGAGAGTTGGGAAACGTGTATACTTTCCCTCTAAAATATGCTTTTTAATAGGTGAAAAAATGTGTGTAAGAGGGAATGTGCAGGAGGGGTAATTTGGTCCTTAACAAAATGTGAACAGTGAAAGCACTTCCTTTTGGTCGTTTTCAACTTCCCACTGCTTTTTCAATAATAGTCCAAAAAATAGTTTTTTTTTTTGTATATTTCCGAAGGACAAAAAAGAAATAGGAGAATGAGAATCAGTCGTGAAGTAATTCCATGATGCTTTGAAAAATCACCCGTTTTACCACTTGGAAAACAGAATTTGGAGAAACGGGCATCGCAAGATGGATTTGGTGAATACATTCTTTTCAATTTTTTGTTTTCTATATTCTCTACAAGGAAACATTACAAAAAATAGTTCAGAGAATGGTTTTCGAACGTCACATGTCGTTATCCTTAACTCAAGTGTTAACATTTATAACGACTCACTAGAATTGACGTCATTAAGTAGAAACTAGGGGATTTTTTAGGGTCCATCGACAAAAGGCATTTCACAGATGGTCTGTTGCATGTGCGTGGACCCCGATCCAAGAGCGGCGGGGGACGAGCCCCCGGAAGTCTCTAGATCATCAACGTGAAGGAGAGCTCTACCAAGGAACTCTAAAAAAGGTGCTTCTCACAGCATGAGTGGCTATGTAAAGTGAGATACCACTCGATTCAGGGACTAGTCCGGATTCGAGACGTACCTTAAACAAAGAAAAGTCATCATCCAAGGAAGTAGGCCCTGGATCCCATACTATGCTCTGTTGCAATGGATAACCAGATATATAAAAGAAGGTTCGTGCCTGGTTACAAATTTGGAAGGTCCGAAGAGCACCTCATCCGCCCAAGTGCAAGCAACTGGTCTCTTATGCCATTTATTTATTGATTTTGAAGAGTTTTGGGCGAAAGTCAAGTGAAATGGGAACATATATCTCCGAGAAGACGTCTATCTAATCATGCATAGCTCGGAGCTGAATAATAAGCACACGCAAAAGAAATGAAAGAAATGTCACCTAAGAATAGCTAGGTTATGAGTGTCATGCCTAATTGGTGTCTAAGTTCTGATGGGCAAACACATGCATGCTATAGCTAAAGGTATAAGGTCTGTACATGAAAGTAAGAAAACACAACAAAACACACAACACAACACAACTCGACTCCACACACGACTCGACACGACAAACCCTAAACTCTAATGTGATACTTGACTCGGACCAAGATGGCCATCCAACCCGGCTACTCTACGTATCCCGGACTCGAAAAGAATCAGAGTCGACATAGTTCGGTGACCTATTCTAAACTACGATGCCTAACCATCTAAGACCGCTATCCTAGACTCGATCAACTAGACCTAACTAGTTTTTAAAGCTTTTTGTACGAGTGCTTAAATTCAAGTGAATTGTAACTTTTTAGGATTCCCTATATGCCCTAACTAATGCAAGTTGGTTAGCCTTAAGCTAATGCAGGTGGTTCTTATATCTTATGTGTAACTAGGATGTGTGCCCTAAGGAAAATAATAGGCTAACTAAGTGTTTCCTAGTCTAGCCATCGGCTCGACTAAGTGTCTAACCGACCACGACTCGAGGCCTCCTAACTCTAGGGACACTCACACGACAAGACTCACAAAGCATCAACCTATTCAGGACAAACTCCTAACTCTAAGACATCCTAAACATCTAGGATAGACTCCTAACTCTAGAGGAAGATCTTTTTGAAAAGATTTTGAAGAATTTTTATATTTTTTGAAGGTTTGAAATGTTTATTTTGAAAGGTTTGGCTGGACTTGGGATACGTATCACAAGCTGCACTACGTACCCTATGGAAAGGGATCAAGCCAACGTAGTTCAAAAAAGACTTTCCTAACTACTCCTAATGACTCAAAATTTTTGAGATTTTTGGATGTTTTTGGGTTTTGAAATGTTTTCAATGTTTTTGATTTTTTTTTGCTCAAGAGGACAGAATCCTATCATCATAAGGGTATGAAAAACTCCTGATATCCCGCAAAGGTTGGACAGAATCCTATGCTTTGCGGGGAGGGCTGGATGGAAACACATCTCAATAGGGTTGGACAGAATCCTATACCTTGCAAGAGTGGATAACATCACATGATTTGATGAGAGGTAGGACAAAATCCTAACTCTGAAAGGGTTAGACAGCATCCTATACCTTACAAGGGTTGGAAGAATCCTATGACTTTATGAAAGGGTGGACAGAATCCTAGCTCCCCACGATGATAGGACAGACTCCTGAAAGAAGGACTGACTTCTAGAATAGTAACTCTAAGAGAGGGGTGCTAATGAGACAAAGCATGTCTCCTAGAAGAAAAAAGATAAAGGGGGATGTTTGTGAGACTGGGCATGCCTCTTATCAGAGAGAACAACTATGACCAATGAGACAAAGCCTATCACCTATGAGGGAACAACTATCCCTAATGAGACACTGAATGTCTCTTATGAAGGGCTCCAAGTAACCTTATCATTGCCCCTGCAATGATAGATATGGTTAGGGCAACTACCAGACCAAGTTGGTCTTCTATCAAATAAAGGGGTTCTAATAATGTTCATATCCGATAAATCAAACAGTGGATTGACAAGGTTATGATACTCCTCAATTGAACATGATAATCTATACAACCCAAGGTAACAAGACAAATGTCACATCATAACAATATGCTTTTAGACAAGGATGATTATCTAAGTAAATAAGGTACCCCGAGATAAATGTTAAGTCTTTTCATTTCACCAACAGTACTAGCACATACACTATATAGCATTTCATTTATCTAAAATATCTAGACAACAAAGGAATTAAAATTTAAGCATGTACCATCATCCAATCATCTTAGAAATACGGAGGTGAAATAAAAGTACATATTAATTCAGGTTCCATTTTTTATATAAAAAAAATAAGATTATAACAGGGGTGAACTAAGTTCAGCTGCTAATGTTTACGATACTTTACGTAAATGGTTTCAATGAACACAATATTTTAAAACAAGAAATGAAAGAAAGTTGCAGACTACATATTATCTTATCAAGAATCTCTTCCTTAAAGAACAGTCCATGGCCTTTTAATCACTTAATAATAAGACTTGGGGAATTTTATCATCAGACCCTCATCATAAACTAGTATATTAGCAAGTTTCTTAACAAATGACATTACACAAACTATGAGCTACAAAAGCTAGATAATGTACAAAACAGAACTTGGACAACCATAGACCTCTAAGGATTATCATATAATTGAAGGCTAATCAGCAGCTATGGGAAGTAAATGACATTCAACACAATGACTTTAGAGGTTACTTATTGTAGGAAGAGATAACGGTATCAACATAGTAATGTTTAAATGAAGTATATAAGGGCATCTCATCATTTAGCATTCAATGGACAATTGAAAAGGTATCACAGTTCTCAAGAAATTCGTATCACAGTTCTCAAGAAATTCACAATCCTATCTAATGATATGCTTGAGACACTTTATGAGTCTCACTAAAATATGGTGGTGTCAATACCATAAAATTAATGAGAACACTGACATGTACATATGTTCTAACTCAATGCCTATGTTAGAATTAACCTGTCATTCATTACTCGGAAGATACTTTAAATTCTCTCAAAAAATTCTCAAACTAATCTCATCCTTTCACAACAAATCTGCATCGAATTTTATTACAAATTTCAAAATAAGACATTCAGTCAACCACCTGTTGTCTGAAATGTGCTAAACTACTCTTTGAAACATGGACTTGTCAAGAGGGTTACCAAGTTCATAAACTTGCTAAGACATAGGGTAACCAAAGATACATCCGGGGCAAGAAGAGAGCTAACGAGTGTCAACCAATATAGTCAGCTAATGGTTTCAATTTGGGCGCTGACCTAGCAACCAAAGACACATAACTTTATACAATTTTAGCAAACTGAGACCAAAAGAAATTAAAAAAAAAAATGATCTTACATACGAACATCTAAAACTTTGAAGGTGTTTTCCAAGTTTTACACTATAGCTTATGAATCGTATAGTACCATTAAAAATCCATTTAAAACTTGAACAGACAAGACATTTTGACTGGCCCAAAATTGAGTGAAAAGGAAGAAGAATGAAGAAAGTGATTTTGGAAAGGTTGAACTGTAAGAAGGATCAGATACCTCAGGGGTCTTGATATAGAATGGATGCCTCAGAGGTCTGGAAATAGAGTAAGTGCCTCAGGGGTCTTCAAATGGGATGGGTTCCTCAGGGGTCTTCAAATGGAATAGGCTTTGGTTGTTTGCTTGGTACTCTCAAAGAGACTTTCGTTCTTTCTACGCTCGGGGCACTTTCAAGAAAAAATTGGGTTCCACGCTTGAAGCGAATACTTTCAAGAAAAAAATTTGGTTCTATGCTTGGAGCGAATGCTTTCAAGAAAAAAATGGGTTTTACACTTAGAGCGAATACTTTCAAGGAGAAATTTGGTTCTACGCTTGGAGCGAATGCTTTCAAGGAAAAATTGGGTTCCACGCTTGGAGCAAATGCTTTCAAGAAAAAATTGGGTTTTACGCTTGAAGCGAATACTCTTAGGGAGTTGGCTTTTTCTACGCTCGGGGCGAATACTCTCCAAGAGAAATTGGTTCTTTCTACGCTCGAGGCGAATGCTCTCAAGAAAAAATTTGATTTTACGCTCGGGGCGAATGCTTTCAAGGATGAAATTTTGGTTTTACACTCGGGGCGAAAGTTATCAAGGAGAATTTGGTTTTACGCTCGGGGCGAATACTCTTAAGGAGAATTTTCTTCTTTCTACGCTTGGGGCGAATGTTATCAAGGAAAATTTGGTTTTACGCTCGGGGCGAATGCTCTTAGAGAAAATTTGGTTCTACGCTCGGGGCGAATGCTTTCTAGGATAATTCGATTTCTTCACTCGGGGTGGATGCTCTCAGGGAGAATTTGGTTTCTTCACTCGGGGTGGATGCTCTCAGGGAGAATCTAGTTTCTTCACTCGGGGTGGATGCTCATATGGAGAATCTGATTAGGTTCGAATGCTTGATTTGCTTACAAACTTTGTTTGTGAGGGAAAACTCTGTGGGGGATTAGGACAATAAATGTTGCTGAGGACTTTTTGAGTTCAGACCTTGCTGAGGGCTGAGGATGACTTCAATTGAGGAATTCGGCTCAATGAAATGTGCTCGAGAATCTCCTGTCTCTATTTACCAAAAATAACCATTCCAGTCATCATTGCATGCTTGGTATCTTTCATGACCTGATAGGTCATAAAAGATGCCTCTAGTATGATTTTACTTCCATGACAGATTCATAGGAGAGCAAAAAGTAACAAGGAACAACATAAGGCTTTTTATTTCATGAATATTTGAAATTACAAGGATTTCAGGTTTACAACAGACTATATCTGCCTGACTGCCTCCTTTCATTTCTGATGATCTTTGTCATTTCATATGGGCTTGAAAGCCTGCAAGATGGACTGGAGAGTGCGTCATCGTCTGAACTCCGCTTTGCTTTGTATCACAGTTGAGGAGACACAACTTCATCATTTTTCACCTTTGCCTTCTTGCTTCTTGTTACCCCAGCTTTGGGAGGGATATTGGACTACACATGACTTCCCACACATGACTGAAGCTTGACCTTAACTCGGCAGAGAAAGGACTTTAACTATCAACAAACGAGGACTTCAACGGAGACAATGACTTAGACTCGAAGAGAGACTGAATCTACTTCTTACTCTGATAAGTATTTTAGGATGGTATAGTCTACCACTCTTAGAATCTTTTGAAAACCGTATTTAAAGGTGTTTCATTCCACTTTTTAGGATTTTCGTCATGGTTATTATCCCTTTGGATTGCTTAGTCTTAACTCCCTAACTTAGAGAGTGTCAGAAGAATCTTTACTGGCGCTTACTCAGACTTTGGAGTAGTGCCGCTGAAGAAATGAAAGTCTTGTTGGCTTTCAGAGGTTTTGTCCTTTATGAAGTCACTGCCATGACCAAATCGCATTTTCCAGGTTTTCGATTCGGCGAACCACATGCCTTAATTTTTGCCTAGACTGCCTGCCCTTGCAGGTTTTCCATCCAGCAGGCTCAGCCCCCTGATTTTTGCCTAAGCCGCCCTTTCGGGTTTTCAGCTTAGCGGGTGAATGACACTAATTTTTGCTTAGACCGCCCTTGCGGCTTTTCAGTCTAGCGGGTCTAAGACTCCATCGTATTATTTTTTTTCTTTCTGTTCTCTACAAACCTCAGCCTAAATACACCAGAAGGACTTTTAGGTAGGCTTGGGTTCAAACAGGTTAACCTTTGATTTGTTTTTATGTATTTCAACCGAATCTGGCCCTCCAGACTGCCTACGTATCCCAAAAGAAAATGGGAATCAGGTCCGCGTAGTTCGCTCTTTTGGGTTTCAAGCATTGTTTGTTTTGTTTCTTTCTTTTTTCAAGGATTTGAAAGATTTGACCGAACCCGAATTGATCAGGTTGCCTACATACCCTGTAGAAAGGGATCAGGTCATGACGTAGTTCAGGTTCAATATATTTTATTACGCAAGTCATAAAAGATGCCCCTGGTTTGAATTTATCAAATAAAGAAGGTTTTTTTTTCTTAGGCCCAAAGGGTTTGCAAACGATTTTTGACTTTGAGGTTGTTGGCTTTTAAGCTCTAATTGACCAAGGACTGCCTCTTGGTGTATCTAAGTATTGTACTTCTTTAGTTGGTCCAGGTTTGTAGGTTCTGTTAATTTTTCTCCCATTTTTGTTGAGGAGTCTTACGGCTTTTCCAGGCAGGACTTCATCAACAATGTAAGGTCCAGACCAATTTGGTATGAACTTCCCTCTGGGATCAAATACCGGTGCCCTGTATGATTTCAGAACAAGATCTCCTAGCTTTAGGTCTCTGACTCAGACTTTCTTGTTGAAGGCCCTTTCGATTCTTCTCTGATATCCTTGGATGTGATATAAGGCTCCCAGCCCCTTTCATCTATCATCTGCAGCTCATCATGTCTGGCTTTGGCCCACTCAGACTCTAGCAGATTCACTTCCATCATTACCCTTAAGGATGGAATTCTCATCTCAACAGGCAGGACTGCTTCCATTCCATACACTAAAGAGTACAGAGTTACACCTGTAGAGGATCTGATCGATGTCCTGTAAGCCCATAAGGCAAAAGGAAGTTTGTTCGACCAGTCTTTATAAGTCTCGGTCATCTTAGTGAGTATGACCTTGATGTTCTTATTCGCTGCCTCTACAGCACCATTTGTCTGAGGTCTGTAGGGAGATGACTTGTGATGCTTTATCTTGAACTCCTCGCACAGGTGCACTACCTCTTTCTTGAAATGAGACCCATTATCAGAAATCAGCTCATGAGGTACTCTGTATCTGCAAATGATATTTGCACGGATGAACTTCGCAACTGTATTCGAAGTTATGGAAGCATACGAAGCAGCTTCTATCCACTTCGTGAAGTATTCAATGGCTACTAGAATGTACTCATGTCCACTTGACGACTTTGGATAAACTTTGCTAATGATATCAATCCCTCATACTGAGAATGGCCATGGCGAGGTCAAAGAGTGTAACTCTGACGGAGGCACATGAATAAGATTCGCATAAACTTGGCACTTATGACATTTCTTCACGAATGCGAAGCAGTCTGCTTCCATTGTGGGCCAATAGAATCTAAGTCTTAGGATTTTTCTTGACAGCATCTTACCATTTATGTGAGGGCCACAAACACCTTCATGTGTTTGCTCTATGAGCTCTGCAGCCTGATCTTCATCAACACACATAAGATGTATCCCGTCAAATGACCTTCTGTACAATTCTTCACCACAAATGATGAAGTTGGCAGCGAACCTCTGAAGAGTTTTCCTCTCTTTGCTGGAAGCTTTAGGCGGATGCCCCTTGCTTGAAATGAGATTTCTAATATCTATGTACCACGGCTTTCCGTCTGGACATCTAGCAGATATCTCTATGGCATTCACATGTGCGGGAGCTCATTGTAACCTCACAGCTAAAGGTTGAACCTCCATCGTCGCAGAAAGGTCTAACATTGAAGCCAGAGTAGCCAAAGCATCGGCAAAGTGGTTCCTTGTCCTCGACAGATGAGTGAAGGTGACACTCCTGAACTTCTTGACTAGAGATTCTAAATATGTGTGATATGAGATCAACCTCGCCTTTTTTGTTTTCCAATCCCCTTTTATTCGACAAATTATCAAGATTGAATCCCCGAACACGATGTCTTGAATTCGCAAAGCCAAGGCTGCCTCAAGTCCTGCGATGCATGCTTCATATTCTGCCATATTATTGGTGCATTCAAACTACAACTTGATGGATATAGGGATATACTCCTTCTTTGGAGATACCAAAACTGCCCATATTCCTTGACGATGGTTATTGACGGCTCCGTCAAAGTACATAAGGCACCTGGTACTCAGAGTTTCTTCTTCAATGTCTATGATCTCTTCATCAGGAAAGTATGTCTTCAGAAAAGAATTCTCCTTAACAGGAGCATCAGCCAGCTATTCAGCGATGACCCGCCCTTTAATTGATTCCTGAGTGACATAAGTGATGTCAAACTCAGACAACAATAACAACCATCTAGCTATTCTTCCAGTAAGAGTGGGTTTTTCGAACAAATACTTCAACGGATCCATCCGTGAGAGCAAAAGTATTTTATTCGACAGAAGGTAATGTCTAAGCCTTTGAGTCACCCAAACCAATACTAGACAAGTCTTTTCCAAGATAGTGTACTTGATTTCATACTCTTGCATTTTCTTGCTGATATAGTAGATAGGCTTTTCCCTTTTAGAACCCGTATCTTGCTGAGCGAGCATACAACCCATTGCTGTATCCGTGATGGATAAATACAGTAGCAACGGTTGGCCAGGAATGACTGGTGATAAGACAGAAGGCAAAGACAAGTACTGATTGACTTTTTCAAATGCTTCTTGACATTCATCATTCCATTTCTTGGAAGAATTCTTCTTCAATAGCTTGAAGATGGGTTCACATTCATGGTTAGATGAGATATGAATCTCCTCAAGTATTGTACTTTCCCAAGGAATCCACGGATCTGTTTTTCCGTCTTTGGTGGTTGCATTTCTTGGATAGCCTTGATTTTTTGAGGATCCACTTCGATTCCTCTCTCCCTGTGAATCCAAGCGACTTCCCTGATGTGACCCCAAATACACATTTACTGGGGTTCAAGCAAAGTTGATACTTTCAGATTCGCTCAAAAAAAATTCTTAAGGAAATTGTATGCTCTGATCGGGTCTTTTCCTTGACAATCATGTCATCTACATAGACTTTGACCTCCTTATGAATCATGTCGTGAAGAAGAGTAGTCGCAGCCCTCTGATAAGTAGCACCAGCGTTCTTAAGACCAAACGGCATTACTCTATAGCAATATGTACCCTACTAAGTAATAAATGCCGTCTTCATCATATCCTCAGGTGCTATTTTAATTTGGTTGTACCATGAGAATCCATCCATGAAAGATAAGAGTGCATGTCTAGCTGTATTCTCAACCAAGAGATCAATGTTCGGAAGCGGAAAGTCGTCTTTCAGACTTGCCTTGTTCAAATCTCTGAAATCGACACACATTCTGACTTTTTCGTCCTTCTTGGGCACTGGTACAATATTTGCAAGTCATTCGGGGTATTCAACTACTTCGATGAATTTCACTTCCAGTAGTTTCTTAACCTCATCATGAACTTTTAACTCCCATTCTGTTTTAAGTTTCTGGAGTTTCTGCTTCTTCGGCTTGATGCCAGGGATTAGAGGTAATTTGTGTTGTACAATGTCCTCACTCAGTTCTGGCATGTCATCGTAAGACCAAGCAAAAATTTCCTTAAATTCTTTTAGCAAGGTGTTTAATTCTTCGCACTCCTCAGGAGATAAAATTTTGCCAATCCGTATCTCCCGAATTAAGGATTCATCACCTATATTTACTGTTTCAATTTCCTCTTCAAGTGGTTTTGCTCAGTGACTCTCCTCTTGTTGAATCATGTGTTTGATTTCAAGGGGAGTTTCGTCGGCTTCCTCATTAGAGGGGGAGTCTTGATTATCATTATTAGTTACTTGATCAGGTTTAGAAGCAGAATCAGTAGAAGAAACAAGTACATGAATATACGCAAAGAGTCTTTTATTTCATTCATAGAATTGATGATTACATCAGATGACTCGCCCACATCAGGCGTTACAGACTCTACAATTGAAAGAAAAGACAAGTCGACATCAGTATCGACACAATCAGAAATATGTACAAACAAAAAGTCAATGAAGACATCCTCAGACTTGGACTCAACGCCACCAGGGATAAACTCATCACCAACTCCAAAAGTAGACTTGACCTCTACGGTACCTGCATCAAAAGAAAAGTTAGAAATGACAGACTCTGGGTCGGACTCAGAAACTAACACAAATTTTGAAACGACTGACTCTTTTGAAGGGATTGGACTATGCTGAAGGACTACTTGGGGTATAACCTGTGAAGTCCAATTATCCAAAGGTCCCTCGGCTAGGGTAATGCAGCTCTTTGGGTTCATGAGAGGTGTGTCTCCTCCGATCATCGCAATGATTGGGGCTTCAACTTGGAACAAGGAGTCTAGGCGTTCAGATTCAAAGTTCTCAACCCAATCTATCTCTGGCTCAGCTGTCTCTGCAATCTGCTCAAAGAAAAAGTCCTTTGGCAACTCATCTGTGAAGAAAATCTCTAAACCCAGCATTTTCTTTTCAGTCTCATCATACCAAGGCTCAGAAAAATCATAAAACGGACAATCAGCCCCTTCTTTTCTGAATCCGCCATTCATAACCATGCTGAACGGTCCCATCGGAAACTCTAAACCTCTGCGGCGGCATGTAGCCCATTTCAGCATGTAAGCTTTCATTTCCTGGACTTCTTTTCGAGTTGGCTGATACGCTATCCTGAATAATCCATTCACCATCTTCATTTGTAGCCATTCAGTCAGGCCTTGCAAATTTCTCCCCAGGCCAGCTCCCGGGACATACCCATGTCGTCGCATTATTCTTGCTACATGGACATTGGTGCTTGTTAAAAACATGATTTCCTCATTCATGGCCTCTAGAGACTTCTAGTGAGAATCCTGTCAGGCTGACATCCTTGGCATTTTCGGCATTTGATTCATCAGTTATCTGTCCAATTTCAGGTTCTGGATCTCCTCGCACTATAATCAATCTGTTATTCTAGATGAATCTTAGTTTCGGATGTAGCGTTGAAGGAATAACTCCGACCTTATGCAGCAAAGGTCGGCCCAGGAGAAGAAGGAAAGAGGTTTTGATATTAAACACTTGGAATTCGACTTCAAAAGTCTCTCCTTCAATCTCGATCTCAGTGGCTAATATCCCGATCACATCTCTTCTAGTGCGTCATACGCCAATATACCCTGTTCAGATGGTATGAAGCTATCTGGCCCAAATCCCAAGGTAATGGCGGTGCTCAAAGGACATACATTCAAGGCTGACCCGTTATCCACTAGCACTTCAGGCACTCTCTTCTTGTTACAAATTATGGTAATCCTGAGAGGATGGGTATGGTCTCTTCCTTCTGGAGACAGGTCCTCGTCAGTAAAAGACAATACTCGAGAAGCTTTTGCCACAGCCACTAAGCTGACCAGCTCATCAGGGGTGATTTCAACTGATACCTTAGACGCGTTCAACTCACGGAGTACTACTTGTTTGTGCTTTGGCGATGCCATTAGTAGACCCCATATGGACACATTAGCTTGCGTCTTTTTCAACCGCTTCAGTAAATTGCCTTCTTCTTCATCCAGACTCTATTTCTGCTTTTGATTTTCTGATGCCCTTGCTACTTCAGCAGGATTCTCAACTCGTAGCTCAGCCGGTTTAAAGACACGTCCACCACGTGTAACATGACGGAGCTCATCACACTGGTCATTTAGAATTAACAGGTCTTCATCCTCCAGCCTCATAACATAAGGGACCTTCTTTTCTATCTCTTCTTCTTCATACTTGAGGACTATGAACATTCAGAAGATTCTGCAAATCCCTCATCCCGAGTGGATAGTACATATGGCTTCTTGTTTTCAATATCTTCATCTTCCTCTTCCCATCGCAAAACATACGGTCCCTCAAAGATGAAAGCACAGATATGGGAATGGTCCAAAACGACTTCCTCTGTACGGATCGCATAAACATTTGGCGGAGGGATTGCATGTGTCGGCAAAGGATTGCGAGTTTCGTTAGGAGCTTCAATAGTAATTTTCTTTGCTTCAATCATGTCTTGGATCTTATGCTTCAATGCCATACATCTATCAGTCAGATGTCCGACACTCTGATTGTATTCACAATAATAGCCCTTCCTCCAGTACCTTGGGAGAGGGTTTAGAACCTCTCTAGGTTCTAACAGTTCGATCTTCTTGTCCCTCAACAATTTCTTCATTGCCACTAAAAGGGAATATGGCAAAGGATCGAATCGTCTTGGTTCTTTCCTCTCCGGAGCGACCTTCACCAAAGTTTACCCTCTTTGCTGGCCGGGCAGTATTCACATTATGAACCTCCTTAGGTGATATCATTGGTCTGTTTCCTTCTCTTGAATTAGAAGAAGTTCTTGACCTTAAGCCTTTGGACAATGCATCCTCTAGTGGGGTTCCCGTATTGATGAGGTGATTGAAATCGAGGAAGTACTGGATAGCCATGTGATGGTAGTATTGTGGAGACAGATTCTTCACCACAATCTTAATCTGATCCTCATCTGACAGACGATGAGTCATCTGAGCAGCTTTCCTTCTCCATCTGCGAATGAAGGAAGTGAATGTTTCATTATGGCCTTGCTTCAATGCTTTAAGATATCTTTTAGTTACGTCGATCCCCTCCTCCATGGAGAATTGCTGGACGAACTTATTAGCAATGTCCTCTAAGGTTCGGATCTCTTCAGATTTTAGGCTCAAGAACCACTTCTTAGCCGTTCCGACCAAAGATCGAGGAAATAAGAGAGCAACCTGGTCTGGAGATAGACCGTGTTGCAGTAGAAGCGGGAGAACTGACATTAAATGGCTTCTAGGACACCCTGTCCCATCATACTTATCCATGTCTGGTACTTTGAATCTCGGAGGTAGTGTGACTCCTGGATAAATCATGAAATATGCCATGTTCAACTTCTTCGGGCCTTGGAATTTTATGTTTTCCATCTCCTGGGTCAGCTGTCCAGTCAGCCTGTTATCACCTTGCCCTTATCAGCTCTATCCAGATGAGGGTGACAATTCTCTTTTGCATACTGCTCATCCTCAAAGTCATCCTCAACAGTGAACACTGCTGGTCTAGTCATCATAGGAGGTGGAGGAGGTATAACTGGGGGTTGCCGAGGTGCATGCTCTTTAGAAGTAGACTCTCTGTCATTTTTTAGCCTGACTATCTCCTCATTCATATTATTCATCTGTTGGAGCATAGTCTTCATCAACTCATTTATCTAGGCCAAAGCAGTTGCAGTCTCAGCCATTTGTTCTGGTGTTGGTGAAATGGGTGAAAATATTTCCTAGAGGTTTGAAATGGGTAACAATGGAGAAGTAAAAGAAGGAGGTGAAGATGAATATCGACTCAACCTGGAATCAGATGTCTGACGGGACCAGGTTGGTTTTGAAATATGAGTTTTCTTGGAAGCTATGACTGCTCTATGTCAGAATCCCGAAATGGAAGTATAAACACTAGATTAAAACGAATGATAAATGAGATAAGATATTCAATCAAATAGTGACAAGAGAAACGAAAACACACTTTCATTAATGAAATTCAAATTGTGATTACAACGGATGAAAATACTAATCTCTGATCACAACTGGATAAGCAGATTAACAAAAATGGGAACTGAAGAAATCAAGATAACAAAACATGATATAGATCTTCAAGGTCCCTCAATCCGAGCTCTCCGGCTTGCGGGCTCTTCCGGTATTTTTTCACGTCGGACTTTAGCTGCTAAAGAAAATCTCCTCTTTGTATTTTTGTTTCCCAAAGCAACCACAATGGATCTAATGAGATCAGGAGTGAGATCTTCGCAAAGAGGAGAGGCTATGGCTCCGGGGGGATATGGAATTCCTGTAACCTGATGAAAAAATTGCATGGGTGCGTAAAAAGAAGATTTCTCGATACCCAAGAGGTAAACAAACGGATGGGGGTAAGTACTGGTGAAAACTTGTAAGCATGAATGGCTCACCCAGCGAAACTGGTTCTCTTCTACATGCTGCAACCAATTGCGCCATTCATCAATGGACTGAGGTTGATTAACTATTGGTTGCCATACATGGAAATTCTTCAGGGTATCTGGATTTTGATTTTGTCGCTGAAGAACTCTAAGTTTTTCAACAAGCCAGACATACAACAATTTAACACATCCACAGAAATTGTTTTTGACCTCTTGAGAAGCAATAAGGTCTAGTCCCAAGAAGGGCTCTGCTAACATGGTGGGTATAGGATTTCTCCCCTCATTGATCTGATCTACTACTCCTAGTAGGGTCAAAGATGCAACATGGGAGTTTCTGCGAAGAATGTGACGTGCAAAGACCATAAAGATTAAAGCGCTACGTCGGCAATCCTGAAAACGAGAGTTGGTAGGATCGACATTTTTGGAAAAAAGTTTAGCAAGGTCTTGAACTTTCACGCACGTATCTGTTAAACACGGCAGAGCATCTACAGTTTCATTTTTGAATAGTTTGCAAAATAGATCATGAAGGGATTCTATTCTTGAAAGTTTGATCCAGAGTCCCTCAGACAGGAGCTCTAGCAGGGTACACCAGTCCTCAAATATGGGACAGAGTTCAAAAGGGCCAAATTGGAAGACATGAAGAACAGAATCCCAAAGTTCAGCAGCTGCTTGAAGAAACTTCCAATTTATATCACGACTGTTCAGATGAGTGAATGAATTAATGAAAAGATCAGCCATATTTCTCTTTGAATGCTCAGATGGAAGAACTCTAATAGCATCGGCTATCCAGTTGTCCAACAAAATGTTCGCCATAATCAGACCTGACACAAAGATAGGACGGGATAATGAGGGAATGAAGATAACCTGGAATAAACAAAGAATATGGATAAACTTAGCAATCAATCATAAGAAGGATACAATTGGCGACATCGAATGTTCCACTGATGATCAAAGATGATCGGAAACTCTGAAAATAGACCACGGTCACAAAATGACAAAAGTAGATGATAGACCGGATCTAAATCTGGAAGATGGACGTCAAAACTTTATGATCAAGGAGATCAGCAATGATAGATTATGGCCATAAAGACAGCGGACAAGCTATCGGCCATATCTAAGACACAACAAATAAATCAGCAAGAATCCAACCTAATGCATCTATGGCACAACAGAATGGATAAATAATGTTTGGAATTTGAAGGATAATAACAAGCAGAAATTATCATCACTAGATCAAGGAATAAACTAATCACCAACCAGGTTTAAATCTGAAGGATGAATTTGCATGATTGATTGATTCAAACCAGGAATCTCTACTAAAAAATAGGTCCCAATCTCATAATCAAGGGATATATGGACAAATTTTCCAAGAATAGAACAAAATATAGACCACGACCATGAGAGTAGTAAGTAAAAGCCACTGGTCGAATCTAGATCTAAAAAACAGACTGATATAATTGATTAGATTAGACAAGAAAACCTCACTAAAGAGTAGGCCATAATCTGATAATCAATATATAGATATATACATATATATCCTAACCAGAGGCACCAGCCCTAAATATAATTCCGCAGAGTAAAGACACTTGACTCAAGACAGACATGTGAGAACACTAGGACTGCGTTGTAGCCACATAAGGTGAGCTATAATAATCTATGGATAGGACATGGCTCCTAAATCTAGGCTCCAACATGTGTAAGCAACACATGTTCGTCCTTATATGAATGCAATATATCTATAAGCACATTCAAATCCTAATTGGGTTTCACTAAGTCAGCAAATATATTTATATACATAATATATAAGATAAAAGTAGGGCTCCAGGCTCAATATATCGGGCACTATGCGTATGATCCATACTTTAGATGTATAACACAAGTACGCCTAGTGTTATACATAGTATGCTTCATTGCTCATCGGCTGCTGTAAATACAAGTACGCCTAGTGTTTACGGCTGCAGCACCAGCTCATAGCTTGGAAATAGATACAACAGTCCCATCAGGATAATGACATCACATCTGGCACGTACTATATCTATCCCATGGAGCCAATAGTGAAAAACAATGAAAGAAATAAAGAAAATAATGAAAGAAGTAAAGAATATGATAATGCATGATGTGCAGTGTGTGAATTCCTCGTTTTAAACACCTATTTGGTTCCTGTAGATTCTAAGCGAAAAAGTTCCCATTTTACATGATTTTAGCCCAAATTTCTTCAAAATTAATTAAAATTGCATTTTAACAGAGTTAGGCAATGTTTCATGAACTCCCCAACAGAGTCGCCAGCCTGTGGACTCCGATCCGAGAGAGGCAGGGGACGAGCCCCCAGAAGTCTTTAGATCATCCACGTGAAGGAGAGCTCTACCAAGGAACTCTAAAAAATGTACCTCTCACAGCATAAGTGGCGATGTAAAGTGAGATACCTCTCGATTTAGGGACTAGCTCGGATTCGAGACGTACCTTAAACAAAGAAGAGTCGTCATCCAAGGAAGTAGGCCCTGGATCCCATACTATGCTCTGTTGCAATGGATAACCATAGATATAAAAGAATGTGCGTGCCTGTTTTCAAATTTGGAAGGTCCGAAGAGCACCTCATCCACCCAAGAAGACGTGAAATGGATGACTTTCGCCTGTTTTGGGCGAAAGTCATGTGAAATGAGAACATATATCTCCAACAAGAAGTCTATCTAATCATGCATGTCTCGGAGATGAATAATAAGCACACGCAAAAGAAATGAAAGAAATGTCACCTAAGAATAGCTAGGTTATCAGTGTCATGCCTAATTAGTGTCTACGTTCTGATGGGCAAACATATGCACGCTACAGCTAAAGGTATAAGGTCTATACATGAAAGTAAGAAAACACAACAAAACACACAAGGATTGGACAGAATCCTATGACTTTATTAAAGGGTGGACAGAATCCTAGCTCCCTAAAATGATAAGACAGACTCCTGAAAGAAGGACTGACTCCTAGACTAGTAACTCTAAGAGAGGGGTGCTAATGAGACAAGGCATGTCTCCTAGAAGAAAATAAGATAAAGGGGGATGTTTGTGAGACTGGGCATGTCTCCTAACAGAAAGAACAACTATGACCAATGAGACAAAGCCTGTCTCCTATGGGGGAACAACTATCCCTAATGAGACACTGAATGTCTCTTATGAAGGGCTCCAAGTAACCTTATCATTGCCCCTGCAATGATAGATATGGTTAGGACAACTACCAGACCAAATTGGTCTTCTACCAATTAAAGGGGTTCTAATAATGTTCATATCCGATAAATCAAACAGAGGAGTGACAAGGTTATGATACTCCTCAATTGAACATGATAATCTATACAACCCAAGGTAACAAGACAAATGTCACATCATAACAATATGCTTTTAGACAAGGATGATTATCTAAGTAAATAAGGTACGCCGAGATAAATGTTAAGTCTTTTCATTTCACCAACAGTACTAGCACATACATTACATAGCATTTCATTTATCTAAAATATCTAAACAACAAAGGAATTAAAATATAAGCATGTACCATCATCCAATCATCTCAGAAATACGGAGGTGAACTAAAAGTACATATTAATTCAGGTTCCATTTTTTATATAAAAAAAATCAGATTATAACAGGGGTGAACTAAGTTCAGCTGCTAATGTTTACGAACTGCGACGACCCGCGGGAGAGAAAGAGAGAGAGTTGCATATAGACTAGAAGAGAGATGGAGAGAGCTACAAATGACATACCTAGATGCCAGTTTTTGTAATGCTCTTCTCTCCTTTAAAGAGGCCTCTGGGGGTATCCCCTGCCGGAGATAAGATTTTTAATATCGAAATACCAAGGTTTTCCATTTGGACATTTGGCTGCTATCTAAACCATGTGTACATGCGCTGGGGCGACATGTCGCTTTATTGCCAAATGATGGACCTTAACCCCAACCAAGATATCAACCATAGGCGCAAGAGTAGCTAACGCATCTGCGAACCTGTTTCTCAATCTAGAGATGTAGGCGAAGCTGATGTTGTGGAAACTCTTCATCAGGCTCATAAGGTAAGTGTGATATGGAATCAACCTATTTTCTTTGGTGAGCCATTTTCCATTCGTTTGACAGATGATTAACAGAGAATCTCTGTATACATCGAGGTCTTGCACCTCCAATGACAGGGCTGCTTCCAGACCGGCTATGCAAGCTTCGTACTCAGCTACATTGTTGGTACAGTCGAAATCCAATTTGATAGAGATTGGTATATGTTCATCTCGAGGTGAGACAAGGACAATGCCGACCCCTTTGCCTTTTGAGATGGATGCTCCATCAAAGTGCATGGTCCATGTAGTTAGACTGGCGGATCTCTGATCGTCATGATTCCTTCGTCTGGAAATTCACTGCTCAGTTCTGTATCTTTAGTGGGTGCATCAGCTAACTGTTCTGCAATGATTCTGACTTTGATAGACTTATGGGTGACATACGTTATGTCAAATTCTGACAACAACAACAACCAATGAGCAGTTCTGCCAATCAGGGTTGGTTTCTCGAAGAGATACTTTATCGGATCCATACGAGAGATGAGGTAGATCATTTGTGATAGCAAGTAGTGTCTAAGCCTTTAGGTGGCCCACACCAATGCTAGATAGGTTTTCCCTAGTTGAGTGTAATTCAGTTCATATTCCAACGTCTTCTTTCTGAGATAATAAACTGGCATCTCTTTTCTTGTTTCTGGATCTTCTTGCGCCAACTTACATCCGAGGGACGTATCCGTGATTGAAAGATACAGAAGGAATGGTCGTTCGGGGACTGCTGGTGATAGAACTGGAGGTGATAACAGACATTCTTTGATCTTTTTAAAGTCTTGTTGACATTCATGGTTCCACTGCTTTGACACATTTTTCTCCAGAAGCTTGAAGATTGGCCCGCACGTACTGATAAGTTGAGTGATAAAACAGCTTAAATATTGAACTTTTCCCAAGAATCCTCTGATTTCTTTTTCCGTGTGTGGACATGGCATCTCCTGGATTGCTTTGACCTTGGCCGGGTCTACCTCGATTCCTCTATGGTTGACGAGAAAACCTAACAGTTTTCCGGAAGTGACCCTGAAAACGCACTTGTTCGGGTTAAGCCTCGTCTTTGATTTTCTTTGATTTTAAGAAGCCATTCATGCCTCATTTTTCTAAGCTTTTGCTTCTTTGGCTTAGCTTCTAGGTAGAGAGGGATATGATGCTGGACAATGTCCTCACTCATTCCTGGCATATCCTTGTATGACCAGGCAAAGACTTCTTTGAATTCTTTTAACAATTTGATTAATTTTGCACGCTCTTCAGGGGATAAGGTTTTGCCAATCTTAATCTCTTAAGGGAGGGATTTAGTGCATATATTAATAGTTTCAAACTCATCTTCTATTAGTTTTGCTCGACGTTGCTCCCTTCGTTCGATTAGTTTCTTAATCTCGAGGGGAGTTTCATCTACTTCCTTGTCTAAGGAGGTTTGTTCGATGTTATTTAAAGCATTAGTTCTAATATCATCAAGAGACAAAGGCAAGTACAGAGAAAGTTCTTTGATTGATTCAAAAGATACATCAGAAGAAATGACTGACGCGCCTTTTTTAGGCTCATTTACATTCGAATCATTTTCAGAAGATGAGTCAGAATTAGAAGACAAGTTTGACTCGGAGGATGAAAAATCTGTATCCGATGGGATAGCTGCAGTGAGGAGTGGGACGAAGGTATCCGTCCAGTTGGAGAGCTCTGAATTGCCAGCATTAGTAATCATACTGTGAAGGGAGAATAGTGAAACAGATTCCTTGATCATGCAGACTGTCAGAGGGTCTTCTTGGAACATTGATCGCATCAGCACCGGTTCAAGGTAATCTGCCCAATCGAATCTCTGCACGCTTGTACTGCTTTCGCCACCAAATGTCATCTTCTTCGCCAGGTCAACCCGTAGAAAAGAAGATCTGAAACCCAGGAACTCTCTCGCCTGTGATGGGATGTGTAGACCATTCTGGGAAACTGTAGTAGGGGAAGTCTTCTCCTTCCCGGCAAAATTGACCATTCAGGGTCAACCTGATATCTGGCATTGGCATGGCCTCGCCAGCCTTTCATTATGACCTCCTTCGGGCTAGACTGTTGTACATCTCTTGTTCCTCTTGATATGTGTTGCAATAACCCAAACCAGTCGTACCGACGTTGGAAGGAAACTGCAAATCATCGAATTGGACTACCTCTTAGTGATATGGTCCTAATCCCATTCTGGGGATGTATCCATTAATTTTGAGCATAGTGGACACAACAGGATTGATATCGTGAGGGAGTGGAACTAATTCCTTCTTGGCTTGTTCCCAGCTGATATGGGTGACATCAAGGTGGAAACCATTGAGGTAGACAGTGCCCTCGGCTAACTTTCCATGGGATCGGACAAGATAGCACCAACTTCTAAGTCTTCGTCACCTCGAACTTGTGGATCCCGATCCGAGAGAGAGGTGAGGGGACTAGCCCCCAGCGGCCTCTGGATCATCCACGTGTGAAGGAGAGCTCTACCAAGGAACTCTCGAAACGGATGCCACCCTCATAGCATAGCACGAGTGGCGATATAAAAATGAGGTACCTCTTGATCCAAGGATAAATCCTCAAACCAAAATGCACCTAAAATAAACTCAGAGTCGCCATCCATGGATAGGCCATGGAACCCCAAAAACAAATATGCTCTGTGCAATGGATAACCAGAAATATCTATGGGCTCGTGCCTGATTACGAATGGAGAAGGTCTGAAGAGCACCCCCAATTCGTCCGAGTGCAATCACTTGGTCTCTTATGCCATTTATTATTAACCTTGAAGAGTCTTGAGCGAAAATCATGTAAAATGGGAACAAATATCCTCGAGCGAACGTCTACCTAAACATGCATGGCTCGGGGATGGAATAATAAGCGCACACAAAATAATGAAAGAAGTGTCACCTAAGCATAGCTAGGTTATGAGTGTTATGCCTAATGGGTGTCCAAGTTCTGGTGGTCAAACACATGCATGCTACAACTAAAGGTGTAAGGTCTGCGCAGACAAGTAAGAAAACACAACAAAACACGTAATATAACCTATTGATATCACATACGACACAACACAACAAATCCTAAGACTCTATACGATTTAACCCGAGTCTTTGGATGGTCTGATGTTCATCCAAAGAAGCCTACGTATTCCCGCCTCCCCAAGATTCAGAGTCACGTAGTTCTTCATACCTATTCTAAACTATGATGCCTAAGACATCTAAACTTCTATCCTAGACTCGATCTAAAAGACCGAACTAGTTATTAAAGCTTCTTGTACGATTATTTAAACTCCAACGGATTGTGAATTTTAGGACCCCCTATATGCCCTAACTAAATGCAGGTTAGCCCTAAGCTAATGCAGGTGGTTCCTACAACCTATGTGTAACTAGGATGTGTTTCCTAAGAAAAACAAAAGGCGGACTAACGCATCCTATTCTAGTCATCAGTCGGCGATGTGGATCACCCACTGACCAGACGGAGGCGTTCCTATAACTCTATGACAAACGCCTAACTTTAAAACAAGCACACAACCAACAAACAATACATCAAGGACAAACCCCTAACTCTAAAAAGAAACTCTCTACCTAGGACAGAGTCCTAACTCTAGAGGAAGATCTTTTTTGAAAACAAGGTTTTAAAGTTTTATTCAAAAAAAAAGATTTTCAATACTATTTACAAAAGTTTGCTGGACTTGGGATAATGATCCCAAGCTGCACTACGTACCTCGTGAAAGAGAATCAAGCCAACGTAGTTCGAAACGAACTCTCCTAACCACCACTAAAACTTAACACTCCAAATGATTTAAGGCCTTTAATGTTTTCAAATGTTTTTGATATTTTAAATTTCTAATGTTTTTGGAGATTTTAAAGCTTTTCCAATATTTTTGATATTTTTAAAATGTTTTAGATGTTTTTTGGATTTTTTTTAAATATTTTCACCATTTTGGTCAAAGACCTAAGGGAACACACAAAGCAACACCCTGGGCCAAACCCTAGGGCTAACAGGGGAAACCCCTAAACTAGGTAAGCTAACTATCAAGGATAACGAAATGATCAAAGATCCCAAAAGGCAAAGCTCCAATAAGACTGAGATAGTCCTTAACCAAGAAGAACGACAACAACACTAAGGAGAAACTCCTAATTAATAACACTATTAGAAGCGAAGGTAAATGAGTCAAAGACTCTAATAATAGCAACAAAAGAACAAATGAGTCAAAGACTCTCTAATAATACCACTAAAAGGACAAATGAGTCAAAGACTCTCTAAGAAAACCACCAAAAGGATGAATGAGTCAAAGACTCTCTAATAAAGCCACCAAAACAGAGGATGAATGAGTCAATGACTCTATAATAAAGCCACCAAAACAGAGGATGAATGAGTCAAAGACTCTATAATAAAGCCACTAAAATAGGGGGGTCTATAAATGAGGCAAGGCATGCCTCCTATGGGTAAACTCTCTACCAAGCTAAAGCGAACTCCTAAAGAGGGAGATTCTAAATGATAAGGCTTGTCTCCAAGGGAGGAGTGCCTAATGAGACAAAGTATGTCTCCTAGCGTAACTTACTAATGAGACCACAATGGTCTTCTAAAATAAAGGCTCTAAATAGCTTTTTCATTGCCCTTGCAATGAAATAACAAGGGGGTAAGGCATTTAACAGACCAAGTCGGTCTTTAACCTAAAATGAGGTGTTCTACTTGAGACTTGGATAGTCTCCTAAAAGGCTGACACCAATGAGACAAAGCATGTCTCCTAGTGTAACTCATTAATGAGACCACAATAGTCTCCTAAATGAAGGGTTCTTCTATAAAAAAAATATCTAAAAGACTGTATTAGTCTACTAAATAAAGAGGGGAGCACTACTTGGACTGAGTAAGTTCCTAAAGAATGGGCTTGGGCTAACGCCTTCATCGCCCGCCACCCGATCAAATTCTAATAACCCCAAAACCAAACCTATCTCTACATTCATCGAACAAACGCATCAAGAAACATATAAAACCTAAAACATATGAGCTGGAAAAATGGAAGGGCATAAAGGTCAACCTGCAAATAATCTCGGTAAGTGTCCAAGAATCGCACTTCAAAACCATACAAGGCATAGCCTCAATACACGGTATTCCACCAAAATTTAAAAGCTCCAGAGAGTTGATAAATACCAATGCCTAAGGACCATTAATATGTAGAACGGATTTATTGGCTCGAAGTAAGATTCCACAGAAACATTTCTCACACTACAAGCACTCCAATTCACAATGAAGGTGGTTAAGAACCAAACTAATTCTTATGCTACCAAATTAATTCTTATGCTACCAGAATATGCATGTTAAGAACTTACAAGAGCATAAAGCAGAGTAATAACAGAAAACTAAAGCCTTTCTTTATGACATTGCAGATATCAATATGAGAGTAAAGCTTCAAACATGCTCGTACAGATGGCCTCCCAACATGTAATGATAAATTATAGCTCAAGCACAAATAGAACTCAACTATTAAATGTATGTATGAAGATTGATGTCAACTAAGTCCTATCCTCATTTGAAATTTTAAGAATTTTCAACAAGTATTTCCTAAATTAACAAAGCTAACCATCAAAATGTCTGCTGCTATTACAATCAGGAGATTTAAAGCGAAGCCCATTATGCAAATCATGAAAAACATGCATTACCTTGTTCCGATAATTGTGCCATATGATCAGAGGGTTGCTAGAATTGTCAGATATTTGAGAAAATCAATTGAGATGGAAAAAATGAATTGAGCTCGTACAATTACCAGAACATGATAATATTCACGTCATTAAGTGATTATCCATGATTTACTTAGACCATATCAATGTAACATCAAGAAGAATTTGGTTTGTGTGAATGATAATACCAGCATAAAATAATAACTTCAGTAAATATATGGATCCAATTGTGAAAATACCCATATAACTTACAAACCATACCTATCGGACATATTCTTTTAATCAGTTTCCTAGAATAGAGATACATATATGAATTGTTTTTAAGTTATTTGCAAATTCTTTTCAAATTTTATGCTAATGGAAACTGGTGCAATATTTAGAGCTAAGTCACACCACTGATGCAAATGATCTCATTCACTTAAAACTGAAATACTTTGCTTTTTAGAAAAACAAGGCTAGCCTGTTATAAATTGAGCACAAATATGAGACGTGGCATACAAAGTAACTTTCCTATACATGAATTCTTCATGAAGTGGATAATTTATACCATATATGCATAAAATTAAGGAAGAGTGCAAAGATTAAACCAAAGTATGTACAAAGAATAAGTTTCCCTGAGAAAGAATAAAACCTTTGTATTGTAAATGGAAACCATTTATCAAGAGACATTTCAACGCATAATGGTAATAGTGCAAAATACAATATAAACACATTACCAACTAAAGATCAAAATGAATACTTAGTGAAACAGAATCAAACTCTATTTCTTATTTTCAGCCAGTATGCACAAGGAAGCACCACCAATTATTACTTTGAATGTAGGAAGATGACCATTCTTCTAGACAAATTAATATATTCAGGTTACTTAAAGAAACAAGTAATTCTAAATCTGCACAATCAAAGTACCCTTTCAAAATATCTTGTACAATCATTTCTTCAATTACCAATGACATGCTAGTCTAACCCAACTAGTGAAAGATAATTAATGCATTTATCATTTCTACTGAAGAGCAACAACCAAAATGTACCAACCAATTAACCAAGGTTAACCCTATAGTCAGCTCATACAAAATATCTATTCTTTATGAGTAAAAAAAATGAGACAGGGCACATATAATAATATCGCGGACACCTCTACATTTTTATAAAAGAAAATCCCTTACATCCTAGAGAAATGGTATTAACACAGCCATGAGAACCTGCTGCCTGCACTCATTTTCATTCATTTTTAGAAGGGACGATTTTAGACAAAACAATTCTCCAAGTTTGTACAAAGGAAAGGGTATCACCCCACGTATGGATTATAAACCATGAGATTCATGGGCCATTTAATATCTGTGAACTCATACTTTGACATTCCTTCACGAAATGAAAGAAATAGAATACATGGAATCATATTTTTTTTTATAAACGAAGTAATCAGACAATTATTTCACTTATTCAGGCCTATGAGCACCATGGAGTTTTCAATATCACACACAAAACTATTAAACATTGGTATCTATGAAATATAGCACTAGCAGACATTGGCATCCAATGAATATTCAAAGAAACAACAACATCCGTATCTTTTGTTCCAAACAGTTACCTACTCCCTTCAAGAAAATTAACATTTATAATTCATGAAGCAAATGCAGAGACATGTTTCACTGAGTTACACTGTCACATTCATACATAGGCACGCATTTGCAGACATATTGTGGGACCCGATCCCGCAAGAGGGGTGGGGCGCGAGCCGCCACGCTCTCTCTTGGTCTCTGGTACCCACGCAAATGGCGTGTGTTTTTTATTATTGATTTTAATTACCCAACCAAGCAGGCAGCAACCAAGCCATAGGGTGCAAACAAACGTGCAACCCAGTACCCATAAGGGCAAGGGGTAAGCCGCCAAGCTTAGCGAGGTGTGATTTAATTCATCTTTTCCGTGAATTTGGGATCACTAAGGCAATCCGAATTCCACGCAAAAGAGAGTAACAAAGTCGCCACCTAGATGAGGGATCTAGGACCCATAATTGACCAGAAATCTAGACTCGTTACTTGGTTACGAGAATGGAAGGTATGGGGAGTTACCACCACATGCACCATTCCTGCCCGATAATCGGTCTTCAATTCCAAAAGTTAACTCTTTTGAATTTCTTTTAAATGGCTCATTTAACTCTATATTAATGTGCGAACTATGTGACATGCATCCTAAGATCTAATTTCATTGTAATTCCTAAATGTGTATCTTAATTTTCTTAATTTGTTTGAATTCAATCTAAGTGAAAGTTCTCATAAAATTCTAATTTCATGGAAAGTCCTAAGTGATTTAATTACTTTTAATTTAAGGATTAATGTACAAAACCCCACTTATGTGTGGAGCCGACTCGTGATTGGTATGCCATCAAGCATCCAAGCTACCTACGTAACCAAGCCTCACTAGGATCAGTGTCGACGTAGTTCGGTGCACCTAAGCTAAGCTACTTATGCCTAACTCATCTAAGACATCGATCTAAACTGGATTGACTGTTTCAACTATTTTAAGAGAAGTTATTTAATTCAAGTTGAAGCTTTTATTATCCTAGGACTTCATCTAAGATGCTATATGATCCTATCAAGTGCAAGTTGTCCTTTAGACTAATGCAGGTTAACCTACATCATAGGTAACTAGGCTTGTCCTAGGAGAAAAGAGGGTAACTAGTGTAACTAGATCTATGGCACGGTTGCTATCCATAGCAAACGCCCGTGATAAGGCTAGACTCCTAACTCTAGGACTCCCTAAAACCTAGGACACGACATGACGTAAGTATTCCTAAATAGGGCTCTAATGGTTCTTACGATGGAAACCGCAATCCAACGGTTCCGAAAGACATGAGGTAAATTGATTCGATTTGTTGAAGTTAATGATTTCTAGATTTGAAGGATTTTCGGTTCCTAAACATCTAAGAAATACCAAAGGCTCTATGGTTCGCAAACTTCAACCTTTAATCGTAACCACGGAAGGGAATCATGCTCTCAACCCTCGTATAATTTAGCATGTAAGTTATAGTATCTTATTGCCTGGCATATTTCTCAGGATTTCCGTGGACAGTGGACCTCGGAGCCAATAACATACTATAATTTACACACTCTAATTATGCTGGATTGATCGCAATTAGCATACGATTATGGTTACGATCTCGGCAGTTAAATTGTCACAGCATACCCTAAGGTTTCTGTTTCAAAAAGTTAGAGATTGAATTTATGATCAGAAGTTAAGATTTTTTGGAGATTTTTACTAACTTTTTTATTGATTTGCTATTAAATTGTGATTTAATATCATTAAGACCAGATTGCTAGTAATACACAGTAACCCTAAGAAATCGAACTCTAAATCAGTTGAAACTTTTCCAGTAACAAGATATCGATAATTGTGGCTTACTGGAAAATTTTCATGAATTATCATTAAGATTTGATATCAATTTCTGATTTTCCAAAATTTAAATCAGATTATAAATTAACACATCAACTTGTAGCATATCAATTTCAAATTAATCCAAACTTTCACAGAATAAAGATAATTATGAGATTAGACTACTGTATGACTTTCATGAACTTTTATTATGATTTGATGCCAATTGAAATTCACACAAAAATCGGATGAAACCAAAGAATTACTTAAAAAGCAAACCTAATAGTATCCTAAAATCAACTAAAAAATTCCAGTAGATATATAATAGATTATAAATTTTTCTATTAAAATTTTAAAACTTAAAAATTAAATCTCCTCCATAAAATCGATTTTTAAATAGAAAAGGGGAATTTATTTCCTAGAAATTGAAACTCATTTATTAAAATAAATTACAAAACCATATTAAAACTTTGCAAAACCAATTTAAAATTTTTATCTAACATTCCAGTAACCTAAGTTACTGGTTTGTAAAGAAAAATTTCAAAAATTTACTAATTTAATACGAAAAAGAATTACGGCACGTAAAACGAAAAAGCGATTAGAAAATAAATAAATAAAACCTTTTTTCAAAAAAAAAATCTCATGAAAAATTCAATTTATTATTGAAAATAATGCTGGAGAGTTTCATTAATTTTTAAAATATTTTGATATTTATTAAAAATGGCCGAAATTTAAAATAATTTAAAACCGGATTAAACAAATTAAAAAAAATCCGAAAATTTTTGGGTAATCTGGAAATAAAAAATGTTTGGAAATAAGATTTCATAAATTTTGGATATGGTTTGATATACTTTTGGATTCGTTCATCAAGAAATAACCCCTTTCGGAGTTATTGTTTGAAAATTAGAATGAAAATTAAAACGGCCAAACCGTGATTGGAAATTAATTTTCCAGTAGTATTTTATTTCATAGAAATCCCAAAAAATATCAGTTTTTAAAGAAACCCACGTTTTCTAACACTTGCTTTGATAATCCGATTTAAATCCATATTGAATAAAAAACGAAAGAAAATCATTATTAAATGGAGGAAATTTAATTTTTTGGTGAAATTTTGAATTTTGAAAACATATAATCTATATTATAACATACTGGAATTTCAAGAAAAAATTCATTGATTTGATCTATTAAGAGTAAAACCCTAGCATGCTTTTCTACTTTTGATATTACAAAGATAAAGATCCTACCGTTGATCGCGCTCCTTGTCTCTAGGGTGCATAGATCCGAGGTATACGCTTTGTCGCACCCTTTTATATGATGAAGAAGACCCAGAGAACACTCAAATAATTCTTGATTGTGTGATGCCTTGAAAAAGAAGAAGGAATTCAAGAATTCCTTTTGTGAAGAACACTTGAGAGAGAGATCACACTTCAAGAGAAAAGAGATTTTTTTTTTCTTCTTGGGAGGAGAGAGAAAAAATGAATTTGGATCTTTTTCTCCTCCCTTTTTAGGATTGTTTGCTTTGATTTTTATACATAAAAAGCTAGGGTTAAGAGAGAAATAGTAGTTCCCAATGTGAGAGCTCTCATTTTTGGCTTGTTTCTAATTTTTCCCTCTTACTTGCTTTCTTTCTTGTTTCCAAATTGGATTTGATTCCAATCTTAATTTATTGTCAATCAAGACATGCTATTCTTTATTCCACATTGCTTCTTTGGAAGAAAATATTTTTTAAGCAATCATTCATCTTTTCCTTCTTTCCTTCTTTTCTTTTTTTATTCTTTTTATTTTTCTTTTAACAAATATGATGTCACCATTGTGACATCATCAAGGGTGGGTGCTCAATTCATGTGGGTCAGCCATGTGGGGCGCCCCCCATGGTGGTCGACCCATATGGGTGAACCCACATGAGCTCCATCTTTACAGGCTTTAGCCCAATGGGCCATTTCACACGGGTTTCGGGTTTTTCCGTAAAAATTCAATAAAATCTTTCTAAATTCAACATTCTATATATGGACCCAACCCATTTGACATTTATGGTGCATCCCTCACACATGATCGAACCATCTTTTTTGGGAAAATAATTTTTCGGACCAAAATGCCCCTATTTGACAATTACACATCCAAATGTGACCAAAATAACCTTAAATTAGTTCACCCCTAAAGGAAAAAGTTAAAAATGTAAAGTCTTTGTGGTCAAACTTCAAAAATAGAAACTTTTAAAATTGGGTCCTTTCGGTGAGCAATATTAAACATGATCATTTGGTATCCCCTGAAAATACCCAAAATGCCCTCAACACTTAGAATTTCCAAATTAAGCGAAACTCCTGAGAAAATCTAAATTTAGCAGTTTTTCCAAAATTCAGGAAATCAATCATAATCTCTCAGACATATTTCGGGGATCAAAAGAATTACACAGGAAAAGACCAAATTACCCCGAGGTGCTAGAATTTGGCGAGACTAGGGAAAACCTTGAGAAATTCTAAAAATAGCAGATTTTCAGAAATTTATGAATGGAATCAAGATTTCTTAGACACAACTTAGGGACTAAATATGATATGTTTGGAAATATCTAAAATACCCCCGAAGTGCAAGACTAAGACAAAATCTTGAGAGATCTAAATTTAGCAGGTTTCCCAAATCTTTCGAAATTACTCTTAAACCATCAACCGTACCCTCGAGATGGTTTCAGACATATGAGAAATGATTGAAATATCCATAAGATGATGAAAATGTGGAAGCCCCATGAGTTTCTAAAAATAGCAGCTTTTTCAAAATTTGTAAAATCACTTAAGATTTCTCAAATATAACTCGGGAGTCAAATGAGACACATCGGGAATGACCAAAATACCCCTGCAGTTCAAAATAGGCAAAATGAGGGAAACCCTGAAATTTCTAAAAATAGCAGGTTTTTTCATTTGCTTGGAAACTTGAACTTTCATCTTTCAGAAGCCAAAGGAACCCCCTAGAGACCTTCGGGATCGCGAATCAACTTAAAAACTCCTATAATGAGGTGAAATCTACCCTAAAATGCATAGATGCCTAATCTAATGCTGAATACGGACTCAAGACTCGATGATACTACCGAATCTTTCGCTTTTTAAAGCGTAGCAAAATAGGGGTGTCTACACATATATGCCCACATTTGAGACAGTCAAAGCACTAGTATGAAGAAGTGAAACACACAGACGTCCAATTCTCAAAGATCATCTTAGCATTATATGTTCATTCTTTAACAAGACATTCAATTGGCATATTGACATCTCTAATGATAAACTAATTATGTGGAAACCACATCCTCATGTTAATATATTGATGTTAAATCAACAAATACATATAGCCATCAGCAAGACGAATATCTTGAAGAAAGTAACCTGGAATATGAGGACAAATGAACATTCAGAAACATGCCATAAACAAATCACAAGAAAACTATGATAAAATTTGAACCACATCACAATAACATGCTATCAGCACATCATAATAAAGAAATTTTTCACACATTCTGAAGGAATCAAAGGACATTTCAAGAAGAGAAAATCCATTACCTGGGATCCCTCTCACAATAAAGTCGAAATTGATTCATCGAGATTACTTTGCTGAAGCTAATAGAGAACCATCGATTCAAAGATACCACGTACCTCTCGTTTGCTTTCTCGAACCTTCTTCTTCAATATAACAGGATGGAGGACCTACTTAAGAATACCAAAACAGCAGCACCAGTGTCTTGATGCCAATTGAAATTGCTCCGATCGGGATGGAAAATACCACTAAATTACTTAGATTTTCACAAAGAATTCTCAGATCAGAGTCAATGTTGATAAACTTGATATTATAATAGAAATACATCAATCTATGTTTTGCACAGAGAGATGAAGAGAAGAAATTGCATCTGGAATTTTCTCAAACTACTTAGGGTTTCAAGGTTGAAGATCAAAATTAGAGCCCCAAGAATATAGACAAAGACAGATCCGAGTGGAGAAGAAGGATCAATTGGAATTTTAGCCGGAATCTCACCGGATCTTTACCGGAGAAAAGAGATTGGAAATTGCTTGTAACTTTCTCTCAAGCTTCAAGATGAGAATTCTTCAGATCTAAGATCTATAATATGATCGAAGCACGGCCGGAGAATGACTAGAAAAAAAGAGGGTGGTCGGAAAAGGGTTAGGGTTTGAGATCTAAGAATTTTTAGTGTTTCCAAGGCTATATCTAGGGTTTAAAAACTAATTGAGGGTAATAGATTTAGAAGAGAAGAAATAATGGGGGTGAAGATGGCCGATCGGAACTTGGCCGGAGCTCCGATCAAACAAATCGGAGAAGAAGATTAGAAATCTCTCTCCCTCGCTCTCTCTCTCACTCTCAGCGAAAATGAAAATCTTTTTTCTCCTTTTTTTTTGTTATTTGCTTTTATACCTAAAATATAGTAACTGATATTGGCACTACCCATTTTGATGGGCGCGCCAAAATTTGATAGGCGAGCCAAACCGAAGCTCAAACGAGCTAATTCACCCCCCTTCCATACAAAATGATACATTTATTCCCTTTTCAATGAACAGTTCCCCCCAGGACAGATAAATCACCCCCTCTTTTGAACTTGCACTGCGACACTTGTCCCGACTCGTTAGCTAGGCAAACGCTCTCGGGCCTTGACGAAATTTTGCAGGGACCCTGGTGGGACCCTAACCTAACTTAAGGTAAAGTTTGGGGTCCTAATTCACTGATTCGGTGGGGTTTTTCACAAACAATGCGAACTTGGGTCTGGTCAAAATGGAGTGTCTACAGAACTGTGATAACTCTGCTACCTTTCATGAATTTGAGCTTCTGATGCAGAGAAGAGGGGACAACCCCCACTTTGTGAAGCTAGGGTCGTCCTGACAACAAATTGAAGGACGACTTGATGTCAAGTACTTGAAATTCGACATCAAAGGTTTCACCGGCCATGAAGATGGCAGTAGACAGAGTTCCAAAGGTTTCACCGGCCATGAAGATGGCAGTAGACAGAGTTCCAACTACATTTTGTCAGGAGTTATCATAGGCCATGATGCCTTGATCAGATGGGGTGATCAATACACAAACATTGGTTTGATTAATTATCCAATCCATACCCATGGTAGACTCTAACCCTAAGTAATCTTTTAATCGAATTAAAGTTTCAATTAGATTTTTCAATTACTTTTCTAATAGAATTCCAATTCACTTTAGAGTAGTTTTTTAATCAATTTAGGTTTTAGATTTTTGTTTTCTAATTAGGTTAGATAATTAATTAATAGAAATCCTTTATTGATTTACTTTGCCTAAATATAAGGGTTAAATTGGTAATCGTTTCTTTATTTATTTTTTTACCCTTGTCTATTTAGTTCATAAATTTAAAATATATTGTTGGATCTGACGTTGTAGTCCACGAAAATCCTGAGTCCATTCCAAGCAACAATATATCATAAGTTTATTTTCTAATTAGTCTAAGGGTAGAAATCACAATAAGCTCTTCCCTGAGTTCGACCCGTATTTACACGATCCATGCAGTTGCGGTTATTTAATATCACAATCACAGCTCAAACTCTTGTTACCATTTTCATTACGTTTTTCGTTTGTATACATGTTTTGCCATCAAAGCTAGAAAATAAGACTGTTTAAGGCTTTTGATCTTTTAAGCACCTATCTGGCCATGGTGGGCCTATGTGTGGTGTTTAATTTTGATACGCTTATCGTTTTGGTCGAAAGCCTATATGTGGTATTTAATTTTGACACACTTATCCTTTTAGTCATTGATGAGGTTTCATTTACAATTTAAATCTTTTTATCTTATTATATTTATGTGTCTTCCTTTTGCAGGTTTTCAATGATTTTGCTTCTTTGGAAGACGAGTTTCCTAGGAAGCGTTTTGCGGCTGGTTCCAAGAGGGTTTGCTCCCCGTTTTCTTTCTGAACAGGGAAAAGACGAAAGCCTTTGGAACTGTATCAGGTGTTATTATTGGTTATTTGACATTCATCATGCTACTAGCCGACAATGAGAACTATACAGCCTACATAGAGCTCTTATTACTTTTCAGTTAACTGGTATTTTTTACATTGCTAAGGGCATTCAATTATGCATCTCTATTTGATATAGTTCACAATTCCTCTTATAGTGTTTAGCGCATTCACAATACCATGTCACACGCTTCTTTGTGGCATATGAATGATCCGTGTGAGCTGAAAAATGTTTTTTACAACAATTTTTTTGATTAATCTAAAACCATATCAATCCCAAAATAAGTCTCCGTAATCTCTCTAAACAATCCTATTCCCTCTTTTTTTATTCGCACAAGAGACCTTTCTCACTGCCACACACATAAGGACTAACATATCAGTAGCTTTACATTTTCTCAGGTCCCAAAACGTGTCACTGATCCTTTACTTCTTGAGGTATATTGCCGTGAATCCTATCTATTGCTTCACTTTAGAGCATTTCCCATACTAATTTTCGTTTAAACATTTAGAGGATGCCCTAGGAAGTAATGGTGCTTGGCCTCATTCATTTGTAAGTGGAAAATTAGTTTTAAACGGCAAGTTAAACTCTTGAGATGAATTTACTTTATATGCACGTGTTGATTTATCACTAATTTATACATGCTTTGTGTTTGTAGGTTAATTTGTTAAATAAAAAATGGTGATGGAGATCGAGGAGATAATGAAGATGGAGTTACGTAAAATCATTAAATGATAATGTTGAATGATATAGTATTTTGTTGAGAGAACAATTTCAAGACATTTGTTATCAATAAATTGTAATTTTAAAGATATTCAATTAAAATAGTTAATTTTTTATATGTGTATATGATGTGATAAAATGGATGTTATAATTGTAGAAATTTTGATGTCATACATAAATTGACTGCGGAATGTACAGGTACAACAGATCATAAGAAGTTATTTAATGGATTAAAAATTTTTTGAAAAGGCTATCCCTACGGGTTTTATTTTGAAATTCCATATGATAAAGTACCTTTTCCCTACTAATTTTTTGAAATTCTATAGGGAAAAGCACCTTCGCCCTACGGTTTTTTGGAAATGCCGAAGGGAAAAGCTCATTTTCCCTTTGGATTTTTGGAAATTCCTTAGGGAAAAACATATTTTACCTATAGATTGTTGAAAATTCCGTAGGGAAAAGTACCTTTCACCTACGGATTGTTGAAACTTCTGTAGGGAAAAGCACCTTTTTCTTACAGATTCTTTTAAAATTCCATATGGACATGCACCTTTTACCTACGATTATTTGGAAATTCCATAGGGAAAAGCACCTTTTACTTATGGATTTTCGGAAACTTCGTAGGGAAAAGCACCTTCTCCCTACGAATTTTTTTTAAATTCAGAAGGGAAAGGTTCACTTTCCCTACGCTACTTATTAACTTCCATAGGGACAGTCCAGTCCTGTCTCTACCGATTATTCCGTAGGGAAAGGTGGCCTATCCCTATGGAACTTCAAATTCATAGGGAAAGAGATTTCCCTACCCCCACCTAGCCTACGGAAGTTGGTGACGCTGAAATCCATAGGGAAAACCCTTTTCCTACTGATTTTGTACTTTTCCCTACGGATTTGTCCGTAGGCAAAACCTAGTTTTGTTGTAGTTCCATGGAAGAAGAGGAAGAAAACCAGAGAGAAAACATTTTGTTTGTGTATTTTTTTTCTCAACCCATAAGGATGCCTTAAAAAGACTTCCAAAAGTCACATCCTTTAATTCCTAAATTAAGGGACAAGTTTTGCAAACATTGCCCAACGGATAGAAAGACAAAACCATACATAAACCGTTACAAAACCAAAGCGTCAAAACATCGCGCAGAATAACTTTAGAGTTTTCAGGAATGGCGAAGTTATTCGCTAAAAACTTCGAAGTTCCCTGAGAACAAATATGACCAATCATAAAACGAAAAATAAAATATAGGGAAAGAGGAAAAGTTGTTAGAGTAAGTGCCCCAAAAGCCAATACATTTTGTAATGTCCTTGAATAAAGTATCAATAAAGATTTATTACATGACATTTAATGGGTAAATTATAAGAATGTGTGTGATGTGATTAATTAATTACACATGTTCGTCCTTAGGTAGCAAAGTAGAAATGACAAGCCCATGGATTCACAGATCCAAGGGAGAAGGGAGATATGGCGTCGCGATTCTTTGCAAATCTTAAATTGTTCCTGGTCAATATAGATTGGACATCTCTAACTTTCTGTATACAACTAGCACCATGCTTGCCTACATGCACGAGTACGAGGTGACTTATCTCATTCATCTGGTTAGTCGACCTTAAGCAAGAAAAGTGGGTGCGACGATTGGATCGCGCACTGAACAGGATCACAATAAGTACAACCTGTGGACATGAGAGTATAAGGTTGTTCTTGCAGACAGGACCCTTTACATGTCCTTTGACCTGAGGGCTCATATTGGTCTGTGGGCCCATTCTAGGGTTTTAGCCTATCCTATAGTGGTTCTAGTTTGGAATCACATTCGAATAGCACTGGATCTTACGACAAACCCTCGAGGCCAATAGCGATACTCAACATAGAATTCTCCGCCCTAATATTTAGGGAATACATCTACGGTTTCGGACAGAGCAATAGGCCCATAAAAGGAAAACATGGCCATGCAGATTTGATAAACGTTTATCGGAATGTTTTTGGATAACACTGAAAAGTTTTTAAATGATTTTGCAAATGCATTTGTGGGCTTAAGACTGCTTGACCGTAAAGGTATACCATGAGTGGGCTCAGGAGCTAAAACAAGTCCACCCTTCATAGGACCCAACTTAGTAGATGAGGAGACAAGAGAAAGGACTTGCACATATATGATGTGACTAGGGGTATGATGATCTGACGGTCATCTTTAGGGTTATGTCTCGATGGAGGCCACTAACTCAATGCGATTTTAGCTTTGACTAAGGAGCGAAATCGTAATGTGTAGACACCCAATTTTGTCAAGGTGGTACTAATGATAGGTTGTCCCGAGGATGAGTCCCATGATGAGCCCAAGGCCCCTATTCTCTTTCTTTCGATCTCTCTCTGGTTCGCGAAATAGAAAATAATTCTCAAAAAATGAATTGTCCTAAAGTTAAGACCCAAAAGCCCGTTTCCACACGACACCCGCCTTTCACGGCACAACCAAAGAAGCCCGTTTTCACACGGCATTCGCTTAAACTTAACTTTGAGTAAAAAACGTACAAAATTGCGTACACCATTTCAAAGTGTATAACTAGGTTTATTGGATTCTTCTCATCACGAGGAATCTAAAAGATCTGACCGCGCACGATTTGGGGTCCAAACGAAGGAGTTGTGATCTTTGAAAGTTTTTGAAAACTCCCGAAAAATCCTAAAAACCTAAGTTCAAACACACTGAAAGTACTTACACCACTTCAAAGTACGAAATAAGGTTCATTGGGTTCTCCTTGCAATAAGGAGTCCAACAAATCTGACCGCGCGCTATTCAGAGTCCAAACGAAGGAGTTATAGCCCTTCGAAACTCCCGAAAATACCCAAAGCAACCCCAACCGACCTACTGAAGGCCCAAATATCGAGGGTGTGATTCCCCAAAAGTGCAAATTGTGATTTAATCGCAATTTAGGATTTGGCAAATCGCACCTTACGATTTGACAATCGACCCTTATAAATAGGTCGTAAGTGTAAAAGCAGATTCTAAACCAAATCAGAATTAGATTTTCAGTAAAAAAAACCTTTGATTCTCTAGTTTTCCATTACTTTCGAGAAAACTCTGCCCAAAAAACCCTAGTTTCTTTACCCGAGAGAGAGAGAAAGTAGAGAAATACTTAGGGAGCTCAATCCGGACATCGACACTCTGCCGGATTTTTGTGGACTCAGAGCGACATCGCTCAACTAGAGCCGTTGTTCTACCAAATTTTCGAAGAACTCGAAGCTACACTGTCTAACTAGCGCCGTTGTTCTACCGAACTTTCAGAGAACTCGAAGCTACACCGTCCAACTAGCGTCGTTGTTCTGGCGAATTTTGGGAGAACTTGAAGCTACACCATCCAACTAGCATTGTTGTTCTGCTGAATTTTAGGAGAACTCAAAGATACACTATCCAATCAGCGTTGTTACGCTACCGACTTTTCAGAAGACATCCTCGCTACATTTGTAAAATTACATTTATTTCACAGCTTTCTATACTTCTGTTATAAAATCCGGTATAGGGTAATTATAGGGTCTAAGGCTCCTCTCGCCCCAGGTCCTGCAACATAAATCCCCTATATCTCTCTATAAATAGGGCTACGTTCCCTCTCCTTATCTCACCACTCTATCTTCAGTCCTACCATAGACAAAAGAGATAGAGACGAGAGCCTTACCGCTCCAAGGGTGTTGGACAAACGGAGGGAATAAAAAACTCATCCTTTCCTTTCCTTTATGCTTTGTCATTTTCATTCATTTCTAGTTATCCTGAGTGAGGCCTTCGCTGAGAGATCCTCTAGGGACTCGATGAAACGTGGGAGCCGAGCAAGGAGGGGCAGCGGTAGCCTCGAAACTAGTAAAAACGAAAATGTTTTACCCGATTCCCGCGAGCCATGGACCTAGTTACTTGATATTATTGGTGAGGGATGAAAAACACAGAGTTTAATAATACATTACATTTGTTTTGTGATTGCCCAACCGACAATCTCTGCACGATTCACTCCTTGCTTGGTCGGCTTGCCCGCGGACTCCAGAAGTTGAAGTGGCGGCTTCCCGGTCTTTGCTCGGACTTAAGGAGGGCTAGAGAACTCTTCTCCAACACTTTTAGAATGTAATTCCAGAAAGTATTAATGCTGGAAATTTTAGGCTAAGAGATAAGACAAGAGGAACTCTTCCTATGCCCTTGATGGTTCTCTTGTTTTATTAATGCAAGTGAGACAAACAAGAGATATTGCAAGAGAGAGAGAGAGAGAGAGAGGTGTGCTGGACATTCCGGAGGGCTAGAAAATTATGTCTACACCCAACCTCTCCTCTATGTATATATAATTGCTTGCTTTGCAATTTTGGCATGCTTGCCAATTTCAAACGAGCTTGTCAATTTTGAGAATACTTGCAAATCCACTTGCCAAAAAGAATTATGTTGTTTTTAGAAAAATCAATGCAAGCTTCATGGCCTTCTTAAAATCAAAAGATTTCTAGAATTTATTACTAAAGCTGAAATCATTTGATATTGGCAAGTCAAACCAAGCAAGATGTCTTTCCAAAACAAAACAGTTTTGTCTTCGGCAATTTCCTTTGCAAGCCAACATTTCCAAAACACTTTCATTTTGGAAATCAAATCCAATCTCTCTATATATATAAAAGACCATGCAAGGATTTAATTACTAAAACTGGATTCTTTTGATTTAGAAACTGAAAGCAAGCACAAGCCATTATTCTCGGCAACTCTTTTGCAAGAAAAAGTTTTCAAAAGGAAAACTCTTTCATGATGGAAATTAAATCCAATATCTCTCACCTATATTCTCAAATATTTTGTAATATTCTCAGCCAATAGGATTTCATAATTATCCAAATAATTGAATAAATCCCATTTATTAATATCTTGCACATGTGTGTGCGCGCACCACATGATTCGGTGCTCCTCTTCCCCATATCTCATATAGGCGATCATATCTCTCAGTGGAAATGATAAAATCTAGATCCCAGATGATCCAATGATCCTTATAGGAAAAGCAGGTAATGAGTAGGATCGACGCAGGGATCCGACAACCTATCCTGGGGAACTCATGATGGGCCCCACTGCGACTATGCCCTATAGTCCAACCACGGTCGCACTCAGGTAAGTGGTCCCCACCAGGACATTACCCTGAAGATGACTGTCAGATCATCTAATACCCCTAATCGTATCATACACGTACGTTCTACCTCCATTCCTCATTTACTGGGTTGGGCCCTACAGAGGGTGGACACTCAGTACCCCCTAGGCCCACCAAATGGTAAACCTTCCAGTCTAGTAGCTCGAGTCTACAAATGCATTTGCAAATCCTTTCGAAAATATATCTTATATAATTTGAAAACCTTTTTGAAAAACTATTTATCAAATCACCTGGCCAGGTATTTTCAGAGGTTTAAGCTAAGACAAATACTATAGATGGCTTTCCTCTAATTAAAGAGGCGGAGGATTCCTTATTGGGCATCCCTATTAACCTTGAGGGTCACCCTATGACGTAGCACTATTCTTAAGTAATCCTTAACCAGGAACAACTTGGAGATAGACCAAAGCAACAGAGCGGGTCCATAGATCAACATGACGCCTCTGGTTCAAGGACATATACGGGTCCTGTTTGAGCAAAATAACCTTATCCAATTTTCCTATCAACAAGCTATTATAGAAAAGATCTTCTTCAGTGCTTGAACCATTCACCGCACCCATTCTGCCTTTCTTAGAGTCGCCTACCCCAATGACCAAGATAAGTCACCCCAATTCATGTATGGAGGCAAGATCTGATGCTGGTTGTGTACAGGAGGAGGTGCCCAACCTCAACCCCAACCAGGAACCTTTTAGGTCTACAAAGAGACGAAATGTCATATCTTCCTGCCCCTTAGGATCTGTGAATCCATGGGCATGAGACTTCCTATGATGCTATCTAAGGACAAATGTGTGTTAATGAGCAAGTCACACACTCCAATATAAGTACCTATGGATGTCATGAAATGATAATATTATTAATGAATATGACTCAATAAATCAAATACTGGCTTTTAGGGCTTATACTCTAACACTCGAATCATGCGTGCCTAACACCTTCCCCGAATGTAACAATATCCCTTACTAAGATTTCTGTAAAGACCATGCCCTGCAAACATAGTAAAATAACAAGTTCTAGGCCCCGACCTAGAGGACAGCTTCGGCTGCTGCTATTCCCATGAAATTCGAATCTTTATCTCTACTTCATCGAAAAAGCAGACACGGGTCCTAGGCCCTAACCTAGGTGGCGACTGTGAAACTCTCTTCTCCGTGGAATTCGGATCTGGGTCCCAAGTTCACGGAGAACGCAGACGCATCCACACGATAACAAAGAAACAACTCCCCTCCCCCCGTTGACACGATACACTTGGCGTGCACGCAGGGAAAACTAGCGCCACAGACTGACGACTTTGCTGGGGATATAAAGGTTATAACTCTAGAGTGACTTGACTTAGCAGTTTTTAAGAAAAATTTCACAGAATTTGACTTTTTCTATCTTCATTACGATTAATCTTAACTCTATATTCGTGCTTAGGGGTAATCGTAAGTTGCGAATCTCTCGCAAGTTGCAGCTACTCCTCACAAGCAAAATGAAACAAGTGATAGGTTTACTTTTTTTACTATACATTTTCTTTACTTTTTAGGATTGCTTGAGCCAATGTTCAAAATTTCCGTCAATTGCGCGAAAATGCCCCTGGAGGCACCTAGGATTTCCTATTTAATTTCTGTCAAACACAGCACACACCATATTTTGCATACCTATTACCCTCGGGATTGACTAGCCCTTGGTCCGGATTGGTGGCGTTTGGGATGTCATTACCTGAATTGTTGTTGGTCACTGTTCCATTTGATGTGAAAGCACCACCTCTTTGCACGTCTCCCTTGTGGTGGCTAATGAACAAATTTTAATGTCTGAATTTAGTATTAATTCATGCATTTTTAATACTTGGAACAGAGCAACTCGGCTTGTTTTCTCTTGTTTTCAGGTTTTAGGTCGAATGAGGATAATGTCAGAGAAAAACACAAAAATTCAGGGTTTTGACCTCTTTCTAGCCCAAGACGAGTCAAATGGAAGCTACCCAAGCCAAACTGGTGTAGACACCCCATTTTGCGCCAATTTATCCAACAAAGGATTTCATTAATTTTCACCATGGCATTCCTATGGGTTTCCTCGGATGTTTTGACACAATTCCACCATTTCTACGGAAAATTGAAATTCCAACGGGTGACATTCCGACTGACTTGGAGTAGAGCCCTCCAAAGCTTTTTAAGCCCATAGGAATCGATCTTAATTTCCTATTTGTGAGGGGTGTCAAATGGCAACTTTCGCTCATAAAAATCAACCACTCATCTCCACGTGAGAGATTTTTTGCAGTTGTATCGCAAGGCTTTGAAGATTGCCATAACCTTGTGTCTATCCAATTAAGAAAAGAAAAGATTTTTTTGGCAATCTTCTTTGATAAGCCTTAAAAGACAGATTGCCTTCTATCTTTATGGATTTTCTTAGAAGGAGGTGGAGTTTTTTTTTTTTTTTTTTTTGGGGGGGGGGGGGAGGATTGATCTCTCTGGGGGTCTCTCAAGTTTTTGAGAGTCTTTAGAGAATGGTGTGGCAAGTTTTCTTCGATGGTTCTCTTCAATCCCAGAATTTTAGAGAGTCTTTGGTAGTTCTGTGAAGTTTTTTAGAGTCTTTGGTAGTTCATACTGGGTGTCGACACTCTGTAGAATTTCCGAATACTCGGAACGACATCCTTCGAATAGCGTCGTTATTCTGCCAAATTTCACAGAACTTCGACATATTTTTTCGAAATAGCGCCGTTGTTCTACCAAAATCTCAGCAAACTCGAGGTCCCTCCGTCCAAATAGCGCTGTTGTTCTGCCGAAATCTCGGCAAACTCGAGGCCCCTTCGTCCATACAACACCAATTTTCTGCCAAAATCTCGGCAAAGTCGAGGCCCCTTCGTCAAAATAGCACTGTTGTTTTGCTGAAATCTCAGCAAGATCAAGGCCCCTTCATCCAACTAGCGCCGTTACACTGCCAATTTCTCAACAGATATCCCCACACTCTTTCTGGTAAAATTACATTTATTTCCCTGCTTTCTATACTTCTGTTACAAAAAACCGGTGCAGGGAAGTTACGGGATTTGGGGTACTTGATACCCTAGAACATGTAACGTAAACCCCTCTCCACTCTTTGTAAATAGGCCTATGTTCCCTCTCCTTATCCCGCCACTTTGTCTCCGCACCAACCATAGACAAAAGTGACAGAGACGAGAGCCCTGATACTCCACGGTGTTGGACAAACGGAGAGAATCATAATCCAGAGTTTTCTTTCCCTTATGTATTGTCGTTTCCGTTTGATTTAGTTATCCTGATTGTGGTCAGCTGCGAGATCCTTCCAGGACTTATACTACAGCATAAGACTTCAATCAGGATAATGACCTGAACCGCTTTTTTTTTCTTTGTAAATTCATTTTATTTACATTATGGAATTAAGTCTAGTCCACATAAAGGATAAAAAGAGAAGTTTTCTGATTAAATTCTTCAAAAATGCCAAATCAAGTCAAGAGACCAAGTTTAGCATGAGGGGTGCCTAACACCTTCCCAGAATGTAACCATAACCCTTACCCAGATATCTGTAAGGACTATGCCTTAACGAACAGAGCAAAATTACGGGTTATAAGCCCTGAGCAAGAGAACCCCTTCTGTTACTACTCCTCCAATGAAACTCAGGTATTCATCCCTGTTTAATTTGAAGAGCAGACAGGGGTCCTAAGCCCTAACCTAGGTGGCGAGTCTGAGTTTCTCTTTCTTGTGAAATCTAGACCACGATCCCGAATTCGCAAGAAACGCAGATCAACAAACACTCCCAGAAAACTCAACGTGGTGATCCCCTACCGCCCCAGAACGCGCGGGAAAAAGCCGGCTCACACAGACTGGCAACTCTTCTGAGGGTATTCTTGAAAATCAAAAAGGTTATAGCTCTAGATTGACTTGACTTGGTAGATTTCAAGAAAAATGATCAGAAAACTTGGCTTTTTCCACCTTTATCAGGGGTTGGCCTTAACCCAATGTAGCTCTCAGGGGCAATCGTAAGTTGCAAACACTTCGTAAGTTGTGGATGCTCCTCACGAGCAAAATAAAACAAGTGCTAAGTTTACTTTCAGTACCATAAGCTTGTTCTGCAGATTCGCATGAGCCAATGCTCAAAATTGCCGCCAATAGAACGAAAATGCCCAGAGAGGCACCTAGGCTTACCTATTTATTTTATGTCAAACACTGCATACACCATGTTTTGCATACCTATTACTCTCGGGAGTAACTAGCGCTTGGTCCGAATGAGTGGCATTTGGGATGTCATTACCTAAATTGCTATTTGTCACGGTTCCATTTGACGTGAACGTACCACCTCTTCCCACATCGCCCTTGTGGTGGCGTTAAAATGAAACTGTACTAAACTTCACGCCCCACTAGGGCCTCCTTGTAAGGGTTGTTCACCCATTTCAGTAAAAGGGACCTTCAAGCCTTCATCACAATGCAGGAGCCCATGTGGGAGCCGGTTTTTCCCGTGCGCGTGGGGCGGCAGGGGATCGCCACATCGGGTTCTGTGGGAGTGTTAGATTGATCTGCGTTTCTTGCGAACTCGGGATCAGGGGTCCTAACTTCGCAAGAAAGAGAAACTCAGAGTCTTCACCTAGGTTAGGGCCAAGGACCTATGCCTGTTCTTCTGATGAAAATGGGAGAGTTACCCGAGTTTCATTAGGAGAACAGTAACCAAAGGGGTTCTTATGCTTTGAGCTTAGAACCTTATAATTTTTGTTTGTTTGTTTTAAGACATGGTCCTTATAGATATCTGGGCAACGGTTATGGTTACAATCGGGGAAGGTATTAGGCACCCCTCTTGTCCGGATTAATCCGGTCTCTTGACTTGAATTGGCATTTTTTGAAGAATTTAAACAAGATAACTTATCTTTTTATCCTTTATTTATATTACGCTTAATTCCAGGATGTAAATAATATGAATTTATAAAAAGACCGAAAAATAAGCGGTAGTTATCCTGATTAAGATCTTATGTTGTAGAATAACTCCCGAAAGATCTCGCAACTGATCACAATCAGGTTAACTTAAAACAAGCGGAAAAGACAGTGCGGAAAATAAAAGAAAGGTAGAGGGATTTATATTATAAAATCTAGGCAATAAGAGCCAGGATCTTCTAATGTCACCACCTCGTACCTTACTTTGTAAAGGACATTACAAATAGCTATTAAATAAATGTAAATTCACCAGAATTTGTAGAGAGTTGGACAAAGTAACCGCGTTATTCGGAAGAGAGGAGCTTTGAAGTTGCCAAGATTTCGGCAGCGTAACGGTGCTGTGTTGATGAATGGGCTTCGGATTTGCCAAGATTTCGGCAAAACAATGCTGCTATTTAGATAATAGGGCCTTGCGTTCTCTAAAATTCGGAGGCGCAACGGCGCTGTGTTAACAAAGGGGCTGATAGTTTGTCAAGATTTAGGCAGAACAACGGCGCTATTATTGAAAATAGCTTGCGGTTCTATGAAATTTGACAGAACAACGGTGCTATTATGAAGATGTCGCTTCGAACCTTCAGAATTTCGGCAGAATGCCGATGCCTGGTGTAAAGGGGGGTGAAATTATCACAAAAGGGAGGGAGAGGGGAAATGTTCACCCCAAAAAACTCTTCCATTAACCTTACCCCCCGATTTGTAGTTTTGGCGCGGGGGGTAAATTCTTGTAATTTCGGCCAAATTTCGCTGGGGGCAAAATTGAATTTCACCCCCAGCAAAATTTGGTGTCATCTGGATGACATCATCCAGATGATATCATATTTCGGGGGGCCACGACGACTCGTCTCTTCTCCGTCTCGAGAAATGTGATTTTTCGTCCTTTATCGGTGAGTTTCGAATGTCCGTAACTTCTCCGATTGAATTCCGAATCACGCGCAGTCAGATCCATTGGATTCCTCGTTCTTGGGACTCTAAAATGAATCTAATATCGCTTGCTTTCGGGAAACGAAGTATCCTTTGGGTAAAAATGGAAGTTTTTGACTCAAAGTTAACTTACCGATTTAAATGTCGTGTGGCAACGCGCTTACCGTTTTACACCGTAAAAGGCAGGTGCTGTGTAAAACAGGCTTTTTGGTTGCCAAAAAAGGCGGGTGCTATGTAAAAACAGGCTTTTCGGTTGCATTTCTGAGATAAAACGGCTTTCAGAAACCATTTCCTTTTGCAAATACCCTAAAGCGAGATTGAGAGAAACCGAACTGGTGCTCTAGGACTCGTCATAAGGTTCTTCCTCGCGACACCTATCATTAGTACCGCCTTAACAAAATTGGGTGTCTACAGATGCCCCTCATGGTAAGGGGTGCAAGGCACCTGAATGCCAAAGTAAGGAGATAACAAAATTTTGTCACTGGGGACTAATGATAGGTTTGTAAGACTCACATCGGATCCTAAGGCATATAGTTCTCACCGAGGAATCTTGTTGTCACGTCATCAAGTGGAAACCTCTCGCTCACGGTTTTTGGGATTTTGAAAATACGACCATTAGAACGAGTCTTGGGTGAACGTCATTACTAACAGCAGGGAGGGTCATCGGAAGTCAGGTTTAGCGCCTAATTTGGGGAGGGACCTCGAGGGATGTCATTTTAACATCCAGTGCGGATATTGATAATAGAAATGCATAAATCGCACCCGGTGATTGGTACGACGGATCGTACGCGAGATTAGATTCGGATATAGTAGACGCATGATCGAAATTCGCTCTTGGATTTGATTGGTTGATTTGATTGGATGCAGTACCGTGTTTCAATGGGTTTTGTTCTTGGAAGACGCCTTATCAGCATCCAGGATTAGGGGTGTCAATGGATCCACTTCGGATCGGATCCACCTATATCACAGTCATGGTCCATTCAAATTCCTTATCGATCGGATCAGATTTGGATTGTTCTTCGGATCCTACTGTGGGACCCGATCCCCCGAGAGGGGGCGCGACCCGCCTCCCTCTCTTGGTCTCTCGTACCCACGCGAATGGCGTGTGCTTTTTATTATTGATTTAATTCATCTTTTTCGTAAACTTGGGATCACTAAAGCAATCCAAATTTCACAGAGAATGACAGAGTCGCCACCTAGATGAGAGATTTATGACCCATAAGTGACCAGAAATCTAGATTCGTTACCTGATTACGAGAATGGAAGGTATGGGGAATTCCACCACAAGCATCATTCTTGCTCGATAATCCGGTCTTCAATTTCAAAAGTTAATTCTCTTGAATTTCTTTTAAATGGCTCATTTAACTCTATATTAATGTGTGAACTATGTGACATGCATCCTAAGATCTAATTTCAATGTAATCCCTAATGTGTATCTTGATTTTCTTAATTTGTTTGAATTCAAATTAAGTGAATGTTCTTCTAAAATTATAATTTGTAGGAAATCCTATATATTTTAATTAATTAAACTAGTTAAAATTAACTTACAAAACCACACCATATGTGGTGAGCCAACTTGTGCTTGGTATGCCATTCAAAGCATCCAAAGCTGTCTACGTATCCAAACCTCACTGGAATCAGAGTCGATCGTAGTTTGGTGCCTAAACTAAGTTATATGCCTAAGACATCTAGGACACCAATCTAAATTAGACTGACTGTTTCAACAGTTTAAGAGAATTCATTTAATTCAAGTTGAGTAGCTTTTATTATCCTAGGACTTCATCTAAGATTGTATATGGTCCTATCTAAGTGCAAGACGTTTCCTAAACTAATGCAGGTGAACCTACATCCTAGGTTAACTAGGCTTGTCCTATATGAAAATGAGTTAACTAGTGTAACTAGATCTTTGGCACGGTTGCTATCCATAGCAAACGGCCGTGATGAGGCTGGACTCCTAACTCTAAAACACCTTAAAACCAAGAACACAACATGACGTAAATGTTTCTAAGGGGCCATAAAGGTTCCTATGATGGGAGACCGCAATCAAACGGTTCCAAAAGCATGGATCAAATGAATTTAATTTATTAAGTTGCTGATTTTTTAGTTTTTAAAGGGGTTCTTAATATCTAAAATTTAAGGAAAACCAAAGGCTCTAAGAGCTGACATATTCTTATGCATAGGTTGCTTTCATGGAAGGGAATCGTGTTTTTCATTCTTATACAATTTAACATATAAATTATAACACCTTGTTGCCTGGCATGTTCTCAGGATTTTCGTGGACAGAAGACCTCGGAGCCAACAACGTGCTATAGTTTAGATGCCTAAACTATACAAGATTGATGCAATTAATGAACGACAATGAACTCAACCTTTGCACTTAGAATAACCTAACACTCTAAATTCCAAAGAAAACTATTAACATCTATGGCTTCTATTTAAATGGTTTGAGAATTACATTCTTACTGAAAAGTTTAGATGTTTTGAAAATTCTCATGATTTTTTAATTAATTTCAATTTTCTTAAGGATTTTAAAGGTTTCAGTCCAGATTGTAGATTTTCAAAGCAACCTATAGTAATTCTGATCCAATTAATCTTAAATTTTTACAATAGCTTTATCTTGACCATAGAAGGTTACTATTAACTTTTCATGAATTATCAAGGTGAGTACTCGAGTTACTATCAATTTTTCAATTTTAAAGATATTTGTCTAGATTATAAATTCAAACAGTAACTTATAGCAAATATAATCCAAATGATATAAAAAATTTATAATAGTTTCATCTTACCTAAATAAGATTACTGTAAACTTTTCACGAATTTTTGAAGTCACTTACTATCAATATTTGATCTCACAAAATCAGACTATTTCGAAAGAAAAATCACAAACACATGATTTCTAACATCCTAAAATGATGAAAAATTCACATATGATATAAAATGAATTATAAGATTTTCTATCAAAATTTCAGAATCTAAAAATTAAAAGTCTTCCATAAAATATATTTTAAAAGGAAAAACAATCAATATGCTTTCTTGGAATCAAAACTCGTTTACTGTAAATAAATCAAAAACTATATCAAAACTTTGTAAAAACCTTTGAACATTTTTCTCTAATGTTCCGGTAACCTATGTTACTGGTTTGTAAAGAAAAATTTTAAAAATTATTTAATTTGATATAAAAAGAATTATGGCACGCAAAACAGAGCATCGATTATAAAACAGTAAAGAAAATATTTTTTTCGAAGTTTTCTTTCTTGAAAAAATCAATTTATCATTAAACTTAAACTCTGAAAATTTTCAATAATTTTCAAAATCATTTGATATTCATTAAAAATAGCCCAAATTTAAAATAATTTAAATTCAGACTAAATAAATTCAAAAAATATGAAAATATTCAACTGAACTACAAATCCTAAAAAATCATTGTAAATAAAATTTTATAAAGTTTGGACTTAATTTGATATACTTGTGGTTTCATTCATCAAGTAATAAACCTTTTAAGGGTTATTTTTAGAAAAATAGAACGAAAGATGAACCGATCAAACCGTGGCTGAAAATTAAGTTTCCAGTAGTTTTTTAGAAAATATCAGTTTTTAAAAAAACCCATGTTTTCAAATACTTGCTTTGAAAACCCAATTCAAATCCATATTGAATAAAGAATTAAATAAAATCATTATTAAATGGAGGAAAATTAATTTTCCGATAAAATTCTGGATTTTGAAAACTTATTATTTATTTTATAACATACTGAAATTTTATTGAAAAATTCACTGATTTAAACCATATACAAAAATAAAAATCCTAGCATGCTTTTCTACTTTTGATATTACAAAGATGAAGGAACCTACTATTGATCGTGAATCCTTGTCTCTAGGGCTGGTATTCCGAGATATACACTTTATCCAGCCCTTATAATTGTAAAAGAACCCCGAAGAATGATTGTATAACCTCAAATATGTTGAATCTATAAGAACTTGAAAAACTTGAAGAGATATTAGTGCTCTTTGGAGAAGATGAAGTGCAACACACCAAAAACCAAGAGGGAGGAATTATTGGACTTTTTTTCAGAGGGACAGCAGGTTGGATGAATTTCAAGAGGAGAAAAGCCTTGCATGGGTTATTGTTATGAAAGAAGCATCGATCGGAATCCGGAGAGTGAATAGAAGGAAGAGGGCCATATCTAAGGGCTAGGCCTTCGGATATCTAGTTTACCAGGATTTTCGTTGCAAGTTTGAATTGACTCCTTGGGATTTTGTTGTGAAGGATCTCAAGTCGGGACAAACCAGAGGAAAGCGAATGTACGAGAGTAGCTTCCAACCCCTGCTTAGAAAGCGAAAGGAAAGGAAAGAGAAGAGCATATAGAGGAAGGGAATGAGATGAAAGTACCTGCAGTAGCAGCAGGGATGGGAAAGACAAATAACCAGCCATTGGACTGCCTTCCTCTCCAATCAGTCTCCTCCTTAGAATTAACGAGATCTAGAGTCTTGGAAAAAACACAGGGTTGGAAGCGAAAAAGGCAGATGTCAGTGTGCTTTCTGTCGAAGATTGGATTCCGCATTGGTGAAACAGCAAGCGGATGAAATGGGATATTTTATATCTGATGACAAAGCAAAAAAGGCTCAAACCCCGTGGTGTTATCGATCATCATCTCGGTGATCAGTAATGGAAAATCATCTTTGGGAAAAGCCTGGTTGAGATCTATAATGTCAATACAGACTCGGATCTGCCCATTCTTTTTCTTTGGACTATGTTGGCCAACCAGTCTGGAAACTTTTCGACTTGTCGAGCGATATGCCACCATGTAGCCCTAGTAAGGGCGCTCGCCCTTTAGTTCGTCTCGGAACGTGCTTTTATAGGCACAAGGCTAGGTTTGAGTGAATTTGGAAGTTTTCAATGTGAGCTATCTCCTTTTGGCTTATTTTCAATTTGTGCGTTGACTTTCTCATTATTTGATTTTCATATTGAACTTATTTCTAAACCTTATTTCTTGCAAGCTAAGCAATGCTAAATTACACAATGGAGATCCTTCAAGATCAATCTAGAAGCCTTCTCACGTAGGAAAGTAGCTTTTATGAATGATTTTCATCCAAAGAAGGCTGCCCAAAGTTTGAGCTCGTTGTTGACCTATTTAGAGGTTGATTCAGGAAACGTTGTAAACTAGGAAGTTGTAGATCTTTCCGATCCGTTCGAAAAAAGTATAATTACAAATTTTTTGAACAAGAAGGTAAAATGTTATGGCCATTTTACTAACCTGACCATACTAGCTTTTTCTAATTATAACTCTTCCTTTCTTTATTATTTTTTTCAAAACAAATATGATGTCACCAACCACCTCATCCCATATTGGACGTTTTTGCATGTGGCATCCCCATGTTGGGCGCGCACTTATGTTGCCGACCCATATGGGTGGGTCCACATGGATCCCCACCTTGTGGGCTTTAGCCCAATGGGCCTTATGACAAGTATTTTGGGTTTTTTTCATTGAAAATTCAATAAAATCCTTTAAATTCAAACTTTTTATTGATGAACCCAACCCATATGACATTTATGGTGCATCTTCGACATATGGTCGAACCATCTCCTTTAGAAAAAATAATTTTTCGGACAAAAATGCCCATGTTTGATCATTACGCACTCAAAGGCGATTAAAATGACCTTAAATTGGATTGCCCCCAAAGGGGAAAGTTAAAATATAAAGTCTTCATGGTCAAACTTACAAAATAGAAAGTTTTTAAGTTTACTTCTTTTGATGGATGATATCAAACCGAATTACTTGGAATCCCATAAAGATGCCCAAAATTCCCTCAACACACGAAATTTTCGAATCAAGTGAAACCCCTGAGAAATTCTAAATTTAGCAGGTTTTCCAAAATTCATGTAATCACTCAAGATTTCTCAGACACAACTCGGGGATCAAATGAGACACACTGGAAATGACCAGAATACCCCTGAGGTGCAAACATAGGCAAAAATGAGAGAAACCCTGAGACACCCAAAAATAGCAGTTTTTCCTACTTCATTGGAAACTTGACTTCTCATCTTCCAGAGATCAATGGAACCCCCTAAAAACCTTCAAGATTGCGAATCAACTTCAAAACACCTAAAATGTAAGAACGCTTGACCTAACGCGTAAAACCAACTCAAAACTCAATGAAACTACTAAATCATTTGTTTTTCAAAGTGCCGCAAAATGGGGGTGTCTACAGATGCCCCTCTTTGGTAGAGATGACATAGTCATCGTATACCAAAGCAAAAGTGACAGAACTATTTTGCGTAGCATTAATCAACAAAAGATTCACTTGACAATGCAATCATAAATGCAAATGTATGCAACCTAATGCAAAATCCTAAATGAAGTCCTAGAACATAATCAAGATATCAGTTATTCTTACCACCGTGAGCTGGTAGTTAGGATAACGAAGAACTTGGAATCGGTTTGAGAGTGAAAGTCACGCAGCTTAGAATGGGAGATGATACGACGTCGTTTTAAAACGGGCAAATGAGAATATAAGATTCAACTTTAAAATGGATTCGAGATAAGATGCCGAATTTATACGGACTCGAAAGATTTGAGAAACCATAGTCATATGAATTCGAGAAGAATGAGACACCGTAGTTATACGGACCAAAAATAAGATAAGAGACCATAGTCGTATGGACTCGAAAAAAAATGGGACACCGTAGTCATACGGGCCCAAATGGAATGGGACAGTGTAGTCATACAGGCCCAAAAAGATAAGAGACCATAGTCGTATGAACTCGAAGAGAATGAGACACCGTAGTTGTACGGGTCTCGAAGGAAATGAAATATTGTAGTCATACAGGCCCAAAAGGATAAGAGACCATAGTCGTACGGACTCGAAGAGAATGAGACACCGTAGTTGTACCGGTCTCGAAAGAAATGGGATACTGTAGTCATACAGGCCCAAAAGGATAAGAGATCATAGTCGTATGGACTCGAAGAGAATGAGACACCGTAGTTGTACGAGTCTAGAAGGAAATAGAATACTGTAGTCATACACGCCCAAAAGGATAAGAGACCATAGTCGTATGGACTTGCAGAGAATGAGACACCGTAGTTGTACGAGTCTTGAAGGAAATGGGATACTGTAGTCATACATGCCCAAAAGGATAAGAGACCATAGTCGTATAGACTCGAAGAGAATGAGACACTGTAGTTGTATAGGCTCAAAGAGAATATGAGACCATTCACAAACGGACTCATAAAATGAGACACCGTTCACAAACGGGCTCAAGGAGGATATGAGACCATTCACAAATGGACTCGAAAAATGAGACACAGTTCACAAACAGGCTCAAAGAGGATATGAGGCCATTCACAAATGGACTCGGAAAATGAGACATCGTTCACAACGGGCTCAAAGAGAATATGAGACCATTCACAAATGGACTCGAAAAATGAGACACCATTCACAAACGGGCTCAAAGAGGATATGAGATCATTCACAAATGGACTCGTAAAATGAGACACCGTTCACAAACGTGCTCAAAGATGATACGAGACCATTCACAAATGGACTCGGAAAACGAGACACCGGTCACAAACAAGCTAAAAGAGGATACGAGACCATTCACAAATGGACTCAGAAAATGAGACACCGTTCACAAACGGGCTCAAAGAGGATACGAGACCATTCACAAATGGACTCAAAAAATGAGACACCGTTCACAAACGGGCTCAAAGAGGATACGAGACCATTCACAAATGGACTCGAAAAATGAGACACCGTTCACAAACGGGCTCAAAGAGGATATGAGATCATTCACAAATGGACTCAGAAAATGAGACACCGTTCACAAACGGGCTCAAAAAGGATATGAGACCATTCACAAATGGACTCAGAAAATGAGACACTGTTCACTAACGGGCTCAAGGAGGATACGAGACCATTCACAAATGGACTCGAAAAAATGAGACACCGTTCACAAACGGACTCAAAGAAGGTGAGACAACTTCGTTTGAGATGAATTGATGAATTCGATAATGAAGAATTTGGAATTTTTTCATGAACTTGAATTTGATGCGAAGTTGAATTGATGAACTTTAGTTTCTTGAAATTAGTGAACGATGAAATCATGGACAATAAATATCGTGCCCGATGAAGACATTGACACTAGGATTTTGAGGAATTATGAAACAATAAACATTAAGAACGATGAAGTATGACTAACGAGAATGGTTTAGGAACGCCTTCAGGAAGCTTCGACCAGATTTTATTTTTTATTTTTTTGCAAAGAGATTGTTGGTCTTTTCTGCTGGGGATTTTGATAACTGAAACCTTGATCTAAATCCCTGAAATTGGTAATAAGAACAACGGTTCTTCTGGATACTGAAATTGGAAAGTGGGATTTTTCTCTTGACAGATATTTAGATAAACATTTCTTGACCAGGATAGTATTCAACTAAATGGAAAGAAATTCTGAATTTTAATGGTTCATCATTCTGAGAAATTGGCCCTACCATTATCACATACAGGACTCTCTCAAGCTTTAGGTGTCGCTCTGGAGCATGGTCTTCTTATGGAAACTACACCTTCTGATGTTTCTACTTTTGAATTCTTTTGAGCTGATCTTCTTTGAAATGAAGCTGTTTGACTAAATTTTCGAGGTCTTTCAGGTTCAATCGCAGGGAGCTGACGACGTCGGGCCTCCTTCACCGAAACAGTTGCATCATTTGAACACAAGGATGGCGATTGACTCTTCTCAAAGAGGAAATTGGGGTAAAAGACACTATTCAACGGACTGAGGAACTATGAAAAGGTGAATCTTAGAATAACAAAGATTAACTAACTATACTGACAAACACAGTGATGCTTCTGACTTAGTTAACATTTTATTTAGTAAGTCTATCCTTTCAAAGAGTAGTCTCTCAATTGATAAACACTGGACTTCTTCCTTAAAACGGTAAAGCCTCAAGGATTTGGTTACCATTCCTAGGATTGCTTAGTTTCAATACCCCTAGTTTAAGGATGACACTTGAATTCTCTTGAACTTCTGTTCAATCTTCAGTCTTGATACCGGCTGTAGCCTTCATATAGTGATTCTCTTACCGTGACCAAGTCATCTCTTCAGGGTTTTTAACTTGGCAGACCGTGTTAGCCATAACTTTTGCTTGAGTCGCCCTTTCAAGTTTTCAACTCAGCAGGCTATCCCCTTAACTTTTGCCTAAGCCGCCCTTTCGGATTTTCAACTTAGTAGGAGATTGATCTTAAATTTTGCCTAGACCGCCCTTTCAGGTTTTCAGTCTAGCAGATCTTCAAACTCCGTTCTTTTCTTTATTTCTTCTTCAGTTTTGTATCTAGATCCTTGATTCTGAACACCGGAAGGACTTTATAAGTGGGGTAGGACTTTTCAAAGAATGGCTTACGGCTTTGCAAAGATTTCGACCAAACCTGTGAACAGGTTGCCGACGTATCCCAGTGTAGGAATCATGTCTCACGTAGTTCAGGGCGAATGCCCATAGTTTGAAGGTAGATTGATTTTTCTTTTCTCCTTTTTTTTACTTTATTTTTTTCTTTTTCGAGTGATTTGTTTTTTGCTTTTTAGATTGATTTCTTTTTCTCTGATTGATAGACTCTTTCTTTTTCTTTTTGGAACGATTGAATTTTTTCTTTTGAAACGACCGAACTCGACTTGACCGAGCTGCCTACGTACCCCAGTGTAGGGATCAGGTCTTGCATAGTTCAGGGCGAATGCCCCTAGTTTGATGGGTTTTCGAAGGAATTTTTTCAAGCTCAAAAGGTTTGCAATCGGATATTCTTCTTTACTTTGAGTCATGAATTTGGGATTTGTACAGCCAAAGGAGGCCTTCCGACGATCAGGTTTGGAGTTGATTTAAGTTGATAAATTCTTTTTGTTATTTTTTTCTTGCACTTTTTTTTCACAGAGTTTGACGGCATTTCCAGGTAAGAGATAATGGGTCTTCTTCTTTCAAGATTCCAATATATGCTTTTGACTTTGATGGAGCGAACTTTTTCTCTGTCATCCTTCATCCATGAATCGGTAACTCTTGATATTTGACGATCGCTTTTCAATACTTGCTCTGAACTTTTCTATCTTGAATTTGTTGGCTTCATATTATGAATTTGAGAATCAAGGTCATTGACTGGAGATATGAAAGTTGTTTCCAATCCATGCCCCTTGTATAGCATATGTCTCTCACTTACTTCATTCTCTTTAGCTTTCTATCTATGTCTTGCACCTGGTGTCGGTTATAACGCTTCTAGACAAGCCTCTTATCCTCGAAATGATTTTATTAATTATTTGCGCTGTTTTGGAGGGTAACGCATTTCCAATTGGCATTTACTGGGTTAAAGTTTTAGTGCCAATGCTCATCATTTCAATTTCTTCCTTGAAAGGTTGGGATCGGCGCTCCTCCTTTTGTTCAAGCAATTTCTGTGAATCAAGTGGAATTTCATCGATCTCGTCCTCATTTGAGGAGGGTGTCTTACTTTTTTTATTAAGATCATAAGCATCCTTGAGAAACAAACACATATGAGGTTTTGGGACTGAAATTTTATTTAATAAAAAGCTATTACATCAAATGACCTATCCTGAACATGCTCAGGATTCACAACTTTTAAAACGAGAAGAAAAGCGAAGGATAACTTGCCTGGACTAGGCACCAACTCTGAATTGTAAAACCGTAAGACCTGAATTAATAATTGGACTGACCATAATGACTTGACTCAATAAAAAAGTGAAGGACTAAAACTACAACTGCTGCAACTGTCTGGCTTTGGAGGCCCGACGAAAGCTAGTTCTTGTCTGGTACTCTCACTTTCTTATTCTTCTTCACTGCACCTGGACCGGTGCTTCTCAAATATAGGGCCTTCTAAGCATTGAGATTGGCAGGCGACATGGCATGGTTCTGCATGGGATTATCAACAATATTCGGCGCTTGTTGGCATGCCAGCCTACGTTCATCAACCAATTTCTTGACTACATGCCTCAAAGTTATGCACTGATCAGTGCTATGCCCCTGTCCTAGGTGAAAATCACAGTGATCTTGAACCCTCCATGTCTTGGGGAGTGGATTAGGAGGAGGTTTAATAGGAGGTAAATGAATATTGCCGGAAGCCAATTCTCGCTGTAATATGATAGACGGTGGAAACGGGAGAGGGGTAAATTCCTTATTGAGCTCTTGCTTAGGTGTAGCCCCTGACTGATCGTATTTGAATACCATAGGGTTTTACGACTGGTTAGTCCTCGATATATCCCTTATTTTTGGAATCTGAGCTGGTGTAGGCTCCTTGATATCTTCTGAAGCAAAATCGCCCCTGGTATAAGCCCCATATGTTGTGTCCTTTTTTATTTCCTGACTTGTGGAGACCGGGCTCAATATATTCCGAACCATTATTGTGCATTGCTGGTCGTGATTATCGTAAGACTTTCTCTTCATTTGCTCAAACCATGATTTGGGGTCATCAGGAAATGATGGAGCTCCGCCGCTTGACAAAAGATTTTGAGGGTCGAGGAGCTCTATGTCTATAAGGTCTTGAATATCATATTTCAAACCGAGGCATTTATCAGTAGCATGACCAGGAAGTAAATGGTAATCACAAAATTCTTTCATTTGGAAGGTCCTGAGAAGAGGATTAGGAACAGGCTCTGGTCCCAATAGTGTTATCATTCTTTCCTTGAGCAGCCATTTCAAAGCATCAGGTCGCGAAATCGGCAAGTCGGTGAATTCTCTTTTTGGAGTCTCAGATGGTGTCTCTTGGTCATATTTAAGAATTAAGGGCCCAACAGAATCCTGATAGTGCCGAGAGACGGAATTCTTAGTAACAACATCCTAGACTTTAATATTTTTGTCAACGAAATATTCAGAACTTTGGGACTGACAATACCAGGTTTGCATTTGTTGCTTCATCTGATGAACTTCTTCTGTTAGCGCAGCCATTTGTCTAAAGAGATTCACAATTGGTTCTTTCGAACCCATAACCATGGAGAAGCTAGGACCATTGCCCATAGAAACAACAGTGGTTTGACCAAATTTCTCAGTCAGTTGAGCTTTGATGAATTGATTTTCTTCCTTCAATTCCTTCATCTGCTAGATGAGCTGGGTCAAAGCTTACATGATGAATGAGAGCTGGGAATTTTCCATAGAGTCTGCCATGAGTATGGAATGAGAAAATTAGAGACGCTTCCAAAGAAAATGGGGAATTAGCTTCCTCACTAACCGCGGATAGATTCAAACTTAAGAAGCTTTCCTGAATTTTCAATGGTGAACAATCCTGACATAGAAACAATAAAATGGTATATGAGCTTGACATTCAAGGAGTGTTTCATCTCAATGATTGAAAATGATTATGGAGTAAACATGTAATGGGGGATAATAGAATGAACCCTAAATGACTAAAATATGATAATGATGACACGACTATGCAGGGGAATGCCCCTAGTTTAAGGATAATGAGAATGAACTCTGATGGGCTTAGCAAATTAATCTTGAAAAAAGGTTACTCCTAGAGTAAGAAGAGACCAAGGATACAAGTATGATTAGATCATCAAGATCAAGGATGATCAAATCATCAGAATTACATAATTAAAGAATTGAGACACAGTTCCTGCCAATTGAGAAAATGAACGAAGAATGTTTGAATCTCAAATGATGGAAATGATGGACACATGATCAAAAGATTAGGCGGAATCGCACAAGATTGCTTTTGAAGGATAGATCAAGAAGAGAACAACCTATGAGATCTTGGGAATGATGAGATTTATATCCTAATCCCAAAGGAAAAGCTTTTAATATTCTTACATCTTATCTGGTGTTACCTGAAGGCATCAAACCCTAGTCCTAATCTAGCGGAGTGGAGAGAGGATCTCGACTTCATGACTTTGTTTGTGTACATAGAACCGATCGTAGCCATTGGAAGATAGACTACGGCCTAATATAGACTCAAATAGGTAGGATATCCTAATCTAGGCTCACACACGTAACGCACGCGTGTTCGTACTATATGTAAGTATGGGGGTAATCTAGAGGTAAGGCCAAGAGTTCCCTTAGCACGAATCTGTGTTCGATATATTGTACCAGTGTCTGGCGTATCAATACGTGAACAACCAGATCCGTTTACGCACCATAAAGGTACTAGGATAAGAGATGAATGCTTCACTAATAGAGAGCACCAGGTGATAAAATTCCAGTCAACCATGCTAGATAACACTCCAAGTTCCTAAATAGGACGTGTGTGCATGTGACCAGAAATCTAGATTCGTTACCTGATTACGAGAATGGAAGGTATGGGGAATTACCACCACAAGCACCATTCTTGCCCAATAATCCGGTCTTCAATTTCAAAAGTTAACTCTCTTGAATTTATTTTAAATGGCTCATTTAACTATATATTAATGTGTGAACTATGTGACATGCATCCTAAAATCTAATTTCAATGTAATCCCTAATATATATCTTGATTTTCTTAATTTGTTTGAATTCAATCTTGTGGGACCCGATCCCGCGAGAGGGGGTGGGGCGCGAGCCGCCACGCTCCCTCTTGGTCTCTCGTACCCACGCGATTGGCGTGTGCCTTTTAGTATTGATTTTAATTTATCTTTTATGTGAACTTGGGATCACTAAGGCAATCCGAATTCCACACAAAAGAGACTAACAGAGTCGCCACCTAGATGTGGGATCTAGGACCCATAATTAACCAGAAATCTAGACTCACTACCTGGTTACGAGAATGGAAGGTATGGGGAGTTATCCACCACATGCACCATTCCTGCCCGATAATCAGTCTTTGATTCCAAAAGCTAACTCTTTTAAATCTATTTTAAATGGCTCATTCAACTCTATGTTAATGTGCGAACTATGTGACATGCATCCTATGATCTAATTTCAATGTGAATCCTAAATGTGTATCTTGATTACTTTATTTGTCTGGATTCAATCTAAGTGAAAGTTCTCCTAAAATTCTAATTTCATGGAAAAATCCTAAGTGATTTAATTAAGCATTTACAAGAAAATTAATATACAAAACCCCACAATTTGTTGTGGAGCCGACTCGTGATTGGTATGCCATCAGACATCCAAGCTGCCTACGTACCCAAGCCTCACTGGGATCAGAGTCGACGTAGTTCGGTGCACCTAAGCTAAGCTACTTATGCCTAACTCAACTAAGACACCGACCTAGACGGGATTGACTGTTTCAACAGTTTTAGGAGAAGTTATTTAATTCAAGTTGAGGTTTTTATTATCCTAGGACTTCATCTAAGATGCTATATGATCCTATCTAAGTGCAAGTTGTCCCTTAGACTAATGCAGGTTAACCTACATCCTAGGTAACTTGGCTTGTCCTAGGGAAAAAGTGAGATGACTAGTGTAACTAGATCTATGGCACGGTTGCTATACATAGCAAACGTGCGTGATGAGGCTGGACTCCTAACTCTAGGACTCCTAAAACCTAAGACTCCCTAGAACTTAGGATAAGACACGACACCAGTGTTCCTAAATTGGGCTCTAAGGGTTCTTATGACAGAAACCATAATCCAACGGTTCTGAGAGACACGAGATGAATCGATTTCAGTTCTTGAAGTTAATGAATTTCAGATTTCAGGGATTTTCAGTTTATAGACATTTAAGGAATACCAATGGTTCTAGGGTTCACCAATTTCGGCCCAGAATAGCATCCAAGGGAGGGAATCGTGCGCTCTTTCCTTGTGCAATTTAATACTTAGGTTATAGCACCTTATTGCCTGGCATATCTCAGGATTTCCGTGGACAGTAACCTCGGAGCCAACAACATGCTATAGCTTAAATGTTCAAATTGTCAAAGATCGAGTGCAATAGGGATACGATTATGGATGCACTGGCCATTTTTCCAGGGAAATCTAAAAATCCTAAAATTTTTGTTTCGATGGATTAAGAAATTAATATGTGACAGAGATTTAAGGTTCTTTAGAGATTTTCAGATGATTTTAAATTAATTTCGGATTTTCAATGAATTTTATCAATTTTAAACATATGAGTGATTTTACAAGTGAAACTATTGCCAACGAATTCGAAATGAGTTGAAACTTCTACAGAAGCAAGATATGATGAAATTTAGCTTACTGGAAGATTTTTACAGATTTTTATATTAAGCTCATATTTAATTTTGATTTAACAATTAATTGATCAGATTGCAAAAATAACACAGAAACTACTAGAAATAGGAATCTAAATTCAATGAAATTTATACAGTAACAAGATAAAAGAAACCATAGCATGCTGTGAGATTTTCATGAATTTTGAAAACCATTTACTATCAGTTTCGGATTTTTTAATTTGCAGACAAGATTATGAATTAACAATACATCCCATATGAAACAAGATCTAAATCATTCGAAAATTTTACAGAAACAAGAAATACCGAATATAAGATTACTGTAAAAAATTTATGAATTATATCTGTGATCTGATGTCTGTTAAAATTCTCCCAAAATCTGATAATTTTTAAAGAAAGCATAAAATAATATACCAAACCCAATCCAAAAATTCTCAGAAATTCATGGTAGCATGTACCAGTATGATATTATTTTCACAAGAAATTTCATTAATTTTTGAATCCGTTTAGTATATAATTTATTTTTCTTCGTCGAAAATATATTTTTGAAGAGTTTTCTATTTTTAAAACACGATTTTCGAGAAAAATTACGATTCCGGAAAACATCCTCCAACCTTGTTCAAATGTGATGAACACAAAAAAAATTTAAAATTCCAAAAAATAGATCATCCTGAGATGGCTATTTTTTCGAATTCCGTAATTACTCAGCCATTTTTTTAAATAAAATACCCCTCTTCACTCAAATTTTCGAAAACCATTGATCCAATGTCCGATCCGATCCGATGATTATCTTACTCTATTTAGATAGATCGTTGTATTAAATTTTGGGACCAAACGGAATTGAAACACCCATGTAGATCATGATTTTTAGTTCACACATTTAATATTGAATTAAATTTAATTAAATGCTAAAAACCATGCAAAATTCATAAAAAATACCAACCAATCTTGGAAAATCTGAGAATCGTGTATCTAGCTGTAATCGAGATCCTCGCCGCATCCAAATGCCGAAAACTCTGAAAATCACGCCGACGGGCAATCCGCTCGCCTTCTTTCTTTCTCTTTTTTCTCTTTTTTTTCTTTTTTTCTTGCTTCTCCCGCCGTTAATGGGGATAGAGAGGTATAGGGAGAAGGATCGAGAGATTGAAGGAGACGAAGGGTGTGAGAGTGAACGAGAGAGATAGAGTGGGAGTGAGAACGGCAGACAGAGAGGGAGTGGGAGGGTGACCGAGAGTGATGTAGAGAGAGTGGGAAAGTGAGGGAGTGAGACAGAGAGGGAGTGGGAGGATGACCGAGAGTGATGTAGAGAGAGTGGGAAAGTGAGGGAGTGAGTCAGAGAGAGGGTGAGAGGGATATAGAGAGAGTGAGAGAGTGAGAGAGAAACGGCAGAGAGATAGAGAGAGAAACAGAGTGTCGGTCTGTTTTTTTCCTTTGCTGTTTTTTGTTTTTTGTTTTTTTTCTATTTTTCTTCTTCTATGGGCTGCTGTTGAGTGGAGGTTGGAGGGAGAGATAGGTGATGGGGGATAAAACAATAGAGGGATAGGTGATGGGGATAGAAAACAGAGGCCGTGAGTGAGAGGTGAGTAAGAGGGAGAGAGATAGAGAGAAATAGTGAGAGTGATATTTAGAGAGGTATTGAGATTTAGAGAGAGTTAGAGAGAGTTAGAGAGATTGAGAGATTGAGAGAGGAGAGGCAGAGAGATAGAGATCGAGGAATGGCTCGATTCCTTACCAAACCAGAAATGGGAACCGAGACTCTGTTCTCTGTAATTTTTTTTTTATCACCTAGCTCCTGTTGAGAGAGTTGCAGATAGGTGAGGGAGATGAGAGTGAGTGGGCTATTGAGGGCTTGAGAGGTAGTGGAGGTAGAGGAGTCAAGAGGGCTGTGAGATCAGAGAGAGAGTAGAGAGAGCATGGGGAGGGATGAGCCAGCCACCCCGAGAGTCGTTCTCCCTCCCCCTCTTAACAAAAAAGTCCCCCCTCTCTTTCATTGCTGTCCACTTCTTTCTTTTCAAGGAAAGGTTCATTTCTTTCCTTTCATATCTTTCCTCTCTTTTTAGGATTTCTTCTCTTGCCTTCTTTTGCAACCCTTCTAAATCAAGTAATTGACGTTTTTGAGTTAATTGCCTTCACCGTTCATACACCCAAGAAAGAAATATTCTCAAAGCAGGGCAAAGATATAAGTAGCAAGTGAAAGGAATTGGCAATACCATTTGCTACATGCCAGACTAAAAAAAAATCGTTCGGGATAAATGGAAAGTTGAAAATTTCAACTAATGGTGGGCCCCACTTCGGGTGAATTCTTCTTGCACTGCACTACTTGCATTCACATCCCTTCCATTGTATGATCTCAGCCGTCCAATCTATGGGTCCCGGCCCAAATAGGTTGGGCGCCCCAAATCACTTCCATAGAATGGTCTGAACTGTCCCTTTGATGTAACATAATGCAAATTGGTTGCGTCCCTCTAAATCATTTCTGCAGGCTTATCCGAACCTCCTGTTAATGGTTCACATTGCCCCAAAAATGATGATCCTCTAGATGATCCAAACCGTACATTTTAGCGGGCTGATCCGAGCCTTTCATTTGATGTAAATCAACCGTATCTCTCAGGCCGTGTCCGCAAGATGATCAAATCTGTCCAATTTGTAGGCCTCAATATATATGGGATGCGCCCCTCCAAATCAATTTCGCGGGATGATCCATACCATTAATTTATACAGTTGTGCCTAAAAATCATTCCTAAGGATTATCTGAATAGCTCAACTTGATGGCCATAACAAAATTGGTTGTTAAAACGACTTCTCTAAGATCTTGACCGTTCTCTTGATGGTCATCTTTAGGAATTAGATCGAAGTAGGTTCAACACTCATTTTTCATTAAAACCATATGCAGGCCCCCTGTTGATCCAAATCTAAACAAATGTTCAATGCGGGCCTACCGATGGGTCCAAGTTTCAATAAATGCTCAATGCGGGCCCACCGAATGGGTCCAAATTCTCTCTTGCTCGGATTCTCGTGAATAACCTTTCTCAACACTTAGCGGGATAATGCGAAACATGACAGAAATAACCGAAAAGATCGAAAAACAAAAGGAGCGGACACGGGAATGGAAAACACTAGGAAAAGACTGATAACAAAACATTAATTTCTTTGTTGATTAGAGCGGAGCAAAATGGGGTGTCTACAAATCTAAGTGAATGTTCTTCTAAAATTCTAATTTGTGGGAAATCCTGTATATTTTAATTAATTAAACTAGTTAAAATTAACTTATAAAACCACACCATTTATAGTGGGGCCGACTCGTGCTTGGTATGCCATTCAAAGCATCCAAAGCTGCCTACGTATCCAAGCCTCACTGGAATCAGAGTCGATCATAGTTCGATGCCTAAACTAAGTTATATGCCTAAGATATCTAGGACTCCAATCTAAATTAGACTGACTGTTTCAACAGTTTAAGGAAATTCATTTAACTCAAGTTGAATAACTTTTATTATCCTAGGACTTCATCTAAAATGTTATATGGTCCTATCTAAGTGCAAGACGTTCCCTAAATTAATGCAGGTGAACCTACATCATAGGTTAACTAGGCTTGTCCTAAAGGAAAATGGGTTAAGTAGTGTAACTACTAGATCTATGGCACGGTTGCTATCCATAGCAAACGGCCGTGATGAGGCAGGACTCCTAACTTTAGAACACCCTAATACCTAGAACACAACGTGACGTAAATGTTTCTAAGGGGCCCTAAAGGTTCCAACGATGAGAGACTGCAATCCAACAGTTCAAAAAGCATGGATCAAATGAACTTAATTTGTTAAGTTGCTAATTTTTTAGTTTTTAAAGGGGTTCTTAATATCTAAAATTTAAGGGAAACCTAAGGCTCTAAGGGCTGACATATTCTTATGCGTAGGTTGCTTTCATGGAAGGGAATCGCGTTTTCCATTCTTATACAATTTAGCATATAAATTATAACACCTTGTTGCCTAGCATGTTCTCAGGATTTCTGTGGACAGAAGACCTCGGAGCCAACAACGTACTATAGTTTAGATGCCTAAACTATACAAGATGGATGCAATTAATGAACGATTATGAACTCAAGCTTTGCACTTAGAATAACCTAACACTCTAAATTCCAAAGGAAACTATTAACATCTATGGTTTCTGTTTAAATGGTTTGAGAATTAAATTCTTACTAAAAAGTTTAGATGTTTTGGAAATTCTCATGGTTTTTTAATTAATTTCAATTTTCTTAAGGATTTTAAGGGTTTCAATCCAGATTGTAGATTTTCAAAGCAACCTATAGCAATTCTGATCCAATTAAGCTGAAAATTTTGATAGTAGCTTTATCTTGACCATAAAAGGTTACTATAAACTTTTCATGAATTTTCAAGGTGAGTTACTATCAATTTTCCAATTTTGAAGATATCTGTCTAGATCATAGATTTACACAAAAACCTATAGTAAATCCAACCTAAATGATCTCAAATGTTTAAAGTCGTTTTATCTTAACTAGAGAATATTACTGTAAAATTTACATGAATGTTTGAGGTGATTTACTATCAATATTTGATCTCACAAATTCACACTATTTTGAAAGAAAAATTACAAACACATGATTTATAACATCCTAAAATGATGGAAAATTCACATATGATATAAAATGAATTATACGTTTTTATCAAAATTTCAGAATTTAAAATTAAAATTCCTCCATAAAATCGATTTTAAAAGGAAAAATAATCAATATGCTTTCTTGGAATCAAAACCCGTTTATTATGAAAAAATAAAAAACTATATTAAAAAAATTTTAAAACCTTTGAAAATTTTTCTCTGAAGTTTCGGTAACCGATGTTACTGGTTTGTAAAGAAACTTTTTGAAAATTATTTAATGTGATATAAAAAACAATTATGGCACGCAAAACGAAGCATCGATTAGAAAACAATAAAGAAAATATTTTTTCAAAGTTTTCTTTCATGAAAAACTCAATTTATCATTAAACTTAAACTCTGAAAAATTTCATTAATTTTTAAAATCATTTGATATTCATTAAAAATAGGCCAAATTTAAAATAATTTAAATTCGCACTAAATAAATTTGAAAAAATATGAAAATGTTTGGGTGAACTACAAATCTTAAAAACCCACTGTAAATAAAAGTTTACAAAGTTTGGACTTAATTTGATACTTTTTGAAAAATTGAACGAAAGATGAAACGATCAAACCGTGGCTGAAAATTAAGTTTCCAGTAGTTTTTTTATTGTCTATTAAATCAGAAAATATCAGTTTTTTAAAAAACCCATGTTTTCAAATACTTGCTTTGAAAATCCGATTCAAATCCATATTGAATAAAGAATGAAAGAAAATCATTATTAAATGGAGGAAAATTAATTTTCCGATAAAATTCTGGATTTTGAAAACTTATTATTTATTTTATAAGATACTGAAATTTCATTGAAAAATTCACTGATTTAAACCATATACAAAAATTAAAACCCTAGCATGCTTTTTTACTTTTGATATTACAAAGATGAAGGAACCTGCCGTTGATCGTAAATCCTTATCTCTAGGGCTGGTATTCCGAGATATACGCTTTGTCCAGCCCTTATAATCGCAAAAGAACCCTGAAGAATGATTGTATAACCTCCAATATATTGAATCTATAAGAAGAACTTTAAGAGATATTAGTGCTCTTTGGAGAAGATGAAGTGTAAAACACCAAAAACCAAGAGGGAGGAATTGTTGGACGTTTTTTTTCAGAGGGACAGCAGGTTGGATGAATTTCAAGAGGAGAAAAGCCTTGGGTGGGTTTGCTTTTATAGGCTCAAGGCTAGGTTTGAGTGAATTTGGAAGTTTTCAATGTGAACTCTCTTATTTTGGCTTGTTTCCAATTTCTGCTTTGACTTTCTCATTCTTTGATTTCCATATTGAACTTATTTCTAAACCTTGTTTCTTGCAAGCTAAGCAATGCTAAATAGACAATGGAGATCCTTCAAGATCAATTTAGAAGTCTTCTCACATAGGAAACTAGCTTTTATGAATGATTTTCGTCCAAAGAGGGCTGCCCAACGTTTGAGCTCATTTTTGACCTATTTAGAGGCTGATTCGGAAAACGTTGTAAACTAGAAAGTTATAGATCTTTTTGAGACGTTCGAAACAAGTATAATAACAAATTTTTTGAACTAGAAGGTGAAAGGTTATGACCATTTTACTAACCTAATCATACCAGCCCTTTCTAATTATAACTCTTCCTTTCTTTATTATTTTTTTTCAAAACAAATATGATGTCACTAACCACCTCATCCCATGTTGGACGTTTTTGCATGAGGCCTCCCCATGTGGGCCGCCCACTTATGTGGTCGACCCAGGTCCACATGGACCCCTACCTTGTGGGCTTTAGCCTAATGGGCCTTATGACATATTTTGGATTTTTTTCAATGAAAACTCAATAAAACCCTTTAAATTAAAAACATTTATTGATGAACCCAACCCATATGACATTTATGGTGCACCCACGACATATGGTCGAACCATCCCCTTTAGAAAAAATAATGTTTCGAACCAAACTGCCCATGTTTAATCATTACGCATCCAAAGGCGACTAAAATGACCTTAAATTGGATTGCCCCCAAAGGGGAAAGTTAAAAATAGAAAGTCCTCATGGTCAAACCTAAAAAATAGAAAGTTTTTAAGTTTGCTTCTTTTTGTGGATGATATCAAACATGATCACTTGGAATCCCCTGAAAATGCCCAAAATGCCCTCAATACACGAAATTTCTGAATCAAGTGAAACCCCTGAGAAATTCTAAATTTAGCAGGTTTTTCAAAATTCATGTAATCACTCAAGATTTCTCAGAAACAACTCGGGGATCAAATGAGACACACTGGAAATTACCAAAATATCCCCGCGGTGCAAACATAGGCAAAAATGAGGGAAACCCTAAGACACCCAAAAGTAGCAGTTTTTTCTACTTGATTGGAAACTTGATTTTTCATCTTCCGGAGATCAATAGAACCTCTAGAAACCTTCAGGATTGCGAATCAACTTCAAAACACCTAAAATACAAGAACGCTTGACCTAACGCGTAAGACCGACTCAAAACTCAATAAAACTGCTTAATTATTTGCTTTTCAAAGTGCAGCAAAATGGGGGTGTCTACACCTACTTTCCATGCCATGATCACGATCCATTTTAATTCTGATCGCCCATTGGAGTGTCCTATTATGTCCCACTAAGCTTTGTGGTCGTGCCGTAAAAGGCAGGTGCCTTGTGGAAACGGGCTTTTGGGTTTTAGCTTTGGGAATATTTTGTTTTGGAGAAGTATTTCATGTTTCATGAACCGAGAGACAGAGAGAAAGAGAACAGGGGCTCAAGGCTCGTCATGAGACTCATCATCGCGACAACCTATCATTAGTACCACCTTGACAAAATTGGGTATCTACATAACCCAATTTGGTATCCTTGGAGTATAAGGATTCTCCCACTGACCTTATCTTAATAAGGGAATCCCTACAACGCCATATTACCAAATTGAAGGTGAACTATGGGCAACTAAGCGCTTTCGCACTAAGAAATTCTGTCGGCCTCAAAGCGAATTTTCCAAAGGATTTTATGTCTATTTTGATTGATCAAATCAAGCTAAGATGGTCTGTAATATCAGTGTGCATGTCCGTCCTCGGTTGGATCGAATTCCACCACCATCCGTCAAACTGTTTGGAGCATCGCCATGCTGCAGTTCCCACTATCCATCTGTCGTTCTCCAAGAGAGCGATCACATCCTCAAATAGTCTTGGAAAACATAAAATAGTCTATCCTAGTGTCCTACACTATCCTATGTAATCCATACATCATGAATAATCTTCATGGGAAACCAGCCATCCGCACAACTGCCCAAAGGGAGCACATTAATGAAATAGAAAATTAAATTATTACATTGCGAACTTAAATAATTACAGACCAGCAACATCATAAATTATAGAAATAAATATTAGAACCATTCACCACGAATATGCCGTGCATCTCATGCATGATTTGAGGTCTAACACCCTTTTTCCCCATTTTTCACCATTAGCGATTGAATCGCACAAAATTAAAGCTAGTTAATTATTAACGAACATCCTAAGTTACTGATTTACATGAAAAACTTAATAATATTTTTTTAACATGTTTCAAATTAGTACACAAAATTTCGTGCGATAATAAAATCGTTTGGTTCCGAAAAACTCAAATACAGTCTTGTACCAGGGACTGATCTGCATAACAAGATCATCTGAATAACTTAAGTGGGAATTAATTATTCAGACGACCAACTAAGGCTCTGATCATGATACAAATATCCCAAATCAGTGTTTGAAAGGTTTATACCCGGGTTATAAACTTTCCAAATTGTTTTGGGGTCGAACGGAAAATATATGTTTATTCCCGCAGCGAAAATTTGTGTTTCTAGCACAACTTGAAAAATTCATATCTCACAATCCGCTTATCAGATTTCGATGATTCTTGATGCGTTGGAATCTTATTCCAGTCTACTTTCCAACCATGTAAATAAATCAACACGAAAATTCCAGCAAGTAGATACTTTCTATTGATCTTTGCAAAACAGTCCCTATGTCTATTAAATCATAAAAAACCTAGGAACCTCGGATAACAAGGACAAACATTCGGACTGACAATACGTAACCGCATGATCTATCTTTGGTTGGTTAGCCTCCTAATCTATTCACTAGTTAGCTCTAATACCACTTGTTGAAAGGGTTTTCACCCCAGGCGAAATCGCTACGCGTAGCGGAACTTCTTCTTTTTTTTGAAAATTGACATTTTATTGAATAGTGGTTGGGACAAGTTGTCCCCACAATTGTACAAAAGTGGAACAAAATCCAATTACAATCCTTAAAAGGAACTACAAAGATGAAAAGACTATGATTTCCTCCTTTAGCACTCCTGCTTTGGTTAAAACATCTGCCTCTTCGTTCGCCGATCTTCCCCTGTGCTCAATTCTCTGTTGCAGCACCCTTATGAGGTCAAGAACTTCTGCTATGACATTCTGAAGAGACCAGGGACCTGATGTGGTACCCGAAGCCCAACCTACTGCATTCGTCGAGTCCCCTTCCATTATTAAAGATCGCAAGTTGTTCTCATGGGCCCATCATAATCCAAAGAGTAAATCCTTAATTTCTGCCTCATTTGCATCAAACTCCTGCTAGATCCGAGAAGGACATAATGATCGATTGTTGGCCATCCCTAATTAACCCGCCAATCCCTGCCCTGCCAGGATTACCCACAGAGCTTCCATCAAAATTGAATTTGAGCCACTGATTCAGCAGGGCCAACCATTTAGGTTTATGTTTAATTCAGACTGCTCTATCCCATATGATCGCCCACCAGTTCCTGATCAGATCCCCCACTCCATACGGTAGTTTCGTTTTTTCCTTATCCCAGGTAATCAATTCCACTCTAATGTCCGTCGCCACACGCCCCAAGCTTCTACTCTGACCTTCAAAGATACGCCTATTCCACTCCTTCCAAATGTTCCATACGATGGCATAGGGGAAGGTAGCCTAGAGAATTTTCCCTATCTCGCCAAAAGGACCTCCCCTCCAATATGTAAGAAGCGAACTAATGGATTTTGGGCAAACCCAGCACATTCCAAAAGCTCCAATTGCTCGTATCCAAATTTGCCCGTTAACCCAGCGGAACTATAAATCGCATAGAACAAAAATATTCTCACTGATTTCGCCCGTTAACCCAGGAACCTAGGGACTAGATGATCTGATGATGATTCAAATAAAAATATAAGACATGAAAATACCTTTGTGACTGACCGTAATATCAGCCTCTGCTTGATCTACTCCTTGAACAGCCACAAACGTTCTGATCGCCGCAGACCCGCAAGACGAACCGATGGATTCCTTCAAATTGCGTGATGGGAAGTTGAAGAACTTTTCTTCAAACATATGTAGTGATATATATATATATATATATATATATATATATATATATATCAGTACATTTGAATAGGAATTTGAATTTTCTTTATGGAGCTTTAGGTTTTCTCAAGACAACTTGAACTAGAATTGAAAAACAAGGAGATGAAGAGAGAAAACTTGAGAGGAGAAGAGAGAGATAGTTTTGGATGTTTCTCCAAGGTGGGAGCATGAATTTCTCAGCCTTTTTCAGCCTCCAAAAACTTGCTATGATGGTTTATATAGATTTGGTTTCCTACTTTAATAAATTCTTAAAATTTCTCGCACAATTTGACTCAAATTGGAAAAATTAGTTAAGTAGACTTTCAATATTGAAAACCAACACAAAGTGGGAAGCAATGGAGGTTTCCTACTATCATTGGTCATGTTCCCAACCTTGAAAAAATGTGGTTTTCTTGGGCTGGGCGTTTATGCATGTGGGGCCCACCCTGATGTAGGTGCATTCCCGCTACAAAGCTACTGGCCAAATTTTAACTTCATTTATGAACCATCATATGGACGAATATGTAAAACCATAAATTACAAAGTTGTATCCCTTAAAAAGTTATTCGAAAGGAGTACTTACAATCTCAATTTGGCCAAAAGTTCAGAAAGTTATGACTGTTTTAGTAAAACGATTCTATAAGCTAAAGAGACACTTGTTATTTAATTTTTCTAATTAAATAAAATTATTTCCTCCCATCCAATGTGATAAAAGCTCAATCCATAATATTCTATAATTCTCAAACCCCTAAGTTAACAATTAACTCTTTCGGTATTCCAAATGCGTCCTTTGGTGTGTACACCAAAGGAACTACGTAAATCTTTTCCCTCGCATCAAATGCGACGAATCGATTCCGTTCGTGCAATCTAGTAAATGCGGAACCCTTATCCAAAGGATATAAATGGGTCATTTGATTTATGAGTGGGATCGTTGCAGGGATCCGACGGTCTGTCCTACATAACCCAAAGATGGGCCTCACTGCGATTTGCTCCTTAGTCAACAACTACAACCGCATTGGATCGGTGGCCTCCATCGAGACGTAACCCTAAAGATAACCGTCAAATCATCATACCCCTAATCACAGCTAATATGTGCAAGTTCTTGTTAGAAAGGTTATAAAAAAATCGGAGCAAAATTGCTACATGTAGCGGAAAATTAAACCGTGTATAACCAATTTTTCGCTCTAACCCAGGATTCCTAGAAACTAATTGATTTTTTAGTGATTTAATAAACATAAATATAAATACCTTATTTTTATGATGAGAAGAAAAATGTCTGCGTGATCTACTAAAAAATTCGCCAACGATCTAATCGATGAGAAACCGCAAGTTGAACCAATGGATTCCTTTCGTTGCACAAAGGATCTTATAAACATCTCTTTGTTTACTTTATAATCTGATCTAAATCATATTATAATATAGGAATATGTATTTAGATAAATGGTGCTTAGTTGGATATTTGTCTTGGACTTAGAAAAGACAAAACTAGTTGATGGAATTGAAGAAGAAGAAGAGAAAGACTTTGGGGTGTCCCTACCAATTTCCAACACATGGAATTATGGAAGAGCTATATCAAACTCTATTTTTTTGTCTTGTATTTATAGAGTTCTCAATTTTCATATGGACAATCCAAAGTTTCTAGAGAATTCTTAGAAACAATGGAAACTAGCCATAATTGGAAACTCCAATTTGGAAACAAGCTAGTTTGTCTTTTCAAAATAGAAACCGAACAATGTGGGGAATGTTTTTAGAAATTATTGGACTTTTAAAAATCCCTAAATTGAGTTTTTCCAAGTATAAAACGTGGTTGCTTTATTGGATAAAAATAATCCCTAAAATATCTCCTATATACTCTTTCCTTTTTCTACATTCCCGCTATAATGTTATAGGTCAAATTTCAACCTCATTTTTAGACAAGTAAATGGTCGAATTAGAAAAAAGCCTAAGTACAAAGTTGTAGATCTTTCAAATTTCTTCGAAACGAGTACTTACACATTAATTTTGGCTAATATATGAGTAAGTTATGACTATTTTAGTAAAACCAGTCTATAAGCTAAACTTACAATTGTTAATGTAATTTTGAAAAAATACACTTAGACCCCCTGTGGTTTCTAACACATTCAACTTAACCCCTAATGTTTAAAAAGTTACAAGTAGACCCCCTGTGGTTTCAATTTGTGTAAGGCAGGCCCCCTCAATTGACAGTTCGCCCACAGATTGAAGCGTTAGGTTGATCCTATGGAGCTGATTTTGTGGGCACACCCTATCTATGTCAGGGCCCATCAGATGAACGCTTTGGATCATCCAAACAATGTGGGCCCACTTTGTTTTTGGTAGTGTTTGGATTCGGGTATGGGGTTTGGAGGGGTGTATGGAGTCTTCATTAGCATTGATAGTGTTTCAAAAGAGGGGGCCTACCGTATACAAATTGAAACCACAGGGGGTCAACTTGTAACTTTTTAAACATTAGGGGTTAAGTTGAATGTGTCAAAAACCACAGGGGGTCTAAGTGTATTTTTCTCTTTAATTTTTAAATTAAATAAACATGTTTCCTCCCATCCAATGGGATAAAAGCCCCATCCATATTTTTTTTAAATTCCCAAAATACCCTTGGTTTATACTTAACCATTTTGGTATTCCCAATATATCTCATAGTGCATATACACTATATACATTGTATATATATCCTTTCAATGCATCCAATGCCACGAAACTAGTTCATATATGCAACTAAATAAATGTGGGACTTCTATCTAATAGATTATAATAGGTCAATCGAGTAGTGAGTCGGATCGTAGCAGAGATTTAACGGTAGATCCTGCAGAACCCATAAACGGGCCCCACTGCGATTATTGCTCTGTAGCCAATGATACAATCGCATTGAGTCAGTCGCCTCCATCAAAACGTAACCCTGAAGATAACCGTCAAATCATCATACCCCTGATCACATTAAATGTGCAAGTCATTTCCAAGTCCACATCTACCGAGTTGAGTCCTACCAGGAGTGGACATTAACTGCGCCTTGGGCTCACTCATGGTATACCTTTCAGTCAAGTAGTGTCGGCCTGCAAATGCTTTTGCTAAAACCATTTCAGATCTTATTTTGTGAAAACCTTTAGATAAATATTTTATAAAATCCACCTGGCCAGGTATTTTTCTAGACCTACTGCTTTGACCAAAACTGTAGATGTTATCCTATTAAATAGGCTGAGAATTCCATGTTGGGCATCACTATTGACCTCGAAGGTTTGTCCAACACTCCAGTACTACCCTCTGGTGACTCCAAGAGAATCACGGTTAAATAGACAAAAAATGAGAGACTCGCCAACAGACCAATATGACCCCTCATGTCAAAGGACATGTAAAGGGTCCTGTCTGGTAGAATATCTCAACTATCTTCTGTCCACAAGCTATTCTAATGTGATCATGTTCAGTATACAATCTCATTGTCGTACCCATTCTATCTTGCTAAGGGTCAACTACCCGAGTGATTGAGATAAGTCACTCCACATCTAGTGCATGTAGACATGATAAATGCTAGTTGTATACATAAGGAGGTGTCCAACCGCAACCTCAATTAGGAACTAATAAGGTCTGCAAAGAACCGGAATCCCATATTTCCTTGCTCCCTAGGATCTTTGAATCTATGAGCATGGGTTTCCTACTTTGCTACCTAAGGACAAATACGTGTAAATGATAAGTAATATCAAATACAGGTGTGACAATCCAAGAGGGGGGTGATTTGGTCAATTAGAAATTTTAGGCTTAATTAAGGGATATTAAAAGTTAATCCATTTAATTAAGCACTAATTGGTCTAACCGTCGTTCAAATAGATTTATCAATAGAAGCTAAGGATTGGACTTTCTAATCATGCACATTTAGCTAACCCTTGTTCAAATAGATATTATAATGCAATTTAGGGTTTAGACATTTAACTTAAGTGTATTCACTAACCCTTGTTCAATTAAAGCATAAACATCAGTAAGGTTAGAGATTACCAATCACCACACATGCGAGAGAGAGAGAGAGAGAGAAAAGAGCAAGCATCCACAAGGCACAAGATTTATAGTGGTTCGGTCACAACTTGACCTACTCCACTCTTCCAAGTTTACCTCCTTGGGATCTCCACTAAAATAATGAAGTCGTACACCCGACTCCTTCATCTCCAAAGGGAATAAACCCTTGCTTTTCTATTCTCAAGGGCCAAAGTGAAGCCCCTCGCACGAAGCCTTGACAAGGGAATCACACCCTTACACATGATTCACCTTTCTTCACGGGTCGAATCGGAGACCCTTTGTCTTTACCTTTCTTTACGGGCCGAAGAGGAGACCCTCACATGAAGAACTAATAAAATGAAAAACACTCAATGCCTCTTAATAGGCTGATTACAACTTTGTAAGCTCACAATCACTCCCAAGATATAGCAAAAGAAAAGCCCTATGGAGTGTCTCTTGAAAGAACGTGGAAATACATGTTCAAAGAGGTTTTTGCTTTTGAAATAAAACTTGAAGCTCAAAGAGAAATGGGATTTGATCTTTCTCAAATGTTCAAAAGCTTGTAGAGATAGGTTCTAAACATGTATATATAGAGTATTTGAAAATATGACCATTTGGGGTAAAACTGTAAATTAATGGATTGAAAAAGTCAAGCAGAAAATGCCCCAATGGCTAGTTTGCTCAACCGCGGCGGTCGACCGGGCTACGACGGTCGTCCGCCCCTATCGGGCGCCCAATTTTATTTTCAAATTTCTTACCGTCGCGGTCGACCGGCCACATGACAGTCGCCCGGCGAGGGCTAACTGTTTGCTCAAAACATTTGGCTCAAAAACCTATCTCGGTCGACCGACCCACGGCGGTCGCCCGCCCAAACCCATGTAGGATTGTTCTGTTTGAAACAGACACATATCTGTGGTCGTCCGGCTTGACCCGGTCGACCGGCCCGATAAAATTCGAGATGGCTTAGATTTTCAGGTTCCATCCCACAATCGACCAGCCCGAGTGAAATTTCATTTTAACTTTAAAATCCAGGGGCTTTTGGGCTATGGTCTTTGGGCTTAAGTCCAAGGTTTTCAAACACATTTTTTGGGTGTGTTGATCGTTTTCAAAGATGTAAAATGTTAAGTATAAAAACCATTTGAAAACATTTTGAAAGTGCATTTTACATAAAATCAAGAGGACTCCAAATACATTCTAAAAATAAGAACCTTGAGTCTTCTTGGAATGTCTTGGCTCCTTTGCACTTTTTTGGACTTCTTCGGCTTGAGTGAATATCTTGAACTTTGTCTTGGCTCTTGTGGCATGTCTTCAAATCTTCAATGCATGTTGAGATACATGAGGTGTCACCATAGCATGTTCAACTCCAAGCTCCTTCTTAACACCTGCTTAGGAACTTGTGGGATCTTCATGATGAGCTTCTTGACTTGATCATCTTCAAATGGTGATGACTCAAATGTAGGTGCAAGCTCTTGGATCTTTTTTTATCCTTGATCCATAGGTCATGTGTTGTGAAGAGTTGTGTAATGGCGATTATGATATGAAAATCTTGTATACAACACAACACCTCAAAGCAACACATCAGTCCATAAATGCTAATCAATTTGGTTTGCTAGCATCAAAACAAGAAGGTAAGGTGAATGATTAACCCATGGGAACCCTTGGGCTTACATAATATATCACACATATTTAGCTTTTAGTACCCATAATTTGTCATGAAAATAAACTTTTATTGACTAACATGCGAAAGACACTAGGTTTTAGGGCACCACTCTAACAGTCCTTTATCCATTCCACATCTACTGAGTTGAGTCATACGAGGGGTGGACATTCACTACCCCCTGGGCCCACTCATCGTATACCTTCCAGTCAAGAAATTAGGCCCGCAAATACATTTGCAAAATTATTTCAAAAACATGTAATAAAACATTTGATAAACCATTTATCAAATCCACTTGGCCAAGCTATTTTATAGGCCTACTGCTCTGACCGAAAATGTTGCTCATATCCCTTTAAATAGGGACGGAGAATTCCATGTCAGGTATCCCTATTAGTCTCGTCGGTTTGTCCAAGACTCCAGTACTACGCTCTGATGACTCATAGAAGGACGACGGTTAGATAGACCAAGAATCAAGGGTGGGCCCACAAACCAATCTGACCCCTCTGGTCTAAGGACATGTAAAGGGTCATGTCTGGTAGAATAGCCGTACTAACTCTTGTCCACAGGCTATTCTAGTATGATCATGTTCAGTTCGCAATCCCTATTGTCGCACCCACTCTTCTTGCTTAGGGTCCACTACCCAAGTGACTGAGATAATCCACCCGCGACACGTGCATGTAGGCAAGACTGGTGCTGGTTGTATACAGGAGGAGATGTCCAATCTCGACCCTAACTAGGAACCTTTAAGGTCTGCAAAGAACTAGGATACCATATCTCCCTGCTCCCTAGGTGTGGGGGCCAGTTCTCTCCCTAGGACCTGATTCAGCGAGGGTTTTTACATCCTATGACCCAACCGTCATTTTGAAAAATTATTTTCAAAAATGCGTCAATGAGAGATTTCTACTCAAGGACCTGACAACAAGATTCTCTTGGTGAGGGACATCCTAAGACTCAAAGAACTTGCACCCTATTGTCATTCCTCACTTGTCAAAATGTAGTCGTCTCTTTTGCTTCGGCATTCTTATGCTTCGCATCCTCTGCCAAAGAGTGGCATCTGTAGAAACCCCATTTTTACAAGTTCAGACTGATGATAGTTTGGAGCGATGATAATTCCAATCATAAATCCATGTTAGGGGATTCATGCTTGCCCTTGTGATGTAGTGTTTTCAGCATGAGAACCGGTAGGCCCTTTAGGGATTGACATCTACAATTTTGTCAAAGTGGTAGGCCTATTAAATAGCCTGGCCAGGCGGATTTGATAAAACGTTTATTAAAATGTTTTATGAAACATTAAAAAGTTTTCAAAGGAATTTTACAAATGCATTTGCAGGTGTGGACCCCGATCCGAGAGCGAGGCGGCGCGGCGAGGGACGTGCCCCCACGCGCTAACAGTCTCAGGATCATCCACGTGAATGGAGAGCTCTACCAAGGAACTCTCGAAAGAAAATGCCTCTCACAGCATGAGTGGCGATACAAAGGTGAGATACCTCTCGATTCGGGGACTAGCCCAGATTCGAGGCGTACCTTAAACAAAGAAGAGTCGCCATCCAAGGAAAGTGGGCCAAGGATCCCATACTATGCTCTGTTGCAACGGATAACCAGAGATATAAAATAGGGTTCGTGCCTGGTTACGAATTCGGAAGGTCTAAAGAGCACCTCATCCGCCCAAGTGCAAGCACCTGGTCTCTTATGCCATTTACTTAATAATTTTGAAGAGTTTTGGGCGAAAATCATATGAAATGGGAATGAATATCTCCGAGAAGACGTCTATCTAATCATGCATGTCTCGGAGATGAAATCAAAGGCACACAAGATAAAATAAAAGAAACATGTGCCACCTAAGCATAGCTAGGTTATAAGTGACATGCCTAATGGGTGTCTAAGTTCTGATGAACAAACACATGCATGACACACCAAAGAAGTATAAGGTCTGCGCAATAAAGTAAGAAAACACTGCAAAACATAGAAAATGACTCGATACCAAACAACCCTAAGACTCTAATCTATACCTAGGCCCGAGTCTTTAGATGATCTGATGTTCATCCAAAGAAGCCTACGTATCCCCGCCTCCACGAGAATCAAGGCAACGTAGTTCTTCGCACCTATTCTAAGCTATGATGCCTAAGACATCTAGACCTCTATCCTAGACTCGATCTAAAAGACCGGACTAGTTCTTAAAGCTTCTTGTGTGATTATTTAAATTCCAATGGATTGTAGATTTTAGGACACCCTATATGCCCTAACTAAATGCAGGTTAGCCCTAAGCTAATGCAGGTAGTTCCTATAATCTATGTGTAGCTAGGCTGTATATCCTAAGGAAAACAGTAGGATCTATCGCATCTTAGACCTAGTCATCAATTGACAATGTGGATCGCCAACTGACCGGACGGAGGCGTAAAACTTCTAGCTAGGACTCACTCCTAACTCTAACACAAACAAATAAAACACACAACAAACAAACAACGAACGAAGGAGCAACTCCCGACTCAAAAACTCTCTAACTAGGACAAACTCCTAACTCTAGAGGAAGATCCTTTCGAAAAAACAATATTTTGAAAGATTTTTTGTAATTTTGAAAGATTTAAAATGCTTATTTTTAAAGGTTTGGCTGGACTTGGGATGTGAATCCCAAGCTGCACTACGTACCTCGTGGAAGAGGATCAAGCCAACGTAGTTCGGAAATAGAATTCCCTAACTACTCCTAATGACTCAAGATTTTTAAGATTTTTGGTTTTTATATGTTTTTGATATTTTGGTTGTTTTATAGTGTGTTTTTTTTTTTTTGAATTTTTGACATAAGAGGATTGAATCCTATCATCATAAGGGGAGGATAGACTCCGGATATCCCGCAAAGGTTGGACAGCATCCTATACTTTGCGGGGAAAAGAACAGAAACACAACTCTGCAAGGGTTGGACAGCATCCTATACCTTGCGAGAGTGGATAGAAAAACACATGATTTGATAAGAGGTAGAATAGAATCCTAACCCCTATGATGATAGGACTGACTCCGAAAATAGGATTCTAAGAAGGAGGTGCTAATGAGACAAAGCCTGTCTCCTAAAAGAAAAAGAGATAAAGAAGGGTGCTAGTGAGACTATCAAGCTAAGATAAAACTCACAAGTAACAAGGAAAAAGAGACCTTGTGCATATTTAGCAAAGGTAAAAACATCCAGCCGGGCCGGACAGCTACCTAGCCCTAGGGTGCAACAAATGTGCAACCCAATACCCATAAGGGTAAGGGGTATGTTGCCAAGCCGAGTAGGATGTTCTCCCAAAACCAAATGATGCACAAAGAGGAGGTTTAGCAAGAAAATGAGACTAGGTAAGTCTCTTAGACACAGAGGTAGGATAGAGAAAAATACTAACAAGGAAAAAGAGACCTTGTGCATATTTGGCAAAGGTAAACACCCAGCCGGGCCGGACAGCTACCTAGCCCTAGGGTGCAACAAATGTGCAACCCAATACCCATAAGGGTAAGGGGTATGTTGCCAAGCCGGGTAGGGTGTTCTCCCAAAACCAAACGACGCACAAAAAGGAGGGTTTAAGACCTATGAGACTAGAGGTAGTCTTCTAGAGGTTAACTCAGGTTGATTCATTAATGAGACAATGCCTGTCTCCAAAGATTTGGATCTAAAAGACTAGGCAAGTCTTTTGAGAAAATAGAATGCTATTCGGACTGCGCAAGTCCCCTAGAGATGGGCTTGGGCTAGCGCCTTCATCGCCCTTTCAACGAGAGGGAATTCTAATATCAAAGAATTTTAACAAAATCTATAAGACTGTGTTAGTCTATCAAAAAGAGAAGAAAAAGCTACCGGATAATCGCAAATTTTATTCTAAGAATAAATCAAGTGCTAAGCAAAGAAGAATATACAATCTAATAGCAATCATAAAATGATAAATAACATTGATTAGTCCAGACCAGCCGCTGGATAGCCTAATAAAGTAAAAAAACAATATCAAAATACTTCAAAACCAACCACAAACCCCAATACGGGGACTCCAATGAAATCAGATGATGCCAAAGTAATCATCTGATATCATATACACATGATAATATTTCTAATCCCTCCTTGAGATCAGACAGTACCCATGTCGATAATATCGAATAGAGTAGTCATCTGATCTCCTTCTTCCTATTAACAATTTATTTAAATAAAAATGAATGAGTATAATGAACTTTGATATAATCTTACCTGAACAATCCATTTATCTTCAGAATCTAACTCAAAATTAAATAAGAGGAAAGAAGAGGCGAGAGGGTATTATCATAATCCAATAAATCTCTCTAAAGGTGGGCTTGGGCTATCGCCTTCATCGCCCTTTTCCAAATCTTATCAATAAACATAACCTTATCTGATTCACATTTCAACTTCTTTTTTTTTTATTGATACAAAACCAATATTACGAAGTGTAGAGATAATAATTCGGTAATAAAAGATAACTGTCATACACAACAATGGATAACAATCAATGAACCATAGTGGAAATTAGCTATGTGTTGATGAACCATTTTAATAGGTAGCAATCATACACAACGATAGACGGCAAATAGTGATCAACAATGAGCATCCGCTATATGTTGACGAACCATTCCAATAGGCAGTATTTTAGGTAGTAAACAGTAAACCAATCAGTGGACAACAGTTATATGTATTTGAAAAGAATTAATGAACAGCATTTTAAGCAACGGACAGCAAATCAACCAGTGGACAGCAGTTATATGTATTTGAAAAGAATTAATGAGCAGCATTTTAAGCAGCAAACAGCAAACCAATCAGTGGACAGCAGCTATATGTTTTTGAAAAGAATTAATGAGCAGCATTTTAAGCAGCAAACAGTAGACCAATCAGTGGACAGCAGCTATATGTTTTTTTGAAAAGAATTAATGAGCAGCATTTTAAGCAGCAAACAGCAAACCAATCAGTGGACAGAAGCTATATGTTTTGAAACAACCAATGGGCAACAATGTGCATAAAATGTGCTAAATCAGTGTCAAGACACTAGAGAAATGTGCAGAAAATGGGCTGAGTTAGTGCCAACACAGTGCAGAAACGTGTGTAAAATGAATTGAACCAGTGTCAATACAAGGCAGAAATGCGCATATCAAATGGGGTATAAAGGTTGTCCGTATACAAATGGGATAGGGATTGCTGATAATCAAGAAAAGAAAGAGAAATAACTTCAAAATCAAACATCGCTTTGAATAAAAAAATTTCATAGAAATAAACATGTTAATTTCTAACACAGAAGTAAAGAAGAGAATTAAAATTTGTAAATTTTTTGAAGATATTAGCTCCAAACATGAGATTCTAATAGAACACGAATCAAAATCCAGGCTGAAATTTACATACTAAACTTCCTAAATACTTTTAATAACGATACTATATAGCCAATCAAAGATCTGAATTTGCACAAGTTTTTGTTTAAGAATCTATTACAAATTTACGTTTTATAATCCCAAACAGCAGAGCATTGAACTGTAATCATACTTACAAGATCCACAGCAATGATAAAAAAAAATGGATTTGAGACAAATTAAACACAAAGGCATATATTTATCGCTCGAACATCATGAGTTCTCCAAATATATGAAATAGAAAAAATAAAAGGAGTATTAAGAATAAAATACCTGGAGTGGAAGATTTCAGTGCTCAAAACAGAGGCAGATAACAAACTCTCCCAAAAATCTTTTCAATATGCTCTCAGAAAATGAAATTGAAGCCAAATTTTCATGTGAGTTTACTGGATCCCATGAATTTACCCACGGTTGAGGAAATTTAAGCAAATCTGTGATTTTCCAGTAGCATATAAGGTTCTGGACAGTTCTAAAACACAGATCTCGGCTTCGAAGTTAAAAGGAATAGATCAAAGGTTTTATAGGATTAAAGCTAGGTTTTGAAATTCTAATTTGATTTTTGAAGTTCAAACAAGGATTTCAAAACAGATCTACAGTTTTTTAGAGAAAACTAGGGTTTGATTTTCTCCGGTAGAAAATGACCGGATTCCGGCAAAAGCTAGCCGGAGAAGAAGATGGATATCCCTTGGATCGGATCAAGGTTTAGGTTTGGATTCCAAAAAGATAAAAAGAAAAAGGAATCTGTGCTTCCGATGCTCAGATTTAAGCTTTCAAAAGATAGATCTAAAGGATTAGGGATTTCAAGGTTTAGGATATAGATCTAGGGTTTAGGAAGAAGATCTAAGGTCTAAGATGGAAAGAGAGCAAACAAGATCTAAAATCTGAGATTACAAAAGACAGATCTAAGATTTTATATGAGTTAGGGTTTCGGTTCGATTTTCTCTAGTTTTTGAGATCACGAGAAAAAAGAAGAGAGAAATCAATGAATTTAAAGCAGAAATCGATGGGAGAAGAGGAAGTGCCAACAAGTAAGGATCTAACAGAGGATGAAAGAGATGAGCTTACTGTCAACGATGACTAGTCGGAATCTAGCCAGAATCCGGTTGAGCTTGCCGGAGAAGATAGAATTCTGATCGGAAAATCTAAGAACAAGGTTTCGGTTCTTCAGATCTACTTCTTCTCTCTCTCTCTCTCGCTCGTTGGCTGTAAATGAAAGGAGGGTGGAAGATATGGTGTGAACTACTCGGAGAAGAAGATCGGGGTTAGCCGGAGCATGAGCCGGAGAAGATCGGAGAAGAAAGGGGTTTCGGCGAATTTGGGGATCTCTCCTCTTTCTCTTGCGAAATTTTTTTTTTAAAAGCTGGTGAATTTCCATTTTTATAGAAAATTTGGGAAATGATATTGGCACTACCACTGATAAGCGCACAAATGTGCGACCCTGACCGGATGATTCACCCCCTTACAGTTTGATAACTGCACTAACTCCGCTTGTCTTTTTTCGAATTTTTTCGTCGGATCTTTCTGGAATTTTGCAGGGATTTTTCTGGGGTCTTAAGGCTTCTAAATATGTGTTCATGGGCATTTGAAGCATTAGGTTGACCTAGATTTTCATTAAAAAGTAAGGATTTTGGGATAAAAATCAAAACCTAGTGGGCCACCCCTTGATTGCACTACATATATTCTCTCAACCCGTTTGTTGGACAAACGCGCTCGGCTCTTCCTGAAACTTTGCAGGGGCTTAGCTGGGATCCTAAGCTAGCTTGGGGTGAAATTTGGGGTTCTATCTCGTTTATTTGATGAGGCTTTGCTCAAACAAGAAGGGATTAGGGCACGGTCAAAATGGGGTGTCTACAGCAGGCTGAACACCGCTTGACCAAAATCGTATACCAAGAGTGGGCCAAGGGCGTAAAAGATGTCCACCCCGCATGACTCAACTCTGTAGATGTAGTCAAGAAGAAAGGACTTGCACATACAAGATGTGATTAGGGGTAAGATGATCTAGCGGTCATCTTCAGGGTTATGTCTCGATGGAGGCCACTGGCCTAATGCGAGTATAGTTTAACTACAGAGCGAGATCGCAGTGGGGCCTACCATAGGATTTTGCAGGATCGACTGTCGGATCCCTGCGATGATCCCACTCATAACTCGAATGACCCGATAACATCCAAATGGATCAGGGTTCCGCATTTTATGTAATTGCACGGACGGATATGATCCGTTAGATTAATGTGGATATTAATTAAGTATATATATATATATGAGAAAACGGTTCCTACACATATGTGTAGAGAGTTCTCTACACACTAGCTTAAAATACAGTGGGGGCCTACATTGTTTGAGTGATCCAAGCCATCCATTTTAAAGGCCCTCACATAGATAGGGTGTCTACAAAAAATCAGATCCATAGGATCATCCAAACCCTACGATTTGTGGAGGTAAAATGGATGTCTTTAAACCTTCACAAATTAGTCCATTTTTTGCTTCCACAGTTCGAATGGTTAGGATGATCATATGGATCTGATTTTTTGTGGACACCCTATTTATGTGAGGGCCTTAAAAATGAATGGTTTGGATCACCCAAATAATGTGGCCCCACTGTATTTTAAGCTAGTGTGTAGATAACTTATCTACACATATGTGTAGGAACCGTTTTTCTCTCTCTCTCTCTCTCTCTCTATATATATATATATATATATATATATATATATATATATAACTGTACGGACTACATCATAGGTTGATCCAAATCGTCCATGTGATGGAACACAACATCAATCGGTTGTACCCGTAAAATAATTTTCATAGGCTGATCCTAGCCCTCCAATCTATAGAGGTTTCCATAATTAAAAGAGCATAAAATACGAGGGTAGGATTGAAATTATGTGGCTTTAATGGGTGCCTTTGTTAAAAAGCATAAAGGAGGGAGTAGGATTAAAAATATGTGGGTTGAGTGGGTGCCTTTGTTAAAAAAAGTCAAAAAAGTGATGTGTAATTCTCATAGAATTTTGGGAGAAATTCAAATAATTCTCTCCTTTTCTCTTCTGCTGTATAGCATATAGATGTCTTTGCTAAGTAAGTAACAAGAGACAGTAAGATAATTTTTTGAAGACAAATTGGAGCCGAAATAACTCCCATTGGATACAAGTTATTAATTAATTAAATTGTTAATTAATTATTTAATTGTTAGACGTTATTATGTATTATTAATTTGATTAATAATAAGCATAATAATGTGTAATCCAAATGAGGATATTTATTCCCAAATCGGTTTTGAAAAAGTTACGGAATTAGAACGGAATTGAGATAGGACTACACATCTGGATAGGCATGGTGGGGGCCCATCGCACACCCAAATCAGTTGGAGAGCTGGGGAAAAGATTCCCAATTGTTCAAGGACTCTGAGTTGCACTTAAACTCCTTGTTGGATAAGAATTGCTAAATTGCAGGATCTACAAAGCAAGCAATTTGTTTCTAACACCGACTCTTATGAGATAAGGCTATGAGGGCTGGAGAGAGACATCATTATATGTTCTCCTATGTATCTTGGGCATCCCCACACAGCCTTGGACGTTTGGGAGAGTCACATTCATTCGAGGACTCTCAATTCAAGTTGGTTTCTCAATTGGATAGAAATTTGGAGAGAGAAACAAGGATTTATGAAACCAAAACTCTATTTTCTATGAAGGAAAGAGGGCTGAACGAATTTTAATGATAATATACCTTGAAAATTCATCCTCCTCTCCTCCCCTCTTGAGAAAATCTCTCTCTCTCTCTCTCTCTCTCTCTCTCTCTTCCAATTGTTGGAAATTCATCCCATAGTTCCAAAGAGAAAAGCTTCCAATCAATTTTTTTATTCTCTACAATAAGTGTACTGATTAGATCAGACCTTAAAGAGGTGAATAAGGGGATTATTCGCATCCACTATAATCCGAGCAAAGAAAAAGAACCCATCGGTTCAACTTGCGGGGTTCGCGGCATTGAGTAGATCGCAACCGTCCGAGGAGTAGATCAAGCATCTTTGATTTCTTCTTCAAAGATGTATTTCTTTATGTTTAATTAACATAATTAACTAATCTAGACTCTAGGATCTTATGCAATTGCAAGATCGAACAGAAAATTTTAAAATTCTATGCGATTTTTATTTCGTTGTGCATAACAATCTTGCCGGAAGGAGAAAACCCTCATTCATAAGGTTTTAGAATTCAAATCCTATTGAAATTCAAAGAGAATTTGTGAATTATGAAGAATCTTTTCGTAATTCTCAACTATCTTCAATGGAATTCAATATAATTTGAATTCTAACGAGATCCATTAGGTAATTCACTAAGAATTAGGTTTCTAATAACTCTCCTAACATCACCAGAGCTTGGATCTTGAAGTATTCAGAGAATTAAGTGAAAATTCTCAAAGAACTGGAATTTCTTATGAATTTTAAGCCTATTTTCATATGAAAATATTCATACGAAAATTCAACAATACGTACGAAAAGTCAGTACTCCGGGGAAATTTTCAACATTCAAATTCAACTGAAATTTTATACAAAATTAGTGTTCATTTTGTATGAAATTACAGAAGAACTATAATTTCATACAGAATTTCAGAACAATGATCAAACTAATGAAGTCTTTGAATTCTTTTGCAAAATCAGATTCTTAAGACCAGGATTTCCTGGGCGGGAGTGGTGCCTAACACCTTCCACTCGCGTAACCTAGTACGACCTAGAATCTTGGTGAAGCCAAAGCCTTATACAAAGTTAACAAAGGGACTTAGGCCCAATCCTAGGTGGCGACTCCACAACATTCATCAGATTAATTTCTGATGAAAATCTTGATTTGATTTTCAAATCAAAAGGATTTCAAATCATTTAAAAAAACCATAACAAGGGAGACCTAATGACCAAATCTGTAGGGGTGACCGCTCGGGGGAACGCTATAATACTTTAGAAGAGTTGGAGGGAAATCGAAATTAGGACTTGAAAACTTACAAAAGTTAAAAACACATAAAGAGAGCCACAAAAAGACAAAAGGTACACCATTTTGTAATTTTGAATTACAACTTGGCTTTTCCAGAACGGAAAAGTCAACAGAAACTTGGCATAAACGGCTTTAAAGATGGTTGCCGAACACATCCTTAGTTTTTTTATTTTCGAAGTGAGTAGAGTTGCTTCAGACAATTCTCATTCTCCTCTTTCCATCATTTTTCGTCAGCTCTGAAGAATGAGGAGCGTTGCAAACGAAGGAACCCTAAGTGGGCCAAAGCATTATATAATTTGAATTATTGGGTCCTATGAAAAAAGGGATTTGCTAAGGACCATTGCAGAAGGCATTTCACGGAACGACTGTTGTATGAGTGCAGCCACTTCAGATGAATTAAATGAATAAGACAAAATCGGTTGAAAAGTGAGCCTATGTGGCAACACTCTTATGCAACAGCTGTTCCGCGGAATGCCATCTGTGATGGTCCCTAGGACCCTAGCAAATCCCATAAAAAATTAGTCATAAAAACACATAATTTTTTAAAGAATATTGTTAGCCTATTCTATTTCCCACATAAACACAACCAATTAATTTGCATTATACTTTTAATCTCCCATTTGATCATCCAATGATGGATGCATACGACACGACATGCAATCATGAAAAATTGATTGGACGGATAGGATCAGCGTCCAATCTATAGTGGGCCCACCTGTCCATTCACTACCTCATCTTACGTACATTGAAGATTGAGCGGGACTACCAACATAAAATCCCCCACGGTCATGTGTCCTTGAGGAAAACACCCACGAAGGCCAGTTTATTTTCTGAACTCCCATAGGCGGCGGGTTTTCAACTTTACGCCCTGACACGCTCAAAGTACATGTGTCAGACCAAAATAAGACCATTTTGCCCTTCCTTGTTCTGCAAGTGGTACACATCACAATCAACCTTTTTCCTACTGATTGCATCTCTTTTTCTACCTTCATTAAATATACCTCGAAACCGTAAAATAGAAATCATTTCATGTGATTTGAAAAAACCTACTTAAAATCAGGAATAATCTTTGCCGTAGAGGCGGAGGTCGACGACTACAATCCACGCCTTCGAAGTTGGGAAAGGAAAGTTTTAATCTATACCGTTGAACGATAGGGTTCGTTTCGAATTAACTGTGGTTCGATATAGTTTCGAAAGGTTTATTTCTTAACGCTGCCGTAGCTACTAGCTTCTCCCTCCATCTTCCTGAGAAATCACTTTTTTTCTTGTCGAAGTTAACAGTTGTACGGGGATTGTAAACCGGGCGGTGGCTGAAGATGCAGAAGACGAAGGAAAAGCAAGGGAGAAGATGCAGAAGACGAAAGAACAACAAGGGAGAGGCAGAGAAAAGAAGAGGTTTCTCAGGAATATGGAGGAGAAGCTAGTGGCTATGGCGGCGTTGTGAAATGAGCCATTCGAAATTATATCGAACCACAGTTAATTCGAAACGAACCCTATCGTTCAACGGTGTAGATTAAAACTTTCCTTTCCCAACTTCGAAGGCGTAGGCCTCTAGATCATGAAATATTAATCGAATTTCTTTAATGCACTCGCACCCATGTATTTTCCGATCGCACCCATCTGCATTTCAGTTGCACCTTACCTTATAGCTGTTGACTTCGGCCTCTACGGCAAAGATTATTCCTAATTTTAAATAGAGACGCAGGTAGAAAAAGAGATGTCGAGGTATATTTAATGCAGGTAGAAAAAGAGACGCAATCAGCACGAAAAATGTTGATTGTGATGTGTACCACTTGCAGAAAAATGAAGGGCGAAATGGTCTTAAATTTGTCTGACACATGCACTTCGAGCGTGTCAGGGCGTAAAGTTGAAAACTCACCGCCTATGGGAGTTCAAAAAATAAATTGGCAGAACTGTGGATTTATCAGCTTTTTCTTCTTGGGAGGGGGGAGTGTTATTTCCTCCACTTTAACGTTATTCGTTAAGTTTTAAAGTCATAGAAAAACGTAAAAAAGGGTGAATTGATTCTCAAGCAGTGAACCATTATTCTCATAGAAACCGTGCTGTGTTTGGTTGCTTGTTTTGGGGGGATTGTAGGAGTTTCAAATGCATGAGATCTTCCCAAAAGCATGTTTGGTTGTCATTTACACCTTTGACCACTAGACAACTTCTAGACATCATTATTGGTTTTTATCTTAGGTGGCGCCTACGTGGCGGAGATGTTCCCTCCATAATCTTCTCCCCTTTTTTCACCAAAATGGAGAAATTTGTTCAGGGAATTAGGAGAAATTCTTGTCTTCTTCTTCTTCTCTCTCTTCCACCTATATTTTGATAATGACACCCTACTTCTTCCGCTAATTTCCTCGTGCAACCAAACACTACTCGCAAATCTCCCCCCTAATATTCTCTCCAATCTTCCAGTCTCTTCCATTATTTTCTAATTCTCTCTTACTTATTTTTCTCCTATTCTCCCAGCCATCTACAAGCAACCGAATAGAGCGGTCCGTTTAGGGGGAAATATCATTTCCCTTTCTTCTCTCGCACACTCATTTACTTGTCCGAGTTTCAGAAGATCTGAGAGAGCATTTTCGGAACAAGGAAGCTCTTCCATGGCATCACCCATTCAACAAGACAAGAAAAGTAACCGCTCTCTCGCTCTCTCTCTCTCTCTCTCTCTCTCTCTCTCTCTCTCTCTCTCTCTCTCTCACACACACACACACACACACACACACACACACACAGAATTTCGTTTGAATTACAGAGCTGATCAGAATTTCTGTAAACAGGAACAAACCCTAAGGCCCTGTTTGGATTGAAAGAAAGTCATTTCTGATGGCAATATTTATCTTGAGAAAATTTCCCCACGATTTAGAGGGAAATGATATGAATTTGGTTAATTTAGAGGGATATTATTACAAATTAAAGGTCACTCTATGTTAAAATTGAAAATGTTCGTTTCAAGCTATCTCTTTTTTTGTGTGTCAAAAAAGTAGGAAAATTTGGAATTATTTTTACTTTTCAAACTTTTCCAAAAATTTCTGCAATCCAAACAGGCCCTAGGGAAACACTTCGATTTTAACAGTTATTCAGATCTGAAATTCAACCAATTGAAATTGAAATTTTTGAAAGAACCCGTTTTCAATTTCTGGTGAGCGTCTTTGATTCTATATTCTCAAAGAGTCATATCAGTTAGTTACTTAAAATCGTAGAAGAAATTCAGAAATCTAGGGTTTAATGTCGATGATGTGACAAACTAGTTTGATTAGCAAGTGCATTGGATAGTTGAATCTGAAAAAAATTTCACAAAATTTTCCATTGTACTTGAATTTTTCTAAACCTTCGTTTCTTGTGCTGTAAATTTCACGCCTTTGTACGATCAGAATTTTTAGTTTTAATCTTAGGCCCTGTTTGGATTCCAGGATTTTTCTAGTAAAGTTTTGAAAGGAAAATATTTCTAAAATTCCCTACTTTTTTTAACACATGAAAAGAGATAACGTGAACCAGCTGTATTCAATTTTAACTTGGAAAGACCTTCAATTTGTGATATTATCCCTCCAAATTAACCATAGTAAAATAATTTCCGTGAAAGAAAAAAATTTCTCGGGAAATTTTTTTCCATCAGAAAGGTTTTTCTTGCAATTCAAAGAGGGGGCCTTATTGTCTTATATTTATAAACGAAAAGTAGAATTTTCTTTTACGCCACATGTGCCACGTGTAGGCCAACCCTAGAAAGAGGGGCCACACATGAGGGGGATTGTTAAAGTATAAAAGATTAAATAACGCCTTCTCCAACAGCTTAAGCTTTTGGAATAACTGGTTGCTTGACAGTTATTAGTGTGTATATATTTTACGGAGGAATGGCGGCATTTTTTTTCTGAGATTCGAAAATTGGATTTTCAGGATCTGTTAAATCAGTGGCAGTCATCGGTGGTGGAGTTAGGTATGTTTCTTTACATTTTAATGTTTTGGTTGATAATGTTGTTTTGGTTGATAATGTTGAATTTACACTTTACATTTTAAACTGGTATAGACTGTATTATGTTGATACTTGTGCAGGATACATGTGCATATGGATATGGAGTAGAAAATTTTGCAACATATGCACTTTATACATCTAATTTACAATAGAATTCTTGCAGATAATTAGGATCACCAGAGCAATGAGATATTTTCCCAATGCCGGCCATCCACAACAGGGCCCATTAGATCGAAAGACTCGAAATTTTGTTAGATCGATAATCGGTAAGGGGAAAAGAAAAAAAGTGAAATGATAAATGCGCCCCTTTTCATCAGTCGGGACACCCAGCTGTATTGTACATGTCAATCAGGTCACTTCATTCCTTCAAATGTCAAGTACATCAGCCCCTATGCAGTCATAGATACCAAGTAATGAAAAGGGGTACATCAGCCCCTATGCAGTCATAGAAAAAATTGTGATTCATTGTTAATGTGGAAGAAACAGTTATAGTTCTTTGAAATGAAGTGAAACAAAAAATTGAGAAATAAAATAATTAATTTTTTAATTTTCCAAATAGAAAAAAAAACAAAAAATAAATTATTAATTTTTGAATTAATCAATAAGAAAAAAACCCCTATAATGAAACATATGCGATTTCTGGTTACAATTTTTTTTGAATGATTTTTCTGGTTACAATGTTAAAATTTTAAATGTTTTTTTACTAGCAATGAATACAATGTTAAAATTTTTAATGGTTAAACCCCTTTTGTTGTTTCTATGTTTTAAATTTATAAATAATCTAGATTTAAAACTTCAAATTTTAAACTTTTTAAGAAAGTCACATTATGTTTCCTGTCCCCTCTTTTTGTGTATTCTTTGCTAGTAAGTTTAGTCACACCTCTAAAAATGACAAAGAGGAAAAAATGCACTTAAAATATTCCCCTTCCCCCTCTTTGGGTTACCAATGGTAGATCGGTATGGGCATGGTGCTTTACACTAATTGGCATAGGTGTACACTGTACACACACATGTAAGGGATTTGGTGCAAGTATGCACTTTTCACATTTAGTGTATGAGACTCTGAGGAGCCACTGACTTATCCCAAGGTTTATATTCACCGCTTTTGCTCGTGTTGAAGTTTTTTCTATGGATTTATTGCTATTGCGTATGATATAAGGATAGATTAGTCTTTTTTTTTATTTCACTTATAAGTGGCACATAAGAACTATTCTCAACGTTCTTCTAATAAAACGTAAGAGGAAATATTCTCAATGTTCTTCTAATAAAACATAAGAGAAAATTCGTGAGTTATACTCTCCCCGACCTTTCTCCTTCCCTTTTCTTTCATTTGTTCTCTTTTTTCTTTCTTTATTCTTGTTTCTTACCTCAATTTATGTTCTCTCTTTTTGTTATTTATATTCTAATATAGTACCGAAGCATTGATATCTTCTCATTCCCTTAAATCCACTCTCTCTCTCTCTCTCTATATATATATATATATATATATATATATATATATATATATATATATATATATATTATATGGGTTTTGCTAGCGTCCATCGCAAAAGGCATTTCGCAGGTGGTCTGTCGCATGTCAGACCAGCCACCTCATGAATGAAGCATCACCTTTTGTCTCCATTCATGAGGTGGGTGGTCTGACATGCGACTGACCACTCGCGAAATGCCTTTTGCGATGGACGCTAGCAATTCCCTATATATATATATATATATATATATATATATATATATATATATATAGAGGAAACTGTTGGTGAGCTTAAGCTCACCAAACTTATGGTGAGCTAGCTTGCCCAATCACATGGGGGCCCACTTTGTTAGGATGATCCAAACCATTCATTTGAAAGTCCCTTACATAGATGGGGGGTGTACCAAAAATCAGCTCCATAGGATCATCCTAACCCCTCCATTTGTGGAGGACAAAAATGGACAGACACAAATCTGCCCCATTTTTGTCCTCCACAAATGGAGGGGTTAGGATGATCCTATGGAGCTGATTTTTGGTACACCCCCTATCTATGATAAGGCCTTGCAAATGAATGGTTTGGATCACTCCCCAAAATGTGGGACCCATGTGATTGGGCAAGCTAGCTCACCAACAGTTTCCTCATATATATATATATATATATATATATATATATATATGTTTCTTTGACTGGTCTGTACATATGTTGTAGATAATTGGAAACCCTATACCTGTCTTTTGCTGATCGAACCATAGGATTTAGGTTTCTTCCTTCTTTGTGCATAGAAACTCGTGTGGTTATCTATGTGGGTGACCGTATTCCTATTTTTTTGGGTCAAATCAAAGAGGACTAGTGATAGGATATTATTTTATTGGCGATGTTGTTATTGAAAAACTGCGAAAGCTTGTCCGATGTTCCATTGAGAAGACTTTTGCTATCGAATATATTCCAGATAAATATTTGTCTCCATGTATTCTTACTCTTGGGTAAATACATTGTTCTCTTTTTTTTGTTCACCTGGGTTATACTTCATCTGGATTCTAGATACAATCAAAGGTTCCTCGTTCCTATTCTATGCGTCACATTGTCGTCAAACATCATTGTAATTCTTAAATTTCTTGATTTGGACTGCTATATTTTGGTTGTGATATGGGCCATTTGACGGTTGATAGGTAAACCTAACATACCCATTCTTACGGAGATGTCATACTTACAATTTACCATAGTAAAGTTAAACAATGCCGACTACTTTCTCCAGGCTAAATCTATAAAGGTAGCCTTGGATCCCGATCCCAGGGGAAAATTAAAGTTTTTGGCCGAGGAATGTTTAGATGAATCAGACTATAGTTATGAAGAGTGGTTGTGAGAGAATTATCATATTATGACTTGGTTATGGAATAGCATGAAACCACAAGCTAGTGCGAATGTGATGTTTTTACATGCTGCCAAAAAGTTTGAGACCTGGTGGAAATATTTCCTATGTTTATGAATTGTTTGAGAATATTTTCTTCTTGTAGTAGGGGAACAAGACCTTGGATAGGATAGAATGGAAGGAAATGATCCACGTAGAAGAACCCAACTAGAACCAGGATTAGAGCCGGGTAGATTCCTTTTACCTTCTTTATGAATTTTTTTCTAAAGGATTCATTTAGCAGACCCCAACTAGTTTGGGACAAAGGCCGAGTTGAGTTGAGTTGAGTAGAGTTGAGTAGGGGAACAAGACAATCAATGAGTAGTTGATGAGAGGACCATCCACAATGAGAAGACATCCAAGAGAAGTTTTGTCGATTCAAAGTGGCCTATTTATTTTATTTTATTTTATACATTTTGGTTAAGCCTTTGGAAGTTTGTATTACTGTTTTATAACCGTTAGAGGGTACCATGTGTCTATTTCTCATTAAAAGAGAGCACCCAAGTAGTTATACCCGTCTCTCCTCTTCTCTTGATGTGTGTCTTTTTATCCTAAGTGCTTGTTTCTTGATTCTGACATTTCTGAGATGATTTCCAGTGGGCTTGCTGCAGCATATAAGCTGAAATCACAGGGTCTGGGTGTCACCGTGTTTGAAGCTGAGGAAAGAGCTGGAGGGAAAATAAAAAGCTCTTCACAAGATGGTCTGATATGGGATGAAGGAGCAAATACCATGGTAGGTTTGGAATTAATCTAATGAGTTACTTATGCATTTGGTTGCAATGTTAAGCATTGAGCGACTTTTTAAGAGGAAACTTAATCAGAATGATTTTTTTTATCTTCAATTGTACATGATATTTAGCGTCATTTTAAGAAATTCTCTATCAAGACAATGATTCTTTTGTTAATGATCTATTTTTCTTTCTCATTTGTGCAGACTGAGAGTGAGATAGAGGTTGGTAGGCTGATTGATAATCTAGGGCTTCGGGGAAAGCAGCAGCTGGTAATGAGTTTTATTTGCATTTACAGAATATGAGGGCATAGCTTATGACTATTCATTCTACATTCTGCTTATCATCAAAATTTATTTGGGCCTTTTTTTATCTTCATAAGAAAGAGGGAGTACGATATGCTCCGTAATGTGTTACTAGGCTAAAGTTTAAATTAGCATTATCTGTGCAATTCTCTGACAAGGGATCATTATATTTTTACTGCAAAGGTTTGAGATACTCTCTATAACCTTCATGAATTATAATTTATCGCTTCCATGGATTGCATTTTGCAAATTCTCAAAATTTTCCGTGCCTCAATTCTTAATTCCACCAGGGCATAAATGGAGATGTTTTTAGAAACATCTCAGTATAAAAGTTCCAGTGTCTCATACCAAATTCCATGAAGTCATCAAAATGATGTACTGATGCTAATCTCAGGTCTTTTTTATTTATATATTTTTTTATTAGTAAGCAGAGATGAATATCCAACCTTAATGCCATTTCACCATAGCTCCATATATTATTTTCTCACTTGATATACTTGATTGTGGTTGTGAATCCAATCTTAATCATTTTAATGATAAATTATTAACACAAAAGTTCTACATCTAGCTATATTTATCACAGAATAGTTTCAGTGGTAACATGAAGGGCATAAATGGAGATGTTCTTAGAAACATCTCAGTATAAAAGTTCCAGTGTCTCATACCAAATTCCATGAAGTCATCAAAATGATATACTGATGCTAATCTCAGGTCTTTTTTATTTATATATATTTTTATTAGTAAGCAGAGATGAATATCCAACCTTAATGCCATTTCACCATAGCTTCATATATTATTTTCTCACTTGATATACTTGATTGTGGTTGTGAATCCAATCGTAATCATTTTAATGATAAATTATTAACACAAAAGTTCTTCATCTAGCTATATTTGTCACAGAATAGTTTCAGTGGTAACATGAAGGGATGATGTATTTTTGGAAAGAGGTTCTGTATCAGTTTTGTGATAGGACATTGTTGGAAGAAAGTTTAGTGGCCATTTGAAAGCAGTACACCAGTTTTCCAAACCCTGGCTTAAATGTGAGATGTGATCTTAGTTCAGGAAGATTTTTTCTGTTGGTGGGATCTTGTGTTGATGGAAATCTAAGATCAATAAGTGGTGATGCTTCAAGGCGCGTAATCGCTTTCCTTAAGACAGATTTCGCCCCCACCAATAGTGTGCAAAGAGGATCCGCGAATTGCCTCCAAGATACATTGAAGCCTTGTAGGAATATCCTACAAATGTTTGACGATGCTTTGCAATAGCGGAATCAAACCCAAAACGCCCTTTAAGAATTACAAGCCTTGGAGAAATTCACTAAAACTGTTTCTGCAGAAAAACAGTATTTCATGCACTGTTTTGTATACAACTCAATCTTTAAAAACAAGAGAACAGGGGATTTCAAGAGAGAAAAGATCCACCAATAATGTTAAAAGCATCCCTTCAAAGTACCCTTTAGATTGGTTTGTACAATGGCCATTAGATCGCACCTCTTCGCGATATAACTAATTTGGATCATCCATAAAGTGTCCATTGAGATTGAAATCATCCATGACTGTTGGAAAGCAAAAGGACACGAAGAGATTCAAATTTGGAAGTGAAAAGATGTGTTCATTTTCTCCTGTTGGAATATGTAACTTGCCTAAGGGCATTTAGGACTTTGTACATTCCTTTATGTTTTAGTATAAAGATATCACTAAGGGGGAGATTACACTAACTCATTCATTTCTCTCTCTAAACTTTCGGTTAACATGGTATCAGAGCCTTAGGGTTTTATGATCCCTAGGGTTCTCTATCAGCCTCCACCTTCTCCGCCACCCTCACATAGCCGAAACCCCCCTTGCCTCTCGTCGCGAAACCTTAACCCCAACTCCAGCCAAACTTTCATCTGAGGCACAACGGTATGCTGTCTTTTTCCTCTTGAGAATGAGTCGTTTCCTCTGAGCCGAAGGTATCAGCCCCCCCCGTCACCATCTTCTCTTTCCCTGCGCATACCCCCGGTCCTCTCTTTGCTCGCCCCCTTGCAGCCACCCGCACCTCCTGACCGGAAATTTTTTTCCAGGAACTAGGATTTGCACCCCCCCAAAATTTTCCTGGGAAATATTTTCTGACCCCCCCCCCCTCCCCCACAAATTCACTTTCCCGGAAATTAGTTTCCAGGGCTGCGATCGGCCCGGCCCTGAAATTTTTTTTTTCCAGCCCCCAATTCCTAGATTTGCAGGTAAGCCCCCCACCCTAAGTTTTTCAACCCACATCATTTTTCCTCCTCTTCCTTTCATCCCTTGGTAAAACCTAAAACCCTTTTCTCCCTCTTACTATGTGTTAGATCTTCATCTCCTATCCTACTTTGATTCTTGTTTGTCTTTGCGGCTCCTCTGTGTGCCCCATGGCTTCCCTCTTGTCAGGCTTCGTCGATGACCATCATTCTTGTAGCCGCGTCTAGCTTTCTTCGCGTGTCCTAGTTTGCCTACCTATTCAGTTATCTACTGTTATTCGTCTTGGTTTGGATTGTCTGTTTCTTTCTTGCTTGTTGTTATGGAGGAGGTGCTTGACAATCCTTCCACAGGAGTGGCTCCTGGTATTCGTCTGACACCCTCTTTGGCGTCTTCTTCGTCATCATCTCTCTCTGTGGATGGATCATTCCCATAGATCACTACTGTTAACTTGGATGGGGCAAACTACGTTAGTTGGAAAGCAGCCGTCGAGAAGTATCTTATTGCCTGTGGGAAAGCCCACGTCATTCGTCGTGATCCTCCTCCTACGACAGATCCCACCTTTGATCGATGGGAATAGGAGGATGCTCTTGTTTGTACCCTTCTGTGGCAGAGTATGGCCCCTTACGTCTCTGAGCCATTGATGCTTTTGCCTACTGCGAAACGGATATGGGATCATGTTACTCTTCTTTACTCTGGCGTGGCAAACATTAGTCGGATTTGCTCTACCTATTCTGAGTGGGTGCGTTTACGCCGTGGTGATCTCCCTCTTGCCACCCATTACAGCCACTTCGTTGGCCTATGTCAGTAGCTTGATGTTTACATGCCGCTTACCAGGGATCTCACAGAGGCTACCCGTCAGAGGGATCAGATCCGTGTTGTGCAGTACCTTGGGAGTTTGGGTCTCTAGTACATGCATCTTCGTCAGCAGATTATAGGTTCTGGCGATATTCCTTCCCTTATTGAGGTTTACTCCCGCGTCCAGCAGTGCTCTCCTGGTGATCCAGTGATATCTGTTCCTATTGATGGTTCTGCTCTCGCGACCTATGATGGCAGTACTCGTCCGCCTCGTGGTGGGGCCTCCTCTGGTCGTGGCCGTGGTGGTGGTCGTTCTTGTGGTGGCCGTGGCCGTTCTTTTTGCACTCACTGTCAGCGCGAGGGACATTATATTGACCATTGCTATACCCTGCATCCCGAGCTTCGTTAGGCACGCTCGGCTCACATGGGTGCTACTACTGCTTCTGCTTCAGATTCCGCTTCTTCTGCTTCTGTTCCTGCGCCAGCGGATTCCGCCTATACATTATCCCGTGTCGATTATGAGGAGTTCTAGCGTCTGAGGCTCAGTTCTCGTCCCCCCTCTGCAGGTTTCGCCCAGTCAGGTAGTTCACCCACTACCCTTCTATCTAGGTCAGGGTCATGGATCATTGACTCTGGCGCATCCAACTACCTGACTGGTAACTCTTCTCAGCTTCATTCTTTTCGCTCTTTCTGGTCTCCCTCTCAGTCTATCACCCTTGCTGATGGGTCCACTACACCTATCACTGGTGTTGGTCATATCTCCCCTCATCCTGCTCTTCCGTTATCTTCTGTTTTATGTGTACCAAAATCACCATTTAGTTTACTTTCAGTTAGCCAAATTACTAAATCTCTTCAGTGTTCTGTCTCATTTTTCCTATCTTACTGCTTATTTCAGGATCTCTCGACTGGGAAGACGATTGGAACGGGTCGTGAGGTAGATGGACTCTATCGTCTTGACTGCCGGCCGCCTACTGTCTTACATAGCTTTGTGGATACATTTCATTGGCATTGTCGCCTGGGGCATCTTTCACTTCAGCGGCTGCAGCAGACTTGTCTGGTTCCCGGACCTTTTTCTACTTTTCAGTGCGAGTCCTGTGAACTCGGGAAACACCGTCGTGTGTCGTTTCCGTCCCGGGTCATTAGTCGAGTGTCTAGTCCATTTGAATTAGTCTATTCTGATGTATCGGGACCCTCTAGGGTCGCGTCTAGTACTGGCTTTCAGTATTTTATTGTGTTTATTGATGACTTCTCACGCATGACCTGGTTATATTTACTGAAGAGTAGATCTGACGTGTTCTTTGCTTTCCGCACATTTCCTTATGAAATTAAGAATCAATATAATTGCAATATTAAATGTCTTCGTACTGACAATGCTAGAGAATACTTTTCTGATACTAATGGCTTTCAATCATATCTCTCCCAACATGGGATTCTACATCAGTCTTCATGTGCGTACACCTCTCAACAGAATGGTGTTGCCGAGAGGAAACTTCATTATTTGCTTGAAGTAGGTCGCACTCTTCTTTTTCAGATGAGTGTTCCTAAGGCATACTGGAGTGATGCCCTTCTCACGGCGTGTTTCTTAGCAAATCGCCTTCCTTCCTCTGTCTTAGAGGGTGCTTCTTGTTTCGAGATTTTATTTCCTGATAAGGAACAATTTCCTCTGACACCTCGTGTATTTGGATGCGTTTGTTTTGTACATCACCTTGGACCTGGCCGTGACAAACTCGATCCCCGGTCTGAGCGTTGTGTCTTTCTGGGGTATTCCCGTAAGCAGAAAGGCTATCGTTGCTATAGCCCTCGTCTGTGTCGCTGGTTTGTCTCAGCCGATGTTACGTTCTTTGAGTCTGAGGCATTCTTCCACCATGGCGCGACATCTTTCACCCCTTCTCTCGAGTCCGAGGTCTCGCTTCCCTTACCAGATCTACCTGCTTTTCTTCTGTCATCTCCTATTTCCGTGTAGCCAGCTTCTGCAGGTTCTACTTCTTCTGCCACGTTGGAGAAGCCAGCTCCACCTAAATTTACACAGCAGTATCAGCGGCGCCAAGTTACAGATAAGTCTCTTCTACCTCCTCTCGCACAATCATCTTCTGAGCCAATGATCCCTCTCTCCCGCTCTCAGGTATCTTCTCTTCTGCCTTCCTCTGTTGTTTCTGATTCTCCTATTGTATCTCGTACGAAATCCCGTTCTACTGCACATCCTATTTCGAATTTTGTTTCTTATGATAAGCTGACCAGTACCTTCCAGAGCTTTGTTTCCTCCTTGTCTTCTATGTCTTTACCACAGTCAGTGGCTGAGGCTATTGAATATCCTGGCTGGCGTGATGCTATGAACCTAGAAATGGGCGCTCTTCATAGTAATGATACATGGGATCTGGTTTCCCTACCCCCTGGTGCCCGTCCTGTTGGTTGTCGGTGGGTTTTCTCCATCAAATACCTCCCTGATGGTACTGTCGAGAGCTTAAAAGCACGGTTAGTCGCGAAAGGATACACTCAGACTTTTGGTGTTGACTACACTGAGACCTTCAGTCCAGTTGCGAAAATTCCCTCTGTACGTGTGCTCCTGTCTCTTCCTGTTAATCATAGCTGGCCCCTTCATCAGCTGGATGTGAAGAATGCCTTCCTCCATGGCGACTTGACTGAGGAGGTGTATATGGAGCAACCACTAGGGTTTGTTGCTCAGGGGGAGACTTCCTCCTACGTGTGTTGCCTATGCAAGTCACTCTATGGCCTCAAACAATCTCCGCGTGCGTGGTTTGGGAGATTCAGTGAGGCAGTCATGCGCTTTGGCATGAAACAATGTGCAGTGGATTACTCAGTTTTCAGTTATCACTCTTCAACTGGGTGTATTTTGTTGATAGTTTATGTGGATGACATAATCATCACAGGGAGCAATTAACAAGGTATACAACGTTTGAAAACCTTCTTGCAAAAGGAATTCTCTACTAAGGATTTGGGTCAGCTCAGGCATTTCTTGGGGATAGAGGTTGCTCGTTCTTCTAGAGGCTTGTTCCTTTCACAGAGAAAGTATGTCTTGGACTAAAAGAAACAGGCAATCTTGGAGTTAAACTAGCTTCTACACCCATGGATCCTAATGTGAAATTCGTTCCAGAAGAAGGAGTTGTTGGAGGATCCTGGCAGGTATCGCAGGCTTGTCGGTAAACTTATATATCTCACGGTTACTCGGCCAGATATTTCATATGCTGTTGGAGTTGTCAGTCAGTATATGAGCTCTCCACGTACTTCTCACTGGGTTGCGGTGATACAGATTCTCAAGTATTTGAAAGGGGCTTCAGGGAAGGGATTGATGTTCAAAAGACATGGCCATATGAAAGTTGAAGGCTTCTCTGATGCAGATTGGGCTGGATCCCCAGCAGATAGACGGTCCACCACTGGGTATTGTACATTTGTAGGTGGCAATCTTGTTTCATGGAAGAGTAAGAAGCAGGATGTTATAGCTAAGTCCAGTGCAGAGGCTGAATACAGGGCAATGGCACAGACAAGCACAGAACTTATTTGGCTACGTTCGCTTCTTTCTGAAATTGGCTTCATTTCATCTTCTCCTTCGCAGCTTTATTGTGACAACAAAGCTGCAATATACATTGCCAACAATCCAGTCTTCCATGAGCGCACCAAACATATTGAAGTGGATTGTCATTTTATCCGTCAAAGAATCCAGAAAAGAGAGATTTGTACTGTGTTTACTCGGTTAGGGAACCAATTAGCTGATATGTTTACAAAGTCCTTAAACAAGTCAAAATTGAGTGATATATGTAACAAGCTAGGAATGTATGATATCTACATTCCAGCTTGAGGGGGAGTGTTGGAATATGTAACTTGCCTAAGGGCATTTAGGACTTAGTACATTCCTTTATGTTTTAGTATAAGGATATGAGTCAGGGAGAGATTACACTAACTTATTCATTTTTTTTAAAGGTAACGAATTTTATTTGAAATCAGGGGACAAGATGTCCCACAAGTTGAAACAGTACATAGTGCATGGGCACCAAATGGCCCCAAAATCATACTGAATTACATCGCATTCTCATCCGCAGAAGGGTATACTACCCTTGGCTCCGTTAAGAAAACTCCCGCCTTAGCCAAAGCATCTGCGTTTGAGTTTGCAGATCGGTGCTTGTGGTTAAGCAGCGGTTTTAAAACCCGAATCAAATCTCTGATTTCGTCTATAATCTGATATAGACACCATGAACCGCCACATCTCCCTTGTGCCCTCTCTCTAAACTTTCGGTTAACATCTCCCAACGGATAGATTTTCGCACAGCTGCGGTCGCCCAGTTTACCTGCGGTCGCCCACCGATATACTTCTGGACGTTTTATTTATTTTTGATCCAAAGAACCGCGTGGGTCCACCGGCCATACCTGCCTGGAAATCATATACATTTGCAGATTCCAATCTGCGGTCGACCGGCCTTGTTTGAAAATCTGTTTTATTTCTCCTTTTATTTTGATAAAACACTTTCACATATTTGGAATTGACCCAAAACATTTTGAAAATATCTAACATTGTCTACGTTATTGTTAATGGCTTACCCTTTTCAAAGCAGTACGTATGACATCAGAGCCTTCCAATTCCAGAGAATTATTGCTGCAATACATTGATGCATGTGTTGTACTTCGTTTCCTCGGCCAATCCGCAGACATACGTAAACCATTCAGCCATTGTTCAACCTTTTATAGGTTTTTTCTCATACTTTCTTTAAAATGAAGTCATCACGGGTGGTTTAGATAGTATATACTAACTTCCGTGTAGAGAAAGTGAGTAAAAATATATTATGAAGTCATTTGAACTTCACTCATAGTCTTCTGTAACTCCATTCTCGGTATTGTGCAGGTCAGAGCGTGTCAAGCGAATGGTTGGATGTTTAAAGTTAGTGAGACTAAGTGATACCAAATTTAGAGTTTTCGGAAGAGATGTAGTTTAGGTTGCCATCTAATATTTTCTTGCCAGTCCATCACCTATTAGGTTGTTGTGAATAGTAAAAAAAAAAAAGAGTTGAACTTTGGTGAGTTCACTTGATTTGGGACTTGGGTCCAGTTCCAATGACATCTTATTATTTTCGTGAAATGTGGAAATTCTTGTCCTTATTTACTGTCAGTGTTTTTACAAATCAATTGCATACGTGGCAAGATTTGGCAAAAAACTCATGGAGGACCAAAAATCAAATTTTTTAGTTTTTTCTCTAGTGCTTGAGGCTCTAAGGGTTTGTTTGCTCAGACTTGCACTCTGCCATAAACTCCAAGGAATTTTCCTTACCCCCCCTCTCTCTCTCCAAATCATCAATTAGTTTCTCCTCTAGAGTTTAATGACAACAAACTGAGATCCTTGTAGTTGGCATATCATATTTGAATGCAAATTTACTCAAAATATCTCCCCAACTCTACACTATGAATCATTGCGGTATTTGTTCAAAATCACGCAAAATTTTAAGGAAGCATCTTGAAGAGGGTCACCGTCCATCTCACAGAGTTTTAATATTTAGATGCTGCGCTACACATTTATGAAATTTCATTTTTTTTTTTGTGAAGAAATCAATGAATTTGAGTAATATCTTTCTTATTGTAGCACCCAATTTCCATACTGAAGGGATGGTTCAGAAGTCACCATTCTGTTTTGGGGTTGCTGAAACCTAAGCAAGGCAGTCTTTCTGTCCACTGTGAAGGGAAAGCAAGAAGAGAAGAAAAAAGGGAAGGTTGGTTAGAGATGACACTAGAATATATGATAAAGACTATTCTTGGAGTCTTGCTCGGTTGGCGCGACTCAGCACTTGTAAATTAACAAGACACTGCCAACTCATCTGAATCATAGTTTTAAACTCCCCCGCATCATTGTGGACTCCCCTGAGTCGACTCCCTTTTACCTTGGCTGCGTTCCACGTTTTGCCCTTTAGAGTCAATAAAAACTCCTTTGACTCTCCCGAGTTATGACCGCGTCAACCGAGTTCTCAGTCGCGTCAACCGCTTTCTTGGCCGCATTCGCGCTGAGTCAATAAGGAATTTTCTTATCCGCATTTTGACCTGCATCCATGTTTTTAAACACTGATTTGAATGCTGTGAAACTACCAGTTACTCCAAAAGCTTAAGCTGATGAAGATGGCGTTGTTTAATCTTTTATACTTTAACACTCCCCCTCATGTGTGGCACCTCTTTCTAGGGTTGGCCTACTCATGGCACATGTGGCCCCTCTTTTGGGCTTGGCCATTGTATGTGGATTTGTTGGGAAGGAGTTACCATGCCCCAGCTCTGACACCATTTGTTGGGAATTTAACCGGGTGGAACTCACCCCTAAAAGCTAGCCGTTAGAAGGAGGGTGCCCATTCCCTTATAACCCATCCCCATCCATTTCACTTATCCGATGTGGGACTGTTTTCTTTTGCGTGGAACCCCAACAATCTCGCCCGATTGGCGACATGGAACTACGAGATCTTCTCCTAGGGAATTCCAACTTCCTCGGAGGCACACCGGCAACTCTGATACCATTTGTTGCGAAGGAGTTACCACACCCCAGCTCTGATACCATTTGTTGGGAATTTAACCAGGTAGAACTCACCCCTAAAAGCTAGCTGTTAGAAAGAGGGTGCCCATTCCCATATAACCCATCCCCATCCATTTCACTTATCCGATGTGGGACTATTTGCTTTTGCGTGGAACCCCAACAAGATTTTTGCTATCAAGGAGGTTTGAACTCAGGACCTTTGGCTCTGATATCATGTGAAACTACCCGTTTAGGAATTTTCTTACGTAATTTAGCCACTTTAGGAAATTAATGCTAGGATCATTTCCATGGGGCTGGTGTGAGCCGATCTTGACAACATTACTATGACCAGATGATCTTAATGTAACCCTTTCTCACAATCGTGCCTGTCCCTGGCGTACATCACTTGGTTTTTTGGTATGTTTTTTGAAGGAAGATCATTCAATTCTTTAGCCAGAATTTTTTTTTTTTTTGTGTTTATTTTTCACCAACGTGCAGATGCAAGAGTTTTTTCACTGTGTTTGGATTTTTTGTCTTCCACTCACTAACCCCTTTTTCAGGGAACGAAAGGGGATTTTATACTGAAAATAACAAGGTGATCTCTAACCAATGTGATTGCAACAGCAAAAAGGCGTGGGAGGTGGTCTAGCAAGAGGTTGGAGAACTCCCGTTCAGTTATGTTCCAACAAACCCTTCTGTCAGAAATGAACTTCACCTTGTCCTTCCAGCCGAAAAGTGCAACAATCACATATGGGAACTGATGCAAATATTAAGATTTATTTCCGCATTATTTAGTTTCTAGTATTTTATTTCCATGTTATTAGTTTCTAGGATTTTATTTTCCATGTTATTTTTAGGAATTCTTATTTTAGTAGGTTTATATCTTTTAGGTTGTTTATTTGCCTATATATAGGCAGGCCTCTTTACAACTTATTTTGTAACTTTTGATGATTATTGAATAAAGATTCTTCTCCCTCTAATTTCCTCTCTTCTTCTCTCCCAAGTCTTCTTCTCCCCTTTCTCTTCTATTATTCTTCTTCTCCTATTCTCTTCTATTCTTCTCCTTCTATTCTCTTCTTCCCCTATTCTTCTAATTCTATCCCCTTTCGTCTATTTCTCTCCCCTTTTCCCAGCTTTTCTTCGCTGTGCTACTTCAATTTGGTATCAGAGCAAAAAGATCCAAGTTGCAGAAGATCAATCTCCGAAGAACGAGCCGCAAATTGTCCGAAAATCCTCTAAAAGTTGCTACCGAGTCTCTGTTTGAGGACTGAAAATTGGTCACAAACAACCACTTTTCTCACAAACAGCCACTTTCCTCACAAACAGCCACTTTCAAACTCCCTATTTGCAGCCCTTTGTTCTGCCTCTATTTAAGCCGCACTAAAATCAGACCCTTAGCCTCTTCTTTAACCTCCTAACCCTCTTTAGCCTACCCCGTACCCATTATCAAAATTTCCTAAAACCAGTCCTACAGTCCCCTGAGCCTTTTTATTTTGATTAATCATAACCCAGCCATCACTAGTACTGTAAGAATAGACATCGTCGCTTGCGGATCCTCTAAGAACAGAATTGCGGAAATCATTGTTTTCCAGCCACTTTCTTTTTCTCCAGTCCACTTTCGCGAGGAAGAAGGTAAGTGAAGAAGTTTTTCTTTTTCCAAGTATCTGAGAATAAAGAAAAAGGCAAGTTTCCCCGGAGTCGTGTTAGAGAAGGAAACTCGAGCTGCTTTCTTTTTGAGTTATCAGTAAAAAGGCAAGTTGTTTCCTTGGTATCTCCATCTCCCTGCCAAATAGAAGATAAGGTCTATCTTAACCTTGCTTTAAAACGTATCTTCTTTGTGGTCAAAGTTACCTTTTGAAAAGAATTACTTTGTGGGAAGCAAACAAGTCACCGTATGCTTATCAATTAGAAAGAATAAAGAGGCAACTTTCTTTATTTGTGCTTTATTTGTTGTTACCTAGTGACTGACAGTTGTAGGTAGCAAAGCCAAATAAACAAAAAAAAAGAGAGGTTGCCTCAGTTGCACGTGTCATAAGAAAATAAACAAGGTAAGAAAAGTGGTCCCCACCTCTTAGGGATACGTGAAGGCAGATAGTAACTTGCCCGGTAAGTTACTGTTGGTAACGTGGTATATTGAGTTACCTTCATTGGCTCAAGAAAGTTACCTTGTTGGCTCAGGAAAGTTGCTTGATTAGATATGAAAGCCATATGGTATTTAATAAAGAAACCCCTCATATTAGTACTACTAGATTCAACCCCCTCTTTTCCCTTCAGGCAGCCCCCGCCCACAAAAAAATCAGAAAAAAAAACAGAAATAGAGTTTCTTTTCTCTCTCTAGAGTCTCTCTCCTCCCCCATCTCAATTTCTCTATGAATTTTACCAACTTCAGTCTTTTTTTCTTTTTTTCTTATCATTAAAATATATGGTAAGATGTAGTTCCACCGGTGCCATATCATCTTGGTTACACAAGCAGTCCTGCCTATAGGATATTTGACATTTCCGCAATAAAAAGGAAATTTCTTATTTTATCTCATGCATGGTTATACTATAAATGACAGACAACAAGCCATGCTTAAAATGTGTAATATTATGATTTGAGATGCTTGAACCTGACCTGTCTTGAACATTGAAGAGTGTTTCATTATATGCAGTTATTGCCAGAACTTTTCTGATACAATTGATTGTTTTTGTGCTTTACAGCCAATTTCACAGAACAAGCGCTATATTGTGAGAAATGGAATACCAGAACTGGTATTTTTGTTATCTGCATTCATAGTTCTGAATGAAGAATTTCTTGTATTTTTGTTGACGGACTAGTATGTCACTTTTTCAATCCATATGGTGCAACTCGGGTCGGGTTGGGTCTTGTTGAGGCCAACCCGAAACCGACCCGAGGAACCATTTACTCAACCCGAACCCAACCCGACCTGAGTTCCAACCAGATGAGGTTCGACCCGAGGAACCCTTTTTTCCAACCTGAACCTGACCTGACACGAGTTCAACCCGACCCAACCCGACTTTTTAAGCTTACTAAAATAAAAAATGTCGGGTTTCACTCAGGTTTGGTTGCCCAAGCCCTCAACCTGAACCCGAACCCGAACCCGACCCGATCCAATTTTTTTTTTGGGTTGAACCCGACCCGAGTTGCACCCGTTATTCTACATTTCTATCTTTGACAATTGCCTCCGCTCATTTTTGCTCATCAGATTCCATCAAATCCTGTTGCATTGATCAAGAGCAATTTTTTTTCTGCAAAGTCAAAGGTATGTTTTCTACATAATATTTGAGCTATAATTACTATATTAGACTGCTGGATGCTTTCTGCATTTTATTTAAGTTATAACTACTATACTAGACTGCTCGATAAATCATTTACCGCAGTAGTCTTCTAATCCTGCAATATACTTGTGCCTTGTTTCCTTTTTCGCCCAAGATACTTCAACTTTTACAGAACATAATGGCTTTTGTTGGTATCAATATGTAACATTGTCATAGCCAATTATTTATCTAAGAGAAGTGGACGATTTCAAGTAAAGTCTACTTTAACTAGACATCAATGATATGCTAAACACTAGTTATATCCCACATTGCTATTGTTTCACTGATTATATCAGGTAAAATCTACTTTAACAAAAATGTTTCTGTTATACTAAAGTCCCCTTTAACTAGCTGTAATGACCTGGTCTCACCAAGGGCGTATAAAGATACAAATCCTAATTAAATCTAGACCGTAAATCTTTCGATTAAAGATTAACGGCTAGATCTTCGATTTTGAGTTTTCGGACCGTAGGATATGTAAATTAGATATTGGATTGATCCCAATCTTTAAGATTCTTGTGTATTTCCCGCATTAGATTAAACAATCTAAAAAATCAACGGTCATAATGTATTTTCGTCACTTTTATTATAACCTATTTTTCGGGCATCAAATCTTGTCCATTCGACATGATTTTGGTCTCGATAGATAGGTATTTGGAATACCTATCCAACGGACCCAAATTTAGTGATTCAGATGTGATTTGAGCGAGTTATGACCTTTTTTCTATTAGGCTTAGGCATAGTTACGAGTTTTGTCTTATTAGGCAACTTTTAAGTTGTTTTATTTAAAAAAAGATAAATGTAAAAGTAACCTAATATAACCTAAATATTAATAATATATTGGAATAAGCTAGGAAACCCAATATTGATATTTTCATCCCTATTAAGTTAGTATTAGATTATAATTAGGAATCTAATAATTGGAATCCTTCTTTAAATAAGACTCTAGGCTACGTTTATAAATAAACCCATCTAGGGTTATTTTTAATCACCTAAAAATTTAAGGAAAAGGAAAAGAAAGAGAGGAGAAGAAAGGAGAAAGGAAGAAGAAAAGCTACGATTTTGCATCGATTTGTTTTTTGTCTTCGAGATCCTCATCTTCAAATCAGTGTGTCAGGACTCCGTGCGATCACCTAGACTTCAAAATCAAGGCAAGTGATGACTGACTTTTATAATATTAGTTACAATTATGATTTCTGTTTCCTATGCTTATTCGCATTCTTTTTGCAGCTATATAATTGAATTAACTGATTATCCCCGTAAAATTTCCTGTGGTAGGACTTTTTATTTTTAGACCATAATCTATATACACGGTGTTTTTATTTATTATTACTATTACTCCTCGTACTAAAAGTGCGAGAAGGTCATAGAACTATGTGTGGCTATTTACCGACGGGTTTGTGATTATTTCCATCGTGTATATACTTATGAGGAGATAGGTATGACCCATATACCTCGTCGAGATGACATGATACTTCTCGTAGTTTACCTATCTCCATATGTACTCTGTATGATTGACGCTCTCTTCTATGATTTCATGATTTGCCATCTTCAGTATATTCCATTGACATTCTCACATGCGTATTGATATTCTTTATCCTTAGCAATAAATCTTATAATTCTTATTGCTTTTCCTTATCACATGTGAATGCCATAAGAAACATCTTTATAATGCAGATTTTCATTCTTGTCACTTTTATTATCCAAGCCAGTCACATGAGCTTGCTGTTTGATTTAGATTATTTTCCAGACTTTGTAGGTGAGGAAAGTGAAGGAGTCTTTGCCGATGAACAGGTCTAGGTTGCACTTAAGTTGGGAGAGAGCACTCATAGGATTTCTTTTGGGGTTGAGATAAATCATGTAATAGACATTCAATTAATGGAGTAGAATTGTTTAGTTGTTGTTTCCCTTTTTAGGGTAGCGATTTGGATTTTGGGATTTTGAAAAAAAAATCATGTCTAAAAAAATTTGCCCCAAATCCGGGTCGTTACACTAGCAGTTATTGATATATTTTTGAGGAAGAACTTCACACGCCCCTTTGTAATCTGCCCATGTTCAACAAGATCTTAAAAAAGGAAAGGCAAATTCGAAGGCGTCTGTGGGAGGAGGAAAAACAAACGACGATCTCTTGTTTGGAAATTAGGTGCGAAGCCCTGGGCGTTGACCAGGATCGGGGGCGAGGGCCCCCAATAATGGAAGACAATAGGCGATTAATGCAGCTTAATGATTGCAGTAGTAATGTGAAGGGAAAGGGTATTTTGTTACCACTGGATCCTGACGAACCTGGGCTCCCAGAAGTGGAGGGTTTTATCGATTTCTTAGTGGTGGGAGATGTTCTTGGGATCTCTTATCAGGAGGATTTAGACAAGACCAGAGAAATGTTCCTTGGACTGCAAGCTAGAGTTGCAGAGGAAAAAGTAGATAGAGATAAGGCGGTTGAAACAGAACCTAAATTGTGAAGAATTAGAGATCTTAGTTCGAGAAGTTGCTACGATTTGCTGCTCTACATAGCCTGCCTTGCCTAGTAAAGATTTTAAGTAAGGTGAACCTGTAAGTTGTGGATATGTCTATCTGAATTCTGAGGGAACGCATTTAGTTAGGAAATTTCGGTTTGCTATAAGTAATAGAACCAGGTTTGAAGAGGAGGGCCACAGAAAGCAGGGTACTTAGTATGGGGGCGGGGGATTTATGATGTCGGTATCAGTCCTATAGGTTGGGGGAAGGGTAACTTGCTGTAAGGATTGTGTTACATGGTTTAGTCTCGGAGGTAGGTAATCCCAGATCCTTCGTGTGTTGAGAATAGTCTAAGTCCCTCTATAGCTTGAGAGACCATGGTCTTTCGCTAGATGAGGCCCTGTGGGTTGGGAGCTCTTCTTACTATTTTAGTCAAGAAAGGAATAGACAAGGGCCCAGAGGAAAGATTTATGCGTAGATTAGATTCAGGTGTCGCTCAAGAATCATCTGTAGTACAATCGAGGAAAGGAATAGTTGGTTCTTGTAACTTATTTTCCCTTTATATTGGTTTTGGGTATGCTCAAGTCAGTACAAACTAATATTTTGTATCGCAGGATAGGACTCTTGGTCCCGAATGCTTTATGGATATTAATGAAATTTGTCATCTTTAAAAAAAAACACATATAGCCTAAGAATGTAAAAGTTTGTTTCTGCAACATAACATATTCAGATAAATCGTGATAATTTTACTGGATCATTTTGGATACAAAGTTACAAACGCGAGGAAAGTTCAACTCTGGCCGGGGTAGGTATTACATAAAACTATTGATTGATATACATGCATACTGCCAACGGAATTAGGATGTTTATCATTGAAACCTTACACAGATAAGGCCATGATTGGAAATGTGCTAGGCCTAAACAGCTTCAGGTATGGCCCAACCCTGTGGAACGAAATATGATATAGGAGAAAAGTCACAAGGTCCATCCCTTAGAGGATCAGAAACATAAGGCCTATATTCTCCTCTTCAACATTTCCCAAGAAAATGGCCCAAGAGAATGCATTGTAATTGGTATAAGGTTTTGCTCCATACTAATTCTTCTAGACCAAGTGATGTAGGCTGGAAAGAGGAAATTAGAAGAAGAAGAAAGAAGAAGAATTAGTGGGAGAATAGAGAGAAGAATAGGAGAAGAGAAAGAGACGAACACAAGAGGGGAAGAAGAATTCTCAATAGTAATCAATAGCGAAGCCAAGCCGCCGCCTATAGGCGAAGGGACGAAAGCCCGGTTATTCATCCAAAAGTCCTCAATAATGTTTGCTTAATGCTTTAAATAGCCAATTTACAACCCAAAACAAATAGAAACCTACTAAAACTAAACTCTAAGAAATAGAAACCAACTAAAATAGGACTCTAACATGAAATGACTAAAATATCCCTAACTAATACTAATAATAACAAAAAAGGTCCCTAAGGAGCACAAATAATAATAAAAAGATCTCTACGGGGCTCCTCGAGGGCGGCCCCGCCTAGAATAAACGCGCAATGGGCGTTGATCTCCATCATTTCCCCCCTGCTGAAAAGAACTCTCCTTCGGAGAGGAAGAGAATGGTACTGCTCTAGGATGTCGGGATCTAGATGGCGAAGCTCGTCCTCTGTAAGCCAAGCAGCGTCTGAAGGAGGACGATCACGCCACTGAACAAGATAGTGTTGAAAACCACCATGGCGGGAGGAAACGATCTGATCGTCAAGTATAGCCTCGATCTGATCTGAAGGAAGTGGGGGCAATGGAGGAACCACTAGCACTGGTGCTGGAACAGAGGAGCAGGCAGTCCGACCTATAGAAACATCTGGAGGCATAGAAGGAGGCTCAAAGGTACCTCGATATGGGATTAGATTTTCAATATTGAAAACATGACTAATATTCATATCAGCAGGTAATTCAATTAAATAAGCATTCGGGCCATATTTACGAAGAATACGAAAAGGTCCGATGGGTCTAGCATGTAACTTTTTAAAAGAATGGAGAGGGTAACGTTCGGGACGAACACGAACCATTACATAGTCGCCTTCCTTAAATTCAAGGTTCCTACGATGTACATCAGCTGCTAGCTTATAGTCAACGTTACTAGTAGCAATCCTACGACGTATATTAGCATGAAGGTCATGGATGTGCTGGGCAAAAGAATCGACTGACTGAGAGGGACGGACATCAGGTGGTAAAGGTATAAGATCAACAGGCTGACGAGGGTTGACGCCATGAACACTCTCAAATGGGCTCTTTCCAGTAGTCCTATTGATGGAACTATTGTACGCAAACTCAGCAGTGGATAATAACAAATCCCATGTACCCAGGACGATCTCCAACCAAACGTCGCAACAAATCACCTAAACTACGATTAACTACCTCTGTTTGACCATCAGTTTGTGGGTGAAATGCTGAGGAAAATTTCAACTAGGTGCCAAAAAGGTTCCAAAGTGTCCGCCAAAAATAGCTAACAAACTTGACATCTTGATCTGACACAATGGAAATAGGAAGCCCATGAAGTTTGACAACTTCCTTAAAGAACAGCTTAGCTACTTGCACGACATCAACTGTTTTGCTACACGGAATGAAGTGTGCCATCCGTGAGAAACGATCCACCACAACCATGATAGAATCATGTCCTCGAGCCGTCCGAGGCAGACCAAGGACAAAGTCCATGCTGATATCTTGCCATGGAGAGTGGGGAATATGTAAAGGCGTGGACAATCCAGTATTTTGTTTCTTAGCCTTACCTAATTGACATGTGCGACACTGTGACACGATTCGCTCTACGTCTTTCTTTAAAGATGGCCAATAAAATCTATCCTCGACTAACGCGATCGTCTTATCACGGCCAAAGTGTCCTGCTAGGCCTCCATCATGCATTTCCCAAACTAAGAAATCGCGAAGGGATGTGCAGGGAATGCATAGCCTAGAACCTCGAAAGAGATAACCATTGTTTATCAAGAAATCAACATGTTCCCGACGGTTACCATCATGGACATCTTGAAAGATGATGCCAAAATCAGGACACGTAGGATATTCGTCCTTCAGTCTATCAAAACCTATGACTTTGACACTCATGGACTGTAAGACCATAACCTTACGACTTAAGGCATCGACTACTTTATTTTCAATTCCTGCCAGATGATTGAGTACAAAAGTATACTCTTGGAGAAATTCTATCCACTTAGCGTGACGTTGACTCAATTTCTTTTGTGAATGAAGGAATTTCAACGCTTCGTGGTCAGAACATAATACAATCACCTGGGGTAAAAGATAATACGTCTAATAGAACAATGCCCGTATAACAGCGTATAACTCTTTATCATATGTCGAATAACGCTGTTTAGCCTCGTTAAGTTTCTCGCTAAAATAGGCGACAAGATGTCTTTCTTGACTTAAAACACCTCCTATCCCTACTCCTGACGCATCACATGATATCTCAATGACTTTAGAAAAGTCAGGATGAACTAGGACAGGAGCTTCCACCATCTTCTGCTTGATATTTTGAAAAGCTTGTGTAGCAGAAGAGGTCCAACGGAACTCACCTTTCTTCATGCAGTCTGTTATTGGAGCCATAAGGGTACTAAAACCCTTAACAAATCTGATATAAAATGTGACCAATCCATGAAAACTTCGAACCTCAAAAAGTGTAGTAGGAACTGGCCAATCATTGATTGCTTGCACTTTTTCAGGGTCTGCAGATACCCCCTTTTCCGAGACAATAAAGCCTAAGAATATCACCTGGGTTTGCATAAAGGAGTGCTTCTTGAGATTTGCATAAAACTTAGATTCTTGAAGAACCTTAAGAACTTGCCTAAGGTGATTGAGATGTAATCCTTTTGATCGACTAAAGATCAAAATATCTTTGAAGTATACCACCACGAATTTGCCTAAGAACGGACGTAATATCTGTGTCATTACCCTCATGAATGTGCTCGGGGCATTAGATAAACCAAAGGGCATGACTAACCATTCGAATAATCCGTCTGGTGTCTTAAAGGCGGTTTTCCATTCGTCTCCTTGACGAATCCGAATTTGATGGTATCCACTACGAAAGTCGATCTTACTGTACCAATGCGACCCGGCTAATAAATCAAGCATATCCTCAAGATGGGGAATGGGAAATCTATACTTGATTGTGATTATATTTATGGCGCAACTATCCACGCACATTCTCCATGATCCGTCTTTCTTGGGTGTAAGTAATGCGGGTACAACACAGGGACTAAGGCTGTCTCGGATCACACCACGCTCTAGTAATTCCTCTACTTGTCGACGTAACTCTGCTCGCTCAAGAGGATTCATGCGATAGTGTGGAAGGTTGGGCAATTGAGAACCTGGAATCAGGTCAATCGCATGCTGAACATCCCTCATGGGTGGTACTTCTGCAAGGAGCTCATCAGGAATCACGTCGTGAAATTCCTGTAATATCTGGTTGACCTCAGGTGGGAGGTCAACAGGTTGCTCAGAAGAGAGCTGAAGAGTTCCTTCATCCACTAAAGCCAACATGTGTCTTGTCTCTTGACTTGCTCCTTCAAATTCTTTACGGTTCAGGATATGGAGACTCTTTTGTTTAGTTGGCTTTGAGGGTGGAGTAGGTTTAGAACTCTTAACTTTCTCGACAGGTAGCGTGGATTTTAACCTAATTGTTCTACCAAGGTGCTTGAAGACATATGAGTTTTCTCGCCTATGATGAAGTACGTTCATATCATAAAGCCAAGGGCGGCCGAGTAAGATGTTGGCAACATCCATGGGTAGGACATCACACCATATCTTATCTGAATAATCTCCCATTTTGATGGGGACAAGACACCTCTTTCAAACGGGTAAGGATGTCTTATCAACCCAAGCAACTTTGTACGGTTGAGGGTGAGGTTCAGGTGTGAATTTCATTTTAGAAACACCCCCTTGGGAGACTACATTCATGGAACTACCACCGTCGATGACGATTTTACACACTGTGCCTCCGCAGTCGAGATAAGTGTGAAAAATGTTAGTGCGCTGACAATCATCTTTTGCTGCTGGCATAGACAAAATGCAACGCACTACACCAACACGTGTGCCATCATGGGCGCCATCGAAGTCATCCTCATCTGTCGAGTCGACAGGATCAAGAGGTTCTACTTCTTGCTCGTCATCTTGGTCCTTGAAGGTATCACCATGCTCCTCCTGTATATTAAGGGTGCGATGTGGACAACGGGAGGCAATGTGACCTTTCTGGTGACAGTTAAAACACTCAGGACCTTGGGGTACTTGGCGAGAATTTGAAGCCACAGGTCCTTGACGAGAAGTAGGATTTACCGGTCCTTTATCCCGATTAGTGCTAACTGCTGGACCAAAGTTGTTGCTTCCTCTAGAAACGTTGGTGGTGTTTCTTGAAGCAACTGAGCCTGACTGACCGACTCTACCAGTCTGCTGTGAGGACCATGATCTATTCGTCTGGGTCTCTCTCATTTGGGACATTCCACCTCTGGGGTTGGAGTACTTAAAGTACTTTTCATAATCAAGAGCCCTATGAATGGCATCCTCCATGGTCTCTGGAGAATGAAGCTCAACCTCTTTCATAATATCAGGTCTCAACCCACGTCTGAACCTGGAGACAGTCATGGAAGACTCTTCCTTTATATTGCATTTTAGCGCTAGTTCTTCAAACTTAGTCAAGTACGCAGCGACCGTCAGGGTCGATTGCGACAAGTCTAATACTTTTCTCCTAAATTGAGACTGATAGAAAGGGGAACATACTTATTCCTTAGCATGGTCTTCATCTCATCCCAAGGGAAACCGTCTAGTTGTCCTCCAAGACTTAGATCCTTTTGAACAGATTGCCAATGACGCTTGGCTGATCCTACCAGCTTTATCTTACAAAATCGCACACGCTGGTGATCATTCATATTATACACTCAAAGAAGTCTTCTAGATCTGCTAACCAGTCAAGGAAGGCACCGGGATCCATCCTTCCATCAAAACTGGAAACTTCAAGTCTGACCTGTTTAAAGACATCATGTTGGTCATATTTGTTCCGATCTAGAGGTCGTTGATCGACACGACGATCCTGATATCTAGCCTGAGGATTAGGCTGATCATAATGGTATTGATTGTCTCTATGGAATTGTGCCTCTTCAACATAATCATCAGCGGTTTGGTTGACAAAGTGTTGTCTACCATTGTGACCTTGCAAGTTGACTGCTCTAAGGTTGACTTCTCTTGCTATAGGTTGTTGGCCCTGGGGAATAGGAAGAAGGGGGCCTCTTGGAACTACGGGGTGTTCAACAGTATTGTCTGATCGGCCTATATGAAACTCAGGTCCATACACATGAGTGGCTGGCCTGTCACCTAACTGACTCTCTGCAGGGCGGTTGTCCCTAACGATTCTCATTTGCCTAAGTTCTTCTAGAATTTGTCGCACCGAAGCTTCGCTTGCTGTAGTTCTTCTCTCTATTCGTACTTGTGAATCCCTTAGAGTGTTCATTTCGTCCTCCAATGATTTAACGCGATCTTCCATTTTGGTTTGTGACCGTGTTTGTATGCTCATGAACTACGGGTAAGGAAAGAATGGGGTTTTGCTGATATACGACGCAAAATACTAAAATTAATGCAACTAAACTATGCTAATGTAATGCAAGGAAACAAGTACGTAATAAAGGAAACTACTTAAGGTTTGTGTAAAAATAGGGTTCGAAAAATCAAGGTAAAAGAGGGTTTAATGTGGAGGAAACAAGGGTTTGATGAGAATAAGGTGAATATGGGCCCTAAGTGCAAATTTAATAACGATCTACTAATAGGAATATTAAATCTTGATTTCAGTAAAGAAGATGCGTACCTCGGAAGCCTACGAGTAACCTAAGAAGTCCTGATGGTCGGCTTGACAACAGATCTGTCGCAGATCGTCAATCGGGTGTGCGAAAGCTGATGATCGGATGAAGGGCGCGACCAACGGTCGAGATTGCTCCTGAATCTGGGCCGATGCCTGCTGTCCGCTGCTGAAAATATGCTGGCTATGCTCCAAAAGTTGTCACGAACAACTTTCGTGTTGAGGCTGCGGACAAATTTCAAGCGGAAATAGCCCGAAAGTAGAGAGAGAAACTAAGTAGAAGGGCAGAGAGAGTGTAAAGAGAGAAAACAAGAGGCTATATCTCTTTCTTTTTTTTTTTTTTTTTTTGGGGAGAGGGTGCCTAAAGATAAAAGAGGGGGGGTTAAATTGGTTTGTACGAATTAGAGGGAGTGTCTAGGGGAAGTAGGGGGGGGTATGATAAAAGTTCTCTTCTTTTTGGCTGCTACTCATTCACGTGACAGATTGTCACTTCAAAATAAAACAAGAAAAAGAGGGGGTGTCCAAGAAGAAAGTGAGGGATGACAACTTAGGTATGAATTAAAAGAAAGGGTGTGTAAGGGAGGAAGGGGAGCTACTTCAGCTTTCTATGCAAAAGTAAACTTTCTTTTTCTGTTTGCTATTGACGGCCAAGTGAGATACGCCTACTGTGCTTGTGACTTACGGTAACTTTCTTACTTTCACGTGTCACTTTCACACATAAAAAAAAACTTTCCAGTAGTAGAGCTCCACACGCCACTTGCTAAAAAAATGGGGTGGAAATATGAATACAGTGTAGTAACTTTCCAAAAGAGGTAATCCAGAAACTTCAACAAGAATGACTCTGTTGCAGAGGCAATGCTTTCCGGTGAGGTTCCTTCTCCGATATGCAATAAAGATGACAAAATTAGGGTTAGTGAAGACGGCCAAAGGGCTGGGATTAACTAACAGGTAGTAAGGCTCGGATGTAAGAGGCAATCAAGGCAACAAGGGTTTTAGGTTGGGTAAAAGAGGGTTTTGAAGATGATGAAAAAAGGTTGCAAGGGGATGGTAATCACAGAAAAATGGTTGTTCTTAGATGTATTGGGCTGTTATGGTGGGCGGGTTTGTACCAAAGATGGGACTGGGTTTAATTAGGGTCTTGGGTATTAGGGATAAAAATTTCTGGGCATGTGTTTGCTGTTGGGTGGAAAATAAGCAGGGTTTCAAGAGGTTGAGGTTGGAGCTTGGTGGGCTGGAATTTATGGAAAAGCTGAGATTAAAGGGGTAAAGGAGAAGCAATTTTTGGGTCTTCAAAGAGGGTTAGTGGGCAGTCAAGATGAGTCGTTTCTGCAGATTTTCTACGCTTTGGACTGATAGCAATCGACCAATAAAACTTGGATCTTTTGCTCTGATACCAATTTGATGTAGGCTGGAAAGAGGAAATTAGAAGAAGAAAGAAGAAGAATTAGTGGGAGAATAGAGAGAAGAATAGGAGAAGAGAAAGAGACGAACACAAGAGGGGAAGAAGAATTCTCAATAGTAATCAATATTCATCCAAAAGTCCTCAATAATGTTTGCTTAAGGCTTTAAATAGCCAATTTACAACCCAAAACAAATAGAAACCTACTAAAACTAAACTCTAAGAAATAGAAACCAACTAAAATAGGAATCTAACATGAAATGACTAAAATATCCCTAACTAATACTAATAATAACAAAAAAGGTCCCTAAGGAGCACAAATAATAATAAAAGGATCTCTACGGGGCTCCTCGAGGGCGGCCCCGCCTAGAATAAACGCGCAATGGGCGTTGATCTCCATCACCAAGAAAATTAAAACAGATGTGTCTTGGCTTCTTGAATGCTAACTTGGTGTTATTTCCACACTCCAATAAATAATGTGCTGCTTATGGTGCTCCAAAAAGGTGGTAGAAAAAGTTCAAGGTTGTTGCAGCCTAAGTGTCATAAATCATGATGTACAAAGAACAGAAGTGGGGAGGTGACTTGAATCTCTGTTCGCTTTTCTCATTCTTGTTACTCCTACCTTTTGGTGGGTGATGCGATCGCATGAAACACTTCTCCCAGCATCAGAAGCATCTTGTACCTAATATGCTAGCACGCTTGACTTAGGAAAACCCTATTTTGGATTTGGGGAATTCTGGTCTTTTCCCCATAAATCATGGTATATTCAGATATGATAATATCTTCGAATGCTGAAAGAGTTTCTTGGCCATTGCGAACAGTTATCCCAGATTTCTTTGGATGTATTAAGATTTTATATTTTTCAGGTTTATATCAGGGAAAAATGATAAAATAAAAGTATTTCAAAATATATAAATGAAGAAAAATAAAAAAGATAAAAATATCGTGATATTATCGCGACAAATGAAAATATCGCTATATTTTTTAGATTCTCGGAATTATATCCGAATTTTGATGTTTCATTAAAATAGGGAAATGATATCTGCGCCAAGTGTTTCAATAAACATGCGCTCCACTTGTTTGTCGTGTAGTATTTAAAGGGTTTAAAGAGTTTTTTGAGAACTGTAATATCCTCTGAAATCCCTTTAAATACTACACAACAAACAAGTGGAGCGTTTGTTTATCGAAACACCTTGGCGCATATATCATTTCCCTTAAAATATCGCGATAAATCTCTATATCTTGAAAATGTTGGAGATATTTGTGTCATAGCTTGTACCTAATATGTTAGCATGTCTGACTTAGCAAAACCCTATTTTGGATTTGGGGAATTCGGGTCTTTTCCCCATAAATTATGGTGTATTCGGATATGGTAATATCTTGGCCATAGAAGACCTATTTTCATTGCTTAGGGACATATTCCTTGGCTAGCTTCTACTCACACGGTGGTTGGGGTGATTATTTATTTATTTATTTATTTTTTGGAGGGGGGAGGGGATGATGGATGAAATTGATATGTGCATCTTTGCTTGCAGTAGGAAAAAGAAAGAAATGCATACCATACCGACACATAAAAGATGTCCTATAAAACTTAGAATCTGTGCGAGATAATAAATTGAGTGGAACTGGAACCCTAAAGAGGTGGCAACTCAGTGGTATCTCAGTCTCTGAAGAGTTCTTATTATGGAGGATTTCGATCGATGTTACATGCAAGGTTTAAAATTTTGGTGTCGGTTTTGGTTTTGGACATAGCCGAAACCGAAATTTCAGCCGAAATATCGAAATTTTGGTTAGAAAAAACAAATTTCATTGTATTTTTTTTGAATGGTAAACAAATTTCATTGTTGTGCTGAACTTACGGCAGAAATTTCAGATTTATGTACTTTCGGTGTCGGTCTCAGCCGAAATCCATAACTGTGAGTGAAATTTAAAACCATGGTTGCATGTATTCTTCATTCTTCTGAATGGGCGACGCACGCATGTCAGTCAAATATCTGATTCCAGTACTTAAGGATTCACTGGGACACTTCTAGATCTCTTTTTTCTTCTTTTCTCTAAATACTACTACATCAAATTTACAATTACCACATATTTTGAATTTTGAGTTTTATCTTATACATTAGTAGGTTTTTTTACATGGAAATAAAACATTATATGTACTTAACCCACCAAATTCCAATATATTACTTGCTATAACCATATTATCCTGTAAAAGAACTAAAATTAGAAATGGTTAAAATATATAGGTGACTCCGCAAATCGTTTTTTCGGTGTTGTTGTTGAGGTTAGCTGAATCCAACACTTGGTACCTGTGTCAAATTCTGACACTCGTACCCATACCCATGCGATATAGAATTTGATTGAGAAGCATGTCTACACTTTGCAACTTGCATTTATAGGAGATGATGCATGACTAGTATTTCCATGGTTTTAATTTTCTACCGAAAGCATAATGAAATGACTGCAATGTTTCCATTTCTATCCCTCTCGAAATGCGTAACGAAATTGAAATGATACTGAAACCAAAACCGTAACGGTATTGATGGTATACTATACCAGTATGTTTTACATAATTATATCTATATCAATTTTATGTGAAATGTGATATCTGCATTATCTATCTATATATGTGAATTACATGTGAAATGTGGTATATACTGGATTATTAGACATTATGAGTGGTTTTTTTATTTGTGTAATAGTTTTTTTAGTATGTATTTGTGCTTATTCTACACTTCCTGAAGTTTCATCTTACATGTCCATTATTTGTATTCTTTTCCACATTTTTTTTTGTGATTTTACAGGATTTCCACCAAAATTTCGATTTCCGTAACAACTGAAAAATATATTGAAATTCAAACGTGAAACCTTTGAGTATTGTCAATCGTTTGCATCTTAGAGCTCCTCATCATATCTTGATGTGATACTGAAAATTTTACAATTTCCCATGAAAATGAATAGGACTGAAAATGAAAAGGATTGCCCACTGTAAGATAAATGCCAAGAATACACTTAACACTTACGATTTGCAAACAGAATGTTACAACTTACAGCTGGTGGTAACACTGACAAACTGAGCTTATGTAAAGTACTGGTGAATATTGGCATTTTTGGAACCTTTACCAGTGGTTTATATGCTAAAGTTGTACCAATCTTGTGGGATTGGACACGAAAACAACTTGGACAGCCGCTGGTTTATATTACGTAACACTCCAAAAAAATTGGTAGCCATTCAATTTCTTAGATTGCATCTCCATATATCATCTTTGCATTTGTGCATGCAGTTACAGATAATTTTGGAGCCATTGTTGTGGAGACGTTCCGATGCAAAAAGAAATTTCTCAAAGGTGTCTAGTGAACATTTACATGAAAGGTGATTAAGCAATCCATCTATATTAGAAATATTTCCCTTTACTATTCAATCTATGTTCTTTTCAACATGATAAAATTTATGGTTGAAGTTTGAACACCTATCGGGATCAATCCTAACAATCAGGTGGGCAATCACCATCGGGATCAATCCTAACAATCAAATTTTGGGTCGCACACGAAAACATGCATGTTTAATTGAGCCCATTGATCTTGTAGACCATCATAGGGAGACCCACATGCTCTTGGTCAGCTCAAGGATACGACAATTTATGTATCCCAGTTTTCCCGGTTCCCCAAAAAACACTCGTGCGACTGCACATTCCAAATAATTGTTTACATCTAACTTGACTGTTGTAATTTGTAGTCCCATGTAGTTTTTGCCTCATCTCTAGGCTACATATCAATTCCTTTCATCTCCTCCTTTGTAGGTACGATACCCTTTTGAAAACAAGAATTTCCACCCCTCCTTACCCATGCCGATTTCTTCATTCTCTTGTCAACTGTCCTTCCTATAGTTGTTGCCCAACCCACCTAACCAATCCTAAAGATGAATGCGTCCTTGTCGTAGGCAAGGTTTTAAATTTCGACCGAAATCGAAATTGGGTTTTAATCGAAACGTTACAAAATTTCGATCAAAATTTCGATTGAAATTTCATTTTTCCCAAAATTTCGGCGAAATTTAAGGGATAACTCCAAAAAATCTGTTTTTTATTTATTATTTGATATTATCCTGAAATTTCAGCCGAAATTACCGAAATTCCGAAATTTCAGTAATTTCGACGAAATTTCGTACGGGATAAAATATTAGCTAAATTTATTTCGATGGATTTGGAACGAAATTTTGAAATTTCGGCTGAAATTTTGGTTTCGGTGAGGACCGAAACGCATTCCGAAACCGAAATTTAAAACCTTGGTCGTAGGTAATGACAGCTCTCCTACTTCCATTTTGAATTCTCAAGTCCTAACCCCTCATTGGTCCTTAGATTGATCCCATCATTCCCTCGACTTCTCTTGTGCCAGCTAACCCTTTGTTGGAACTGGACCCTCCATTTGATCTTCTCGAACCTACTTCATTTTAGCAAAAGTTTGGTGAGTCCCCCAAAATTTATCCTGCATCGTGACAAACCCTCACCCTCCATCGTCACAACTCATCTTCAACCGGCCATTATTGATTCACTTCGTTTGACAGGGGCACTCCAGCTTGGATAAAAACTAGAGCTAACTCTGGCCTGATCTGGTGTTTTATGTCCTCGCTTAAATCCACCAAGTGAGACTTGTGATTGATTATGAGCACTTACCACTGAAATTTGAAACGACACATTGGAATTGATTTTTTTCTTTGCAAATTCCAGATTCCGGGCATCTCTTCCAGATCGATTTCTGCCATAGGCATCAAACACTGCAACTCAACTCAACTCAACGAAGCCTTTGTCCCAAACTAGTTGGGGTCGGCTAAATGAATCCTTTAGAAAAATTTCATGAAGAAGGTGAAAGGAATCTACCTGGCTCTAATCCTGGCTCTAGTTGGGTTCTACGTGGATCATTTTCTTCCATTCTATCCTATCCAAGGTCATGTTGTCTGTTATGTTCCTAGCTATCAAGTCTTTCCTCACTGTTTCTACCCAAGTTGTTTTCGGTCTGCCCCTACCTCTTTTTACTTAATCAATTTGGCACGAGTCGCCTCTTCTCACCGGAGCATCCAAAGGCCTACGTTGGATATGTCCAAACCATTTTAAGCGGTGCTCTCTCATCTTCTCCTCAATTGCTGCCACCCCCACCTTTTACGAATGTCTTCATTTTTAGTTCTACGGGAAAAAAATTTGGGATGCCATGCATGCAAGAGAATGCCATAAATGGAACCAATAATCTCGAATGTAATCCTTTGAGTAGCAGACCATTTACTAATCCCAAGAAAAGAGCTCCCTAAATATCCTTGCTTGATCTCAATGCTAACACGAAAAAGCATTTAGTCTTCCTGATTTGGTGTATTCTCTCCTCACTTGAATCCACCAAGTGAGACTTGGAATCAATTGTGAGCACTTACCACTGAAGTTTGAAATCACACTCTGGAAGATGCCGGATCATTCTCCACCATAGACATGAAACACTCTAAAGAGAATTTTGTTAGCATGCCGTAAATGGAACCAATAATCTCGAATGTAATCCTTTGAGTACCAGACCGTTTACTAATCCTAACAAAAGGACTCCCTGAACATCCTTGCTTGATCTCAATGCTCCAAGTGTCTCCATCTCTGATGGTAACACAAGAAAGTATTTTGGTCTCCCATCCTTCTCATGGAATAGCAGTCACCTTATCCCATAACTTACCTGTCTACAACCTTATCTCCTTATTGTCCTTCCCAGTGTATAAAAACGCGAATGTGACGCGGAACGCAGCCGAAGAAAATCCTAGTTGACTTAGCATGATGCGGTCGAGTAATCGGTTGATGCGGCTGAGAACTCGGTTGACGTGGTCATAATATAGGAGAGTCAAAGGAGTTTCTATTGACTTGTAGGGCAAAACGTGGAATGAGGCCAAGGTAAATGGGAGTCAACTCTGGGGTGTCCAGGATGACGCAGGGGAGTTTTAAAACTATGTTCCTTCAAGAATGAGTAACTCCGATCATGCAATTCGACAAAAAATTTCTCCTTGTTATAGAGTTATCATCCACCCTCACTTAAGTATTCCCTTTGCTGAGAAGAAGAGAATGGAGAGAATTGGTGAGTTGGAGAGAAGCCCCCCCCACGTATATATTTATATAAAGAGAGAGAGGGAGGGTACAAGGACTAAATTGTCCTTAGGCATATTACACACTTCTTTACGCACATCTAACACTCCCCCTCAAGCTTAGCCTTACTTAATGGCTTGGTAAACATATCAGCCAGCTGATCCACTGATCTAGTAAAAATTGTACATATCCTTCCCTTCTGGATTCTGACAAATGAAATGACAATCCACTTGAATGTGTTTAGTCTGCTCATAAAAGACCGGATTTGTAGCAATGTGAATGGCGGCCTTATTGTCACAATGCAACGGAGAAGGAGAGGGGGGAGTGAGACCAATCTCTGATAAAAGGGAGCACATCCAGATGAGTTCTCCACTCATGTGAGCCATGGCCCTATATTCGGCTTCAGCACTGGATTTAGGTATGACATCTTGTTTTTTGCTTCGCCATGACACCAAACTATCTCCTACGAAGGTACAATATCCAGTGGTAGATCTCCTGTCAGCTGGTGATTTTGCCCAATTGGCATCAATGAACCCTTTTATCTTATCATGGCCATGCTTTTTAAACAATAAGCCTCTTCCCGGAGCACCTTTCAACTACCTGATAATTTGATGCATTGCTGCAGAGTGAGAGGTACGTGGAGAGCTCATATACTGACTGATTATCCCTACAACAAAAGATATGTATGGACGGGTAACTGTGAGATCTATGAGCTTTCCAACCAACCTCCTGTACATGCCATGCCAGGGTCTTTTAGCAACTCTCCTTCCTCTGGACAAAGTTTTACATTTGCGTCCATGGGCACAACAACTGGTTTCACCCCAAGAGAACATGTCTCATCTAGTAACTCCAAGCCCAAGAAAATATCTCAGGCGACCCAGATCTTTGGTGGCAAACTCTTTCTGTAAGGACTTCAACTTCTATATACCAACTGAGTCACTGCTAGTAAATGATAATATCATCAACGTATACATTCAGAAGAACACACCCAGTAACAGATAGATGACTAAAGACGGAATGATCAACAACACATTGTTTCATGCCAAACCGCATGACAACATCACTGAATCTCCCAAACCATTCTCTAGGAAATTGTTTTAGCCTTTTAGGCCATAGAGAGATTTTCACAAGCGACAAACTGAGGAGGACCTCTCCCCCTGAGCAACATACCCAGGAGGTTGCTCCATGTATACCTCCTCAGTGAGGTCACCATGAAGAAAGATGTTCTTCTCATCGAGCTGATAGAGAGGGCAACCATGATTAACAACCAATGAGAGCAATAGGCAAACAGATGGAATTTTGGTGACACGAGAGAAAGTCTCAGTATAGTCGACTCCAAAGGTCTGGGTATACCCCCTCGCAACTAGGTACACCTTGAGGTGCTCAATTGTCCCATCTGACAAGTATTTGATGGAGAAAACTCATCGTCATCCCATAGGCTAAGCACCTGAAGGAAGAGAGACCAAATCCCAAGTCTGATTGGTCGTAAGGGCATCCATCTCAAGGTTCATAGCAGTGTGCCATCCAGGATGAGCAAGGGCCTCTGCCACATATTGCGACAAGGAAACATAAGACAAAGAAGAGACAAATTGACGAAAAAAAGAGTGAGATTATCGTAAGAAACAAAATGAGAAATAGGATGCGCAGTAGAATGAGAATGAGTACGGGAAGCAATATGAGAGTCAACAGGAATATCAGAAGAGGAAAGAGGAAGTACCTGAGATGGAGGTTCCGGTATCTCTGGATGAGAAGAGTAGGATGATGCTGATAGACACTTGCAGAGAAGTAGGAGGAGAATCGAAGTCACCTGCAATGGAGATGAAGGGGAATCAACAGGATCAGGGAGGACAGGAAGAGGAAGAGGAACCTGAGGGGCGGAAGCAATCGAACTACTCTAAGCGGGAGCAGCAAAAAAAGAGACAGACTCAAAGAAGGTGACATCGGCTGAAACAAAGAGCTGGCGAAGCCTAGGACTATAACCTATGAAGCACGGGTGCTTCAAAATGGCCCGCGTACCCGTATCGGGTGCGTATCCGACACGGGTGCGCTCGGGTGCGTCCCGGGTGCGTGTCGGGTGCGCACCCGATTCAAAAACCCTTTTTAAAAATTTTTTGACGGTCGGGTGCGTGTCGGGTGCGCTTGGGGTGCGCACCCCGACGCACCCGACACGTTTTTAAGTGTTTTAAAACAAAAAGAAAAAGAAAAAGAGGAGGGCTGCCAATAACAATTTTTTTTGGGGGGGGTTTAAATTATAAAAGCCCTTTTTTCCATTTTGGTGAATGGTGATGTTATGGTTATTTGATTGCTTTCCTATTTTTAAAATTTTTTTTTAATAAAAAATATTATTATATTCAACGCACCCGAACGCACCCGCACCCAAGTTTTTTGGAAAATCACATACCCACGTACCCGTGTCGTGTCGCACCCGCACCCCGCACCCGCACCCGTGCTTCATAGACTATAACAACGATAACCTTTCTGGGTATGAGAGTAGCCTAGAAAGACACAGCGCTTCGCCCAATGGTCAAATTTATCTAGATCTGGAGTACAGTTATGAACAAAACAAACACAACAAAAGACCCATGGAGTAAGAGCAAAGGGTTCACAGTGAGGATGTAAGACTGAAAAAGAAGATCTACCATCAAGGACAGAGGAGGGAAGACGATTAGACAAGAAACAAGAGGTAAGGATTGCATCGCTCCAATAGGCTTTAGGGACCTGCATTTGAAAGAGAATGGTGTGGGCTATATCAAGGAAATACCTAAGTTTCTGCTTGGCTACACCATTCTGCTGAGAAGTGTAAATGTAAGAGGACTTATGGACAATGCCATGAGTGGATAAGAAACCCTGAAAGCTATTAGAGGCAGAAAAGTATTCATGAGCATAATCAGTGCACAAACATTTAAGAAGGCAATTATATTGTGTAGTAATCTCGGCATGGAAAGTACGAAAAGCAGTAAACACCTAAGAGCGATCCTTAAGAAGAAAGAGGCGGGTCATACGTGAGAAATCATCAACAAAAATGATGAAGTAATGATACCCAAGAAGAGACATAGCCTGGGAAGGACCCCAGACATCGGAATGTACAAGTTCAAATGGACTAGAGATGCGACGAACCACCTTGGATGGGAAGGACACACGATGGTGCTTCCCAAGCTCACAGGACTCACACTGAAAGGACTGAAGAGGGCTAGAAAGAACAGAGGGGAGAAATCATCAACAAAAATAATGAAGTAACGCTAACCAAGAAGAGACATAGCTCGGGAAGGACCTCGGACATCAGAATGTACTAGCTCAAATGGATTAGAGACGGATTAACCACGCTGGACGGGAAGGACACACGATGGTGCTTCCCAAGCTCATAGGACTCACACTGAAAGGACTTAAGAGGGCCAGAAAGAACAGAGGATTGCTGGATTCTTTGAATGGAGGGATGGTTGAGACGGCAATGCTACTGATAGGCATCAACAGAACTATGCATTAGGGCACGAGGAGGGTCATAGTCTAGGTGATAGAGACCATTCACCGCACGACCCAAAGCAATTGTCTTCCCAGTCGAAAGATCCTGAAAAACATAATGAGAGGGGAAGAAAGAGACATAACAGTTAAGACTCTTAGTAAGTTGGCTAACAGAAAGTAAATTAAAGGGCGACTTAGGAACACTAAGTACCAAAGACAAGGTAAGACAAGAGTGAGGGGAAATAGTACCAATACCATAGATGGGTGCAGTGGTCCCATCGGCCAGAGTAACAATAGAGGCTGGATGAAGGGGTTTAAACCAACTAGGGGAATCAGGGTTATTCGTCATATGATTGGATACCCTGGAATCAATAATCCAATAGCTAGAGGTAGTAAGGAGCGAAGGAGGTCAACTACTGGGCTGGGCAGAAGGCGCAGCAGGTGGCTGGCAGTGCGCACGCAAGCGTAAAAACTCATCATAGTTGTCCTTGGAGATGCAGACATAGTCGTCATGGGTGTTTGGGCCGGCGGGGGAGGAAGTAGAGGACCAGGAAGGCGAACAGAGGTGATGTGAACAGAACAGACCGGACGGAGCTCCGGATGTAAGGCATAGCACGTACCCACAATATGGTCCACTACTTGAGAGTGAGTGCTGAGAGGGCGTCCACGCCCACTGGCAACACGGCCACCCCTAGAATCATGGTCATGATCACGGCTAGGACGATCACCACCATCATACGGGCCAAGAATAGAATCCTCAAGAGAAGGGTCCTGAGATCCACGGCTCTGCATACAGTACGACGAATGAGAAAAGATCTCTAGGATGGATGAAGTGGACTTGTCAAGAGCGACATAAGTCATATGTGGGTGGAGGAGTTGCACGGACCTCATGGGTCGTGCCGAGAGAGGGATCCACACTGACTGGAGGATCCATAGAGGCAAAGAGAGAAGAATACTCGTACCCATAACGGCAGAAGAGCCAACAAAGAAGTGAGAATCACACGACGGGCCCGGTCATGATACCTAGGCTCCGATGAAGAGACATAGCAGAACGATAAATATGATAACTAGTCAGGAGAAGAAAAGAGTCTAGGAGAGAAATCGGAAGCACACCACCTCAGACATTTCATCAAACACATGGCAGGCACCGTGGCTCCGGAGAAGAGACATAGTACGACAATCAAGGAGAAGAAACAATCAAGGAGACCAGAGCTGCGGGAAGAAATTAAAAGGGACCTAAAAAGATTTAGGCCATTGAACAGAAGGGGATTAAACCCCGAGTGGGAAAGGGTTTGAAGTATGTTTGGATCTAAGTTGTAAATATCGTTTCGTTTCGGCCGAAACGGACCGAAATTTCGGTTTCGGTCCAGAATCCGAAACGAAGGATTTCGTTTTGGATTTCGGTCCGTTTCTGTCGTTTCAGTCCGTTTCTGACGTAACAGACGAAATACTTTGTTTCGCCCGAAAAAGCCTGAAAATGCAGAAAAGTTTGAAAAAATTACACTGTTTGCCATTATAGCCGTTGGGGGTTTTTTTTGACGATTTTACCCTCATTTTACGACCTTTTATGACCATTTTATAGCCGTTGGAAGGGTATTTGTCGTCTTTTCGCATCCACAAGCCTATATATACCCCTTTAACCATTGTTTTTCCACACTCTTCTCTTTCACCCTTCTCTTACAAACTTCATTTATAATTTCCTACCAACTAAGATCTACTCTAATCTTCTTCTAAGCTCTTCAAGCTTCTCTAATCTTCTTCTAATTTCACTTTTACACTCTTTCCCACCATCTAAGATCAAGATCAAGATCATTTCTCTAAGGGGGGAGCAAAGCTTGAAAACTACATACAAGACAAGGCTTCTACATACAAGACAAAGGGCTTATCTCTTTGATCTCTTCCTCTTCCGAAGGCTCCAACTTGGAAGGATTCTTCATTCTCTACTATATTTTCTCTCATCCAACAAAAGGCTTCAATTTCAGGGAAGTGAAACTTTCTTTTCTTTTATTTCCTTGTTCTCTTTTTTTCATTTAAAATTAAAATACAATGAGTTCGGGACCTTCTGGAGGAGCCTCATCTATTGGTTCCGCACCCACTAGATCGGATGACCCGGCATGGGTTGGCCTAGTGTTTCCGGGTCAACGAAACTTTGTTCAGTGCACTTTTTGTGATAAAATCATAAAGGGTGGAGGTATAACATGGCTTAAACAACATCTAGCGGGTGTTCTTGGCGAAGTAGCGGTTGTAAAAAAGTCAATGCCGATGTAAAATGGAGAATAGGACAGCTGTTAGAGTAGACGAAAAAAGAAAGGGCTAAGAAAAGTGTAACTAAAGCAGAGGTAGGTGGCTTTTATGGCATACCAGAAGACGAGGATGAGGAGGAGGAGGAGGAGGAGGAGGAGGAGGAGGAAGAAGAAAACATTGACAGTAGGAGACCACCTCCGCCTAGATGTAAGGGGAAGGAAACTATTGTAGAACTGAGTGGGGCAAAGATGAAGAAGTAGGGTATTGTAGGGGGTGATGATAATTTTTTTGCGCCACGAACAAAACTTGGATCCCAGCCAAGCACTAAGAGTGCTTTGGCAACGAAAGAAACCACTAATCGGGCAAATATGGCGGTTGACATGCTTTGCTACGATGCAAACCTGCCTTTTAATGTTGCCAATTCACCATATTGGCAACCGATGTTTGATGCCGTAAATGCCGTAGGGTCAGGTTACAAGGCACCCAGTTATCATGATTTTAGGGGGGGGGCATATTAAAAGGAACTGTTGAGGACGTAAACAACTACTTAGCGGAAGTTAAATTTTCATGGAAATTCAGTGGCTGCAGCATTATGGCTGATGGATGGACATACACCAAACAACGTGCCTTGAGTAACTTTTTGCTTTATTATACTAAAGGTGTAGTTTTCCTAAGAACTATTAATGCATCCGGCATAATGAAGAATGCTGATGCATTGTTTAAGATTTTTGATGATATTTTTTTAGAAGTAGGTTCGGACAATGTAGTCCAATTTAAAACCGATAGTGAGCCGAGTTATAAAGCTGCAGGGAAGAGATTAGAAATCAAATATGGCACCTTTTTCTGGACCCCATGTGTAGCTCATTACTTAGATTTAATCTTAGAGCACTTGGGCAAAAGCTGATGTGTTTCCTCTTATAGGAAGCACAATTGAGAAGGCTTGAAAGATTACGAGGTTTATCTACAACCACGCAGTGCTACTGAACTTGATGAGAAAGAATTTCACAGGTGAGAGGGACTTTTGTCGTCTTACGTGTACCAGATTTGCTACAAATTTCATTAGCATACAAAGTCTGGTGCTTCATAGGACAACCCTTCAACAAATGTTCGTGTCTGACAAGTATGGTGCTAGTAGGTATGTCCGACATCAATTGAGTGAAGAGATAGTTGGTACTATGTTGGACAAAGAATTTTGGGACCAGTGTAAGTACATTTTAAACATCAGCGAGCCTTTAGTGAGAGTACTACGCTTAGTAGATCGGCAAGACAAACCAGCTATGGGTTACTTGTATGAGGTTATGGATAGGGCCAAAGAAAACATCAAGGCTAGGTTAAGGAACAAAAAATCCGATTATATGCTCATTTGGAGGATTATTGACTAACGATGGGATAAACAACTTCACAGTCCCCTCCACACAGAGGGATATTTTCTAAACCTTGCTCTCTTTTTCAGTCCAACTTTCTCCAAGCATAATGAAGTGTCACCAGAGGCTTGATGGAGTATGTTAGTCGATTGGTAGCTAATGAAGAAGCGCAGGACACCATCACCAGTCAAATTGAGTGCTATCGGGAGTCTTTCGGTATGTTTGGAACTAAGTTGGCAATCCACAACCGAGGAAAGTTGGGACCAGGTATATTTATTGATTTATTGATTTAATTAAGTTTATTTCATTTAAACTCTCTATATGTAAATGATTAACTATTAATTGGTTTTGTACAGTTGCATGGTGGTATCAGTTTGGAAATGGCGTCCCGGAATTACAGAGTTTCACCGTCAGAATTCTTAGCCAAACCTGTAGTGTGACTGGATGTGAAAGGAACTAGAGCACCTTTGAACACATCCACTCGGCAAGGAGAAACAGGTTGGAGCATGGCCGATTGAATGACCCGGTGTTTGTGCATTACAATCTTAAGTTTCGAGAAAGGTATGCTGCTATTTCATTGAAGTTAATGTTCTCAGATCTCACCACTTGTCTTGAAGCTTTAAATTTTAAAGTCATTTGTGTTGGACATTATTTTCAGGGACTTAAAGAGAAAATCTTCTACCACTAGCAACCCACTGTGTATAGATCACCTAGGTGTTATGATGGATTGGGTTGCATAAGATCAAGATGTTATTTTTACCCCAGAAGATATTGGTTTGGAAAACATTGAAGCTCCAACTGCTGGGGCTGACGATGACACAATCCTTGAAGATTCTCCTTTTGGAGTTGGTGGTGCATGTGGCGACGACGATGAGGGCTACCAGTCGGTTGAGTATGATGATCCTCAACCACCCTATTCACCATGATGTAGCGAGCTATGTATTAGAGACATGATGTGAGATGTGATTTAGAGATGAATTTTCTTTTTTGTGTTGTATTTTCTTGTTTTTTATGTATTGAACTTGTCTTAGTGTGCTTGAATTTTTTCAAGGAATAAAATTGATGTCTTTTTACATATTTGGTTCATTTAACTGTTTCTTATAATTTTCTAACAATTTCTGATTTTTTTGGATTTTTTCCATATTTTTAACTATTTAAAAAAAAAAAATTCCCTCCTGAAACGAGGAATTAAACGGTCGAAACACCGAAGCGTACCATTTCGGTCGCCAATACGAAACGGATTTTACAACTTTGGTTTGGATTGACAGCAAAAGTTATCCTATATAAAAATAATACTCTCCTGATGACTGGGAGGAATGGGAGGAGTGGAACCCCAAGACCGGGGGACTAGACTTGCAAGAGGTGCAGGTACATGAACTTCAAATGGCGTATGGTGTGTAGACGATGTAATGGCAAAAACTATTGAGCTACAGTCGCCATTACCAAAGGAGAATCTCCCACTCGTTGGCGTTGGGAGGATACAAAAGTTTGGCTAGACTCTGGAAAGACGTCACTCACATATAAAAACGGAACCCCAATTATTCTGGTCTCTGGAGAAGAAATTGATGAGAGGAAAAGAATTCTGAAATCATGTCTAATTGGGAGGATTAATCAAGAAGAATGGAATCTGGACGATCTATGGAATTGGGCGAAGTGGTTTTGGGATATCCAATCTCTCCTGAAACCTTCCATACTTTCCTCTAGTGAGGTTCTATTTATGTTTGAAGAAGAGAGTATGGCCTTCACACTATTGCACTTGGGGGGGAAATGCATTTGGTAGCTATTTATCTTCCCTTAAATCCTGGAACAAGACTTATCAACAGGGGTCCAGAACAGCCTGGGTTAAATTTCTTGGTATCCCTCTTCATGCATGGGCCATCTCAACAGTTGAAGCTCTGGGGACGTTTTTTGCTGAGGTGCTTGAAACAGACATGAAAGGGGATCACTCTGACTATATGAGATTCGCGTCGGCAAAAATTCTTGCACTAGAGTGGAAGCTTCGCCATTCTTTTATAGAGCTCCAGATACAGGGTTCACTATTCAAAATCATAGTTACCAGCGCGGGAAATGAATTCGGGAAACGAAGCGTGAAACGGAAACGGGAAACGCATGAAAAAAATATAGGGGAAACGAGAAACGAGAAAAAATAGAAAATCGTACGAGAAACGTCTTGGGAAATGATGTGTTTTTTCCAAAATGATTTTCGTAAGTTCCACACATGTTTCCTATATGTTTCATATGCACTTTCTACGAGTGTTGCATACGTTTATCACGCGTTTACACATTATTTACGTAAGTTTTTCCATATGTTTCCCATGTGTTTCAGAAACATTTCTTCAGTTTTGTATCATATTTTGGAAACGTTTCCGAAACGTGTTTCCCTCAGTTTAGGGGAAACGAGTTTCCCAACCGTGAGAAATGCGTCTTATGGGAAACAGGTTTCCCACCTGCCCAAGGAGTTTCCGGCAACTATGTTCAAAATAGGCGTTGAGGTGTTCTCTCCCCAAATCACTGAGAAAGATGAGATACGAGTCCCTGAGAGAGAAGCAGGCACAGATTGGGCAGCCCCCCCTCAATCCCCTGACAACAATCGACCATCCTCAAGCTGCCCGGAGGTGCAGCATCAAGACAAGATCTTAAGGGATTATAGATTGCCGGTTTCTCCCTCCGAGGATCTGCCGGCAGGGGAAAAGGCAACTATGGAGAAGACAACAGCTAGACCCTCGACCACGTGGCAACATCCTACTGAGCCCCAAGCTATTCCAGACACCTCTTCCTCAATGTGGACCCACCAATTTTCAAATTTCAAATTTCAAAACCCCCAGACAGAACCGGTCAAAGCTGTCTTTGGACTGGAGCTCTCCAGTCATACCTGGAAGACAGCTTTTCACAAGACAAAGAGGAGTGATTTGACTGGTGTACCTATGGTGAGTCTACAAGAAAAAGTTATAAAGGCCTTACGCATCCTGAAACAAGGTATGAAAAAGGCAGGTGCCCCTAGGAATAAAAGAAAGGGCTATCTGCATAATGGGAGTCCTACTAGATTGGGGCAGTTTTTTCATCAATCACGAGGGGAGACTTGTGCCAAGGAAGCTACTACCAAACGGGCAATACTTGACACCTGGAAAATGGGTACCATCCTTTTGGGCGGTAATCATTTGGAGATCCTTGGATAAAACTTTAGTATAGCTCTGGGGAGTCCTAAACTCTGCTCCCTATGAAGCTAGGACTTGGAAACACAAGTTAAGAGAGTTTCTTGGAAGCTTGGGAGGTAAAATCTTGTACTTCAAAATAAACAGAATAGGGATAAGGATTTGAGTATGATAGATGGCCCAGTCATACTAGTCAAGATTTCCACTGAAGAGTAGGGAACTATCTTAGGGTTGAGGTTTAAATGTAGCCCTATTGGAGATCAGGTTCAATCAATCAAATCAATCTACGAATGATGACCCCATCTGAACACGTGGCTGGTTCGGGTTTGGGGTCTCCTCATGGCCATTCTATGATGGTATTATGGACTCGAAACAATCCGGAGCTATATGAAGAGTGATTAGTAAGAGGTTTTACCCAATTTTAAGTAATTTTGGGACCTGACGGTTATATTAATGAGTAACTCTGCAAAGGTAAGGATACTCGCACGCTGGGCAGAGCAAAGGACATTTGCTTTGATAAGATTGGAGAATGAGTTACGTGCAATAGGGGCAATGCAGAAAACGAAAAAACTAATGAAGAATATGGGGAGTGCTTCGGCGCATTTAATGTTCTCTCATGATAGCAAGAGTGCCTTCCCTATTTGGTTAATCAACTTTCTCTTAATTTATTTTGAGACGGTTCTTCTCCTGGATAGAATCGATATGGAAAATCAGCCTTTGCCTTTGCCTTTGCCTTTGCTTTCTCCTTCCTCTGGTCCATCTTCTTCTTCTCTCAGCAGAAAGAGGAAGCTGCCGGTGGACTTGCTAGAAATGGAAATTTCCCTAAAAGTCCTAACAAGGATGGAATATGTAGAGGAATATGCTTCATCACACTCCCCTACTCCAAAAGAAGTCACCAAGGGCCTCCTAAAGCAGCAATGGAAAGCATTCAAGGAGGAAGCTAATGGGATGCGAGAGGTGCTCTTTAGGCTCACCGACAATTGGACACTCAAAGAATCGCAATCCCCTTTGCACAAGCACCCCTTATTCCTCAAGCTTTTGAAGGAAGAGCTGGCTTCCCGGCGCCTTCGGTGGGAGGAGGACAAGAAGAGGGTGATGACTAATTTAGAGGCTATGATTGCTAGGAAGAAAGCCTCAGTGATGCAGGCTCCATCGGAAAAGGAGCTTTCACTCCTATTGTTGGATGAGGAGGTCTTTTTCTCTGAAGTGACAAGCCCAATTTTGGACTTGAAGAATTATCAATCTATTCGCCTTCAGGAGGTAAGTGCTGATTTGGACTTTTGTGAGGATAGCTAGAGGTGGTTTTGACGTTGTTTTCCTTGGTCTTTGCTCGTTCAGATGGATAAGGAGGTTTTATGGGCCCTTTTGTCTCTGGCCTTACGCTGACTTGAGGTATTGTTGATATGGGAGTTAACAAAAGTAATGGGAATTGACCTGTACAAAGGACTGACTTGTTATAGAAGGATTTTTTTGGTAACATAGTAAAAGCTGCCTAGGGCATGGCAGAGGAAAATGTAAAAGGTCTTTATACTTGAAATTGTTTTGCTAAGGTTCACCTGTTTGGTTCTGGGTATGCCCAGTCCAGTCTCATTGGTAGTCCCCAGTGCTTTTCCAGTATCAATGAAATGTGTCATCTTTCAAAAAAAAAAGAGAAGAGAATGGGGAGAATTGGTGAGTTGGAGAGAACTCCCCCTCACTTATGTATTTATATAAAAAGAGAGAGGGTACAAAGACTAAATTGCCCTTAGGCATATTACACATTTCCTTCCTGACCCATTTCCCTCCTCATACTGGAACCGTCTATAAAGTTTGTGATCTTCTTGCCAGCACAGGAGACAATCTCCCTCTCTTTCTTCAGTAAAAACGTTCTGGTGCCATATGATACAATTTTCTTCTTTCATTCCTCCCTATCTTGTAATTTTTTTTTTCGAATGGTAAACCTCTATCTTGTTTCTCTGCTTTTTTCAGATGATGAGGTGTTCCTCCTCCGACCAGCATGCCGTACAACACTGTATGTGCCCAAAATTAATGTACCTGCAGTAGGAGTCCCCTGCTAGCCGCTCGGCATACTCTGGATTTGACCGACCCTCACATCTTGCCTTCCTCTTTCTAGACACACTTGCCACTCGTTCACTTCACATTCGTGTTCAGGCTTCCCTCCATGCCTGTTCATTTTAACTGATTGTAATCAATGATATGTTGGAAGCTCCTTTTCCCATTACCTCTATTGTATTGATTTCCGTGTTTTCATATGGGAAAAATTGGAGGTCATCTTCCTCCTAGATGGGCATAGGCACATAGCTACTAAATATTAACTGATGTGGAAAGAAAAGAACTTTCTACTGTACAGTCGAAGTATAAAATTGAAGCATTATAATATGGTAGTTATTAGTTCGTGGATTTTCAATTTTGTAGCTGCACTACTATTATGATGGAAAATTGGAGGTAATCATTTGGTTCAAAAGTAATGTGGACTCCTGATATTCAAATAGGTTTTTGCAGTTGATTGATCAGACCAGTTCATGAAAAATCCTTTCACTAGTAATCGTATATTGCTTGTAAATCATTAAAATACTAAGCAGTTTTCCTCATTCCTTTCGGAATGGGGAGAAGAGATCTTCCTGCATAAACTTACTCATGTGTTTTCAATTTGCTGTTTCTCTCTGCAGCGTGGGAAACTTTTTTCAGCGCCATTTTGGGAAAGAGGTGTGCTTTGCCATCGTGATAATTTGCATTATGTTGGAACATGATTCTTACTATATTCTCTTTTTGCTTGGTCTAATGGCTCCATTTGAACCATTTCAGAGTCAAAATCTTGAATACTTTACTTTACACAATTGATGGTAATTTCTATTTCCTTCCTGGTTGCTTTTTATTGATGCATAAAGGTTGTTGATTATCTCATTGACCCTTTTGTTGCGGGGACAAGTGGCGGAGATCCCGAATCGCTGTCTGTGAGTAATTTGTTCATGTCTCTCGATTGAAACTTCGACGTTCTATATTTAGAATATAAATGTGCTTGTTTAGGCATTAACTATATAACTTTCTCATACCACTTTAATAAAGAAGCTTTAAAAAAATATCAAGCCATTGATTGAACTGTTGAAAGTAGGTCATTTCGGTAGGCATACGAGCAAAGAGTTTCATTATTTACCATGTCAAGGTTAAAAGAAATATGTTTTAAATTACTCTTTTTGATACTGTTGCGGATCTTTTTCTCATTGATTCCTTTATTGTGTTCTATTCTGTCATGATGTGTAGAGTTGCTTCTTGTTTATTTTCCTTCTGGGAAGACTACCTAATCATCTTCTCATTGATTTTAAACAGATGCCCTTTGCATTCCCTGAGCTATGGCATCTAGAAAAAAGGTAAGGCCATGCAACTTGTTTACACCAATTATTCCGTGTTCCAGCCAAAAAATTCTTCCTTTGCTAGAAAGTTTCTTATTTTCATTAGGCCTAATTGGATTTTTTGATGTTATTTTATTCCAGGCTATATATTTCATTCTAGTTGAACTGTTGAACCTGTTACCAGTTTATGGTCCCTTTAATTTGGTGTTCTTGATGTTAAAAGTTGTTTTATGAGGTGTTGGAATTGTACCCCACCTATTCTATCTTTTTACCCATAGGAAATATTTTGCTGGTACTCATGTCAAGACGAACTGTCATAAGTACCCTTAATCAATCCATAGAAAGGACTCTTAAAGAAAAGGAAGCCATCGAGTGGTTGAGGATGAAATCCATTGGATGATAGGTGAGGAAATAATAACTATTAGTAGATTTAAGGGTGGATTGGATCTTCTCTATACAGAGTTACTGATCAGAGTTACTGATCTCTATGCAGTTTTTAACCATAAGTCTTGATCCATTAAGAATCATTCCATTCTTGTGTGCAAAACTAAATTGATAAGCAGGTGAGAAACATGTGAACATCGTTGGGTTTAATTTATGTAAGGGATAATTACATTTACACCCCCTCTAGTTTCTTACACATCCACTTCAACCCCTATAGTTTAAAAAGTGACAAAGACATCCCCTCTAGTTTCATTTTGTTTAAGGTTTGCCCCCATAGCTGAAGGTTTGTCCATAGATTGAAGGGTTAGGATGATCCGATGGAGCTGATTTTTTGGGCACACCCTATCTATGTCAGGACCCATCAAATGAACGCTTTGGATCATCCAAATAATGTGGGCCCATACCCGAATCCAAAGCGTTTGGTAGTGTTTGGATTCGGGTATGGGCCCACATTATTTGGATGATCCAAAGCGTTCATTTGATGGGTCCTGACATAGATAGGGTGTGCCCAAAAAATCAGTTCCATCGGATCATCATAACCCTTCAATCTATGGACGAACCTTCAGCTGAGGGGGCAAACCTTAAACAAAACGAAACTAGAGGGGATGTCTTTATCACTTTTTAAACTATAGGAGTTGAAGTGGATGTGTCAGAAACTAGAGGGGGTGTAAATGTAATTATCCCTTTATGTAATTTGGAAATGGTACATTGGAAACATGTGAACATGCAAAGGAGTTTCAAGATGAGGTGTCCCTTTGGTTTTCCTTGATTTATTGCACGTGAAACATGCATGGAATGGGAGATCATAGTCCCCCTCTTTAATGGTGTTTACACTCTTCATTTGTCTTCTTTTATAAAATGATCGGCATGAGTGTACATCATTGTCCTATCTGCTGAAATCTATTTTTTTTTTTTTTAAAAAAAAATTTATTGAAAGGGGAATGCACTATCCCTGTCATTTGCATCTCTCTTGTTCAGTAAAAAAAATCTCCATAATTATATCTTTTCAAAACAGAGAACATCCACTAAGAAAATCCACAACAAACTAACAGTGTCATGTGAAACCAACAGTAAGATAGAGGACCTCACCAGAAAAACCCAATCCTGGGAGCATTCCCCTACATGCATGATAGCCTTAAAAGCTGTTCTCAAGGGCCCTTCTTGATTAGGATGGACCTGAACTTAGAAACATTGTCTCTGATGAATTGTAGGCTCTAGATTCTTGTCAGACAAGACCTGTTTTTCGAGTTCTGATGTGGTGGGTGGGCTGTTGGACAATGAGCCGCTTGATCCTGCATAACACCTTCTTCCTCGTCATCATGATTAGTGCCTGCTTGGTATGGTTTTCCCCAAGGTTGCAACTTGGGTTGGGTTTAGAATTCATGGGTCTCTGGTCGGGTTGGTTTTCAGGTTGAAAAACCCGACCAAATCTCGGGTCGGGTCGGATTTTAAGAAAAAAACTTGAAACCTGACCCGACTCATGATAGTTCCCTGGGTAAGGAAATTCTTCTCTTTCTCTGGTTTTCCGATATGGATTCTTGAAGATCGAGTGAGAAAAATCCCAATTATTTTCTGGTTTTTCTTTGTAGGTTCTGACAGAAGCTATTGTCAAGGGATTAGGGTTTCAAGCGAAGGTTTTGCAGATCTCGGGTTTTGATCTGAGGGACACATTGGTGGGGCAATCAGTGGTTTTTGCATTCGATATTGAGGTTGGTAACATGGTTTTACCATTTAAACTTATGGAGAATGTAATTGGTAGGAATTTGTTTATTTTCCAATATTTCGGGTAGAAGAATTGGTTTTCGGCGACGGGAAAAGCTTGGCGGAGACCTTTATCGGAGGTGTGAGTTTTTCTCGTCTTGGCTCCATTTTAGCTCCCTTCCTGATGGAAATTTGGATTCAATACGAGGATGAAATGAAGCTTTCTTTGCTGGTGAGTTTCTCTTTTGTTTTGATTAGGGTTTTGTTCATGTAAGAGAAATTTTGGTGGGGGCCAGCTCGGATTAGTAGATCTTGATCCTGACGTTATGAAGCATTTTTTTAATCAAGATTGTATGTATTTAGGTCCTAGCAGATGGTCCATATCATTGATTGTAACGATCAATGATCTACTGTGATTTGGACCGTTCATCTTTTGATCATATCCATGTCATTACAATTGAATGATTCGAATCATTTATTGTTAAGATCGGGCAATCTCTGTGAAATCCCACATCGGAAAGGGAGGAAAGGTTGCTGGGCTATATATGTGGATTACTTCTTTCCCTGTGTAGACGCGTTTTCTGCGGAAAAACAATACCGGGGAGGGCTGCAACCGGACAATATCTACACAGTGGGATCGGGGCGTGGAAAAACAATGGGTCTTAGCCATGAGTGGAACCACCGAATGGTTCAACCGCACACGCGGTGTGGGCAATGGGCTATAGGGCGCATAGTGGCGCTTTTTTAGGCGCACTTTGGCGCTTTATTGACGCATAGCGATTGGAGCCTTTCATTTTCCTTATTATAATAGTCCCACATCGGAAGCGGAGAGAGAAAGTTCTTGGGTTATATGTGTAGACTCCCATTCCCTGTGTAGACTCGTTTTAAAACCGGCGAGGGCTGCGGCCTAGAACCGGACAATATCTACACGGTTGGTCGGGGCGTTACAAATATGGTATCAGAGCCGTACCTCTAGTACGATGTGCAAACGAGGATGTTGGGCCCTTTAAGGGGGGTGGATTATAATAGTCCCACATCGGAAGCGGAGAGAGAAAGTTCCTGGGTTATATGTGTAGACCCCCATTCACTGTGTAGACGCGTTTTAAAACCGGGGAGGGCTGCAGCCTAGAACCGGACAATATCTACACGGTTGGTCGGGGCGTTACAATCTACCTTATTGATTAAGAGTTAATACCATTGCCTAATGGGCCCCACTTTGGATTTATCTAGCTTGCAGTGATCTGCTGATCATAACCATCAGGTTAGGAGAGCCTACAAAGTTTGACAATCATGAATTTTTTTTTCTAAGATTTGCCAACCCTGTTTTGGGTAAAAATATTTCATATTGAAAAACCTGACCCAACCTGAAAAACTATCTCGGGTAGGGTCAGACACATGAATCTCTGGTTTTCCAATAAAAAAGCCAAGCCAACCCTACCCGATATAATTTCTAGGGTAGGGTAGGGTTCTTGAAAACCTCATCTGCCTGACCTCAGTTACAATCCTAGTTTTCACCTTGTGCACAAAAAACCTATCAGATTCTATATGTATCTATGCATGGGTGACTACTATTAAAGTGATTCCTATTTTGGTATCATGTGAAGGAGGAATTGTGACCTAGTGACTGGGTGTTGTCCAATTCAAGGTAAGCATTGTTGCCTCTGTGGAGGTTTTATGAAGTTATGCATGCCATAGACAATGTAAAACACATATACATGGAATCTAGAAAAGTGTAGAGCCTTCATGCTGTTCATGTGGCCTGAATATTGCCTTTATGGTGTTTGGGTTGCTTGAAAAGTGCCTCCTTAATGTGTGTAGGCTTGAGTGATCCTCTTGCTGTCTTTGTGTACAGTAGTTAGTGTGCTCTGCTAATTCATGACTATGCTGTCTCCATGTGTTGTAGCTAGTGTGCTGATTTGTGGTTGTGTTGTTATCTTGTGGAGCACCTAATGTGTTGCCCTAATTTTTTATTGTGCTGCCCTGATTTGTGATTATGCTGCCTTTGTGTGGAATATCTAATGTGCTAACGGCTAACCTAATTTGTGATTGTGTTGCCTTTTTGTGGAGTAGCTAGTATGCTGTCCTAATTTGTGATTGTAGTAGGCAAGTGTTACCGGCAGTAGCAAATCTGGCATGTTTTGATGCTCTAGCCGTAATACCTTCCCAGTAATTAATATTGGATTCCTACACGTGGCTAGGTACACAGATTAAGATGCTCTCTAAAACCATTTTGGTGAAGAGAGCTTCATTTTGGTAGCCAATGACAGACAAATCACTTTTATGTAATTTACCTGGCAAATAATGGCCCTTATGTTGCACAATTCTGCATGTGTTTGCACAATTCGATCAAATGTTTAATTTTAAAAAAATAGAAATAGTTTATCAACTGCAAAGTTATTGTCACAAACAAATATTAATCTTGTAAAATGTTTACAGCTCAGAGTTTTGTTATATATAAATTGCTTTGGACTTGTTCACTTTCCTACTTGATTGAATGTGTTATGGATTTACATTCAGGTTTGGTTCAGTCATAGTGGGGGCTATTAGATCTAAATTATCTGGTAAAAAAGAAGAAAAAGAAGAAAAGAAAGGTTATTCGGGAAGGAGGAACCGTCAACGGGGTTCATTTTCATTTCAGGGAGGTATGCAGGTAAGCCTTCTTACGAGCGAAGAAACTTTTTTTCATGTCAAGAGATTTTCATGTATCTCGTATCTTCTAGCCATCTTAACATTTGGCACATCTTTGGCTCAGGTGTTGTCAATCCCCATCGAAGTTTTTTGTTTCATGCTTCTGCCATTATCTCAGAATGTATGGCAAAATAAGCTCACGGTTCTTTCTTTCCTACTTGGGTATGTTGATGGGGGCGATTAGTTTTCTGGGAAGAGAAAGAGAGTAAAAGGAAATGAAGGGAACAAGAAAGGAATCAAGATCAAGAAACAAATCAAGATCCATAAGGCAATCAAGATCAAGATCAAGAAAGGGGAAAGATTCCAATAGAAGGGGAGCGGTTTATAAACCCAACCGGAAAGGATGAAGAAAGAAAAGGAGAAAATGGCAGAAAAGAGAAATGAGACTATAAAGAAAGAGAAGAGATGAAAGAGGGGAGTGGGAGAAAGGATGTAAGAAGTGAGGAAGATGGGAAGAGTGATGGTAGAAGCTAGGATGAAGAAGATGAATAAAAGAAAGAAAGATAAGAGTTTAGGGGACATAAACTGACCTAATATGAAGCATCATACTACAGAAAATGCATCACCCAATCAACATAAGAAATCATCAATTTTCATTCACATTCAATTGTTTTCAAGGCCAAAAGGCTTTTCATATTTATAGGCTATGCAAGCCCTACAAAATTTGGAAAAAAAATGATTCCTAATACTTGTTGCCAATCAACTCCTAGTCTAATTACTACTCCTATTGGACTCAAACTAGTTACTCTCTATTGAAATAAAACTATTACATAGACTATCCATACTATACGTAAACTTGGACTCTTCAAACCTATCAGGACTCCAAACTCACCATGGAAACTAACCCTCTTCAAGTCCCACAAATACAAAGATGTGCTTCGATGTACTCCTTGTACTTTGATAACTTAAGTAAAAACCCTCTTCTTCCATTTCCTTAGATTTGTAGGCACCCGTTCATGCTCTCTTGATTAAATAATAGAAATTCGGTAGGTATCTAAACCCTATGATTAGTAACTCTGTTGAGCACAGATCGACATAAGTGTCATCTTGGAACTCCACATCTTCTCTTGTCGCAGAGTATCATTTTTTCCTAGGATCATATTTAGATAGTATTTATGTGCTAACTTTTGACAGAACCAACTCTGAAGCATTATGGCAGCTTTTAGAATTCCTAAGTTACTTAAGCGAATCGCATACTGTTGTAATTGTCATTGGATCGCCAGTGCGACTTTTGTTCATTGCTTCAAGACGAGTGATTGTCGTGCCTCTTGTATGCTTGTTTTGCCATATAAATCGACCAATTCTTCCGGATCCTTGGCTAGCAGATAGTTTCATCATATGAGCTTTGGCTGTCTCCTCTTGATTCATTCTAGCTCAAATTATTTTAAATTCCTAAGAAGTCATCAGTTCTAAATTTTCTGAAAATTGATCCATCATATCATTCTAACGAATAATAGGTGGGTTTCTCATTATGCGTTGCTTCTTATTCAATGTTAGCCACCACTCTAAAGCACACATCACTGAAGTTATCTTGGTAATGTAAATCATTTGCTCATCCCAGGGGTTATGCTGCTGTAAATTCATCTCCAATGCTTCTACCCTGTTAATATTATCTAATCTCCATGAAGAAGAAGAAGAAGAGATGAGGGAGAAAGGGAGAGAGCTTGTCCATAAACGTCTCACATAATATATATATATACATATAAGTGTGTATACATGAAAGACCATAATACCTTCTAAAACTCCCCCTCAAGCTGGAGTGTATATATCATACAAGCCCAAATTGTTACAAATATCTCCCAATTTAGACTTCCCCAATGGTTTAGTAAACACATCTGCCAATTGATCTCCAGATCGAGTGAAAGTGGTACTAATCTCTCCACTTTGAAACATCTCACGTACAAGTGATAGTCTACTTTAATTTGCTTCGTCCTCTCATAAAACCCCAGATTGGAAGCGATATGAAGTGCTGCTCTATTGTCACAATGCAAAGATGCTGGAGATGAAGAAGGAATACCAATCACCATCAGAAGTACACTCAGCTAGATAACTCTCCACATGTATGAGCCATAGCTCGATACTCAGCCTCATCACTACATCTGATCTAGCCACTATATCTTATTTCTTACTACGCCAAGACAAGATTTCCTCCCATAAAGATACAATAACTTGTAGTTGATCTCCTATAACTTGTAGTCGATCTCCTATCTGCTGGAAATCCTGCCCAATTTGCATTAGTAAACCCCTTTATCCGGAGGTGATTATGCTTTCTGAATAACAAGCCTCCTCCAGGAGCACCTTTCAAATACTTCACTATTTGTAGGACGGCTCCCCAATGCAAAGTACGACAACTCATAAACTGACTAACTACTCCCACTGCATATGATATGTTGGGGCGAGTCACAATCAAGTGAATCAATTTACCCACCAGCCTCCTATACCTACCAGGGTCAACAACTCCCCTTGATCATGAAGAAGCTTTACGTTGAGATCCATAGAAACCTCAGTTGGCTTTGTTCCTAACGAGCCCATCTCCTCTAATATATCAAGAACGTACTCCTCTGTGACAAGGAAAGAACACCACGGGTGTATGTCGCTTCTATACCCAGAAAGTACCGAAGGCGTCCCAAGTCTTTTGTAAAAAACTCCGTCTGAAGAAACCTCTTAAGTTGGCTTGACTCGTCATCCCCAGTAATCACAATTTCATCCACATACACAGTAAAAAAGATATAGCCATCACCAGAATGAACACTAAATACAGAGGTAAAAATATGATTATGATTTCATTTATTTTTTTAATTTCGACCGAAATGTCTAAAATTTCGGTGCCAATTTCGGCAATTTCGGTTTAGATTCCAGCTATTTCGGTGGAAATTTCATAAATTTCGTTGGAAATTATAATATTTCGGTGTACATTTTTAAAATTTTGGCGACATTTCAGCGGAATTTCCGAATATCGGTGAAATTTTGGCGAAATCTTGTAAAGAAACGACTTCATGTGAATTTCATTTCGGTTTGTGCCGAAACGAAATGTTTCGGCCGAAATTTAAAACCATGCTTCTTCCTAGCCCTGTTGAGTCCCCTGTTGCTTCTCGGACTCGTTCACATTCCTCTGCCCACCCTATCTCCCATTTTGTTTCATATGATCGTGTTTGTCCCTCTCATATGAGTTTTCTTTCCTCTTCATCATCAACTGCTCTCCTTAAATTTGTTGAAGAGGCACTAGCTCATCTAGGTTGGCGTTCTACCGTGAAGGCTGAAATGGAGGTACTCTATTCTAATCATACATGGGATTTGGTTACGTTGCCTAAGGGTGCCCAAGCAATTGGTTGTTGTTAGGTATTCTCTGTGAAATATCTACCAGATGGGTACAGTGGATCGGTTGAAAGCCCGTTTGGTGCGTAACTCAGAGCTTTGGTGTGGACTATACATAGACCTTTTCTCCTGTCGCCAAGTTTCCATCAATTCGTGTGCTTATCTCCTTGGTCGTTAATCAAGCTTGGCATCTCTATCAATTGGATGTTAAGAACGCCTTCCTACATGGTGACCTCTTTGAAGAGGTGTATATGGACAAAACCCATGGGTTTGTTGCTTAGGGGGAGATTCATTCTCTATACCGTCTTCGGAAGGCGCTATATGGACTGAAGCAGTCCCCACGAGCTTGGTTTGGCAAATTCAGCAAGGTTGGTAGGCAGTTTGGTACCAGATAGTGTGCAATTTATCGTACATTCCAAGCTTGTTACAAGCATCCTTTAACCTAGCTGGCCCTAATGGTTTAGTGAATACATCGGCAAACTGATCTACTAATCGAGTGAACATAGTGCATATCTCCCCTTTTTGAATTCTCTGACGAATGAAGTGGCAGTCTACCTCAATGTGTTTGGTTCTTTCATGAAAGACGAGGTTAGTGGCAATATAAATCGCAGACTTGTTATCACAATAAAATTTTGCTAGATCTGAAGATGGAAGACTAATCTCGGATAGAAGAGAGCGTAACCAAATCAATTCCCCACTGGTATATGACATAGCCCTATACTCTGCTTCTGCACTGGATTTGGACACGATATCTTGCTTCTTGCTTCTCCAAGACACCATGTTAGCTCCAACGAAGGTACAATAACCGGTTGTAGATCTCCTGTTTGCTAGAGATCCTGCCCAATCTGCATCAGTAAACCTTTCAATTCTTTCATGACCATTTCTCTTGAAGCACAGTCTTTTTCCTGGATTACCCTTCAAGTACCTGATGATCTGAGTGACTGCTGCCCAGACGTGCGAGGTGAATTCATAAATTGAGTAACAACTCCCACAGCATATGAGATATCAGGACGAGTAACTGTCAAATAAATTAGCTTCCCAACAAGTCTCCTGTATCTTCCTGGATTATCCATCATATCTCCCCGATCTGGAAGGAGTTTGACATTAGGATCCATAGGTGTGGATGCAGGTTTTACTCCCATAGAGCCCGTTTCCTCCAATATTTCGAAAGTATACTTTCTTTGTGACAGAGAAAGCCCATAACGAGAACGCGCTACCTCGATGCCAAGAAAATATCTGAGGAATCCCAAATCTTGGTAGAAAATTCTCCCTGGAGGAAACCCTTTAATCTCCTTATACCAACCTGGTCATTTCCTGTGATGACAATGTCATTCACCTACACTATCAAGAAGATGTACCCTGCAGTGGACTGATAGCTGAAAACCGAGTGATCAACTGCGCACTGTTTCATGCCAAATCATAGAATTGCATCACTGAACCTCCCAAACCATGCCCTTGGAGATTGCTTCAGCCCATAAATTGCTTTCTGAAGGTGACAAACAGAGGAACCCATCTCCCCCTGAGCAACATACCCAGGAGGTTATTCCATATATACCTCCTCCACCAGATCACCATGAAGGAAAACATTCTTCACATCTAATTGATATAATGGCCAACCACGATTCACGACAATTGAGATGATAACACGCACGGAAGGTATCTTAGCCACAGGGGAGAATGTTTCTTGATAATCGACTCCAAATGTCTGAGTATACCCTTTGACCAATAGACGTGCTTTGAGGCGCTCAATGGTCCCATCTGGAAGGTATTTGATAGAAAATACCCATCGACATCCAACAGGCTGTGCTCTATAAGGGAGAGGAACAAGCTGCCACGTTTTATTAGAATTGAGTGCAGCCATCTTGGCATCCATCGCAGCCCGCGCCAACCAGGATGGGCAAGAGCATCTGAAACTGTCTTAGGCAAAGAAACAGAAGAAACACTCGAAACAAATGAACGAAATGAAGGTGAGAGATGCTCATAAGAAACAAAATGAGATATTGGATGTGCAGTAGTACGAGATCGAGTGCGCGAAGCAATAGGTGAATCAGATGTAGGAGGAGGAGTACTTGAGGTAGATGTACCCGACTGAGGACGGCGATCAGTGGATTGAGATGATGGCTGGCCTGGAGGAAAAGCAGTCAAGCGTGGTCTTCGAGTGTACACTTTATGGACAGGTTTTGAAACCTCCTCTCTAGTCTCCATATCAGTTGTTGCTGAAGGCGTCACTATAAGTGGCTGGACAGGACTTGAGGACAGCGGGACAATCAAAGTCGGTTCCTCAATCGGACTCAGAGAAGGAGGAAAATTAGAAGTATCCTAAAAAAATGTCACATCTGCAGAGATAAATGTCTTCCGCAAGGGAGGACTATGACACTTGTATCCTTTTGAGTACGAGAGTAACCCAAAAACCAGTTTATCATGATTGGAACCGAAGTTGTGGATGAAACATGTACTGCCAAAGACACGAGGTAGCAAGGGAAAAAGATCACCTAAAGGATAGAGAACAGAGAATGGTGTACTACCAGACAGGATAGAAGAAGGAAGACGATTCACGAGAAAACAAGCCGTAAGAGCTGCATCTCCCCAATAAATCTTAGGAACTCTCATCTGAAACATGAGTGTACGAGTAATATCTAATAAGTACCTTAACTTTCTCTCAACAACACCATTATGTTGCGAAGTGTAAGCACATGAAGATTGATGTATAATGCCTCTCGTGAAGCAAGAAAATGACTAAATCCATTACTTGTAGAAAAATACTCTTTCGCATTATCAGTTTGAAAATAAGAAATGGAACACTTAAACTGATTTTCAATTTCAAAGTAAAATAATTGAAATGCATTGAATACTTCAGATTTATTTTTCAACAAAAATAACCATGTAGTACGAGAATAATCATCAACGAAGTTAACAAAGTAGCAAAAGCCATATAAAGAAGTAGTCCGTGCAGGGCCCCAAACATCTGAATGAACAAGCTCAAATGGACGCTACGATCTACGACTACCACGCGAAGGGAAGGACACACGATGGTGTTTTCCCAACTCACAAGACTCACATGACAAGGACTCAACAGAACTAGTAATAAAAGGAGATTTGCGAAACTTCTCTGCAGGAGGGTGACCCAACCTTACGGCCCAATCCAATCCTCGTCCCAGTCTTCAGGTCCTGAAATGTACAATAAGATGGAAAGAAGGAAACAGAACAATTTAGAGATTTGGTTAATTGGCAAACATATAACAAAGTGACAGGAAATGAAGAAACATGCAAGACGGAAGATAAATGAATACCATTAGAGATGGATACCATACCCGCCCAGAGACAGGGGATTGGGTTCCATCTGCTAATGTAACAGTAGGTGGGAGGCTAGAGACATCTGATTGGAAAGACAAAAGAATATGAGAGTTACCAGTCATGTGATGAGAGGCCCCTGAATCAATGAGCCATGATCCAGAGGTAGAACTAGAAAGAAAACAATACGAGCTACCTGGTTGAGCGAATGTGGCCAGAGGCTGCTTGCCTTTATCACGGATACATAGAAGTTCCTCATAGTCAACACGATTAACAACCATAGTCACTGGAAGACGATGCAGCAGGAGCAGGGTGGGGAGGATGGATGTCATTAGAAGCAGCTACCAAAGCAGTAGAATTACGCCAGCGACGGAGCTCTGGATGTAGATCGTAACAATAGTCAATATTGTGGCCATCCATATGACAATGGGTAAACAACGAGACCCACGACCACGACCTCCCCCTAAATCACGACCACGACCACGACCAACACTATCATAGCCACGGCCCCGACCATCACGACCACGACCAAACCTACCAGAACCACGTCCTTGATCAGCACTAGTGTAAGTAGCAAGTGCAGACCCATCAATATGCGGAGCACTGATCGGAGTAGCCCTCATACGCTGTACACGAGAGAATGTGTCAGCAAGAGACGGAAGAGAGCCAGAGCCGACAATCTGTTGGCGTAGCTGAAGATAGTCTGGGCCCAGAGAGTCAAGATAGCGAACAACACGTAAATCCTCTTGACACTTGGCAAGGACGACAGGATCAACTGTGGACGGCATAAGTAGGTCAAGCTGCTAACAAAGAGCCACATACGAACTATAATGATTTGCATTGGTCATCTCCCCACGATTGAAAACAAGCCAGTCTGAGAAAAGATCACACATCCGTGTGACGTTATCTGCGCCAGAGTACAAAGTTGCCGCATGATCCCAAACCTCCTTAGAGGAATCAAGATACATGATATTGGTAGCCACCTGGGGTTCCATAACACTTCACAAAAAGGAACGAATCACAGCATTCTCCTGTTCCCATCTCGCAAAGGAGGGATCTTTGGTGGCGGGGGAGGCGCTCTCAATAAAGCAAACTTTACCCCGACCAAGGAGATATGTACGAACTGCCCTCCGCCAAGGAGAATAATTTTGCCCATTAAGCTTTATGGAGGTCATCTGAAGAGGCGCCTCCACAGAAGTATAAGAAGTAATAGATGAATGGGATGAATGGGGGGGATTGGCCTCATCACCAGTAGGCTGCGATGATGAATCTTCTGAAGCCATAAGAACTACTAAGTACTAACTACAACAATCTGCAATTGTAATAATAATGGCGAGAACCTCCTATCAACAAATACCACCAACAAGGGAACAACTTGTAAACATCGGCCAACCACCAATCGCCAATCACCAAATCCGACCAATAAAGCACTGGAAGTACACCTAGAGCAGCACGATGTCTCGAGGGACATACCCAAACAACCCAAAATCAACAAGGACCAAACAAATGCTACCAACAATTCCACCACCAAGTACAGAGAACAACAAGAAGCACCACTAACCATCAACCAACAAGTATCAATAAACCATCACGGATAGACATCAATAAGGCCACCAATAATCATCTGTTCCAATAAGCATCAACACCAACACCATAATCATCACTCCAACGACAAATCCACAGCAACAACTGATCACAATCAAATCACAAACAAATCACCAACAACCGTACCCACATATGCTTTTTATATCATGAGTACCACATATGCTTTTTATATCATAAGTCTGAAGTAGACTAAAGGCAGTTTAGGGACTGATTTGGAGAGAAGAATGGATTAGGGATATTGTTTAAAGGTTCAAAGTAGGGTTAATGATGGGACAACACCTTAGGGTAGACAGGGTGGGAAAAAAAATGAAGTAGGGTTGGAAAGAATCGGGTGCAAGTGATATTCGAGGAGAGAAGGGGGTGCGAGTGATATTGGAGAACAGATAAGGGGGTGCGAGTGATGTTGGAGGAGAGATAGTGGGGTGCGAGTGACGTAGGGTTGGAAATAGGAGGGGTGCAAGTGGATTAGGGTTAGGATTAGAATGGATTAGGGTTAGGTTTAGGTTTAGGGTTGATTCCTTGAAGGGTGAGTGATCCAATCTTCAACCTTGGTGCTTTGATACCATGTTTGATGGTTACATGGTGTTGTGAGAAGAAGAAATCAATCAGAAAAAAATATAAAAGACACAGAGAGAGAGAGAGAGGCGTGAAGAGAAGAGACTATCGTGAGAAGTCTCTCTCACCCCACACGATAATATATATATATATATATATATATATATATATATATATATATATATATATATGTGTGTGTGTGTGTGTGTGTGTGTGTGTGTGTGTGTGTGTGTGTGTGTGTGTGTGTGTGTGCACAAATGACAAGAATACCCTTTTTGGTGGTGCATCTAACAATTACAAATGACCAAAATTCCCTTATCAGTTAAGATTTTCGTAATAAACATATGTGCCCCATTTAGTCACCTAAAATTTAGAGAAATCAAGTGATATCAGAGGGGAAAGACAATGGTACCCCTTCTATAACTTAGGGGACTTAAAAAGACACCTGCATGACTTAAATTTAGAATATGGGCCCTAGAATGGTCACCATCATACGCTGATCATATAGCCACAATGCATAGTATTGCATATGCCTGATTGTGGTTTTCCATCATACATAGCTTCTAATTATTTGGTGTCATTAATACATTAGTTTCAAATTGGAGATGCACACTAGCATACTTCCTCTGCATATATTGTGATCATTAATCTGACCTGTGACAAAAGAATCTGATGACAAGGTGTTAGAACCGGCATTAGTGAATCGAATATATAATGCAGTAGTCATGTAGCTGCCCTTAATGAATACAATAAAAATCTCTTAATGTGGTCTGGAATACATGTAAAATAAAACTAACTACGAAATCCAACAGTCCTGCTTGGAGTGGGTTGGGGATTGCTCCGGCCGACCTATTTGATGTACGAATTTCAATCCATAGCTGGCCTTAGCCCTATCATCTGAAGAATTCCTGCTAGAGAAACAATAGATCAGAGTCTTTTTGATAAGACGGTATTCTCATCAATATAACCTATTCACTTTCTATATCCCCCAAGTATGGAGACACAATTTGCAGAAAGAGTTGTCTACCATTTGGTTGGCTTAATATGTTACTTGACATTAGGTTGTAAACGTAGCCTAAGGTTGCTTATACTTCCATTTCCAGTGTGTTTATCTGGTTGTGATTTACAAAGATTCTTGCTAAATATATCCTTTTTTCATGTATGCTGGTTTCATAATTTTTGAAATCTCTGCTCTTTGCAGACACTCATTGACATATTATGCAAAGAGCTAGGCAATGATAATTTGAAACTGAAGTCCAAGGTTCTTTCATTATCTTATAACCATGATGGAAATTTGCTTAACAATTGGTCCATTTCTTTCACCACAAGCCATCCCAAGCGGAAGGACCTCTCTCTCGATCAATATTTTGATGCAGTCATAATGACGGTATGTAAAACCTGTTGTATAAATCAATTCAATTAATATATATTGCTTCTCTTTTCAGTCTTTTGAAATAGTGGAATGGTTTATATTTTAAGATTTTGAGATAGTATGGTGATTTAGGTTTAGATCCATTAAATTTGATCTGAAAAAGTGATACTAAATAAGGCTCAGTTAGAATTGCACATTTTACTTGCTACTTCGATCTTGGTTGTTTGTAAAAGTGGTACTAAATAAGGCTCGAGTTAGAATTGCACATTTGGCTTGTTACTTTAATCTTTGTTCTTTGTATAACCAACTTATTCTTGCATTTATATTTCAACATCTACTTGTGGAAATTATATCATTGTTGATTTATATGACGTTTGTGTATTTATAATTTTATTTACTTTTTTTTTCAGGCACCACTTTGTGATGCTAAGGAAATAAAAATTACAAAAAGAGGAAATCCTTTTGTCCTTGATTTTCTTCCAAAGGTATGTATTGTAGTATCTTAAATGCAACAATTATTCCACATGCTTCTTAGTGGTGTTGCTTTTCTTTCTTATTTTGTGAAACCTATTCTTATTGTGGTTTCTTTTAATTGCCCAAGTTTAGTTTTCCTTTTGGTATTCTAGTTTGGAGTTGAGGTTGTAGTATGTCGTGACTACTTGTATAAGAGACCAAATAATTTATAGTTGGAGAAACTAGTGTATGAGAAATTCTTTCCTTCATTGCCAAGCCAATAATGAAATTCTTTCCTTCATTGAAGGCAGTAGAAATTGTTTCATTTGCCATTAATCTATCATACAATAACGTCAGACAATTTTTCATGTAACACTCAAGTTATCATGAAATAGGGAGAACTGTAATAAAGTGATGCAAGAATCAATAGTATGTTTCATTGACGCTGTTGGGTCGATTTAGTGCCCCTCGCCGGTACTTTAAATTTACAAAATTTCTGTCTGTCATTTGGTGCGGTACTTGGAATTTTTAGAAAATATAATGGTTTCTTACGTCATATTGGATAGGGCCCACTATACCAAGTGTTTAAATCGATTTAAGTGACTTATACTGTCACGACAAATAGGTCCATCACTAATGGCATTCATTTAATTAAGTGTAGTGGCTTAATATGGATAAAAGAAGTTTATAGGATTGAGAGAACAAACACATGCACAGTTATCTCTTCTCTCTTCTCCTTCTCATATTTATTCTTTTCTATTTTTTTAAATTTCTGGTTCTCTTAGTTTTTTTAACATGGTATCAAAGAAGGTTCTTATCTAAATCTATATAAGAACCCTAAGTTGTAAAATCCGTTTCGTTTTGGCGACCGAAACGGTACGCTTCGGTGTCTCAGCTGTTTCGTTCCGCGTTTCGGTCGAAATTTTTCGTTCCGCTTTCCGGAGGGAATTTGTTTTTAAAAAAAAGTTAAAAATATGGAAAAAATCCAAAAAAATCAGAAATTGTTAGAAAATTATAAGAAACAATTAAGTGAACCAAATATGTAAAAAGACATCAATTTTATTCCTTAAAAAAGTTCAAGCAGACTCACAAGTGTCAATGAAGTTTGTAAGAGAAGGGTGAAAGAGAAGAGTGGAAAAACAATGGTTAAAGGGGTATATATAGGCTTGTGGATGCGAAAAGACGGAAAATACCCTTCCAACGGCTATAAAACGGTCATAAAATGAGGGTAGAATCGTCAAAAAACACCCCCAACGGCTATAATGGCACACAGTGTAATTTTTTCAAACTTTTCTGCATTTTCAGGTATTTTTAGGCGAAACAAGGTATTTCGGCCGTTTCTGACCGAAACGGTCCGAAATCCGGAACGAAACGAAATATTGGTGCGTTTCATTCCGGATTCCAGACCGAAACCGAAATTTTGGTGCGTTTCGTACGAAATGAAACGATATTTACAACTTAGCTAGGATCAGACTTCGAGGGTTCCTTTCATCCGATAATCGAAGATGAAGATGTAAGGCAACATAATATTACATGGAGAAAGTTTAAGGTGTGAATTCGCCCTTTGTTCCATGCCGACTTTGTTATCTTTGGTTGAGATCTTTTTTTTTCTTGTGGTTTATGGAAGAAGGATCAAGCAATGTTTCGAATCGTAAATCGTAATAGGCGTGGAATCTTATCACATCGTAAATTGTAAGATTTGAATATATATATATATATATATATATATATATATATATGAGGAAATTGTTGGTGCGCTTAAGCTCACCAAGCTTATGGTGCGCTTAAGCACCCAATCACATGGGTCCCACATTTTCTGTGGTGATCCAAACCATTCATTTGCAAGGCCCTATCGTAGATAGGGGTTGTACCAAAAATCAGCTCCATAGGATCATCCTAACCCCTCCATTTGTGGAGGACAAAAATGGGCAGATTTGTGGACAAACAATGTCTGTCCATTTTGACCTCCACAAATGGATGGGTTAGGATGATTCTATGGAGCTGATTTTTGGTACACCCCCCATCTATGTAAGGGCCTTTCAAATGAATGCTTTGGATCATCCTAACAAAGTGCCCCCCCATGTGATTGGGCGCTTAAGCGCGCCCTAAGCTTGGTGAGCTTAAGGGCACCAACAGTTTCCTCTCTATATATATATATATAGAGGAAAAGGATTGTACGCTCGAGCGTACCAAGCTTATGGTACGCTCGAGTGCCCAATCACATGTGTCCCACATTTTTTGTGGTGATCCAAAGCATTCATTTGCAAGGCCCTATTATAGATAGGGTGTGTACCAAAAATCAGCTCCATTGAATCATCCTAACCCTTTCAAAAGTGGAGGGCAAAAATGGGCAGACTTGTGGACAAACAGTGTCTGTGCATTTTGACCTGCACAAATGGATGGGTTAGGATGATCCTATGGAGCTGATTTTTGGTACACATCCCATCTTATGTAAGGGCCTTGCAAATGAATGCTTTGGATCATCCTAACAAAGTGGGCCCACATGTGATTGGGCACTCAAGCGTACCATAAGCTTGGTACGCTCGAGTGTACAATCCTTTTCCTCATATATATATATATATATATATATATATATATATATGAGAATAGAGTTCCTAAGGTGTCACCTCATATAGCTTATATGAGGTGGCGCTCACAAAACATAAGGGGCCCACTTTGTTTGGATGATCCAAAGCATTCATATGATAGGCCCTCACATAGATAGGGTGTTCCCAAAAAATCAACTTCATAGGATCATCCTAACCCTTCCATTTGTGGAGGTTGAAATGGATGGGTATAAACCTCCATAAATTTGCCCATAAAAACCTCCATAAATGGAAGGGTTAGGATGATCCTATGGACCTGATTTTTTGTAGGCACCATATCCATCTAAGGGCCTTTCAAATGAGTGGTTTTGATTACCCTAAAAATGTGGGCCCCTTATGTTTTGTGAGCGCCACCTCATATAAGCTATATGAGGTGACACCTTAGGAACTCTATTCTCTCTCTCTCTCTCTCTCTCTCTCTATATATATATATATATATATATATATATATATATATATATATATATATCGAGAGAGAGAGAGAGAACGGTTGCTGCACTCGAGCACAGAAACAGGGGGGTGGGGCCATTGGGGGGTGATCCTAACCATTCATTTGGAAGGCCCCTTCATGGATGGGGGGCCTACCAAAAATCAGTTCCATTGGATCACCAATGGGTGTCCATTTGTGGGGCCAAAAATGGACAGATACTGTTTGTCCACAAATCTGCCCATTTTGGCCCCACAAATGGACACCCTAAGGTGATCCAATGGAGCTGATTTTTGGTGGACACTCTACCCATGAAAGGGCCCATCAAATGAATGCTTTGGATCCCACCAAAAATGTGGCCCACCCCTGTTTTTGCGCTCGAGCGCCAACTCTATCCTCATATATATATATATATATATATATATATATATATATATATGAGGAAAAGGATTGTACGCTCGAGCGTACCAAGCTTATGGTACGCTCGAGTGCCCAATCACATGTGGGCCGACTTTGTTAGGATGATCCAAAGCATTCATTTGAAAGGCCCTTACATAGATGAGAGGTGTACCAAAAATCAGCTCTATAGGATCATCCTAACCCATCCATTTGAGGAGGTCAAAATGGACAGACACTGTTTGTCCACAAATCTGCCCATTTCCTCCACTTTTTGAGGAGTTAGGATGATTCAATGGAGCTGATTTTTGGTACACACCCTATCTATGATAGGGCCTTTCAAATGAATGCTTTGGATCACCACAAAAAATGTGGGACCCATGTGATTGGGCACTCGAGCGTACCATAAGCTTGGTACGCTCGAGCGTACAATCCTTTTCCTCTCTCTCTCTATATATATATATATATAACAAAATTTTTAAACAAATCAGCGAATATTAAATTAAGTATTCATTTTTCATCCAAATCCATTAATTTAAATAGAAACTACCGTGTTTAGGTATTCAATATCGTATTATGAATTCTTTCACAATAAACTTGTTACATACTAATCATCTATTTCTCATCCAAGCTCATGCACATTGGATAATAGTCTTAAAATAATAAAATATACAAGATCATATCAATTCTCCAAGTCTTAAATGTCAAACTGATGTCCTGACGAACATGCATCTTGACTAGTTCAATTCGTTCGAACTCCTCTTTCTTCTTCCTTCTCAAGACTAGGTTTTTGAATGCTGCTTCTATTACACAAGGGAAAGGGGCCTTTCTAATGAAAGACCTCTTTTCCTTTATGCCTCTTTTTCTTTATGCAAAACTTAATTAGGATAAATTACATGAATTGTACAATACACGATCGAATCGTAAGGTTCAATTGAAAATCGCAAGATTCATACAAATTAAGACTCAATTATAGGATTAAAATCAAAATACATAAGATTTGATTGGAGTCGTAAGATTTGAATCTTAAATCTTATGATTTTCAAAATCGGCTAAACTCACTGAAAGAAACTATTTAGAGGAGGCAGTCTGCAGGAACATTTATTGGTAGCAGGAAGAAGTTTGGACAAATAACTGAAATGATTAAAGAACCAGTAGAAGAGGATCCATCCCATGATGATTGAGAATGTGAGAATCTTACAACTATGTCTTGGCTTCTTAAAAGAAACCTTCTTTTAAGAAGATTGAGAAGGATATATGGGATGTTATAGCCAGAACTACTCTCAACGAGAAGTTTTAGCTTGGATCTATCAGTTGCATAGGGAGATTGCATCAAGGTGCTTTATCTATCGAAGAGTACTTTGGACTCAAGCAAAAGTGGGAAGAACTTGATTATTGCTAGCCCATAGCCACCACAACTGAAGATATAAAGAAGCAAACAGAACAATATAGGATCTTGTAGTTCCTTGCTGGTTTAAATCCAGATATATGAAACGGCATTGTATTCTTCTACATATTGATTTACGTGTTGGCAATGCGGGCTTGTAAGGAACAAGTAATTTGTTCTTATGGGTTCGTTGGAGAACTTTTAGGAGCTTAAAGTGGCTAAACTTTCGATTAAAGTCATTCTTGATACCTACCAAAAAAGTCATTCTTGCCAATCGAAATCACATTAAACATTTAGAAATTGATCAAATCTTACAAGGGTTTTCACATGCAAGTTAAAGTAGGACAGGTTTCACCTGATAGTGTGCGTGTCAACCTCAACTCAATCGTTGTAGTATGTCTGAGAGGGGGAGAAATAGCAACAGCCATGATCTGTCCAAGGACTGTTTCAATTGCCTGTATGATATAGAATGGAAGGGAAAGTTGTGAGAGTGGTAGGAAAAGAAGAAGGAGCTGCAAGGAAGCAGCCCGAAGGGGAAGAGAATGTGAAGGAACTGCTATGACTGCAGTTTCAGCAATGAGAGAAGACAGCAAGGGGACTGGTAGGAAAGGGGACTAGTAAGAAGGGAAATTATGGCTCGATCTGCTTATGTAAGACAACCAATAGAAAAGGTGAAACAACAGCTAAGATGACAGGCTATTAGATAGGGGAAAAAGGGTCAGATGTGCTGATCTGAGAGAGAATAGAAGGGAGAGAATCGGATGTCAGGTTCACTAGGTTGCATGGATGAGTTCGAATAGCAAGCGAGTCAGCGAGTGAGGAAGGAAGATGGAGGAGAGGAGAAAGAAGACTGCCGGTTGCTGCTTTGATATTTAGTGGCTGCAACTGACATCAACAAGGGGGCTGGGACTACAAGAAGAGCGGGAGAAGAGAAAGAGGAGAGAAAAAGGAAAGAGAAAGAAGAGAGGGGATGCCTCACCTTGCGGCCCTTCAAAAGGGAGGCGGCTGCTTCACAAAAGTCCAATTGTTCCTTTTCCCTCTAGGTCTCTCCTCTTTATATTATTGCTGGGATTTGTTAAGTGGTGGGCCCCTTTGTGACCATCAGTGGAATAAATTGTCACTTAAACATTTTTAACTTACGTAGCTTAAGTGATTTAAGTGACTCAAGTGGGCCATGGTTTGGAATATGGGTAGATCATGGTGATGAGATGTTGGCCCTAGCTATTATGAACAGCACTCCCCCCCCCCCCCCCCCCCCCCCCTCGCCTCCCTCCACACCCACCCACGCACCCCACATCTAGGATGGCAAAAAATTGAAATAATATCAAAATAGAAAGTGTCCCAAAATGGAAATTGGTCTATTTTAGAAACTATCCTAAAATAGAAAGTCCTCAGGGCTGGATCCCATTAGTTCCCTTGTATAGGAAAAACTCGACTCCATCGAGTAAATGTATGCTACATGTTAAAACATGACCTCACGATTTCGTCGAATCTATATTGCATCTTACCATGAACACGATGAGGAAATTCTAGAATGTGTCTAAATGATGTGGAATGACAGGTGAATCTCTAATGCTCTGTTTGGTTGCTTGTAAAAGCAAATCAGTCAATGGGGAGATTGAGAGCAAATCTAACAGACGTTGTTTGGTTTCGCCTAGATTTGCGAAGATTTGCCAGCGATTTTCTCAGTCGTAATAAAAATCAAAAGATACGATTTGCCTGAGAATTTCTCCCCTTTTTCTTCGATTTGGAGAAATTTATTGAGGGAGTTTTCAGGGTGCCACGTCACCCGACAAGGGCCCGACATCTCCGGTGGTCAAACTCCCCAATTTAGCTAAATTCCTTACCAAACACCCTTCGACAAATCAATAGAATTACATTCCTTGCTATTATCCTCAAAAAAAGGCAACCAAACAGAGCATAAAGTAAGTAGACGAGTGACTCCAATCGCTAATTGGTTATGTTGAGAAATGTCATCACTAGAATTCTCATGCTGAAGAGATGGTCTCCCCTGAGTGTATCAACAATCACAACAAACTTCTCACTATGTATATGTAGTTGGTCCAACACCTCTTGCAGTACATCCTTGATATGATGAACGAGATCTTCGGCTTCAACACTACACTGACAAGAGAAGAAGGGGAAGTGACGAAGAATAGAAGTAGGGAAGGGGAAGAGATTAGAAGAAAGAAGAGAGAAGACAAGAAATTAGAGCGGAGAAATAGAAGAATAAGAGGTGGAGAAGAAGAATAAGAGAAGAAGAGAAGGGGAAGAAGAAGACGGATAGGGGAGAATCTTTGTTCTCAATTTATTAATTCATCATCAAAATCTAAAAACCCTAATACAAGAGGCCTATCTATAGGCAATTAAAATACCTTGAAATAAAGTAGCATGGAAAATAAAATCCAAAAAAACTAGAACCTGGAAATAAAAATCCTAGAAACTCTATGAGATGGAAATAAAAATCCTAAAAGCTCTAATGGCAAATATGCCACTTATTGGGGCTGGAATACATATCATTCTCCCCTTGTTGAAAACACCTGGATCAAATATATAAATGACCCACTCTAGTAGTAGAAGTAAAAGATCGTCGATGTCATACATCCACCTAATAGAGATTGCCCTAAGCAATCCATCCCTGCAAGCGGCGGGATGTGGAAATAGTAATCCTGATCAGCCCAATCATCTGCTAGAACATACAGGTGAACTCGCTCGTGCTTGATGTAACATCCATAGGTAGTACCATATCCACATGAATAATATCTATCAATATCTCCTTGGTGCCTGCACAAAGTCCTGCAATCTGCTCAATCGGGCAATCCTCCACAATATGCTCTCGATCATCCGTCTCTGGTAGTGGCTCATTGGTCACGATACTCGCCCCTAACTCACGACTGTGCTCTGTCGACTCTATTAATGGGTCAGCCTCGTGTGGCCAGCCCCAATATCTGCCTCGACTGTGGAAGTGTCAAGCTCACTTTTTAGATGCTCGGCTGTCGACCCTGAGGGAGTCTCGAAATCATCATACTCATCGACATCGGCCTCATCAACAATAGCATCTGACGAACCACTGAAAATAACCGTGTCTAGCTCTAAGACAATGGCCTCTGGTAGACAACTAGCATCATCAACAAGATAAGAAGGAAATGGGTAGGCTGAGCATGAATTCCTGATGGTCATGGCCTCCCTGGGAACCTTAAGCCCAAGATGCTTGTTAATGCGATTCAAGGTTGCTTTCATATCAGCTATCATGTCTGAGTGCTGATCCAAAGTAGCTTGAGTGCGTCATTCCGAGTCTCCTCGGGGTTGGACTTGTCTTTGCCTCTGATGATATCGATAATAAGCCTTTCGAGCATATACCATGGCGAACTCATCATGATCAAAACAAGGCATGCCTAAGTCACTGCGCTCTCACAAGAAGTATCTCCATTTCACCTTAGCATCTCTGCATACTGTATCCTTGACTCGGCGAATGGTTATTTGGTGATCATAACCATAGTACTTATAGTATGCATCAAGAACCTTGATCCATTCTAGGCATGCATTCCCAAAATGTCCATAAGGATAGTAGTAGTCATCATAACCATAGAAATATGGAACCTGTGGTGCAGAAAAATATTGACCCTCGTATCCATTAAAATATGGAACAACTGGTGGAGCCATTGAGATCGGTATCGACAAATGAAATCAACCGTCTAATCCGTCTGTCATGTCGAAAGAAACAGAATGCTTTTTGTGGATTGTCGATTGGATGTCGGGAAGGTATTGATCGAAAGATGGAACACAACCGACGGCTAAGAGTTCACCTGGAACTGTGCTGATGGTCAATGTCTACTGCTGAAACAGAGATGGATGAATTGTGCTTGCAGAGTGGAACAACTTCCGTGTAGAAGTCGCGGGCAAATTTCGAGTGAAAATAGCCCGAAAGAAGATAGAAAAAGTAGAGAGAAAGTGTGTGGGGAGGAGAGAGAGTGTAGAGAGAAACAATGCTGTATAAAGGAAAAAATCACGTTGAGAAAAAGTGAGAGAGAAGGCAAAGAGACCTAATCTAGAGAGAGTGAAGTGCGAGAGTGTAGGGAGAGACAGTGAAATGTGAGAGAAAAGAGAGTGGAGAGAACAAATGAAAGAGGGAGTAATAGATTCGATTGGATCTGTTACTAGACTATTAAAAGGGGTTGCCCTGGAAAAAAAGGGGGGGGTCAAATTGTGTGTAGAGAATGAGTGGTGGGGTGTCAAGGGTAGAATGGGGGGTAAGTCTTTTTTTTTTTTTCTGTTTTGAAGTGGTCACGTGCAGAACTAAGAAAAGTGGAGTGGTATTGTAGAAGGGGGGGGGGGGGGGGGGGGGGTATAACAGATGGTGGCCAAGGGTAGAATAGGGGTGGTATTGCCTTATTTTATTTCACTTCTTTAGTGGTCTTGTGACCCACTGAACAAGTAAGGGAAGGGGGTTACCAGTTATTGGCTATAACAGGTAAGTATGGAAAAAAGAAAAGAAACAAGCAACCGGACCCTTTTAGTAACCTTACCTTCTTAGTGACCTGCAGCCAGAGATCATTAAAAGGAGAGTTTACTAACATTGATATCTATCAAAAGGAAAGGTGCTTCCTTATTCCTGATGTTTCCTTCCTTAACACGACACTAGAATACGAGTTTCCTTGAGATGAAACTTGGTGGTGGTGATGCTGGAAAACTATCAAACCAACTCAATCAGTCCGGAGAACATGAATCGTAAGGTGAGGAAGTTGATGTGGGGGCAGTTGTCGCGACGGCGGATGAAGGTGCAAGGTATGATTCAATGGGGATGTTGGGTGAAATCAAAAGCTAAAATTATCAGCAAAAAGGGAGGGGGAGGGGGAGGGGGGTTGTTCTGGATGGATATTAGGAGGCTGAAATATGGGCTGAAAATAGATGGTTTGAGGGTGTCAATCGGTGGCAGAAGATGAAGGCTAGAGTTCGGATTAGGGTTAGGGTTTGAAAAGAGTTTGGCTGAAAGATGGTACGTTTTGGGAGATGACGTACAGGTGAGATTTCTGAGTTGGTAAGAGGCTGAGAGGTTCTGAGGTTTGGGTGAGATAATGGGGCTGGTTTTAGGCTGGACAGCACCGAGGGTTGTTTCGATAGCAGTTTTTTTTTTCTTTTTTTCGGCACGGTTCTATATTTCGGAGACACGGATAAAATCATCAGAACTCCTTGGATCTTCCGCCTCTGATACCAAATTGATGTGGCCCAAGGTTGGAAAAGTTGAGGGTAGAGGGGAAAAGAGAAGAATGGGAAGAGACGAAGAATAGAAGTAGGGAAGGGGAGGAGATTAGAAGTGTAATGACCACACTTTTTAATTTCCCTTTATTATTATTACTATTCTTAATAATAATATTAATTACTAATATTGATAATTATATCTTTTAAAATTCGTGTGAACTTTTTTATCGTCGGATTTCAGCATACTATAAATAGTAAATTTCGTTTTTACTATAAATAGTAAATTCCGATTTTTACTATATATAGTAAATCCCGTTTTTACTATATATAGTAAGTTCGTTTTTACTATAAATAGTAAAATCCGTTTTTACTATAAATAGTAAGTGGGTCCCACATGTTTTAAATTACTTTAATTGATCTTAGATTGATAACTACACCCTTTTACAATAGTTTAAACAAAGAAGGACTCTTGCTTTATTAGAAGTAGACTATGATTAGGAAACCCAACATGTGGGTTCATAAAAACAACCCACCATGGGTTTTCTAAACCCATGGACGCCCCCTTCTCCCCAAAAAAACGATTTGGAGAGAGACCGTGAGAGAGAAAGAGAGAAGAATAGAAGAAGAAGAAGGAGAGATTCGATCTTCAGTTTGATTTTCATCTTCGAGTAAGTGTCCGAAAAACCCTTTTTTCATATTCCTTGTTCGAATTGTGTGTTTGCTTTTATTTGTTCTTGATTTTTCAAAACAAGGGTTTTAGTGGTGTTTCTTGATTGATCATGATTCTTTTGGATCAAGAAAAGAGTTTTCAATTTTCTTTTACGGTTTTAAATGTAGAAATCCTCTTTTCTTATATAAATTATTATTGGGTATGATCTAATATGTTGGAGAGTTTTTTTTTTGTTACTTTAATCCATGTGTGTCATGTTTGTGAAGATTTGTCACCTTTTTAATAAAAAAAAGCATAAAAACAGTAGTTTTATGGGCTGTTTTGAGTAGATTTTTCTATAGATATATTATATAACTTATATAAGTAGTCTTATATGATGTTTATGATATGTATGAGATGTGAATAAGCCCAAAAGTGCTGATTTCCAAGAAAATCAGCAAGAACGAATGGTTTTATGGGCTGTTTTGTGTAAACTTTTCTATATACTTGTTATCTAATTTATATATATTATTGTTCATGAAATATATGGTATATATATACAATTTGTAAGCTTAGAGTGCTGTTTTTAACTAAAAATCAGCACCTAAAAGTGGTGAATATTTGTTTTAATCATGGTTTTCGAAAAATCAGATTTATGTGTGTTAAATCTATATGCTATATCAACTACTTCATTAAAAATCAGCACTATACGTGTGTTTTGATGCAATATACCAATTGGTTTTAAGGAAAACAGCCATTTATATGTTTTTAGATGATAATAGAGTATGAATTTTAGGGAAAAACCTAGGTTGCCAGAGCTGGAATCGAAAGCGGGAATCAAAACGGGAATCGAAGGCTCCCAGGGAAGAATCCTGCTCAAGGTTGCCAGAGCGGGAATCGAAACGGGAATCGAAGGCTCCGAGGGAAGAATCCTGCTTCCTTGGGAAAAACATCGCTTGTGATGTGTTTAATGTAATGCACTTATCGTTTTTATAAAAACAGCCCTATGTAGATACGTTTCAGATTTTTAAGATGATTTCTTAAAAATCAGCCCTTTATATGTGATATATATAGTGTATAATTATTTATAATAAGAATATTGTATTTATATATGATAATGAATCGTATCAAGATTATTTTGTTAGAAATAAACCTTATGTGTCACATGATGAATTTTATGTTTTATCTTTAGAAAAATCATTACCCAAGATTTATAAATTTAAAGTTTTGATGAGCCTGATAGGGAAAAAGATATAAATATGATATAATTAAGAAAGGCATCTTTTAAGGTAAAAGGTTATACTTAGATTTAAGTATTAGGAATAGTTTAGAAGTAGATTTATCAAGTAAAAACAAAAAGGTTGAGACGAACGAATTAAAATAAAGAGAAACTTTTAGCCTTGACCAATCTAATTGACACCTTGACATATAATATCTACAGGCTCACTTCGTGATTGATACATAGAGCTTTTCATCTCAATTCACCCTCGAAAATTCAAGGCAAGTGATAGTGGCTTTCATGGTAACAGTTACATAAATGGTCTTGTTATTATGATTGCATTTCATATGATTATATTCTTTTCTAAATGGCTAAACTGGATAGCAAGCTCTGTTTTGATAAATTGTTGAAAATATGGTAGTACACTAACCATGGAGGGGAAAGTAAAAGAAATACCCCTCATGACAGAGAGGGAAAGAGGTACGTATAAAAAGCATTTATTCACATATAGGATACTATGGGAGGGAGGCCCATGGGAGACCCCCTTGGAGCCAACCTTGGGCGAGATGCCAAAAGCCACTCCGAGGAGAGCATACGACATTGGGTTGGCAATGCATTCAGGTCTACCTAGGTTACACCCAAATATGGGTGGGGGCCTAGATGGTCAAGATCAATAACGGCATATAAATGCCATGAAATGATAAATAACGGAAAAGGAAAATGAATGAAAGGGGGGTTTGAAATGCCGTATGGTCTTGGGGTAGTCTCATGCATTTTTATTTTGCATCTTTGCATTTTTAAGTTTGGTCCCTATTTCTATTTCTATTTCTAGTTCTAGTTCTTGTTCTGTTTTTATCTTTACTTTAATGAATGGTTGTTTTCCTTATGCTAACCCTCTAAATCATAAGAAATAATTTCATAATGCAATCTCATTTAGTGGCTCTTACTTTGCGAGCCATTAGGGGATCTTGTTCAGCTTGTTGCTGACTTTGTCACCACCCACAGGTTCTCTAGGTGTTAGCGATGGAGCTTCTGTTGCGCAGAAATACACACTATAAATGTCAAGGGATTGAGAGCAATAAATGTCAAGGGATTGAGAGCTGGTTAGAGTGCCGAGCTATATTCAGTTAGAATGTTTTAGTTTGAGTTACAGTTCAGCTTTATTTTAAATTCAATGGTATTTTTAGTATTGGGTTTTAATATTGTAATGGACCATAAATTTCATAATGATATAAGATTTGTTCATTTTATTTGGTGAATTTTTCTCATAGGATAAAATTGGTTAGTCAGCTTGTTTCCCTTTTTGGGGTAGCAATTTGGGTTTTGGGCTTTGGCAAAGAAAAAAAAAATCATGTCAAAAAATTTACCCCAAATCCGGGTCGTTACAAGAAGAAAGAAGAGAGAAGACACGAAATTAGAGGGGAGAGATAGAAGAGTAAGAGGTGGAGAAGAATAAGAGAAGAAGAGGAGGGATTGGGGAGAATCTTTGTTCTCAATTCATTAATTCATCGTTAAAATTTAAAAACCCTAATATAAGAGGCCGATCTATAGGCAATTAAAATGCCTTGAAATAAAGTAACATGGAAAATAAAATCCCTAAAAACTAAAACCTTGAAATAAAAATCCTAGAAACTCAATGAGATGGGAATAAATATCCTAAAAGCTCTAATGGGAAAATATGCCACTTATTGGGCTTGCAATATGCATCACCAGAGTAGGACAAGGGGTACCGTACAAAAGGTGAGGATTGGGGTGTCCCTAAATGGCCTCAAATAGTGATTTGTAAGTGGGATGATTGGTGGAACTATTATATACAAATTTTGTTTGGGGAATAACCAAGTCCCATCGACGAGGTCTCATTAGCCATAAATCTCAGCAAATTCCCAAGACTGCGATTGACTACTTTTGTCTCTGTCCATCCATTTGGGGATGATAAGCATTGCTAAACTGAAGTATAACCCTCATTATGCTCTAGAAAGTTCTCCAAAAATGAATCAAGAGCGTCCTAGCTGCACAAAAATGCGTGAAATGAGATATCTCGGAGACCTTAACAATAGTGGCAAAGATGGACGCATTCCTACAATCGGCTTTGATCAAAGATGCAATAAGGTACTCGAATATTCCAATAGACAGACTTATCCTGCATTGAATCACACCGCATCCGGATTGGAGCCTACACCTTTGACTGAGAGGTAAAGCCGTTGGACTAAATAATGGAACTCTGAAGTATTGGTCCTCAAGAGATCTAAAAGGAGACCTCTGACAAGTCATCTCAAATCGATACCGACTCAAAAATAATGCTAGTCTTATCGAGGAGTCTACACTCATTATCAATAAAGATGTCGACACATCCTTCGATGGTCTAAGTTCATCCCTTACGGGAATTAACTTAATTTCCTTCTCGTATTTAACGAAGGAATACATGTTCTTTCACTATGATGTGTGGTCTTAGGATCGAATTGACAAGGACAACTAGTAGAATATGACACACCTCTAATAGTGCTACATCACACCAAACTGAATCCATACACATTTCCAATGGAAAAGTTTACTAGACATTGGGTACCTACTAACTGAGACCTTGACCCCGTCTTTGACCCATGTGATGTCATATGGGTGGGAAGATTTGCAGTATTATTATCAATCGTGGACGTACTAAGAACTTGGTCTCGACCATGATGGTAGAGTGGTTGCAACTTAACCCGTTGTACAACTCAACTCAACTCAACTCAACTAAGCCTTTGTCCCAAACTAGTTGGGGTCGGCTTCCCACCCATTGTACAAGTGGTATGAAAAATATTTTTTTCCTCAACCATTCGTTCGTACCTAGAACCTGAGGAGGTACTACTCCACGGCAAATCACACAAACTGTCCCCTCATGGTTCTCATCTACGATAGCCTCATCATGCTCTTCTTGAAGCTCACCTATTGTCAAGTGTTCTTATCATGGGAACCGTGTTCTTCCTCCAGCTATCTATGGTTTTCGCTATGTTTGTCTGAGGATTGAATGTCCTAAGTGGACAATCAGATGATCTATTACCTGGTTCGCTACACTTAGAAAATTTAAAGGTGATGGTGGGTAGTTTGGGTCTTAGAAGACCATGTCTTGCACTCGTTCACCTACTGGGAATTTCATAACATTGCTTGCGGGGTTCAGTCAACTAGTCACTGAATCTCTAGTGGTCGAACTAGAGGGGCCTCTATCAATGTCTCGTCACTGGAATTGATGGGCTATCTTCTTAGCATTTAGGACCAATTGGAAGGCATCATCAACAGTAAGAAGGGTGTGAAGGCAGACCTACTCCTGGATCTGAAATTGCAGCCCATTGATGTATTGAGAAGTAGCTTGCTTGTCATCTTCATCCTAGGCATTACATTCTGTCCAGAGATGGAACCTTTCCGTGGATTCCCTCATGGATCAAGTAAGAAGGGTGTGAAGGGAGACCTACTCCTGGATCTGAAATTGCAGCCCATTGATGTATTGAGAAGTAGCTTGGTTGTCATCTTCAGCCTAGGCATTTCGGTCTGTCCAGAGATGGAACCGTCCCGTGTATTCCCTCATGGGTCAAGCTCCTTGCTTAAAGCTGAGTAATCTCATATAGAGGGTGTCCCTAAAATAGGATGGCAGGTAAATTACCTTTAATCTTTTCTTTCATATTAGCACAACTACTAATCTTGGCCCTTCCTCTTTGAGTTCTAGTTTGGACTTGTTTCTACCAAACAAAGGCAGCTCCCTTGAGTTTAATGGTAACAAATCTAATCTTATTATCTTCTGTTAGTTCTTTGCACTCAAAGAATTGGTTGATGCTATTTATCCACTCAAGAAATTTGTCAGTGTAGAGATGACCCTTAAAATCCCCAACATTTAAATCGAATTGTATAGTCTCTAGATCCCTTCAAGGCTCGCACTATCCTATCCTCAAGGTGGGGTCGGGGCCCATCGTAACGCCAAATTGGCTCCTCATAAGGCTCAAATGCATCTTTAGGATCAGATCAACCTTCAGAGGAGTTATCTAGACCTAAATCTCCTCTACCGGCCTCACCTGACATTGGTGGATGGGATGGAAGTGTAGGCCTAAGTGGCATGGTCCATTTGGGAGGTCTTAGCCCTAGGTGCTCATTGATCCGAGTCGGTGCTAATATCGGCCTACATATTCGAGTGCCGATTCAGTGTGGGCCTCACCAAGAATTGGTGGATGGGGAGGAAGTGTGGGCCTAAGTGGCTTGGTCTTTTCGGGAGGTCTTAGCCTTGGGTGCTCATTTATCTGAGTCGGTCCTAATATCGGCCTACATATTGGAGTGCTGTCAACGTGGTCAGCTTTTTCTGTCACTATGCCCCTTGAGGCTGAGGTCGACATGGGCCCCGATGTGGAGCATTGCATTGGCCCTATTAATCATTGCCCGAAGGGATAGATTCAACATTGAGGACAACCCTGAAGACTCAACCAACCCCTAACTAAAGCTATGACAACCCTAGGATGTAAGGGACATCAAATTCTTCATACACGTATTGGTATACTTGCATCCGTCTTCCACCCTTTCGCTTCCCCATCATGGATTATTGTTTCTGGTGCTTCCGACCATATGACAAATATGTCCTCTGTTGTTACAAAATATACATTGTTCTGGTAGAGAAAAATTAAATGTTGCAGATGGATCTCCCTCGTTCATTTCTAGAAATGGAGATGTTTCTCTAGAAATGGAAAACAGAGTTATTGAGAGAAGGAATCACTTCTTGAAGTCACCCACACTCTTCTTTTTAGGTTTGAATGATTTTTTTTCAATGGTAAAATTTATAGGATGTTCCGTTACCGAGAAAAAAAACACAATGAAGTTTTTTTTTGTGTGAATGTTCCGAAATTTTTTTGGTGTTGTGTTCTTACCATTACTTTTCTTATAAATCATACGCCTTCATAGGTCCTTGGATTCAGAACTACTACGGAATTGCTCCTTCCTGGTCAGGAATTATTTGCTATTCCTCCCAAAGTGCTTGGATGTCTTTGATTTTTCCGAATTCAAAAAGGGTTTTGTTCCAACATTATTAGCTATTCCTTCCAAAGTTCTTGGATGTCTTTGATTTGTCTGAATTCAAAAAGGGTTTTGTTCCAAACTTGATCCAAAAGCTCATAATTGTGTTTTTCTTGGCTATTCTTCAACTCAAAAGGAGCATATGTTATTGAAAAACAAGGTGACAACCCAGGGGGGAGGGGTGAATTGGCTAATTAAAAATTTGAAGTTTAATTAAGTAGATTATTAAAATCAATTTACCAATTAAGCCTAAACAAGTCTAACCCTTAATCAATCAATAATAAACATAAGTAAAGGGAAAGATTACCAAACACCCAAGTGCAAAGAGAAGGAGAAGAGAAGGCATCCACAAGGCACAAGATTTATAGTGGTTCTGTCACGACTTGACCTACTCCACTCTTCCAAGTTTTCCTCCTTGGGATTCTTCACTAACCAATAAGATTCTTTAACGGGCGAATCTTAAAGCTGTACACCAACTCCTTCAACTTCCAAGGGATCACACCCTTTCGCACGAAGCCTTTCCGAGGACGCCTTCCTCTTACAAATGATTTACCTTTCTTTCCGGGCCAAATCGGAGACCCTCAATTATAGAAGGAAGAAATAAAATGAAAGAACTGTCAATGCCTCTTAGATAGGCGGATTAGAAACTTTAATAGTTCACAAACTCTCCAAGGAATAGATACAAATGTAAAGCTTATGGAGATCCTCTTGATAGAATGTAAAAATATAAGTTCAAAGAGGTTTAACCTTTCATTTAAAAGTTTTGGTTCAAGAAGATGTGATTTGATCTTTCAAAAGGTTGTTTAGAAAGGTTTTGATAGTGTATATATAGCCCACAAGGAAATATGACTGTTTGGGGGTAAAACTGTAAATTACAGGGTTGAAAAAGTCAACATGCGAAAGCCCCAATGGATCTATTTCCATGTCGCGGCGGTCGACAGAGGCACGACGGTCGCCCGCCCTTATTGGGCTCTCTATATGAAATTCAAATTTCATACCGGCGTGGTCGACCGGCCCTATGGCGGTTGCCTGGCGAAGGCAATCTGTTTGAATAAAAATTCTGCTCAAAAAACACTATCGCGGTCGACCAGTCCCATGGAGGTCGACTGCCCAAGCCATACTGGATTGTTTTTGTCTGAAACAAAAACGTATCCGCGGTCGCCCGGCTTACCCCGGTTGACCGGCCCGATAATTTTCGAGATGCTCTGGAATTCCAGTTAGCATCCCGCGGTCGCCTGGCATAGCCCGGTCGACTAGCCCTGAGTAAAATTCCATTTTAACTTTAAAAACCTGGGGCTTTTGGGCTATGGTCTTTGGGCTTAAGTCCAAGGTTTTCTAACATATTTCTAGGTGTGTGTTGATGGTTTTCAAAAATATAAAATGTTAAGTATGAAAACCATTTTGAAAACCTTTTGAGAGTGCATTTAAATATAAAATCAAGAGGACTCCAAATACATTCTAATAGTGTATACCATTGAGTATTCTTGGAATGTCTTGGCTCCTTTGCACTTCCTTGGACTTCTTCATCTTGAGAGTGAACTTCTTGAACGTTGTCTTAGCTCTTGTGATTTCCTCCAATCTTCAATGAATGATGAGAGGTGCATGAGGAGTCACCAATGACTTGTTCAACTCCACTCTTCTTCTTAACACTTGTTAGGAACTTGTAGGATCTTCATGTTGAGCTACTTTACTTGAGCATCTTCAAATGATGATGCCTCCAATGTAGGAGCAAGCTCTTCGTTCCTTGCTTTCTTGATCCACAAGCCATGTGTTGTGAAGAGTTGTGTAATAGCGATTATGACATGAATTTCCTGTATATGACCCAACAACTCAAAGCAACATATTAGTCCATAAAAGCTACTCAATTTGAGTTTGCTAATCATCAAAACAAGAAGGTAAGATGAATGATTAACCCATGGGAACCCTTGGGCTAACTGTTATCATTCACTTTCTCATCGTCGCTTTGTCTCAGGATGTCACTTTCCATGAATCTGTTCCTTTCTTTTCTTCTTGTAGTGCCTCTCTTCAAGTGAGAGAGTTTGTGAAGAGAAGGCAGATTCATATTCTATGATTCTTTTTCCTCCTGTTCTTGTTCCACTGTTTGTCATTGATTCTATATCTTCACATTTTTCCCATTTCGTCTGTTGTCTCTCCCATTTCTCTCTTTCTGCTTCCTTCTACTCTCTTCTTGAAACTCCAAAGGTGTTTCCAATTGAGGCTTCCAAGGTACTCTATTGATCCCACTTAGTAGAAAGAATTGATTATCAAATTTGTTTGCAATAGGATAGCCATTTACCATCCATGGTTGGTCATGGTGGGTTTCAATGATGCACATGGAAGTGAGTGATCTTTTCTGGAGCTTGCCAAATGACCACAACTCCTTCCCATTGCATGTAATGGTCCAGCAAATCTAGGGATCCTGCCACCAGAAAGACTGCAAGCCAGGCAGTGCTTCTAGAAACCACAATTTTGTAAGTGAGTGCCCAAATCCATCGCTGCTGGAAATTCACCAGAATAACACTACTGAATGCTTGGAGAGCAGTTCCAAAGATCCAATGAAAAACCTCCATAGGATCTCCGATAGACTGACCTTGTTGTGACTTGTGAAGTTAATTCTCAATCCACTAAGACAGACATGTGCAATTGGATTCTAAAAACTACAAAAGCATGATTCATATACGACTCCTTCCCCTACCGTGGTTTTACCGATTATGAGAGCAAGTGTGCTACTTGGCATGGAACACTATATTGAATCTCTCAAAGTGTTTCATATATGTTGTTTCTTGATATGCGCACGTAGTAGATCAATTGCTTACCTAGAGTCTAGACATTTAAAAATCAGTCTGAATTAATGGAAGTTGTAATTTTTCTATTAAACTGTCTTTGATCATGAATGGCATACTAATGAACAACTTCATTGTTAATTCTTCTTATTCCCATCCAATTGTCTGGATTCGCTATTCCACTATAGTACATTGTTGTCACATAAACTAACCATCTGGTATCTTCTTTTGTGCTCCATAAGGTAAGTTATTTGCCGCTATCAGTTATAATTACCTCTTACAAGAAGGAGAATGTTAAAAGGCCACTTGAAGGATTTGGAGTCCTTGTTCCTTCCAAAGAGCAAGAAAATGGATTCAAAACCCTTGGTAAGTCCTGGCTACAAGTGGAATTAGATGGACAACTAATTTTCTTATCTGAATTAGTTCTTTTTCCTTTGAGCACATCATAACATATAACTTATTTCCCGCAAGTTTGAAATGAGGCTTTATCCCAAGCAGGTACACTCTTTTCTTCCATGATGTTTCCAGACCGGGCTCCAAGTGATCAATATCTGTATACAACTTTCATTGGAGGAAGTCGGAATAGGGACCTAGCAAAAGCTTCATTGTATGGGAAACATCAATGCTTGTGTTTTGTAATTATCATTCAAAAAATTATCATATTGTGTTTTTTTCATTTTTCTATTATCTGGCACAATTTCATTCTCACCCTCTTGATATCTAGTTTCTCTTGTCATTTTCATAATGTATCTAGGCACGACTTGCTGCCAGTTGTGACTTCTGACCTTAGGAAGCTGTTGGGTGCGGAGGGACACCCAACTTTTGTGAAGTAAGAAGTCGATATCCACATCATTATATGTATCTCATAAAGTTAACCACATATTCTGGTTATTCAGCATTCATATTATCATTTCTTTTGGGCGATGATATTTTCACTCCCCTGCAGTACGCATGTGCCCCCCTTGACGTCAAAAGGCGTTAAAGTTGCCCGGGGGGGGGGAGGGCGCGTACTGCAGGGGGGTGAAAATATCATCTCCCTTTCTTTTTTTCCAGTACATGTCTATTGATTGGAGTAATGCTTGTTTATACTCTACTGCAGGCATGTCTATTGGAGTAATGCTTTTCCTTTATATAGTCATGACTATGGAACAGTTATAAAAGCTATTGACGAGATGGAAAAAGGTCTTCCGGGGTTCTTCTATGCTGGTGGGTCAGAAAATTTAAATTTATTTAATTGAGCTAGTTTATTGCGTAACAACATTGCTGTTGTAGGTGCACCAAGATGGTATGATACAGAAACCCATATATGTACATAGCTTCCGATACAACGCTGCATTTTGCAAAGTCCCTGATATGGGTATGTGAATGGGTATTCTTTTCATAGTTGCCAGGGTGGGAAATAGATTCAAGAAGCGAAACAGGAAACAGAAACAGGAAACGCAAGAAAAAGATATAGGGGAAACAAGAAACGGGAAAATAATAAAAAATCGGACGAGAAACGTCTTAGGAAACACATTAGAAACGTTTCGGAAACGATAGAGAAATGTGATTGAAAACTGTGGGTCCCTGCGGGAAATTCAGGCAAGGCTCCTCCCGATGGTCGTTGGGCTGATTCCTCCTGGAGTCCTCGCTACTACACTCGGGTGTGTGTTTTGTTATTGTTCTCTTGTTTCCTTTTGATTAGGGGTGTGTTTGTGTCTGCTTTTCGTGTGAATGTGGGATTAAGATCCGAATTTCACGGGAAAAGGGAGGTTCTCCGAGTCGCCACCTAGGTTAGGGCCTAGGAGCCATGATCTGCATTTCTAATGAATTTGGGATAAGAATCTCAATTTCACAAGAAAGGCGATAACCAAAGTAGTCATCTAGTTTGGGGCCTAGGCTCCTAATTAACTCTATTTTCGACATGGTCTATTCAGAAATCTGAGTAAGGGATATGGTTACATGAGGGGAAGTTGTTAGGCACCCCTCATGCCCGGGAAAACCCGGTCTCTTGCCTTGAATTGGTGTGTATGGAAAAACTTTAGCAAAATTGATTTTAAACTCTTTTTACGGTTAAGCTTATTCTTAAGTTGGTTTTTTAAACAAGAGGAAAGATAAAAGGTAAGGAAAATGATTCTTTTGCTCCCAAATATAAGGAAAATGGGATTTGTGTTATATGACTTGGGGCAAAAGGATCCCCAAATCTTATAACTACCCTTATTTTGATTATTGAATGTAAGTGCGTTAAGCGGTAAGGAAAGCAATAAATAAGAGAAGCTGAAGGTAAATGATAGAAGGTAAAGAAAATTCTTTAAGTTAAGCCTTTACGGAAAGTAATGCTCAAAAGATTAAGATTGGCCATACAACACCTCGTCGTTTGGCACCTGGAAGCAATGGCATCCTCAATTTGATTTATTACTGACTGCAGAGAAGAGAAGTTAAAGACAAGTCCTTTGGAAAAGGAGAAAAGGGTGAAACTTATGAAAAAGTAAAGAAGTTCCTTTAACTTAACGGATAGTAATACTCAAAAGAGAGATCGGCCATACAACACCTCGCCATTTGGCACCTGGAAGCAGGGGCATCCTCAATTTAATTGATTACTAACTGCAGAGAGCAGAAGTTACAGAAAAGTCTTTTGGAAAGGGAGGGGATTTATACTATAGGGTTTGGGGCCAGAGGATCCCCATACCCTGTAGCTACCCACTACTGAGTCTGTGATGAAAAACTAGAAAGCTGTAAATGACAGAAAGTAAATGACTGAAAATAAAGAAAAAGAGTTCGGTTCTTTCCATTTGTCCAACACCTTAGGAGCATAGAGCTCTCTTTATCTCTCACGACCTATGGTGGGGCCCGAGATAGAGTGGTGGGATAAGGAGAAAGAAAAGAACCCTATCTGAGAAAAAAGGAGGGGATTTAGGCTATAGGGTTTGGGGCAAAATGGATCCGCAAACCCCGTAGCTACCAACTGTCGAGTTTGTAATGGAAAGTACAGATGGCTCTGTAAATATACCCAGTCTATATGTTGGTGCTACTCCAAATCCTCAAAAATTCGGCAAAACTCCGATGTACAGTGTTATATCAGCAAGGATTTCGACAGAAACTGGGTAGGATTAGTTTCTGGAAATCTCTCCGAGCTTCTCTAACTTTCTCTCTCTAGGATTTTCTAAGACCAAAGGGGAGGGGTGTGAATATCAAAGAGGGTGGGGTGTAAGGCTAAAAGGGTGTTGATATAAAAAAGGCGGAGTGAAAATAAGAGCAAGGGTGTAAAGGGGGTGAAGAGGAGTGAGAATGGGATGATAAAGGAGGAGAGGCCTCCCTTTGATAGACTTTCCATGGAAAGCCTCACCCTTCGATTTTGGGTGGCCCCCTGCGAGGGTTCCAAAATCGAAGGGGTGGGTCACGGGTTCCCGATTTTGGCTCTTGGGTCCCTGGTTTTGCAATTTTGGGTTCCCGATCGCAGGTTCTGGGTTGTTGCTTGCTGACTGGTGACTCTTGGTTCCAAAATGGTTTTTTCTAGTAGCCGAGCGTGATTTCTACTTCCCAAAATGTGGCTTCTATTGATAGAAAGTGGTTTTCGGGTCCTTGGAAGTTGATTCCGGGTTCACGGTTGTTGGTTCTAGTTTGTGGGTTGCTGTACAAGTGGCTTTTTGCTCTAGGAAGGTTGTTCCTGGTAGCCAAAGTGGTTTCTGGTGACCACAAGGTGATTCTGTTTCCCAGAAATGGCCCGTTGGAGCTTCTGCTAGAGTTTTGGTGATTGGATCTTCAGGATCTTGTGTTGCCGTAAAAGGAAGGTGCCGAGCTATCGGTCTTATCCTTGGGACCTCTGTTTGACCAATTCAGGGCTTATTCGGAAGGTTTTGGTGAACTCGGATGGTCTTGGATGCGGGCTTGGTTTTCGGTTGTCTTGGTTATTGGGTGTCTTTGTGTTCTTGAAAACCTAGAGAAATATTGGAGAGATATCGAGAGAAAGACATAGAGAAGCTTCGGGACTCATCATAGGATTCATCATCACAGCAACCTATCATTAGTCCGGTCCTGACAAAATGGGGTGTCTACAAAAACGCATGTGAAACACAGAAAATATGAAATATATGCTTTTGTAGATTTAAATTTATTTTAGTTTAAATTTCTATTTGGATATTTCTTACTTTTAGTTTTTATTATGGTATATGTTGTTGTTTTCCTTTTTAATATCTATTTTATATATATTTTTTGTTTGTTTTTTATTGATTTTCTTAAGTTTCACTCATATTTCTAATTTTCGTAAGTTTCACACATATTTTCCACACGTTTCACATACATTTTCTACAGGTTTTCCATATGTTTCTCACGTGTTTCATTTAAGTTTCTTATATCTTTCTCATGCATTTTGGAAACGAGCTTCCCACCTTTTAGGGGAAACGAGTTTTCTACCTTTCCTAAACGCGTTTTAGGGGAAACGAGTTTCCCACATGCCCAAGGAGTTTCCAACTATGATTCTATTCCTATCACAAACATCAATGACCAAAGAATAATGTATGAAAAGTGAGGGAACCGGTGTCGAAACCATGGAAATATGTGGCCAAAAAGGTATCTTTACTCCTAAATTCGAAAAAGGTATCATGTTGTCTCTTGTATATCTCTATCACAGCATATCCATTGAGAATAGTCGTGTATTACATACCCACTTATAAGGGGTATTTCTGATTTTCCATGTAATCCACACACACATATATAAATACATTTTCGTATGGAAGAGGGGTTATATGACTCTCTCATTCTTTGGCCTCCATCTTCTTCTCTTCTCTTCTCTTATTCTACCATGGAAGATAGGATACCTCTAACATGGTATCAGAGAATAGGTCCCGAGTTCAAACCTCCTCCATAATAAAAATCCACATGGAATGGCTAACCCAAAAAAAGTGCCACATGTGCCATGTGTAGGCCATCCCTAAAAGGAGGGGCCACAGTAGGGGGAGTGTTCAAGTGTAAATGATTAAATAACGACTTCTCCGACGTCTTAAGCTTTTGGAGTGATTGGTTGTTTTCACATGGTATCACATGCTAGCAATGAAACCCCTTTATTAAATCTGTTGCTACACCTATGGATCCAAACGACAAGCTTTCTCTTGTTCACGGGGAGTTGTTAGAGGATCCAGGTAGATACAGATGCCTAGTTGGAAAACTGATCTATCTCACTGTGACTCGTCCAGACATCTCTTTTGCAGTCTGTTAACATGTCTTTAGGTCTTTATTGTAATGCCCAAGGGCATACTTGTCTTTGTACTTCACTCTTTATTATTTATATTACATGAGTGAGGGGGAGAACCTTAACTCAATCTTTTCTCTCAATCTTTACTTTCTCTCTTTTCTCTACCTCTCTCAACATGGTATCAGAGCTCTAGGGCATGGATGCCTAGGGCCATTTTTTTTTTTTCTTTTCTTTTCTTCTCTTTCCTTCTTTCTTCCTTTCTTTTTCTTCCCTAACCCTAATCTCAACCTCCATCTTCTCCATCAACCTCAACCTCCATCTTCTCCATCCCTAACCATAACCCCTCCATTCTTTGCTACAGTACCCGCTAGAGTAAATCGCTACAGTACCCGCTACAGTACCTGCTACAGTACTGCCACAGTACCCGCTACAGTACTGCTACAGTAAATCGCTACAGTTCCTGCTACAGTACCCCCTTTTCCCCACACTTCCTTGCCCTAATCTGATTCATCATAATCTCTTCTTCCTTTTTTGGGTCATAGCTATGCCCTAGATTTTCTTGTTCGGCTTGATCACTATCTTCATGTTGTTGTTCTGGATTTGTACTTACATCATTGCGATGTTTGTGGTTCGGAGTTGTCTCGACTTTGTCTTCATGTCGTGCGGCTGTCTCATTCCTCCCTTATGCATATGTTGTCCTCACGAAGCCGCGGTCTATTAGCTTGCTTATAGTCTTCATCCTTGTCTCTACTTGCTCATTGTTGGTCCTCTTCAGTCTTCTTCCCGATCTCTTATGGAAGATACACCTAGTATTGAGGACCCTACTATTCGTACTCCAGCTATGGCTACTAGTTCCCAGCCGCGTCAGGCTGCGTCGTCGTCTTTGTCTTCGGTGGATGCGTCATTCCCACCGATTACCACTTCCCGTCTTGATGGATCCAACTATTTGACTTGGAAGATTGCTATGGAGATATATCTGAAGGCCCGACGAAAGATTTCTATTATTCGTCGTGATCGTCCTAAGACTGACCCTACCTTTGATGATTGGGATGTAGATGATGCCCTTGTTCGTACACTTCTATGGCAGAGTATGACCCCTGCCATTGCTAGCACCATGATGGATCTCCCTACTGCCAGAAAGGTATGGGAGCACACTGCGGCATTATATTCTGGTGAGGGGAATGTCGCCCGTCTCTGCGACACTTACTCGCGCTGGATGGGTCACTGGCGCGGTGATCCTACAGTCCATGATTACTACAGACAGTTTGTCTCCTATTGCCAGCAGCTGGATGCTCTTATGCTTCTCACCACTGATCTTACCACGGCAGCCAGACAGCGGAATCAGCTCCGTGTTGTTCATTTCCTTTAGGGTCTTGGACCAGAGTTCGCTCATCTTCGACAGCACATCCTTGGGTCTGGAACTGTACCCACTCTTCAGGAGGTATTTTTACGAGCTCAGCAGTGTGCACTTGGCATTACTGTTCCTACTCCCGTGGATGTCTCGACTATTGCTGCTTATGGTGCTGCTGACCACCCTTCCCGAGGAGGAGGCACTTGTGGTCGCGGCCGTGGTCGCGATACTAGCCGACGCGGACGTGGCGGCGGCCAAGAGGGTGGCCGTGGAGGTCGAGCTCGGCCCTATTGTACTCATTGTAGGCGTGAGGGTCACTATCACAAGACATGCTTTGATCTCCATCCTGAGCTGCGTCACACTCCAAATCCTCGTCAGGGCCGTACTGCACATCTTGCCCTTCCAGATTCGACTGCTCCTATTGACAGCCCCTCACAAACACCACTGGCTACTCAGACCGATCAGATGGTCGTCTCTCGTGCCGATTATGATGAGCTACAGTGTTTCAGATCTGCCAGCCGCCCTTCTACTGTTGGTCTTGTTCATTCAAGTAGTTCTCCTGCTTCGTTCCTCTCTAGTTCTAGGTCCTGGATTATTGATTCGGGAGCATCTCATCACATGACAGGTACCCAGTCATCCTTACATGATTTTCATCATATTGTTTCACGTTATACTACTCTTGCTGATGGGAGTACCTCTCCTATCACTGTTGTTGGCAGTTGTTCCCCTTCACCAGGCATTACATTATCATCTGTGCTATGTGTCCCTAAGTCACCTTTCAGTTTACTTTCTGTTAGTCAATTAACAAAGCATCTTCATTGTTCTATCTCATTTTTTCCTTCATATTGTCTTTTCAGGATCTCTCGACTGGGAGGACGATTGGCTCGGGCCGTGAGGTGGATGGCATTTATCGTCACGACTGCACTCCATCCCTTCCGATTCTACATGGCTCGGTCGATGAATACCAGTGGCACTGCCGTCTAGGTCACTCGTCTATGGAGCGTTTACGCAGGATTCTCTTCGTTTCTTCTTCATCTGTTAGGTCTTTTCAGTGTGAGGCCTGTGAACTTAGGAAGCATCATCGTGTGCCATTTCCCTCTAGGACTATTAGTCGGGCTTCACACCCTCTTGCTCTTGTTCATTCTGATGTATGGGGTCCTGCGATGACTACCTCTTTATTTGGATTTCGCTATTTTGTGGTCTTTATTGATGACTATTCACGTATGACATGGACTTATTTAATAAAAGATCGTTCTGAAGTTTTTTCTGTGTTTTGTGGTTTCTATGCTGAAGTTAGTAATCAATTCTCATGTGATATCCAATGTCTTCGCACTGACAATGCAAAGGAATATTTCTCTTACTCTAATGATTTTCAGGAATTCCTCTCTTCGCGAGGCATTCTTCATCAGTCCTCCTGTGCTCATACCTCTCAGCAGAATGGAGTGGCTGAGAGGAAGCTTCGCTCATTGTTAGATGGGGCACGGACACTACTCTTTCAGATGCGGGTCCCTAAGACCTATTGGGCTCATGCTGTACTCACAGCATGCTACCTGGTGAATAGGCTTCCCTCTTCGGTCCTTGGCGGCGCCTCTTCGTTCTCGATTCTCCGTCCTACCTCTGACCCTTTCCCTCTTACACCTCGAGTTTTTGGCTGTGTCTGTTTTGTCCACGTTCTTGGGTCAGGATTAGATAAGTTGGATCCTCGGGCCGAACGGTGTATCTTTGTAGGTTACTCTCGGACCCAGAAGGGTTATCGTTGCTACAGCGCCCGCCTGCGACGATCCTTTGTCTCGGCGGATGTTACATTCTTTGAGACTCAGTCATTTTTTAGTCCGTCCATCTTGTTGGATCCCTCCCCTTCTCCGCTTCAGGAGGATTCCTCGCATACTCCTATTCTTCCTCTTCCGGTTCTTCCTGATCCCATCCCTGTTTCTACACTTCCGGTGTCTAGTTCCTTCCCTACAGTTGATTCTACTGTTATGCCGACGTCAGAGCCTTGTGCAGCCCCTCTACCTCCACCATTGAAGCAGTACCAGCATCGGGCCAAATCTGCCGCTCATTCAGCCCCGCCCGAGCCATCACCATCTCAGCAGAAGATCCCCACTTCTAAAGTACATTCTGACTCTCCCATTGCCTCTCGCACTCGGTCTCGCAGTACTGCTCATCCCATTTCCTCTTTTGTGTCTTATGACTTTCTCACCCCTGTATTTCGCAGTTTTGTTTTGTCTTTGTCCTCTCTTTCTCTACCTAAGACTCTACAGGAGGCACTTGATCATCGAGGATCTTGAGATGCAGGCCAATCAGACATGAAATTTGGTCCCTCTCCCATATGGTGCTCGCCCAGTTGATTGTCGCTGGGTTTATGCAGTCAAGCACCTTCCTGATGGCACAGTTGAGCGCCTTAAGGCTCGACTTGTTGCAAAAGGGTACACGCAGACATATGGGATTGATTATAGCGAGACTTTTTCACCAGTTGCGAAAATTCCTTCTATCCGTGTCCTGCTATCCCTTGCTGTGAATCATGGCTGGCATCTTCATCAGTTGGATGTAAAGAATGCCTTTCTTCATGGTGATTTGGAGGAAGAGGTCTATATGGAGCAACCTCCTGGATATGTTGCTCAGGAGGAGAGATCTTCTCTTGTTTGCCGTTTGAGGAAATCCATTTATGGTCTCAAACAATCTCCGAAAGCCTGGTTTGGGAAGTTCAGTGCTACACTTATTCACTTTGGCATAAAGCGGTGCGCAGTTGATCACTCCGTCTTCAGTTTTCAGTCTCAGGCTGGTTGTGTTCTGTTGATAGTATATGTCGATGATATCATTATCACTGGTAGCAATACAGGTGGCATTCAGAGGTTCAAATCCTTCCTTCAGACAGAGTTCTCTACTAAGGATTTGGGTCGTCTTCGGTATTTCCTGGGCATTGAGGTTGCCTATTCGACCAGGGGTATCTACCTCTCACAGAGGAAGTATGTTCTGGATCTTCTTGATGAGACAGGTTGTTTGGGAGTCAAGCCTGCCTCAACTCCTATGGACCAGAATATGAAATTACTCCCTGAGGAGGGAGTCCTGTTAGAAGATCCAGGGCGATACAGACGCTTAGTTGGTAAGCTCATTTATCTTACCGTTACACTTCCAGATATTACCTTTGCAGTTAGTGCTGTTAGTCAGCATATGAGCTCACCTCGCACTTCACACTGGGTGGCTGTACTTCAGATATTGAGATATCTGAAGAGTTCGCCAGGTAAAGGGTTTTTATTTCAAAGGCATGGGCACCAGAGAATTGAAGGATACACTGATGCAGACTGGGCAGGATCTCCGGCTGATAGGAGGTCTACTACAGGATATTGCACCTTTATTGGAGGTAATCTTGTTTCATGGAGAAGTAAGAAACAAGATGTCGTGTCTAAATCCAGTGCCGAGGCAGAATATAGAGCTATGTCTCATACTAGTGGCGAACTCATGTGGCTACGTTCCTTACTTTCAGAGATTGGATTTTCTCCTCCTCCTTCTTTTCCAGCTCAGTTATGCTGTGACAACAAATCCACCATTTACATTGCCACGAATCTAGTCTTCCATGAGAGAACCAAACATATTGAAGTGGAATGTCATTTCATTACAGATTTGATTCAGCGAGGCTACATAGCTCCTGTGTTTACCAGATCTACAGATCAATTAGCAGACATGTTCATGAAGCCTCTAAGTAGAGCTAAGTTAGTTGATAATTGTAACAAGCTACGAATGTTAGATATCTACATTCCAGCTTGAGGGGGAGTGTTAACAGGTCTTTAGGTCTTTATTGTAATGCCCAAGGACATACTTGTCTTTGTACTTCACTCTTTATTATTTATATTACATGAGTGAGGGGGAGAACCCTAACTCAACACAGTCAATGTAGTCAGTCAGTTCATGAGTACACAATGGACACCTCACTGGTCAATAGTAACTCAGATTGTGAGGTACATGAAGAAATCTCTTAGTAAAGGATTGTTCTTCAGAAAGCATAGCCACATGAGGATTAAGGGGTATTCAGATGCAGACTGGGCAGGATCTCCTGCAGATAGGACGTCTACTACTAGTTAATGTACTTCATTGGAGGTAATTTGGTGCCGTGGAAAAGCAAGAAGCTGCATGTAGTATCCGGGTCAAGTGTAGAGGTAGAATATAGAGTCATGGCCTATGCAGGATGCGAGTTAATATGGTTGAGGTCATTTATGTCAGAGATTGGTTTGCCTTACTCAGGACCTGCTTTACTTCATTGTGATAACAAGTCTGCTATTCATATAGCATTAAATCCAGTCTTCCATGAGAGGACAAGGCACAGAGGTGGATTGTCACTTTATCCTTCAGAAGATTTAAAAAGGGGAGATCTTCACTGTTTTCATAAGGTCAAATGATCTGATAGCAGATACGTTCACCAAACCTGTAAGCAGAGCAAGACTGAGTACTTATGTAACAAGCTGGGAATGTGTGATAGATACACTCCAGCTTGAGGGAGAGTGTTGAGAATAGGCGTATATTCCATACTTACTTATAAGGGGTATCTTTTCATGTAATCCACACACACATATAAATACATTTTCGTGTGGGAGAGGGGTTACACGACTCTCTCATTGTTTTCTCCTCGATCTTCTTCTCTTCTCTTCTCTTATTCTAACATGGAAGATAGGATACCTCTAACAATATCCACATGGGAACTTAGGCCTAATGGAAGAATAGGCAATGAGTGTTGTCACAATTTTTCCCTTACCAATGTGAGGAAGCTTCTCATTTGAATTTGATACTTCAAACTATGGTATTAAGTAGTTTTTAGTTTTTTACACATAACAGGATTATTCTTGGAATGTTACAATTTTCGATTAGAATACAATTGTTAATCAATGACTGTGTTAACAAAAAATCCCTTGTATTTTCTTAAGTAGTTGTTTTGTAATGGTGTATATACCATTTTGGATTAGAATACAAAGGTTAAACGACCATGTTAACCACATTCCCTTGTATTTCCTTAAAACGGTTGTTTTGGAATGGTGTATATTATTGTTTAATATTTATATACATGCACACACAAGTGTGTGTGTGCACGTGCGTGCGTGCATTTTGCAATTTGTTCGCTATTACTCATTGTAAGATATGAATGGCCAACATTTTCAAAAAAAGAAAAGAAAAAAAAGATACGAATGGCCAAAAGTTTCTCGTTAGAAAATATTCTTAAAGGTCCCTAAATTTCATACCAAACTTTTGCCGATGAAACTACCCTTAAATCAATTCTAAAATCAATTTTTTTTATTCAAAAAATTTGTTTACTCTGTTTTTCATATTATAACCAATTGTAATATTTTTTTTGGAATGGACAATACCAATTGTAATAGTTTTTTTGAAGGGTACCAATTGTAATATTTATTAGGATACAATTTTTTTTAAAAAAAAGGGCAAAAGACATCATGCTTTATAGTTACTTGAAGAGCTTTTTTGTGTCAAAAAAAAGAGGTTAATATCTATTGTATATTCACATTAGTATTTAAGGACTTATTGAAAATAAACTTTTTTGCTAAATCATGATCATCAATAACTAATTAAGATGTTTTGATGAAACTATCATCAAAATGTTTCGATGAAACTCTTTGCCACATGTTCATTAAGTGGGTATTCATATATTGATTTTTATTTCGCATTGTTGGTGGTGTTTCCTTTGCAGGTAACCATAGGGATGGATTGTCAGTGGGCAAGGCAATAGCTTCAGGTTGCAAAGCAGCCGACCTTGTAATCTCCTATCTCGACTCTTCTGATAACAAGGTATTCAGTGATACCTCATTGGGAAAATAACAACAATACTAAACTATTTTCGCTTGGTAACACCTCTCCATCTCTTCTTTTCCTTGTTGTTGCCTCTAATCTTAAACATAGCAATGGTAATGTGGCATGCATAAGTATAGGAAATCTGTATTTAGGGTCACAATCAGGTTCAAGGAGAAATGCATGTTAAATGTATGCAGAAAATTTATATTTTTTTCTTTCCTCAATGAATAGGCAAATTTTTTTGGGTTAGTAAAACTACTTGGAGTCCCCATTGGTTGCTAGTTGTCTTGAAGCTGATATGCTGTAGGAAGCTTAATTGAGTCAACATTAGATTATGAAGATTCACCAATATAATTCTCTTGTCAATTTGATAATGTGGTTCAAATTTAGTTCATTAATTTGATTGGCGGATGTTTGCTAATCCAGTTCTATATTTGTCGTTTATTTTTGTTTGAAAAATAATCAAAATCTACTTGGTCTTTGAACTAAATACTAGAACTTAGTAGAAATCTACTTATGTCTGGAAATTATTTGTTTAAGTCGGAAAGTATTTATTTAAGGTTTTTAATAAATGTATTTTACCATTATGCCTGTGTATTTTCCAAGTTTTCAACACTGCGCAAGGAAATGGTTTTTAAGGTACAAAGGTTATGTCCATATGGAAAGGAAAACACTCATTTCTTGTGTCATGGATTTAAATTTCGGTTCAGGTTTCGGTTTCAGCCTCTGCCGAAACCAAAATTTCGGCCCAAATCAAAAAATATTATTAGTTTTGGCCTAAATTTTGAAATAATTCTTTTTTTTTTAAAAAAAGAACAATTTCTCGAAATTTTGAATTTCAGCTGAAATTTCCGAAATTTCAGCCAAAATTTCAGAAATTTTGGCGTCCAAAATTTCGGATTTCAAAAAATATCGGTTTCGGTCCCGATCGAAATCCGAAATTAAATACAAAATTTTGGATTTCGGCCGAAATTTAAAACCATGGATTAAATTTTCCATATGAAAACGCTTTGAATGTGGCTTATCTTTTCATTTGGAAAGAAATATTGAGCGACATATGCATGTGGGGTCCATTGGTTTTTGGTAAATAGTATATAAATTGGGCAACTGATATATTTGGCCCCGTTCCTTCCCAGGGTCACCCTTTAAGTGTATTTATTACTGCACTTTTTACACTACAGGTGGGTGGGCAGGGGAAGAAAACGGGTGGATGTATCATTTCCGATGGTTACCATATATGTGGGTTTTACTATTTTTTTACCATTATGCCCTTTGTGTAGGCTCGTTTATTTTTTCACTTATGCCCTCTAGGTGGCCCCACTAGTATGCAACTACTACGGGCTCAACCCAACTAGTAGATCATTGATTAGTATAATGTAGGCTCTATCTAAGTCGGGCCTCACTATCTAAGTCAGGGCACAACATATTAAATCTTCCCCATTTGATGGTCCAAATTGTTTGGTTGCTCCAAACCAGTCATTTGTTAGGCCCTGACTTAGATAGGATGTGCCCATAAAATCTTCCCATATGATGGTCCTGTCTCTCTCTCTCTCTCTCTCTCTCTCTCTCTCTCTCTCTCTCTCTCTCCACAAAGAGCAGGATACGGTGTTGTTTCAAAGAGAGAAAAAATGAGAAAAATAAAACTGTTGATAGGATAGCTTAAATATTATCTACATTGGGAATAGTTTTACTTTCATGTCAAATAAGGAAGGAACCCATCATGGATGGCCTTAATGGTATTATTGTAATAAAGCATACTTAATAGATATATAAATTTGGGGATGTATATATATATACCAGTGGAGGCGAAAATGCACAAGGCGAGAAAAAGACTTGCTTTGGAAGAAGGACAAATAGTTCTTACAAATTAAAACACGGCTAATTTTTCTTATAGTCAAAGTGGACACCTGAAGAATTGTATAATTAAAATCATCTGATAAAATAAAGCTGAATATTTGAAGAACCAAACTGCTTGTACAATAAGTTTTGAATAGAAAATGAGAAGGTGATGGGTACACTTAGAAATAAAAGATCATAAAAATTTTCAAAAAAAAAATCCTGATTTCTTAATTTCACTTTGTATAAAAAGAATAACCGACGGCATGTGTGTGCCAACAGCTGAATATAAAGGCCCATAGATCTCCTTCCAATTTCAAGTTGCGAGCAAGAAGAATTAAGGCCAAAGACAATGACAAATAATAATTTTTAAAAAAATGAGTTACATTTTAATTTGATTCCATTGAGTATAGATAAGCGGTATCACTCTGGTCACTTTACTACAGCATGACAGAAATAAAAATATTTGGACCCTCCAATCATTCATTTCCTGATTCATGCACAATTCTGTGGTTGTATCATGAAATGCAATAGTATTAGAAAATGTTGGAGAGGAATATAGTAGCTAAGAGAGGAAATTCATGAGTAGCCAGCACAAAATCAAAAGAAACTCAAATCAAGCTTGATTCTCCATTTCCTGATTGATGCCCAAGACTGTCGTTGTTTCATGAATAGGAAGTATTAAAAAATGATACAGGAAAGTGACCTGAAAAGAGATCAGCATAGGAGAAAGAACATTCCAAAGTGACAAATACCAAAGCAAAATAAATGGGAAATAGTGAATTCTTTTTAAAAATCTAATCTAAAAATATGAAAAGCCTCTTACATATCTGAGATCTACCTACTAAGAAAGAAAAGAAGAAATAATGAAGGAAAGAGCAGCTAATATTAAATGGGTGCCTTGAGAAACCTCGAAAGACCATGTTACATAACCATTTGATAGAAAAAGAAAAAGAAAAAGAAAAAAGCAACAAAACTAAGGAAGAAAACTGTGAGTATTGAGTACTTGATCAATTCTTCTTTTGCTAACACAAGAACAATTTAATAACTACAGAATTTGTTAACCCTTACCTTGTAAATTTGTTAAAGATGGAGAGGGGGGCTGTTTATAGCAAAAATTGTGGGCTCATTTATTATCATAACCCTTAACGATGGTATCATATGCTCAAGCTTAGGGTATACACCACCTCTAATCTAATCAGGCACATGCCCATTGATTCAATTAGCTCACAAACCAAACATATCATGAATAGACTGATATTTTTGAACACCGGTTGGGGTCCGGTCAAATCCCTGCTTGCCCTTCAAAAACAAAGAATGATAAACAAAATGTATCATGTGCAAATGAAATTGGAGGTAAATGAAATTGGATGCTCAAATTGCCTTCCATAAAATCTGATTCAGCGGGTTTGAAATCCTCAGCCAAACAAAGAAAACCCTTTTTAACAGCCAGAAGAGAAAAAACCCATAAACCCTCTTTTGACAGAGAGGTGGGTGGGCAGAGAGATGGAGACAGAAGGAAACCTCTAGGAAAAGGTCAGGAGAAATTTTTTTAGAAAACATGGGTCAAAGAGGAGAGAGAGATTACGGCCAATTAAGTGCGTAAAAGATAGGCAGAATTTGGGGGAAAACTCATTAAAAAGAACGATTACTATATAGCATGCAAGGTAATCTGGCGGTGAATCTTTCCTTTCTATTTGGGCTTTAGGCAATAAGCGTGGAATAGGAACGTAGGGAGAGAAAATACCGGAAAGAAAACACCGGAATATCAGAATAACGATTTTTTTTTTTTTGAGTTCTTTTGGAAAATTCTAAGTGCCATGTCATATCAAAGAACAGCAGATGTGCAAGTGTTATTTGAATTTTCACTACCATGTGTGCAGTTATTCTTAGAGAATGTAAAGGCCAATGTCAATATGAAAGAATACCAGCATGATGAGTTTTCAAGTAGAACCATCCCATTTCAGTCATTAGAGAGAGCTGATGTTGATACACATGGATGAATTATTTTTCCTCATCCATGGCTGTCAATGGTCACAACTTCAAAACCCAGCCATTACTTTTTAGACATCCGAAACAAATGAGCAAAGGAAAATCGAGTTTCCATGAGCTCGGTAAGACCTGAAAACAATTATCAAGTGAACATTTTGGTAATTATTTGCAGGAGGAAGGTGTGTGAAATGGACTTCACACTTTCATTTCCACTGATGTTAATTCAATGGGCCTCACTACGACTTCCCTAGGATACAAATATGATTCTACATTAGTTGATCCTAACATTGATTGAAGAACCCAAAAATGAAAGATCTGGTATATAGAAGCAATCGTTCACATCCCCCCGATGTACAGATCCCCCAAATATGATTTAGGTTGAAGGTCATCTAAGGAGTGGCCTAAAACCATACACGGGTCAAACATTATGACCACTTATACCATTTTTCCAATGCAATAAATCACCAAGCTTTAACTATGCAGAAAAAGACCAAAATGTAGGTTCATGATAGAAACTCTGAATGCATGCCTGTATCTAATATTATGCTGAGTATGTTCTTGCAATTTCTTTAAAGAGTTAAAAGAAGGCACTTTCTCAAGGCCAACAAGATCTAGGGCATCGATGGATCTTCTGGACCCTTTCAGAGAGAGAGAGAGAGAGAGGAGGAGGAGGGAGGGAAGGTTGCTGAAAAGAGATGGGGGTCGGGCATACACGGCGCCGTTCCGGAGAATGGGCAGTATGGGTTAGGGTATGGAAGGTACAGAGAAATCAGAAGTTTCTGGAGAGAGAGAGAGAGAGAGAGAGAGATTTCTCGGCCTAGGATAGAAACAATTGAGGGTTGTATTTTCCTTCCTTTTAACAGGGGTTCTAGAGAGAGGTTGAGCGAACGAGTGTGAGAGAGAGAGAGAGAGAGAGAGAGAGATGCGAGATTCACTCTCCCAAAAAATCTCGTGAGATTTTCGGGAGTGTAGGAGAGAAACGAAATAGAAGATATATTATATAGGGAAAAGGTTTATGAGGTATCGCTCAGTCTGAGCAACCCACTAAATATAGGGGGCGAGGTTTCTGAGCTATAGGTCATCCTGAGCAACCCACTATAAATACACCATCTCCATGTTGTTTGACTCATCCAACCCATTCATTCCATAGAACCTCACATATATAGGGTGTTCCTAAGAAACCATCACCATACAATCATCCTAACCATTCGATCTATAGAAGCCCATTTTCTAGCAATCCATTTTAAACCTATGCAAATCATAATCCTAACCATAACCGGAAATCCAAATCCAAATCATAACCTATAGAATGAATGGGTTGGATGAGTCAAACAACTAAGGGAGATGGTGTATTTAGTGGGCTGCTCAGGCTGAGCTATAGCTCATAAACCTTTTCCTATATATATATATATATATATATATATATATATATATATATATATATATATAGAGAGAGAGAGAGAGAGAGAGAGAGAGAGAGAGAGAGAGAAAGAAGGGTTCTTGAGGTAGCGGTAGTAGTAGCTTATATGAGGTAGCGCTCACAAAACATTGGGGGCCCACTTTGTTTGGATGATCCAAAGCATTCATTTGATAGGCCCTCACATAGATAGGGTGCCCACAAAAAATCAGGTCCATAGGATCATCCTAACTCTTCCATTTGTAGACGTTTAGATTTATGGAGGTTTATACCCATCCATTTTAACCTCGTCAAATGGAAAGGTTAGGATGATCCTATGAAGTTGGTTTTTTGTGGGCACCCTATCTATGTGAGGGCCTATCAAATGAATAATTTGGATCATCCAAACAAAGTGCCCCCCCTATGTTTTGTGAGCGGTACCTCATATAAGCTACCGCTACCTCTACCTCAGGAACCCTTTTCTCATATATATATATATATCGAGAGAGAGAGAGAGAGGGGAATTTCTACCATATAGAGTAGATAACTTATCTACTCTGTCTGCCCAAAATACAAGGGGCCCATGTTTTTTGGATGATCCAATGCATTCATTTGATGGGCCCTAACATTGATATGATGTGCCCAAAAAAACAGCTCCATAGGATCATCCGAACCCTTCGAACTATGAAGGTAAAAAATGGACAGATTTGAGGAGATTTATACCCATCCATTTTAACCTCCACAAATCGAAGGGTTGGGATGATCCTATAAAACTGATTTTTTGGGCATAGCCAATCTATGTCAGGCCCACCAAATAAATCTTTACATCACCCAAAAAAATGTGGACTCCCGCTGTATTTGGGGCTGACGGAGTAAAATGTGGGCCTCCACTATAGGAAAGAAGTCCCACCGATGCAACAAAAAGAAAAAACAAAGAAGCAAAACCAAAAATTAAAAAATTAAAACATTAACACAGGCTTCTGCGCCAAGTCCTTAATCCAAAATGGGAAACATGGTAATCTTCAAGACCACGCCGAGTCCTTAATCCAAAATGGGAAACATTGTAATCTGCAAGACAATCAGCTAACTTAACGAATTGCCTTCTCTGTAGATATGGGACAAACAACAGTCCAAATCCCTCAAAAGATCGATAAGTGCTCTAAAAAGATGTCTAAATCTCCATCGGGGAGCAGTCTACACACAAAGCAAGCAAATAGTGTTAAGCAAATCTCCTTCAATCCTCCCACATATACATCGATTAAAGGAATTCATCTAACTGCACCCATATAGCGCGAACTTCTGCCTCCACAACATCAAAATTTGGCAATGGCCTGCATAAGAAATAACAACATGAGGATTGGAGTTGAAGAGATCTACCCCAATGCCAGTTTGAACAAGTTGCATCACCCTGTCAGTTGTGTGTGTTCGTGTGCGTGCGTGTTTAGTGTGTGTGTGTGTGTGTGTGTGTGTGTGTGTGTGTGTGTGTGTTACTCTGCACTAATATGAATCCAATCATCCATTCTATCTTGAGCAGACATGTCGGCAGATCGGTTAGTTTTGACAGTCCGCTCTGATATTTCAATAATAATCCGATAAATAAGATTCCCAATCAAGTTAACTTTATTATTAAACATTTGATCATTTATATACTTTCACTTTTTTTAGTGGTGACGATTTTATTAAAAAGAACAAAAAAAATGGCCAACATAGTAAAAAAATACTACAAAGATGAAGAAAACAAAGAACAACAAAATGCGAAAGCCTTTAGAGGGAAGATAGTAAAAAATCTCAATCTCACAATAATCAACCCACGAGCGCCTAAGGAGGTCCCGACTCACTATTAGTCAACAAATGAACATGAGGAAAAGCCTTAAGGGTCGTTTGGATACGCGGATTTTAGAATCCAGGTTTTAGTTTGACAACAGTGTAAAAGAGGGATCATAATCAACTTGTTGTATGCTGTCCTGACTGTGTTTCTTGGATTTTAAGTAAGAAAACTAGGTTTTAGGAATCTCTCCCGCATCCTGCGATTTCTAAAGCCTAGAAACATGGGATGATCAGCTGCTCTCTCGCTGACGGAAAGAAGGGCAAGAAATCAGAAAACGACTGCTGCTCTGCTTCTTCTCTTGTCTCTCATCTACAATTTTGAAGAAATCCTGGATTCTAAAATCTGTGTATCCAAACGGCCCCTTAGTGATCCTCAACCTTGTTAAGGATCTCTACAATGGCCTCAAGTAGGTGAGAACGTCACCCACCCATCTAATGGAGTTAAGGAAATCACCCTCAACAAGTAAAGATAAGCAAAGTCCTTCCAACGAGCCAAATACCACTCAATAAAGCATGTACCTCAGCCTCATTGAAATCCTTCTCTCCATAGGACCAGAAATGGTTCATTTGACCATGCTCACGGAGGCCACCAACTCCCACCGAACACAGATTTCCATTACTCGTTCGGGGCTTAAAAGGTGAGGGAAGGAGTCCATCTAGGATGAAGATGAACCTTTCTGAAACAGCTTGAAAAGATTTCCTCCCAAGAACTACAAAACACTGAGACACCACAAAATATGGGAAGAGATGTTGTTTGCTAGGCACCCGTAGAGAAAATTTGTTGTTCAATACTTGTGTGTCCATAAAATTTTTACTGGAGAGTAGCTAATCAGGAGAAATATTTGTGATAACCATGATTGTGGTTTTTGTGTTTCCCAAGTGGAAACTGCTCTCATATCTTCATTCTCTGCCTTGGGGTGGCTTAGACTTAGAGTTTCTTCTTTGGTATATTAATGTAAATCTGGATGAATCTATCTGTCTTTCAAATTTTGTCCCTTTGAAAATAGTGTTATTAAAATCCCAACAACAAGACCTTTGATTGTTATGACTGATGGGAAATTCAATTTCCACAAGTTTGTGGATAATGTGAATATTTTTGGAACGAAAAAAACAACAAGGTTGCCAAAAGGACATGCTTATGAGATATCATTGAAGGATTTCACTGAGAAAGCATGGTCTTTCTTAGGGGACCAAATCAACTCACCCACAAAGTTGGCAATTCAGCATTGGAGACATAATGATTGCTAATCCATGAAGACCCAAGAATTCTGCAGAGACTAAGAGAAATCCCCTCCACCAAAAGAGGAGTGATGGCCCAACATGATCCATTCCCTTCCACGTAGTTGGCAACCAAAGATCTATGATTTTCTTTTGATGGGTAAGCTGGGGTTAGGCAAGGACCCTCACCAAAATAATAAAAGAACAAGAGAAATACAGAGAAAAAGAGAAATAAAAGTTACAAACAGGGCTAAGAAGTCCCCTCCCTGTCATAGGGCCTAGCCTTATGTATAACCTGCCCCCCTGATGTATAAATCCCGGCTCTGTGACGGGGGGGCAAGGGAATCGAGAGACTCTTGCAAGGGCAGATTATCTTAGAGAGAAAATCCAGGCCGAGTTTCCTTCCCTCAAGAGATGAGAGATGCACCATGATTGGAAGGTGGTGGATCTCTTGATTTCTTTCTGTAATTGGGTTTTCTTCCATGGAGGTTTTGAGTGGCCAAGAATGATGCCACCGCAAATTTAGAATCAGACTCTCTCCACACCTTTTGAGCTCCCATGGAGGTTTCAAGGTCAATCCCATGCTTGATGGCGAGAAGCTCTAATTCGAATATCTATTCCCTTTCTACATTTGCCGAAAACATAGCAAGAGCCATACCTTGAGAGTCTTGGGGGATCTCGCCAATGCTGCCCCCATCCTCGTCTAGGACCGAATTAGAATTAATTTTTAGTTCACCCTCCCACCGTTTTTGCCATGAGCAAGAATTTTCAAACTTGAGGATAAGGATGAACTTGTAAGCAATTGTTGCCATTGATAAGTTTCTGATGGTGTGTTATTGATTTTGGATTTCACTTCTAGCAGAATGGTATTGAGGAGCTGGGTCTTGTGGGAGGTAGATGTTGAGGGAGAAGAAGAGGAGAAGAGAATGAGAGGAAAAGAGTGAGTTGGAGAGATGCTCCCCCTCACTAATGTATTTATATTAAAGAGAAAGAGTACAAAGACCACGATGCCCTTAGGCAGATACATACACCTTCTAACACTCCCCTCAAGCTAGACTGTGTGTGTGTAGTAAATTCCCAACTTGTTACAAATATCGCTCAACTTTGCCTTTCTTAAGGAATTGGTAAACATATCAGCCAGCTGATCCACTGATCTAGTACAAACTGTGCATATCTCGCACTTTTGGATACTCTGAATGATGAAATGGAAATCCACCTCAATGTGTTTAGCCTGCACATGGAAGACTATATTTGTAGAAATATGAATTGCGGCCCTATTATCACAATACAACTGAGAAGCAGGGGAAGGAGCGATACTGATCTCCAACAAAAGGGAGCGGAACCAGATCAATTCTCCACTCGTGTGAGACTTGGCCCTATATTCCGCTTCTGCACTGGATTTTGCTATGACATCTAGTTTCTTGCTTCGCTATAACACCAAGTTACTGAAGAAAGGTTATCCCCTTCCGGCAAGATCGCTATGTCCAGCGGAAAGTAGAATCGCATAGAACATTAAATTTTCTTTTTGATCTTGCTATTGCCCAAGATCCCAGAGTCTATATTAGTTATTATTGTTAGTTAAACATCAGTAAATACCTCTTTAAAGAAGAAATCATGAAACCGCACTGCTTGATCTACTCCTCGAACGGGTGCGATCGTTCTGAATACCGCGAACCCCGCAAGTTGAACTGATGGATTCTTTTCTTTGCACCGTTGATAGTGGATGTGAATAACACTTATTCACTTGTATAAGGTCTGACTTAATTAGTACCTTTGTTGTGGAGATTAGAAAATCAAATTGGACTCCTTTCTCTTTTCAACTTTGGTGTGAAATTTCAATCAATTGGAGAAGAGATGAAGAGAGGGAGTGCAAACACTTTTCCAAAGGGGGAAAAACGGGGGATGAATTTCCAAGGTGACCAACTCTGGAAAGCGTCCAACCCTTTCCCCACTTTTATCACAAAGAGTTTGGTAGTCACCCCCATTTTGCTACGCTTTAGAAAGCGAAAATGTTTAGTTGGTCTGTAAAATCCCAAGTCAAGTCTTCTGCATTAGGTTAAGCATTCTTATATTTTAGGGTGAATTTCATCTTATTTTAAGTGTTTTAATGTTGGTTCACAATCCCGAAGGTCTCTAGGGGTTCCATTAGTCTCCAGATGATGATATCTTATGTTTCCAATTGTGGACCCCGATCCGAGGATGATGAGGGAACGAGTCCCTACATCCTAGAGATCTCCACATGAAAGAGAGCTCTACCAAGGAATTCTCGAAATGGTGCCACCTTCATAGCATAGCACGAGTGACGATATAAAAAGAAAGAGATACCTCTTGATCCGGAGCCAAGGCTCGAAACCAAGACGCACCTAAAATAACTCAGAGTTGCCATCCATGGATAGGCCATGGAACCCCAAAATAAATCCTCTGTGTAATGGATAACTATGTATGGGTTCGTACCTGATTACAAATGGAGAAGGTCCGAAGAGCACCCCCAATTCGTCCGAGTGCAAGCACTTGGTCTCTTATGCCATTTATTATTAAATCCAAAGAGTTTGGGGCAAAATCATGTCAAATGAGAACAAATATTCCCGAGTGGACGTCTACCTAATCATGCATGACTCGGGATGAAATAATAAGCACATACAAGATAAAAATAAAAGATGTGTCACCTAAGCATAGCTAGGTTATGAGTGACATGCCTAATTGGTGTCTAAGTTCTGATAGACAAATACATGCATGCTACAGCTAAAGGTATAAGGTATGTGCATGAAAGTAAGAAAACACAGCAAAACACACAACACAATTTAATTCTATACACGATTCGACACGACGAATCCTACAACTCTAATGCAATACTTGACTCTGACCAGAATGGCCATCTACCCTGGCTGCTCTACGTATCCCGGCCTCGGGAAGAATCAAAATCAACGTAGTTCAATGACCTATTCTAAACTACGATGCCTAACCATCTAGAACCGCCATCCTAGACTCGATTCATTAGACTCGACTGATTTTTAAAGCTTTTTGTACAATTACTTAAGTTCATGTGAATTGTAATTTTTAGGACTCTCTATATGCCCTAACTAATGCAAGTTGATTAGTTTTAAGCTAATGCAGGTGGGCCCTACATCCTATGCATAACTAGGCTGTGCATCCTAAAGAAAATCATGGGCTGACTATATGCTTCCTAGTCTAGCCATCGGTTCGACTAAATGTCTAACCGACCAGGACTCGAGGCCTCCTAACTCTAAGGACACTCGCACGACAAGACACACAAAATCAACACAAACAAGATAGACTCCTAACTCTAAAACACCCCAAACAGCTAGGACAGACTCCTAACTCTAGGGGAAGATCTTTTTGAAAAGGTTTTGAAGAAGTTTTGTATTTTTGGAAACTTTGAAATGTTTATTTTTAAAGGTTTGGCTGGACCTGGGATAAAAATCCCAAGCTGCACTACATACCCTATGGCAAGGGATCAAGCCAACGTAATTCGGAAACGATCTCTCCTAATTACCACTAAAAAGCTTAACACTCCAAATGATTTAAAGCTTTTGATATTTTTTAAAGTTTTCATATGTTTTTGAATTTTAAGATATTTCAAGTGTTTTTGTTTTGAATTTTAAAGTGTTCAAGTGTTTTTTAGATTTTTAAAACGTTTTCACTCTTTTGGTCAAAGACGCAAAGGGAACACACAAAGCAACAAACTAGGGCAAAACCCTAAAGCTACGGGGAAACCCCGAACAAGCAAACTAGTGTCAAAGACACTTGAACTAAAGCACAAACAAGTAACTAAAATCCAAAGTAAAAGAGAAAGGATAAGGTCTCTTAACAAATCAAACTCGAACAAGACTAAGCTAGCCTCTAAGGATAAACCTCTAAACCAAGCGACACTAAAGAGGGGTTACAAATTGAGGTACAAGTAGGAGATGTTTTATAAATGAGACACTGTATGCCTCTTATGGGTACCTTTTTATTAAACCAGGGTACACTCCCTAAGGGTAAGCTTTAAATGAGGATTATCTCCAAACGAGAACTACCTAGCGAGATAAATCATGTCTCCTAAAATGGATGACTCTAGATGCCCATTTCATTGCCCTTCATAACGAATAGAGAACCCAAAGGTTTCAAGGTAGCTAAAGTCTAAGACAATTTTCTAAATGAAGGGAAAATAATACTTGGACTTGGTAAGTCCCCTAGAATGATGGGCTTAGGCTAACACCTTCATCGCCCTTTTACAATGCAACTAATTTCTATACAATTCCTAGACTATCAGACAAAATCCTAAACTAAAGGACGGAATCTTAAATTTGAAAAAAACATGACCATAAGGAAAAGAGATCCTTTACCTTGTGAATGTTCTAAGGCAGGAAGAAAAGGATAAGGGATTGAGACAAATCAAATATGAACAATGATTGGAGTAAAGTCTCTTCAACATGAAGGAGCCAAAGCATTTATATTTCACACCTATATTGACATAATAACACCAATGTTGTTCTACAAACATAAGGATGGTGCAGACATGATGATTCTTCAATAACCTTCGTCAAGACAAAATTGCCTAAAGATTGACCTGCTCTTAACTTGAGCTATCATTGACATTTTCTAAACATGGGCATAAGCTCAGAACCTGCTGAACTAAAACAGACCTATTCCCATGGATTATAAAGGAATGTACTTATAACCCCAAAGCTTGCTAGATCAAGCAATTGCATCACACAAAATATGAGAAAAATTATCCAAATACAACATTCTAAAGTATCCACAGTCAGCCGCGAATTATGAGTATAGGTCAGAAATTGAATCTCAAGTTATGACATCAATTTTCAAAGAGAAAAGATAGCATAAACACCCATGACTGCTTGCAATTTTCGACTAAAGTTTTTTTTTTTTTTTTTTAAATAAAGTAAAATATAAACAAGAAATAAATGCTTACTAAAACATGGCTACATCCACATCATCAATCAAAAGAATATAATTGCTTCACAATTCATTTCCTAAATAAACAACAGGGCACTCACTCATATATATTTTTTATATTTCTAAAGTGAACGCAAATCAGCATATACAAAGAGTGAGAAGGCTGCCAATATCATAAGAGAGAGGGCTACCATTATCAAAGGGTGAGAGCTGCCAAGATCGAATGAGTGAGGGCTGCCATTTTTAAATGGGGGAGGGCTGCCATTATAAAGTGGGTTTGATGGCTGCCGTTATAAAAAGGATGCGAGGGCTGTCTATATCAAAAAGGGATGTAGGCTGTCCAATATAAAAAACGAATGTGTTGGATGCCGTTATCAATTAGTGTGATTGCCAAAAACAAGAGTGAGGGCTGATAAAGTAATGAGACTATTTACTAAATTCTCATATTCCTAATAATCACATAGACACAGTGAAGCTACCAAAACTTTACTGCTAATCTGCCAATATTAACATTACCCTGTATAAATAACTGTCTTGTCTCAATTCCTTTTCCAATTTTTGACCATGACAACCGTTGAGCATATCCACTCACAAAACCAATGCAAGCAAAGATAAAAGAATGAACTATTTTATTGTGCCACTGAGTTGTAAACTAAAGCTCAATATTATGATGAATTTTAAATCTGTAAACATAACTACTACCTAGTATTATCTTTTAAGATTACATAGCAAGCAACATACACACTAGCACATAGAATTATTATCTTATTAATCATTTTCTATTCCAATCATCTTTTATGAAAACACTCACACAAGGCTATAATCCAAATATCTATAGCATTAATTATCTAAACACTCCCTGCTTAGTTAATAAAGAGCATAAATCTTACCACCATTATGTTGCAGACGTGCCTAAAATTCAAAGTCTACTGATTTTTTTTCTCACAGATATTACATCATACATAAAACATGCACACAAAATGAAAACACGTATCTATCATTTATGTTTCCTAAACTACACCATTTGAGATTAAAGTAATGAAAACAGTATATACTCATTTGTGTTATGATAATAAAACCAAAGGAAGTCTAAACTCTAATTGAAAAGGAAAATAATACTAATAAAAACAGTAAAATTCCTAATAAAATAATTTTGTAATAAATTTCACTAAATTCACCAGAAAAGCTACCATTTTTTTTTATAAAAAATAGTAAAGACAAGATCAAATACCTCTTTTTCTTCTTTTTACTTGTCCTCGAGACGACTAAAATTTTGATAAATCTTCAGACCTCTTACTAAATTTTCTGTCCCTTTTAGCTTTCGGAATTCCGATCTTTACAATCAGAGCCTATATTGTATGGATCTGAACATTACTTTATACAACCCGAGCTTGCTTTCCACGGATCAGCCGGAGTTTAACCAGAATTTGGCCGGAGTTCAGATACATCAACCGGAAAATAACGAACTCCTCTACTCTCTTTCTTTTTCGAGCAGCTAGGGTTTCAAAGCTAAATTTTAAGGTTTTGAAGTTAAAATGAGGAAGAAATAGTACAGATCTCAGGTTTGCAGACAATACAAAGGAGAAATAGACATTACAAGGCTTGAAAGAAGAAGAATAAAGTGATCAATCACTTGGCTAGAACTCGGCCGGAATTAATGGAGTTCGCCGAAGTTAGAATCGAGAAATCTAATCGAAGAAGAGATAAACTAGGTTAGGGTTTTAAAAGATGTAAGCTTGGGGTTTGTGCAAAGGAAAGGAAGAACAGTGAGAAATAAGGAAGAGGATAAGAAGAGTGCAACGTTCGGAGCTTGATCGGAGCTCCGGCGAGCTTGCCGAGGAAGATGATCGGAAAAAATGAGGGATTGGGAACGAGATCTACTTTCTCTATCTTGGAATTCTCTCTCCTTCTCTCTCTAAAAATATCTCTAGAAAATCCTCTCCTTTTAAATGAGCACCCCAACCTTCTATTTATAGAAAACTTTGCTAATTTTTTACACCCATTAGTTGTCTCAAACACCCCCTATTGCAATATATTTTAACTGTGCTTTTACGAAACTGGGTAGTCCACAAGAAAAGTCCTAATAGAAAATAATGAAATAAATTCTCACCTTTAATTACCCAGGGATGACCCTCTACAGCAAGATACATTAACCCTTCGGCCAGTTTTTTCCAGCACTTCAGACGTTTGTACAAATTTTCGAACGTTCGTCTCTCTCAAGTCTATTTTGCAGGGATGGAGCCTCCAGACCCTGGCAAAAACACTCCAAATCAGTCCATTTCAGACCCTCTGGACGGATGGCCAATGCAAAAATCCCCTTCGGCCAGTTTTTTCCAGCACTTCGCCAACCTACCCGGCAAAACCCTTTCACCGATCAACCCTACCAACTCCCTCCTTAATGAAGCAATGGCCCTCCAATCTGGATATTGGCCAAACGAAAAGCCCCTGAATGAGGAAACCACAAAGGGCATCAAACCTGGTGCAGCAAAGTTAGATATTTTCAAACAAATCCAACGTCTGAAAAGCAAGCAGAAGTCTCCAAATGAAAATTTGGTGGATTATGACCCCAATACTCATTTCAAGAATGGCACTAGAGTCCATAAGAGAATCCTAAAAAATCCCAGCCCCCTTGCCACTACCAAAATCCACAAAAACCCAGATAAGAAAAACACTGAATATCGTAAATCTTCTCTGAGCTCGAAACCAATACCAGCTCCACCACTTCCAACCCTTGCCTCATACCTGCCCAACCTTCCAGTCAGAGAAGGCGACGGAATATCGCCCCTTACCATTTTGGGAAAAGACTTATCCCCTGGTAAAAGTTTTTTCAAAAATAGTATGGTTTCACCTAACACCAGTCCTATGTCTAGTCATAGAACCAAAAACCATGCCCTCGACCATACTAGCCATCTAGATACAGATCCTACCCATGAGGTCCAACCAGTCAGCTTCTCACCTAACACTAGCCCTGTCCTAAACCAAAGACTAGCAGAGGCAGCAAGAGTAGAAAAGTTGCTGGCGGGAAACCCCAATTCAAATTTTGATTCCCGTTGGATCCTAACTCTCCCAGGTTCATACTCCTGCCAATCTGAAAATTCAAAATCCAATTTCCCGCCCTTAATCCAGACTCTGAACCCAAACCAGGAGAACTCCACTAAAAGTCCCACAGCTCCCAGCTCAATCCCTCCAAATCTTAATGCCTGGCGATCTCTGTTTACTCCTCAAAATACGTCATCTGATTCAAACCTGAACCATATTACTCTGGCAAAAAACTCAAATGGGAGGAAAATGGCTAAAGATGAGGAAGAAATCGAAGGAAGCAAGCGCTGGGAAAACTGCCTCATTGGCTATTTCATGGGCAAAAGACCATATTTTGTGGCCCTCCAAGAAAACCTCAGGCGCAAGTGGAAATTGAGGGGGGATTTCCAAATCTTTACCTTGAATAAAGGTTTCTTCATTTTCAAGTTCAGCTGCTCTGAGGATTGCACCCAAGTTCTTGAAACAAGCCAATCCTATGCTGGGAGACCCCTAATCCTCAGGAAATGGACTTATGGTGTCCCCTTTGAAAAACTGGATCTCAAATCTGTCCCTGTGTGGATCCGCCTACCAGACCTCCACCTGCAATTTTGGAACATATCTGGGTTAAGTAAGATTGGAAGCATAATAGGCACTCCATTGTATATGGATTCCCTTACTACTGAAGCCACCAGGCTTACTTATGCTAGGATCTATGTCGAGGTTGAAGTCGGAGATGACCTCCCCGATCATGTCCTCATCAAAACATCCAGAGGCATCCAAGAACAACCAGTAACTTATGAGTGGAAACCTTCTGCCTGCCTTCATTGCCAAACCTTTTCCCACTCTGAAAAAACTTGCCCACAAATTATGAAAGCAAAAGCCCCTCCTCCCAAACAGGAGTGGCGACCCGTTAACCCAAAAAACCAACCCATGGAAACCACTACTACCCCAACTGAATCAGGGAACCCTGTAAATACTGATGATTTTGCTACTCATAAACTGGTAAATCATCCCAAGCCAATCCAGCCCAAATCTGCTATCCAGGTCTCCCTGAAAAACAATTTCAGCATTCTAGAAAATGAAAGCCTGATTGAAATCCCAACTGAAAAACCCCCTCCACCAGGAAAAAATGCCCCACCAGATGATCCCCCCATCACCCTTCCCTCTGATAGGAGACTTGTCCTATTCCAGTTCACTGAACCATCTCCCCCTTCTTTTCTACCTTCATCCCCCAGTTCCCCACCCCATAGCCCAGAAATCCATCCTTTCAGAGCTGAAACAGACACCAACTCTGACTGGACCAGAGACCTTTCTCCCTCTGAACCCATTGCTCCCCTAAATGTTGAATATCCTCCAAATCCTACACCCAAATGTCTTGCTGAAATCTCGACCCCAAATACCAACCTCACTCAACTAAATGATGATTAAATTTGGAGTTTGGAATATTAGAGGCCTAGGGGCCTCTTCAAAGAGAAATGCTGTTAAAAATATGATTCAGTCCGAAAATCTTTCCCTTCTGAGCATTACTGAAACCAGAGCCACTCAAGAGTTTCTTCTCCTTTACACCCAGGAAATGTTTCCAAATTGGAATGTGGTTACCAACTATAGCCATGCTCCAAATGGGAGAATCTGGGTCTGTTGGAACCCTGCTGAAATTTCTTTTAACCAGACTCATGTCTCTGATCAGCACATCCATGGGAACTTGTGGATCCCCCAGCACCAAAAGCACATCCACATCACTGCTATTTATGCTCACAATCATGGGAGAGAAAGAAGGAGACTTTGGGAAACATTAGAAGCCATGAATAACAATGGGACTCCCTGGATCTCCCTTGGGGATTTCAATGTTATCAGGTATATTCATGAAAAATTTGGAGGCGCGGATCCTGTTAGAACTGACATTGAAGAGTTTAACAACTGCATCATCAACTGCTCTCTTACCGACCTCAAATCCTTAGGCCAAACTCTTTCTTGGTCCAATAGCTCAAAAACTGGAGATTACAAGCTGAGGCGCCTAGATCGGGCCATTGTAAATGACGATTGGCTTGAACATTTCCCATCCTCCTACGCCAATTTCAATAGTCCTTTGATCTCCGATCACTCCCCCATTATTATTCATCTCCTTGATCATAAAAATCCCTCCCCTAAACCTTTCCGATTCTACTCAATGTGGTTAGAAGACCTCTCCCTATTTGAAATTGTTGAGCGGGCCTGGGATTCCAAAGTCAGAGGCACTCCCATGTTTCGGATTACCCGGAAGCTTCAGCTGGTAAAGCTTGCTATTAAGAGCTGGAATAAGGACATCTTCGGAAGGATTGATGTTAAACTTCCTCGCATCAGAAAAGACCTGGAGGATAGTCAAGCAAAAGTTCATGCTGACCCGGGAAATATCCTTCTTAGAGATCAGATGAATCAAATTAAAGAAGACTATCGCAGAGTTGCTAGTCAAGAAGAAAGCATGTTAAGACAGAGATCTAGAATAAACTGGCTGACATTGGGTGACTCTAACTCTCGCTTCTTTCATGCAGCAATTAACTCTGCTGGTAACAGATCAAGTATTCATGGCACCATGAATGAAGAAGGGGAAATAGTTACTGACCCAAAAGATGTGGAAGACACTTTTATAAACTACTTTGCTGGCATCCTAAATTCCCCTGGTCCTAGTCCTTCCCATGACTCTGTTCCCGATCCCTTAAGAATTCTTCCCCCTGACACAGCTCAATGGCTAACTAGGCCTGTCCAGAGAGATGAAGTTGATGAGGTCATTAGATGCTGTGATGGGAGCAAAAGTCCAGGTCCTGACGGATTTAATGGGGACTTCTACAAGGCCTTTTGGTATCTCATTGGAAAGGAGGTTAGTGATGCTGTCATCGACTTCTTCAACAAAGGTAAGCTTCTCAAATCGGTGAATAATACCTTCATTAGCCTCATTCCTAAATCTATGGATGCTAGCACCCCTAATCAATACCGCCCCATCTCTCTGTGCAACTTTCTCTATAAAATCATCTCCAAAATCCTTGCTATGAGACTTCGGCCTTTCCTTGGTGAGATTGTGAGCCCAAATCAGTCTGCTTTTGTGAAAGGAAGAACCATCCAAGAAAATATCCTCCTTTCTAATGATATTATTCACAATTTCCACCGAACTTCTTCTAGACCTGCAATGTGCCTAAAGTTGGATCTGAAGAAAGCTTTTGATAATGTCTGCCACTCTTCTCTAATCAAGTTCATGCTGAAAATTGGTTTCAACGATATCTGGTGCAATTGGATCTTCCAATGTATCTCCAGCCCTACCTTCTCTATCTTAATGAATGGCTCTCCAAAAGGGTACTTCTCATCCTCTAATGGGATCCGACAAGGAGACCCGCTATCCCCCCTGCTGTTCTGCATCGTTATGGAGATGTTCTCCTCGATTCTGAATGAAGCTCAATGCTCAAAGCTTATCTCTTCCCCTTTTGTCAGAGGAGATCTTAGCATAAATCATCTGCTATTTGCCGATGATGTAATGCTCTTCTCAAAAGTGACTCTTGATGCTGCTAGGGGGATCAATTCCTGTCTTCAAAAGTTTACTGAATGTTCAGGTCTCGCTGTCAATTTCCTTAAAAGTGAAATTTTCTTTACTGGAGTTGAATCCAATCTAAAAGGCCAGGTCTGCACTGAATTAGGAATCCCTGAAGGTCACCTGCCTGTCAAATATCTTGGCCTTCCTCTCACTCCCTCAAGATTGTCTGCAAGGGATTGCCAGCCTCTTATTTCTAAAATAAGAAAAAGGATCTCTATATGGTGTAACCGTTCTCTCTCCAGAGCAGGGCGCCTAGAACTGATCTCATCTGTACTCAATGCCTTTCAACTATACTGGACAGCAGCCTTTCGCATCCCCCAGAGCTCTATTGATGAAATTGAAAGAATATTCCAAAATTTCCTTTGGTCTGGAGCTGATCTTCCAAACAAAATGCATCCAATATCCTGGGACCAAGTCTGCTACCCTAAGGTTGAAGGCGGGATTGGTATTCGGAAAATAAATGATCTTAATGTGGCCGGGCAAATGAAAATGTTCTGGAATCTTGTAGTGGGGAAAAAATCTCCATGGTCTGACTGGATTCACAAAAAATATATCAGAAACCAGAACATTTGGTTTATGAAAATGCCAAAAAGTCCCTCTTGGGGATTCCGAGGGATCCTCCAATCTAGGCCTCTGGTGGAAAAACTAGTTTGCTACTCTATTGGGAATGGTTCTAAAATTGATTTTTGGAAGCAGCCGTGGCACCCTGATGGTATCATCTCTAACCTGTCCTCTGTACGATACCTCTCCGATTGTATCAACAGTAATGCAACTGTTATGGATCTCCTTCATGATGGCGAATGGGACCCGATTCTCCATCTCCCCCATCTGAAAGCTCTAAAAGACATCATTGACAGAGGGATTCTAAATTTCGGAGACGAAAACCTCCCTATTTGGAAACCAACCGACAATGGTGAATTCTCGATCAAAAGTGCCTGGAACTCTGTTAGACTCAAGAAGCCAAAGCCTCCATGGTGCTCTACTGTGTGGTTCTCTGGTGCTATTCCCAGACACGCCTTCACTTGTTGGCTGGCAATGTGGGGAAGGCTTCTCACTGCCGATAGGCTAATAAAATTTGGGATCCGAGCGTCCCCTTTCTGCCCCCTGTGCATTCAAGGGTCCGAAAGCATTAATCACTTGTTTTTCCAATGCTCATACTCCAAATGGATTTGGGAGACCATTCAGAGGCAATTAAATATCCGAAGAAGATGTAAAGGTGTTGCTGGAGAAGTAGACTGGATTAGGGAGCAGTTTGGAGGTAAAGGGCAGCTTAGCACTGCAGTTAAGCTTCTGTTCCAAGCCACAATCTACAATATCTGGTATGAGAGAAACAACAGAACTCACGGCAAGCAAAGTATCCACAAGCATCAGGCCCTTCATAATATCATCCAAGAAGTCAAAATAAAACTCATTGCCCTCGAGCGAAATGACCCCATGGATGCTCGGAATGTTGATTGTGCTAGACTTTTCAACCTCCCTTGTTTCAAGGCTCAGAAAGTTCAGAAACACTGTACTTGGACAAAACCCCCCATTGGAACTGTCAAAATTAACACTGACGCCTCCCTTACTGCAGATATTGCGGGAGTGGGAGCGGTTATAAGGAATCATGAAGGTAGAAGCATCAAGATGTTCTCCCTCAAGGTTCGCACTGGAAGTATCCACCTGCTAGAATTACAAGCAATCCTCCAAGGCCTCCTGCTTGCAAGAAAACACAACATGACCAACATCTGGATGGAATCTGACTCCCTTGTTGCTGTAAATGTGGTTCTCAAAAAATTTAAATGCCCTTGGAAAGGGATTCCTACCCTTGCCAAGATCTATAAAGGTTTGGCTGAGACAAATTCATGGTGCATAAGTCATATTTGGCGTGAAGCTAATTCTGCTGCCGATTTCTTATCCAAACCAGATTGTGCTGTTAATGGAGATGACCTGAACACTGACTCTGCTCCTCCCCTCCTTCTTGACCTCATGGCGTTGGACTCTATGGGATCCACATACACTCGGTTGTAATTTTTTCCTATGAGCAGGGCTCCTTTAAATTGGTGCGGTTTTGGTTGGGGGTTTGTTTCCACCCTTTTGCCTTCATGTTTTTTTTGTTTTGTGTGGGAGCATGTTCCCAGATTGTTGGCTTTTCAGCCCCCGTAGCTTGTAATTGTCTTTCTTTAATGATATCTGGTGGGGGTCTTGCCTAACCCCAGCTTACTCATCAAAAAAAAAAAGATACATTAACCCGGCCTACCTCTAAACCGGATAAAATACCCCCCTTCTACTATACTATTTTACATTGTCTTACGAACTACGCTCATCTCACTGGGCATACATCGGCGGATTTCAACGAAATTTTAGAGGGGCCTACTTGAATCCCTAACCTACCCTAGATGAAATTTGGGATACTAAATCATTGATTTAGAAGGATTTTGTTCAAGCACACCTAATTAGGGTTCGGTCAAAATGGGGTGTCTACACCAATCGAGTGTGAGAACTTGCTATTTTAAAAATTTCTCAGGGTTTTTCCCATTTTTATCATTCTCCGCATCTTAGAGGTATTTTGGTCATTCCCAATGTGTCAGAGATTATCCCGAAAGATTGTCTGAGAAATCATGAAGGATTTTGAGTATTTTGGAAAACCTGCTATTTTTAGAATTTCTCAGGGTTTTTCCCATTTTTATTATTCTCTGCATCTTAGGGATATTTTGGTCATTCCCAATGTGTCTGAGAATATCCCGAAAGATTGTCTGAGAAATCATGAATGATTTCGAGGGAAACCTGCTATTTTTAGAATTTCTCAAGGTTTCTATCTTTTTTGGAAATTTTATGTTCTAGGGGGCATTTCCAAGAAATTCCAAATGGTCCTGTTTGATCTCCTCTATCATCTAAGTGAACTTTATTACTTTCTATTTTTGAAGTTTCCCTCCCGTAAACTTCACCCTTAAAGGGGTATTCCGGTTCAAGGGTATTTTGGTCACTTTTTGATATGTGTAGATCAAACGAGGTCATTTTGGGCAAAAATAATTTTTCCAAGGGGTGAATGAGGTTCAACCATGTGTGTAGGACCCACCATGGGCATCACATGGTGTGGGCCCACCATTATAAATTTTGAATTATTATTTGAAATGGGTTGGATTTCATGAAAGATGAGAAAGAGAAGGGGCTAATATGATCAGATCACTAAAACGGCCATAATTTTTAACCACTAGCCCAAAAAATTTGTAGTTATACTTGTTGGAAACATCTCGAGAAGGGCTATAACTTTCTAGTTTACAACTTTCAGTGATTCTTCCACGAAACAAGTAAAAAATGAGCTTTAAAATCAGGCAGTGCTATTTGGACGGGAGTTCCAGTCCACTAAAATTGTCATAAATCTTCAACCGATTGGCCAAATTTAAAGTGTAAATATGCGTTGAAAAGATCTTTCAAGGGGCTAATACTTTGTAGCTTATGACTTTTCGTGATTCTTACGTTAAATAGGTCAAAATCGGGCTTTAAAGTTGGGCAGTGCTTTTTGGACGGGAATCTCCAAAAGAATATTTGGAAAATATGCTTTCTTATGAAGAAGTTTCTAGAAAAGTCATTAGAAATCTTCTTTAATACAAAATAGAATGTCTTGAAGATTAAGATAGCTTTTTGTGATGAATTTAGAAACACAAACAATTAAGTAACAAGAGGGAAAAGTAAGCTAGTGGAGAGAATTAGAAAGAAAACATGAATGACAATTCTCACATGGGAAGTTGCTATACTAGTTTTTGCCATAGCTTTCTCTACAAAAGAGATTGAACCAACCATTTTAGCACTCTTGGAAAAACGTCCAGCCATCCCTCTCTCCCAAAAAAATTTGTCCTCCTCTTGTGGTGGAATAATTGGCCATATTTCTTTGAAAAAAGTATATCTCCTTTATCTTCTTTCAATTGTTATTCGAAGCGGCTCTTTTCTACGGCAACTTTGGGTTTTCTTTCTGCGTATCAAAGGGCTGGACAAAGCGTATATCTCGGATTACCATCCCTAGAGACTTTGGATTTGTGATCAAAGGTTAGTATCTTAAACTCTTTTTGGTTAAAAACTAGTAACATGTTTATGAGTATTCCTTTCTTGTTCTTTCATGTTTCTTGTGAAAAATTCATGGAATTTCGTTTTGCATAATCATAATAAGATTCATGATAGGCCAATTTATGTTATTATTGATTTTAATGGAAGAAAATCGTTTTTACATGAAGAAAATAAGATGTTCAATGAATTATGATTTTAATTGGGTTTTGAATCGATTTTTCAAAGCAATTTGTTTAAAATCAAGGGTTTTTCGCGAAGTTATATTTTCTGAGTGTTAATCAAGTTAAAATAACATTGAAAATCCAAATTAGTGGAAGAAAAACCGGTTTGTGTAGAAATATGCATGTTCTACGAATTAGGGTTTCAAGTGGGTTTTAAGTCAATTTTCAAAGCAACTAGTTTGAAACCAAGGGTTTTTCACGAAGTTATATTTTCTGAGTTTAATTTGAATTAAAAGAGCATAAAAAATCCAAAAACTTCAGTGGAATTCTTTCATCTAGATAGTTTTAAAATTCGTTCAAAAAATACCTAGAAAAAGGATATTTGATGAATAAAAATTCGTTTGCATGTCAAAATAATTCAAAATTTGACACAATTTTGTTCTCAGTAGCTTTTAATTTTCGAAGATCATAGGGAAAGTTTGAAAGGATTTCATGTTTATTTGTTGTTTTTCTTGGATTTTTTGATAAAAAAAACTAATATTTTCTACATGTACAAAGGAGTTGTTACCAAATGAACTCTTCGGAAGTTGAAATTTTGTAATAAAGTGAATTGGCTCAAAATAGCTAACCAGCCTTAGATCTTTCCTAAATTCTAGATGTTATGAACCCTTAAAATACGAAAAATCATTAACTTAGTAACTTGGGTTTGATCTAACCCATATTCAAATCAATTTTGGAATCGTTGGATCACGGTCCCACCTCGTAGGAGTCCTTAGAGCCCCTTTAGGAATACTTACGTCACATCGTATTCTAGGTCTTACAGAGTCCTAGAGTTAGGAGTCCAGTCAGCCTCATCACGCCTGGTTGCTATTGATAGCAACTGAGACATAGATTAGGTTTCACTAGTTAACCCATTTTTCCTATAGAATATGCCCAGTTAACTTAGGATGTAGGGCCCACCTGCATTAGTCTAGGGAGCGTCTTGCACTTAGATAGGATCATATAGCATCTTAGATGGAGTCCTAGGATAATTAAACGTAATCAACTTGAACTAATTAATTTCTCTCAAAATTGTTGAAACAGTCTGTCCATTCTAGATCGGTGTCCTATATGAGTTAGGCATGTAGCTTAGTTTAGGCCACCGAACTACGTCGACTCTGATCCCACTGAGGCTTGGGTACGTAGGCAACTTGGATGTTTGAATGGCATACCAAACACGAGTCGACCCTACACACATTTTAGTAGAGTTACAGGATTTTATTTTATTTCTTTATCATTTTTCAACCCTAAATTAAAGTGATTAAATCACTTAGGATTTTTCTAAAATTAGAACTTCAGGAGGACTTTCACATAGATTGAATCTGAACAAATTAAGAAAATCAAAAGACATATCTAGGAATCACATTGAAATTAGATCATCTAGGATACATGTCCCATAGTTTGCATATTATGAGAGTTTAAATGAGCATTTTAAAGAAATTTAAATGAGTTATTCATTGGAATTGAAGACCGAATTATCGGGCATGAATGGTGCATATGGTGGTAATCCGCCATACCTTTCATTCTCGTAATTAGGTAACAAATCTAGATTTCTGGGATGACAGATCATTTCAGTGTCACTTATGGGTCCTAGGTCCTTTACCTAGGTGGCGACTCTGGTCATTCTCTGTTGTGTGAAATTCAGATTTCTTTTGTGATCCCAAGTTCACGAAAAGATGATTTATATCGAGAATAAAAAGCACACGCCATTCGCGTGGGTACGAGAGACCAAAAGAGAGGCGGGTAGTGCTCCTCTCGCGGGATCGGGTCCCGCAGACTGGCGACTCTGGTGAGGACCACCTAACTTCATTAAAATTTCAAAAGGATAACTCATTTGAATTTAGTTTAATTGGCTCATAAAAACTCTATCTTATATGCTTGGAAGATTAGTTTGTCTATTTTGCTCTGTTAGTTCATAAAAACTCTATCTTATATGCTTGGTAAATTCGTTACCTGATTACGAGAATGGAAGGTATGGAAAATTACCACCACATTCACCATTCTTGCCCGATAATCTGGTTTTCAATTCCAAAGGTTAACTCTCTTGACTTTCTTTTAAAAGGCTCATTTAAACTCTTCTGATGTGATCTACGTGACATGCACCCTAAATCTAATCTCGATGTTGTTCCTAGATGCGTCTTTTGATTCTCTTAAATTGGTTTGATTCGATCTATGTGAGAGTTCTCCTAAATTCTAATTTTGGGAAAAATCCAAAGTGATTTAATTATTTTTAATTTTAAGATTTTAAATAAGAAAAGAAAATATAAACTATCCTAAAAACCCTACTGATTGTGTGTGGGGCCGACTCGTGATTGGTATGCCATTAAGTATCCAAGCTGCCTACGTATCCAAGCCTCACTGGGATCCAAGTCAACGTAGTTCGGTGCCTAAACTAAGCTATATGCCTAAACATCTAGGACACCAATCTAAATTGGACTAACTGTTTCAACAGTTTAAGGGAATTCATTTAATTCAAGTTGAGTAGCTTTTATTATCCTAGGACTTCATCTAAGATGCTATATGGTCCTATCTAAGTGTAAGACATTCCTTAGACTAATGCAGGTGAACCTACATCCTAGGTAACTAGGCATGTCCTATGGGAAAAAGGGGCAACTAGTGTAACTAGATCTATGGCATGGTTTCATCCATAGCAAACGGCCATGATGAGGCTGGACTCCTAACTCTAGGACTCCCTAAAACCTAGAACACAACGTGACGTAAGTGTTCCTAAGGGGCCCTAAAGGTTCCTACGATGCGAGACCGCAGTCCAACGGTTTCAAGGACATGGATTAAATTAATTCAGTTTGTTGAAATTAATGATTTTCAGCTCTTTAAAGGTTTCCGATTCCTAAAATCTAAGGAATACCGATGGCTCTAATACTGGCAAGTTTCAGCCTTGAGTTGCATCAATGGAAGGGAATCGTGTTTTCCACCCCTGCATAATTTAGCACGTAGGTTATAGTATGTTATTGCCTGACATGTTTTTCAGGATTTCTGTAGACAGTAAACCTCGGAGCCAATAACATACTATAATTTAAATGCTCAAATTATCAAGGATTGATCGTAATTAGGATACGATTATGAACGCAATCTTGGCGGATAAACTATCACAGTATAGCAAATTAATGGCGATTTTCTTCAGGATTTTAAAAAATTCAGTTCAGATTATAGATTTACACAACAAAATTTTTCCAGTAGCTTTCTCTTGACCATAGAAGACTACTGTAAAATTTTCATGAATTTTAAATGTGTTTTGCTATCAGTTTTCCAATGTTAAAGATGTTTGTCTAGATTATAAATTTACACATAAACGTATATTAAATTTAATCTAAATAAGCTGAAAATTTTACATTAGCTTTCTCTTGACCAAAGAAGACTACTTTAAAATTTTTACGGATTGTAAAGATGATTAACTATCAAGTTTCGATTTTCAAAATATTTGTCCAGATTATGAAATTACAAAGAAACACATAGCAAACATAGACAGAATCAATCCACACTTTGTGAGAACATGTCATTCCATCAGTAAATCTCAATACAATATTTTTAGAATTTATTACTCCAATTTGCTGTTTTTTCAGATTTAATATGGCATGCTAGATTTGGCATAAACAATCATAAGACATGTCTAACAACAACCAAAAATCTTGAAAACTTCACAGGAGATCAGACCAGGTTTTAGTTACTTCTCATCCAAATTATACTTCTGAAAACCCTGTATATTTTTCAAAAATTGGTTTTTTCCAAAAATACTACTAGAATTAAATAAATTTTTAAACCCCTTAAATTAAATCCAAAATTCTTTGAAATATTTGTACAGTTTAAAAACTTTAAAAGTCTGTTATGTTTAAATTTTAGTTGATTTTTTATTTGTTTTGACATCTTTTTAAATTCGATCTTTTGAATTTTACCCCTTTAAGGGTAGAGTTCAAAAGGTCAAATAGTGGTCAATACGAAGTCAAAATTCTTGAAAATTCCAAATTTCTATACTCTTTAATACACAAAAGACTCAGAGATTGAAAATTTTTAAAAATTGCAAAGGCTGATTAGAATTGCTTTGTAAAATGGATTTAAATCCTCTTAAGTTCAAAACTCGGATTTTAATATTAAAAATAGATTTTTCAAGAAAAATTTCAGATTATAAAACAACCTAAACCTGATCTCATCTTCTCAAAATTTCACATGCAAATACTTTCATCTTCATAACTTTTTAAAGAAAATCACAAATTCACTCCTAGCATGCTTCTAATTCAAGCTACATGAAGAAGAGTTTTGGAAGAACAACCTTGATAGCTCTCCTTGTCTCTAGGGTAAGTAATCCTTGAATATATGCTTTGAGTTACCCTTTTAATCGTAAAGAAAATCTCGAAGAATAATAATATAGCCTCCAATATGTTGAATATGTGAAAGTACTTTGTGTAGAACCAAGTGGAAGAGATGAGCGCCAAAGCACAAAAATGATGGAATGAATTCCAAGGGGAGAGAGAGAGAGAGGGATGAATTTTCCAAGGTGAGGGCCAAAGGTTGTGTGTGCTTGCTTTTATGGAAAAAATTAGGGTTGAGAGAAGATTAGTAGTTTCCAATGTGAGAGCTCATTTCTTTAGCTTGTTTCCAATTTGTGCTTTAAATTTCTCATTCTTTGATTTTCATATTGAACTTATTTCTAAACCATGTTTCTTGCAAGCTAAGCAATGCTAAATTACACAATAGATATCCTTCAAGATCAATCTAGAAGCATTCTTACATAGGAAACTAGCTTTTATGAATGATTTTCGTCCAAAGAGGGCTGCCCAATGTGTGATCTCATTTTTGACCTATTTAGAGGCTAATTCACGAAAAGTCATAAACTAGAAAGTTGTAGATCATTTCGAGACGTTCGAAACAAGTATAATCATGAATTTTTTGAACAAGAAGGTAAATGACCATTTTACTAACCTGACCATACTAGTCCTTTCTAATTATAACTCTTCATTCTTTTCATTTTTTTTTTCAAAACACATTAAATATGACATCACCATCCCACCTCATCCATGTTGGGCACCCAACTAAGTGGCCCACCGATGTGGGGCACCCACTTATGTGGCCGACCCACATGGGTGGGTCCACTCGGGCCCCTTCCTATGTGGGCTTTGCCCAATGGGCCTTCTCACATGGGTTTTTAGTTTTTTTCATAAAAATTTAATAAAATTCTTTTAAATTCAATATTTTATATATGGACCCAACCCATTTGATATTTATGGTGCACCCCTAACACGTGATCGAACCATCTTTTTTGGAAAAATAACTTTTCGGACCAAAAGGCCCCTACTTGACCATTACACATCCAAATGCGACCAAAATACCTTCAAATTGGTTCACCACCCCTAAAGGGGAAAGTTAAAAATGGAAAGTCTTTGTGGTCAAACTTCAAAAATTCCTGAAAATTCTAAATTTTTGTATTCTTTAATACACAAAAGACTCAGAGATTGAAAATTTTTAAAAATTGCGAACGCTTATTAGTTGCTTTGTAAAATGGATTTAAACCCTCTTAAGTTCAAAACTCGAATTTTAATATTAAAAAATTGATTTTCTAAGAAAAATTTCTGATTATGAAACAACCTAAACCTGATTTCATGTTCTCAAAATTTCACATGCGAATACTTTCATCTTCATAACTTTTCAAAGAAAATCACAAATTCACTCCTAGCATGCTTCTAATTCAAGCTACATGAAAAAGAGTTTTGAAAGACCAACCTTGTTAGCTCTCATTGTCTCTAGGCTAACTATTCCTTGGATATACGCTTTGACTTATCCTTTTAATCGCCAAAGAAAATCCCGAAGAATAATAATATAGCCTCCAATATGTTGAATATGTGAAAGTACTTTGTGTAGAACCAAGTGGAAGAGATGAGCGCCAAAGCACAAAAATGATGGAATGAATTCCAAGGGGAGAGAGAGAGGGATGAATTTTCCAAGAGGAGGGCCAAAGGTTGTGTGTGCTTACTTTTATAGAAAAGATTAGGGTTGAGAGAAGATTAGTAGTTTCCAACGTGAGAGAGCTCATTTCTTTAGCTTGTTTCCAATTTGTTCTTTGACTCTCTCATTCTTTGATTTTCATATTGAACTTATTTGTAAACCATGTTTCTTGCAAGCTAAGCAATGCTAAATTACACAATAGAGATCCTTCAAGATCAATCTAGAAGCCTTCTCACATAGGAAACTAGCTTTTATGAATGATTTTCGTCCAAAGAGAATGCAACTCCGAAGGAGGAATATGAATGAGATTCGCATAGACTTGACACTTGTGGCATTTCTTCACAAAGGCAAAGCAGTCTGCTTCCATTGTGGGCCAATAAAAACCAAGCCTCAAAATCTTTCTGGATAACATTTTCCCATTCATATGAGGGCTACAGACTCCTTCATGAGTCCGCTCAATAAGCTCGGCAGCTTTGTCCTCATCGATACATAGGAGTTGTATACCATCAAAAGATCGCCTGTACAGCTCTTCACCACAAATGATGAAGTTGGTAGCTAATCTCTGAAGAGTCTTTCTCTTTGCTTGAAGCTTCAGGAGGATGTCCTTTACCAGAAATGAGGTTCTTTATGTCCACAAACCACGGCTTCCCATCTGGACACCTGGCTGATATTTCAATCGCATTCACATGTGCAGGAGCCCACTGTAGTCTCACAGCTAAGGGTTGGACCTCCATAGTTGCAGAGATGTCTAGCATCGAAGCCAAAGTAGCCAAAGCATCAGCAAAATGGTTCCTGGTTCTTCACAAGTGAGTAAAAGTGATATTCTTAAATTTTTTAACCAGAGATTCCAAATATGTATTATACGGGATCAATTTATCTTCTCGAGTTTTCCACTGCCCATTGATTTGACAAATAATGAGCATTGAGTCCCCAAACACATCTATGACTTGAATTTGAAGAGCTAGAGCCGCCTCAAGTCCTGCAATACAGGCTTCATATTCTGCCATGTTGTTCGTGCACTCAAACTGCAGCTTGATGGATATAGGAATATACTCTTTCTTTAGAGATATCAAAACTGCACCTACTCCTTGACCCTAGTTATTGACTGCTCCATCAAAATACATCAACAACTTGGTACTCAGAGTTTCTTCTTCAATATCCATAATCTCTTCATCAGGAAATTCAGATTTCAGAAAAATATTCTCCTCTGTAGGAGAATCAGCTAACTGCTCTGCTATAACCCGTCCTTTGATGGACTTTTGAGTGACATAAGTGATGTCAAACTCAGATAACAATAACAACCACCTTGCGGTTCTTCCAGTAAGGGCGGGCTTCTCAAACAAGTACTTTAACGGATCTATCCGTGAAAGTAAAAGAACCTTGTTCGATAACAGATAATGTGGGGTAACCCAAACTAATGCTAGACAAGTCTTTTTCAAAACAGTGTACTTTAACTCATATTCTAGCATCTTCTAACTGATGTAATAGATGGGCCTTTCCCGCTTAGATTTTGAACCTTTCTGAGCAAGCATACAACCCATTGCTGTGTCTGTGATGGACAAGTACAACAACAATGGTTTGCCTGGAATAACGGAAGATAAAACAGGAGGCAAAGATAAACAGTGTTTAACTTTTTTAAAAGCTTCCTGACACTCCTCATTCCATTTCTTCTAGGAATTCTTCTTTAAAAGCTTGAAAATTGGTTCACATGTCATAGTTAAATGAGATATGAACCTTCTCAAGTATTGAACTTTCCCAAAGAAACCTCTGATCTGGTTTCTGTCTTTGGCGGTTTTATTTCCTGGATTGCCTTGATCTTTTGAGGATCCACCTCAATTCCTCTTTCACTGACCATAAATCCAAGGAGTTTCCCTGATGTAACTCCAAATACACACTTGTTTAGATTCAGGCAAAGCTGATATTTCCTGATTCTCTCAAAGAATTTTCTCAAGGCAACTGTATTCTCTGGTCTAGTCTTTGCTTTAATGATCATGTCATCTTCATAGACTTCGACTTCTTTGTGAATCATATCATGAAGAAGAGTGGTTGCAGCCCTCAGTAGCACCAGTATTTTTCAAACCAAACGGCATCACTCTGTAGCAGTAAGTACCCCACTGAGTAATGAATGCTATTTTCATCATGTCCTCAGGTGCCATCTTGATCTGGTTATATCCCGAGAACCCATCCATAAAGGATAACAGAGCATGTCCAGCCGTATTATCCACCTGAAGATCAATGTTCGGCAATGGAAAATCATCTTTTGGACTTGCCTTGTTCAGGTCCCGAAAATCGACACACATTCGAACATTCCCATCCTTCTTAGGCACCGGTACTACATTAGCGAGCCATTCAGGGTATTCGACCACTTGGATGAATTTCACCTCTAGAAGCTTCTTGACTTCTTCATAAACTTTCAACTCCCATTCAGTTTTGAGTTTTCGGAGCTTTTGCTTCTTTGGATTAATGCCAGGGATTAAGGGTAATTTGTGCTGAACAATCTCCTCACTCAATCCCGGCATGTCATCATAAGACCAAGCAAAAACCTCCTTGAACTCTTTAAGTAAAGAAATTAATTCCTTGCGCTCCTCAGAAGATATAGTTTTGCCAATCCTTATTTCCCGAATTAAAGTTTCAATACCAATATTCACAGTTTCAATTTTCTCTGCGAGTGGTTTCGCTCGGCGATTCTCCTCCTGTTGAATCATATGTTTGATTTCAGGGGGAGTTTCGTCGACTTCCTCATCAGAGGGGGAGTCTTGATTATTATTATCAGTATCAGATTTTAAACAAGATTGATATTGAAAAAACAAAATGTTTCTGATTGTAGAAACTTTGTAAAACATCCATCTTTTAAACATTGGAGACCTTAAGGATGGTGTCAATGAGCTTTTAGCCAAGTTTTGGGATGGCGATGAAATGTTATTAAATCTTAGATTTAGTTGATGATGGATGGAGATTGACAAAATATAAAGTTTCTTATTTTTTAAACTTTATATAATATCCATCTTTTTTGGTATTAAAATCATAGAGATGATGTCAACGAGCTTTTAGCTAAGTTTTGGGATGAGAATGAGAGGGTATTGAATCTTAGATTTAGTTGATGAAGGATGGATATTGAAAAAATAGAAAGTTTCAGATTTTATAAACTTTATAAAACATCTATCTTTTAGACATTAGAAACCTTAGAGATCGTGTCAAGGAGCTTTTATCCATCTCATCCTCATCCCAGAACTTGGCAAAGTTCCTTGATACCATCTCTAGGGTTTACTATGTGTACAAGATTGATATTTTATAAAGTGTCTAAAATAAGAAACTTTATATTTTTTCAATCTCCATCATTCATTAACTAAATCTAAGATTCAATATCATCTCATCCTCATCTCAAAACTTGGCCAAAATCTCCTTCACACCATCTCTAGGGTTTCCTATGTAAAAAAGATTGACGTTTTATAAAGTTTCTAAAATAAGAAACTTTCAACTTTTTCAATCTCCAAACTTTATCACCTTAATCTACGATTTAATACCATCTTATCATCATCCCAAACTTAGGTTAAAGCTCATTCACACCATCTCTAGGGTCTCCTATGTATAAAATATGGATGTTTTATAAGCTTTCTAAGAAAAGAAACTTTCTATTTTTTCAATCTCCGTCCTACCAACTAAATCTAAGATTCAATACCATCTTATCCTCATCTTAAAACTTGGCTAAAAGCTCTTTAACACCACCTCTAGGATTTCCTACCTCTAAAAGATGGATGTTTTATAAAGTTTCTAGAATAAGAAACTTTCTATTTTTTCAATCTCCATACTTTACCAACTAAATCTATGATGCAATACCATCTCATCCTCATCTCAAACCTTACCTAAAAGCTCATTGACACCATCTCTAGGGTTTATTAAGTCTAAAAAATTGATGTTTTATAAAGTTTCTAAAATAAGAAACTTTTTATTTTTTCAATCTACATCCTTCATCAACTAAATCTAAAATTCAATACTTTCTCATTCTCCTCCAAAAACTTTGCTAAAAGCTCGTTGACATCATCTCTAGGGTTTCCTATGTCTAAAAGATGGATGTTTTATAAAGTATCTATAATAAGAAACTTTTTATTTTTTCAATTTCCATCATTCATCAACTAAATCTAAGATTCAATATCATCTCATCTTCAACCCAAAACATGGCTAAAAGCTCTTCGACACCTTCTCTACGGTCTCCTATGTCTAAAAGATAGATGTTTTATGAAGTTTCTAAAATAAGAAACTTTCTATTTTTTCATTCTCCATCCTTTGTCAACTAAATCTAAAATTTAATACCATCCCATCCTCATCTCAAAACTTAGGTAAAAGCTCTTCGACACCATCTCTAGGGTTTCGTATGTCTAAAAGATGGATGTCTTATAAAGTTTCAAACAAGTGGAACGTAACTAATCGTATGCAATAAGCTATTAACAGTTAGTCAAGTATAGTTGATTGAGTCTAGGATAGCAGTCTTAGATTTGTTAGGTATTGTAGTTTAGAATAGGTGTGAGAACTATGAGGCCTTAATTCCTGTAGAGGCGAGGATGCATAGGCTGCTTCAGATGAACATCAGACTATCCAAGATTCACGCAAAAAAAAAATTAGAGTCTTAGGGTTTGTTGTTAGTGCTATAGGGTTTGTGTTTGTAGTTATCATTATTTCTTGCATAAGACCATGACAGTATGTCTTCTTTCAGACTAGGATTATTTCCTTATTTGATTACTCACATGTTTAGCTGTAGCTCTTTACTATTGCTGATTATTACTTTTGTATCATCTACTGGCATTTGCTCAGTGTACAGGTTTGTCTCTTTAGCTATAGTTATGCATGCGTTTGTTTACCGCTTTCTTAGATGTGATGAGTTAGGATTAGATTTGATATGTGGAGACAGCTAGCAGGGTTATTTGGCATTGGATTGGCTCTAGTCTTCTCTGCCTCCCTAAGAGACGGTAGATTCAAGTGCTCATTCTGATGACAGATGATACTGATACCAACTCTTTTTAGGCATAAATGTTAGATGTGATGTGTGGACACCATCTCTAGGAATGTCTAAACATAGATGCTATATAAAGTTTCTAAAATAAAAAACTTTCTATTTTTTCAATCTCATCCTTTATCAACTAAATCTAAGATTCAAAATCATCTCATCATTATCTAAAAACTTAACTAAAAGCTCATTCACACCATCTCTAGGGTTTACTAAATCTAAAAGATTGATGTTTGATAAAGTTTCAAAAGTAAGAAACTTTCTATTTTTTCAATCTTCATCCTTCATCAACTAAATCTAAGATTCAATACCCTCTCATTCTCATCCCAAAACATGGCTAAAAGTTCGTTGACATCATCTCTAAAGTTTCATATGTCTAAAAGATTGATGTTTTATAAAGTTTTCAAAATAAGAAACTTTCTATTTTTTCAATCTCCATCCTTCATCAACCAAATCTAAGATTAAGTACCATCACATTATCATCCCAAAACTAGGCTGAAAGCCCCTTGACACCATATCTAGGGTTTGCTATGTCTAAAAGATGGATGTGTTTTTAAGTTTTTAAAATAAGAAACTATCTATTTTTCAATCTCCATTCTCTATCAACTAAATCTAAGATTCAATACCATATCATCCCCACCCAAAAACTTGGCAAAAAACTCCATGACACCCATCTCTAGGGTTTCCAATGTTTAAAAGATTGATGCTTTATAAAGTTTCTAAAATAAGAAACTTTCTATTTTTTAAATCTCCATCCATCATCAACTAAATCTAAGAATGAAAACAAATACTTTCTCATCTCAAAACTCTTCCTCATCTCAAAACTTGGCAAAAACCTTCTTTACACCATCTCTAGGGTTTCACAAAGTCTAAAATATTGATGTTTTATAAAGTTTCAAAAATAAGAAATATTCTATTTTTTCAATCTCCATTCTCTATCAACTAAATCTAAGATTCAATAACATATCATCCTCACCCAAAAACTTGGCAAAAAACTCCATGACACCATCTCTAGGGTTTTCAATGTCTAAAAGATGGATGTTTTATAAAGTTTCTAAAATAAGAAACTTTCAATTTTTCAATCTCCATCCGTCGTAAACTAAATCTAAGATTCAATACCGTATCATCCTCATCTCTAAACTTGGCTAAAAGCTCTACGACACCATCTCTAGGGTTTATTAAGTCTAAAAGATTAATATTTTGTAAAGTTTCTAAAATAAGAAACCTTCTATTTTTTCAATCTACATCATCCATCAACTAAATCTAAATTCAATACCCTCTCATTCTCATCCCAAAACTTGACTAAAAGCTCGTTGATATCACCTCTAGGGCTTCCTATGTCTAACAGATAGATGTTTTATAAAGTTTTTAAAATAAGAAACTTTCTATTTTTTAAATCTTCATCCTTCATCAACTAAATCTAAGATTCAATATCATCTCATCCTCATCCCAAAACGTGGCTAAAAGCTCCTTGACACCGTGTCTAAGGTCTCCTACCTCTAAAAGATTGATGTTTTGTAAAGTTTCTAAAATAAGAAACGTTCTATTTTTTCAATTTTCATCATTTATAAACTAAATCTAAGATTCAATACCATCTCATCCTCATCTCAAAACTTGTCTAAAACCTCATCGACACCAACTTTTGGGTTTCCTATGTCTAAAAGATTGATTTCTTACAAAGTTTCAATAATAAGAAACTTTTTATTTTTTCAATCTACATCCTTCATCAACTAAATTTAAGATTCAATATCATCTCATCCTCATCTCAAAACTTAGCTAAAAGCTCCTTCACACCATCTCTAGGGTTTCTAATGTCTAAAAGTTATATATTTTATAAAGTTTCTAATGTAAGAAACTTTCTATTTTTTCAATCACAATCCTTGTTCAAATAAATCAAAGATTCGATACCATCTAATCCTCATCTCAAATCTTGGCTAAAAGTTCCTTGACACCATCTATAGGGTTTTCTATGTCTAAAAGATTGATGTTTTATAAAGTTTCTAAAATAAGAATCTTTCTAATTTTCAATCTCCATCATTGATCAACTAAATCTAAGATTCAATACCATCTAATCCTAATCTCAAAACTTGGCTAAAAGCTCGTTGACACCATCCATCTATGGGGTTTGGTATGTCTAAAAGGTGGATGTTTTATAATGTCTCTAAAATAAGAAACTTTCTATTTTTCAATCTCTATCCTTCTCCAACTAAATCTACAATTCAATACCAACTCATTGTCATCCCAAAACTTCTCTAAAAGCACATTGACACCATCTCTAGGGTTTCTTATGTCTAAAAGATGTAAGTTTTATAAAGTTTCTAAAATAAGAAACTTTCTATTTTTTCCATCTCTATCCTTCATTAACTAAATCTAAGATTCAAGACCATTTCATTCTCATCTCAAAACTTAACTAAAACCTCCTTGACACCATCTTTACGGTTTACTAAGTCTAACAGATTGATATTTTATAAAGTTTCTAAAATATCAAACTTTCTATTTTTTCAATCTTCATCCTTCATCAACCTAATTTAAGTTTCTAAAATAAGCCAAGTTAAATCTCCATCTTTCATCAACTAAATCTAAGATTTTATTCCCTCTCATTCCCATCCCAAAACTTAGCTAAAAGCTCGTTCACATCCACTCAAGGGCTTCCAATGTCTAAAAGATGGATATTTTATAATGTTTCTAAAAGAAGAAACTTTCTCTTTTTTCAATCTCCATCCTTCATCAACTAAATCTAAGATTCAGTATCATCTCATACTAATCCCTAAACATGGTTAAAAGCCCTTTGACATCGTGTCTAGGGTCCCCTATATCTAATGATGGATGTTTTATAAAGTTTATAAAATAAGAAACTATCTATTTTTTAATCTTCATCCTTTATCAACTAAATATAAGATTTAATACCATCTCATCCTCATCCCAGAACTTGGCTAAAATCTCCTTCACACCATCTGTAGGGTTTCCTATGTCTAAAAGATTGATGTCTTATACAGTTTCAAAAATAAGAAACTTTCATTTCTTCAATCTCCAACCTTCATCAACTAAATGTAAGATTCAATATCATCTCATCCTCATCTCAAAACTTAGCTAAAAGCTCCTTGATACCATCTCTAGGGTTACCTATGTCTAAAAGATGGATGTTTTCCAAAGTTTTTAAAATATGAAACTTCCTATTTTTTCAATCTTCATTCTTTATCAACTAAATTTAAAATTCAATATCATATCATACTCACCTCAAAACTTGGCTAAAGCTCCTTGACCCCGTCTCTAGGGTTTCCTATGTCTCAAAACTTGGCTAAAACCTTCTTTAAATCATCTCTATGATTTACTAAGTCTAAAAGATTGACGTTTTACAAATTTTCTAAAATAAGAAACTTTCTATTTTTTCAACCTCCATCCTTCATCAACGAAATCTTTGATTCAATACCCTCTCATTCTGATCCCAAAACTTGGCTAAATGCTCGTTGACATCATCTCTAGGGTTTCATTTGTCTAAAAGATGGATGTTTTAAAAAGTCTCTAAAATAAGAAACTTTATATTTCTCAATCTCCATCCGTCGTAAACTAAATCTAAAATTCAATACCATATCATCCTCATCTCAAAACTTGGCTAAAAGCTTCTTAACACCATCTCTAGGGTTTATTAAGTCTAAAAGATTGATATTTTGTAAAGTTTCTAAAATAAGAAACCTTCTATTTTTCCAATCTCCATCCTTCATCAACTAAATCTAAGAATCAATACCCTCTGATTCTCATCCTAAGACTTGGCTAAATGCTCGTTGATATCATCTCTAGTATCATCTCTAGGGCTTCCTATGTTTAAAAGATGGATGTTTTATAAAGTTTCTAAAACAAGAAACCTTCTATTGTTTCAATCTCCATCCTTAATCTACTAAATCTAGGATTCAATACCAGCTCATCCTCATCACAAAATATGGCAAAAAGCTCCTTGACACCGTGTCTAGGGTCTCTTACATCTAAAAGATTGATGTTTTGTAAAGTTTCTAAAATAAGAAACTATCTATTTTTTCAATCTTCATCCTTTATAAACTAATTCTAAGATTCAATACCATCTCATCCACATCTCAAAACTTGGCTAAAAGCTCCACGACACCATCTTTTGGGTTTCTTATGTCTAAAAGATTGATGTCTTATAAAGTTTCAAAAATAAGAAACTTTCTATTTTTTCAATCTCCATCCTTCATCAACTAAATCGAAGATTCAATATCATCTCATCCCATCTCAAAACTTTGCAAAAAGCTCCTTGACACCAAAGATTAATAGTTTATAAAGTTTTTAAAATAAGAAACTCTCTATTTTTTCAATCTCCATCCTTCATCAACTAAATCTAAGATTCAATAGCCTCTCATTCTCGTCCCAAAACTTGGCTAAAAGCTCGTTGGTATTATCTCTAGGGCTTCCTATGTGTAAAAGACAGATGTTTTATAAAGTTTCTAAAATAAGAAACTTTCAATTTTTCAATCTCCATCCGTCGTAAACTAAATCTAAGATTCAATACCGTATCATCCTCATCTCTAAAGCTCTACGACACCATCTCTAGGGTTTATTAAGTCTAAAAGATTAATATTTTGTAAAGTTTCTAAAATAAGAAACCTTCTATTTTTTCAATCTACATCCTCCATCAACTAAATCTAAATTCAATACCCTCTCATTCTCATCCCAAAACTTGGCTAAAAGCTCGTTGATATCACCTTTAGGGCTTCCTATGTCTAAAAGATAGATGTTTTATAAATTTTCTAAAATAAGAAACTTTCTATTTTTTCAATCTTCATCCTTCATCAACTAAATCTAAGATTCAATATCATCTCATCCTCATCCCAAAACGTGGCTAAAAGCTCCTTGACACCGTGTCTAAGGTCTCCTACCTCTAAAAGATTGATGTTTTGTAAAGTTTCTAAAATAAGAAACTTTCTATTTTTTCAATTTTCATCATTTATAAATTAAATCTAAGATTCAATACCATCTCATCCTCATCTCAAAACTTGTCTAAAACCTCATCGACACCAACTTTTGGGTTTCCTATGTCTAAAAGATTGATTTCTTACAAAGTTTCAATAATAAGAAACTTTTTATTTTTTCAATCTACATCCTTCATCAACAAAATTTAAAATTCAATATCATCTCATCCTCATCTCAAAACTTAGCTGAAAGCTCCTTCACACCATCTCTAGGGTTTCTAATGTCTAAAAGTTAGATATTTTATAATGTTTCTAAAATAAGTAACTTTCTATTTTTTCAATCACAATCCTTATTCAAATAAATCAAAGATTCGATACCATTAAATCCTCATCTCAAATCTTGGCTAAAAGTTCCTTGACACCATCTATAGGGTTTTCTATGTCTAAAAGATTGATGTTTTATAAAGTTTATAAAATAAGAATCTTTCTAATTTTCAATCTCCATCATTGATCAACTAAATCTAAGATTCAATACCATCTAATCCTAATCTCAAAACTTGGCTAAAAGCTGGTTGACACCATCCATCTATAGGGTTTGGTATGTCTAAAAGGTGGATGTTTTATAATGTCTCTAAAATAAGAAACTTTCTATTTTTCAATCTCTATCCTTCTCCAACTAAATCTACAATTCAATACCAACTCATTGTCATCCCAAAACTTTTCTAAAAGCACATTGACACCATCTCTAGGGTTTCTTATGTCTAAAAGATGTAAGTTTTATAAAGTTTCTAAAATAAGAACCTTTCTATTTTTTCCATCTCTATCCTTCATCAACTAAATCTAAGATTCAAGACCATTTCATTCTCATCTCAAAACTTAACTAAAACCTCTTTGACACCATCTTTACGGTTTACTAAGTCTAAAAGATTGATATTTTATAAAGTTTCTAAAATAGGAAACTTTCTATTTTTTCAATCTTCATCCTTCATCAACCTAATGTAAGATTCAATACCCTCTCATTCTCATTCCAAAACTTGGCTAAATGCTTGATGATATCATCTCTAGGGCTTCCTAACTCTAAAAGATGGATGTTGAGTGAGTTATGGTCAATCAATCGGAGGTAGGTCTGTAAACTACTACACCAAAGCGCGAGTCTAACTATTTTCATCATAACTCTTAAAATACTTGTAGTTTTCATCTCCGTTTCTTCTGTTTTCAACTACACTTCAACCTCTTCGAAATGGGATGAATTTGAATCAATTCCGAGTATAATTTAATGAGATATGGTCAATCAATCGGAGGTAGGTCTGTAAACTGCTAGACCAAAGCGTGAGTCTAACTATTTCCATCATAACTGTTAAATTAGTTAGAGTTTTTAATCTCCGTTTCTTCCGTTTAAAACTACACTTCGACTCCTTCGAAATGGAACAAATTTCAATGAATTCCGACTTGAATTTAGTGAGTTACAGTCATTCAATCGGAGGTAGGTCTGTAAACTACTAGGCGAAAGCGCGAGTCTAACTATTTCCATCATAACTTTTAAAGTACATGATGTTTTTCATCTCTGTTTCTTCCGTTTTAAACTATACTTCAACTCCTTCGAAATGGAACAAATTTCAGTGAATTCCTAGTTGAATTGAGTGAGTCATGGTCATTCAACCGGAGGTAGGTCTGTAAACTGCTAGGCGAAAGCGCGAGTCTAACTATTTCCATTATAACTCTTAAAATACTTGGGATTTTTCATCTCCATTTCTTCCGTTTTCAACTACAGTTCGACATCTTCAAAATGGCAGGAATTTGAATCAATTCCGAGTTGAATTGAGTGAGTTATGGTCAATCAATAGGAGGTAGGTCTGTAAACTGCTAGACCAAAGCGCGAGTCTAACTATTTTCATCATAACTCTTAAAATACTTGGAGTTTTTCAACTCCGTTTCTTCTGTTTTCAACTACACTGAGACATCTTCGAAATGGGATGAATTTGAATCAATTCTGAGTTTAATTGAGTGAGATATGGTCAATCATTCGGAGGTAGGTCTGTAAACTGCTAGGCCAAAGCATGAGTCTAACCATATCCATCATAACTGTTAAAATACTTGGAGTTTTTAATCTCCGTTTCTTCCGTTTTAAACTACACTTTGACTCATTCGAAATGGAACAAATTTCAACAAATTCCGAGTTGAATTGAGTGAGTTATGGTCATTCAATCGAAGGTAGGTCTGTAAACTGTTAGGCGAAAGGGCGAGTCTAACTATTTCCATCATAACTCTTAAAATACTTGTGCTTTTTCATCACCGTTTCTTCCGTTTTCAACTACACTTCGAAATCTTCAAAATGGCATGAGTTTGAATCAATTCCGAGTTGAATTGAGTGAGTTATGGTCAATCAGTCGGAGGTAGGTCTGTAAACTGCTAGACCAAAGCGCGAGTCGAACTATTTTGATCATAACTCTTAAAATTCTTAGATTTTTTCATCTCCGTTTCTTCTGTTTTCACTTACACTTCGACATCTTTAAAATGGCAAGAATTTGAATCAATTCTGAGTTGAATTGAGTGAGTTTTGGTCAATCAATCAGAGGTAGGTCTGTAAACTGCTAGACCGAAGTGCAAGTCTAACTATTTCCATCATAACTCTTAAAATACTTGGAGTTTTTCATCTCTGTTTCTTCCGTTTTCAACTACACTTCGTCATCTTCTAAATGGCAAGAATTTGAATCCATTCCGAGTTGAATTGAGTGAGTTATGGTCAATCAATCGGAGGTAGGTCGGTAAACTGCCAGATCGAAGCGCGAGTCTAACTATTTCCATCATTACTCTCAAAATACTTGGGGTTTTTCATCTCCATTTCTTCCATTTTAAACTACACTTCGACACCTTCGAAATGGAATAAATTTCAATGAATTACGAGTTGAATTTAGTGAGTTATCGTCATTCAATTGGAGGTAGGTCTGTAAACTGCTATGCGAAAGCGCGAGTCAATTTATTTCCATCATAACTCTTAAAATACTTAGAGTTTTTCATCTCCGTTTCTTTCGTTTTCAACTACACTACGACATCTTCGAAATGGCATGAATTTCACTCAATTCCGAGTTGAATTGAGTGAGTTATGATCAATCAATCGGACGTAAGTCTATAAACTGCTAGACCAAAGCGCGAGTCTAACTATTTCTATCATAATCATAAAATACTTGGAGTTTTTCATCTCCGTTTCTTTTGTTTTCAACTACACTTCGACATCTTCAAAATGGCATGAATTTAGTGAGTTATGGTCAATCAATCGGAGGTACGTCTGTAAACTGCTAGACCAAAGCGCGAGTCTAACTATTTTCATCATAACTCTTAAAATACTTGGATTTTTTCATCTCCGTTTCTTGTGTTTTCACTTACACTTCGACATCTTCGAAATGGCCAGAATTTGAATCAATTCCGAGTTGAATTGAGTGAGTTATGGTCAATAAATCGGAGGTAGGTCTGTAAACTGCTAGACCAAAGCGCGAGTTTAAATATTTTTATCATAACTCTTAAAATATTTAGAGTTTTTCATCTCTGTTTCTTCTGTTTTCACTTACACTTCGACACCTTCGAAATGGCATGAATTTGAATCAATTCCTAGTTGAATTGAGGGGGTTATGGTCAATCAATCAGAGGTAGTTCTGTAAACTGCTCGACCAAAGCGCGAGTCTAACTATTTCCATCATAACTCTTAAAATACTTGGACTTTTTCATCTCCGTTTCATCCGTTTTCAGCTACACTTCGCCATCATCGAAGTGGTATGAGTTTGAATCAATTCCGAGTTTAATTGAGTTAGTTATGATCAATCAATCGGAGGTAGGTCGGCAAACTGCTAGACCAAAGCGCGAGTCTAACTATTTCCATCATTACTCTCAAAATACTTGGGGTTTTTTATCTCCATTTCTTTTGTTTTACACTACACTTCGACACCTTCAAAATGGAACAAATTTCAATGAATTACGAGTTGAATTTAGTGAGTTATGGTCATTCAATCGGAGGTATGTATGTAAATTGCTAGACCAAAGCGCGAGTCTAACTACTTCCATCATAACACTCAAAATACTTGAGGTTTTTCATCACCATTTCTTCCATTTTAAACTATACTTCGACACCTTCGAAATGGAACAAATTTTAATTAATTACGAGTTGAATTGAGTGAGCTATGGTCATTCAATTGGACGTAGGTCTGAAACTGCTAGGCGAAAGCGCGAGTCTATTTATTTCCATCATGACTCTTAAAATACTTGGAGTTTTTCATCTCTGTTTCTTCCATTTTCAACTACACTACGACATCTTCGAAATGGGATGAATTTGAGTCAAATCCGAGTTGAATTGAGTGAGATAGGGTCAATCAATCGGACGTAGGTCTGTAAACTGCTAGAGCAAAGCGTGAGTCTAACTATTTCAATCATAATTCTTAAAATACTTGGAGTTTTTAATCTCCGTTTCTTCCATTTTAAACTACACTTTGACTCCTTCGAAATGGAACAAATTTCAATGAAATCCGAGTTGAATTGAGTGAGTTACGGTCATTCAATCGGAGGTAGGTCTGTAAACTGCTAGGCCAAAGCGTGAGTCTAACTATTTCCATCATAACTGTTAAAATACTTGGAGTTTTTAATCTCCGTTTCTTCAGTTTCAAACTACACTTTGACTCATTCGAAATGGAACAAATTTCAATTAATTCCGAGTTGAATTGAGTGAGCTACGGTCATTAAATCGGAGGTAGGACTGTAAACTGCTAGGCGAAAGCGCGAGTCTAACTATTTTCATCATATCTCTTAAAATACTTGGAGTTTTTCATCTCCCTTTCTTCCGTTTTATACTACACTTCGACTCCTTCGAAATGGAACAAATTTCAATGAATTCTGAGTTGAATTGAGTGAGTTATGGTCATTCGATCGGAGGTAGGTATGTAAACTGCTAGGTGAAAGCGCGAGTCTAACTATTTCCATCATAACTCTGAAAATACTTGGGGTTTTTCATCTCCGTTTCTTCCGTTTTCAACTACACTTCGACATCTTCGAAATGGCATGAATTTGAATCAATTCCGAGTTGAATTGAGTGAGTTATGGCCAATTAATCGGAGGTAGGTCTGTAAACTGCTAGACCAAAGCGCGAGTCTAACTATTTCATCATAACTCTTAAAATACTTGGAGTTTTTCATCTCCGTTTCTTCTGTTTTCACTTACACTTCGACACCTTCGAAATGGCATGAATTTGAATCAATTCCGAGTTGAATTGAGTGAGTTATGGTCAACCAATCAGAGGTAGGTCTGTAAACTGCTAGACCGAAGCGCAAGTCTAACTATTTCCATCATAACTCTTAAAATACTTGGAGTTTTTCATCTCCGTTTCTTCCGTTTTCAACTACACTTTGTCATCTTCTAAATGGCATGAATTTGAATCAATTCCGAGTTCAATTGAGTGAGTTATGGTCAATCAATCGCAGGTAGGTCGGTAAACTGCTAGACCAAAGCGCGAGTCTAACTATTTCCATCATTACTCTCAAAATACTTGGGGTTTTTCATCTCTATTTCTTCCATTTTAAACTACACTTCGACACCTTCGAAATGAAATAAATTTCAATGAATGACCAGTTGAATTGAGTGAGTTATGGTCATTCAATTAGAGGTAGGTCTGTAAACTGCTAGCGAAAGCGCGAGCCTATTTATTTCCATCATAACTCTTAAAATACTTGAAGTTTTTCATCTCCGTTTCTTCCTTTTTCAACTACACTACGACATCTTCGAAATGGCATGAATTTGAATCAATTCCGAGTTGACTTGAGTGAGTTATGATCAATCAATCGGACCTACGTCTGTAAACTGCTAGACCAAAGCGCGAGTTTAACTATTTCTATCATAATCTTAAAATACTTAGAGTTTTTCAGCTCCGTTTCTTCCGTTTTCAACTACACTTCGACATCTTCAAAATGGCATGAATTGAGTGACTTATGGTCAATCAATCGGAGGTAGGTCTGTAAACTGCTAGACCAAAGCGCGAGTCTAACTATTTCATCATAACTCTTAAAATACTTGGAGTTTTTCATCTCCGTTTCTTCTGTTTTCACATACACTTCGACACCTTCGAAATGGCATGAATTTGAATCAATTCCGAGTTGAATTGAGTGAGTTATGGTCAACCAATCAGAGGTAGGTATGTAAACTGCTAGACCAAAGCACGAGTCTAACTATTTCCATCATAACTCTTAAAATACTTGGAGTTTTTCATCTCCGTTTCTTCCGTTTTCAACTACACTTCTTCATCTTCTAAATGGCATGAATTTGAATCAATTCCGAGTTTAATTGAGTGAGTTATGATCAATCAATCGCAGGTAGGTCGGTAAACTGCTAGACCAAAGCGCGAGTCTAACTATTTCCATTATTACTCTCAAAATACTTAGGGTTTTTCATCTTCATTTCTTCCATTTTAAACTACACTTCGACACATTCGAAATGAAATAAATTTCAATGAATTACGAGTTGAATTGAGTGACTTATGGTCATTCAATTAGTGGTAGGTGTGTAAACTGCTAAGCGAAAGCGCGAGTCTATTTATTTCCATCATAACTCTTAAAATACTTGAAGTTTTTCATCTCCGTTTATTCCTTTTTCAACTACTCTACGACATCTTCGAAATGGCATGAATTTGAATCAATTCCGAGTTGAATTGAGTGAGTTATGATCAATCAATCGGACCTACGTCTGTAAACTGCTAGACCAAAGCGCGAGTCTAACTATTTCTATCATAATCTTAAAATACTTGGAGTTTTTCAGGTCCGTTTCTTCCGTTTTCAACTACACTTGGACATCTTCAAAATGGCATGAATTGAGTGACTTATGGTCAATCAATCGGAGGTAGGTCTGTAAACTGCTAGACTAAAGCGCGAGTCTAACTATTTTCATCATAACTCTTAAAATACTTGGATTTTTTCATCTCCGTTTCTTATGTTTTCACTTACACTTCGACATCTTCGAAATGGCTAGAATTTGAATTAATTCCGAGTTGAATTGAGTGAGTTATGGTCAATAAATCGGAGGTAGGTCTGTAAACTGCTAGATCAAAGCACGAATTTAAATATTTTCATCATAACTCTTAAAATACCTGGAGTTTTTCATCTCTGTTTCTTCTGTTTTCACTTACACTTCGACACCTTCGAAATGGCATGAATTTGAATCAATTCCTAGTTGAATTGAGTGGGTTATGGTCAATCAATCAGAGGTAGGTCTGTAAACTGCTAGACCAAAGCGCAAGTCTAACTATTTCCATCCTAACTCTTAAAATACTTGAAGTTTTTCATCTCCGTTTCTTCCGTTTTCAGCTACACTTCGCCATCTTCGAAATGGTATGAATTTGAATCAATTCCGAGTTCAATTGAGTTAGTTATGGTCAATCAATCGGACGTGTGTCGGCAAACTGCTAGACCAAAGCGCGAGTATAACTATTTCCATCATTACTTTCAAAATACTTGGGGTTTTTCATCTCCATTTCTTCCGTTTTAAACTATACTTCGACACCTTCGAAATGGATAAAATTTCAATGAATTACGAGTTGAATTGAGTGAGTTATGGTCATTCAATCGGAGGTAGGTATGTAAAATGCTAGACCAAAGCGCGAGTCTAACTATTTCCATCATAACACTCAAAATACTTGAGGTTTTTCATCTCCATTTCTTCCATTTTAAACTACACTTCGACACCTTCGAAATGGAACAAATTTCAATGAATTACGAGTTGAATTGAGTGAGTTATGGTCATTCAATTGGAGGTAGGTCTGTAAACTGCTAGGCGAAAGCGCGAGTCTATTTATTTCAATCATAACTCTTAAAATACTTGGAGTTTTTCATCTCCGTTTCTTCCATTTTCAACTACACTACGTCATCTTCGAAATGGGATGAATTTGAATCAATTCCGAGTTGAATTGAGTGAGATATGGTCAATCAATCGGACGTAGGTCTGTAAACTGCTAGACCAAAGCGTGAGTCTAACTATTTCCATCATAACTCTTAAAATACTTGGAGTTTTTAATCTCTGTTTCTTCCGTTTTAAACTACACTTCGACTAATTTGAAATGGAACAAATTTCAATGAATTACGAGTTGAATTGAGTAAGTTATGGTCATTCAATCGGAGGTAGGTATGTAAACTGCTAGATCAAAGCGCGAGTCTAACTATTTCCATCATAACACTCAAAATACTTGAGGTTTTTCATCTCCATTTTTTCCATTTTAAACTACACTTCGACACCTTCGAAATGGAACAAATTTCAATGAATTACGAGTTGAATTGAGTGAGTTATGATCATTCAATTGGAGGTAGGTCTGTAAACTGCTAGGCGAAAGCGCGAGTCTATTTATTTCCATCATAACTCTTAAAATACTTGGAGTTTTTCATCTCCATTTCTTCCATTTTCAACTACACTACGACCTCTTCGAAATGGGATGAATTTGAATCAATTCCGAGTTGAATTGAGTGAGATATGGTCAATCAATGGACGTAGGTCTGTAAACTGCTAGACCAAAGCGTGAGTCTAACTATTTCCATCGTAACTCTTTAAATACTTGGAGTTTTTAATCTCCGTTTCTTCCGTTTTAAACTACCCTTTGACTCCTTCGAAATTGAACAAATTTTAATGAAATCCGAGTTGAATTGAGTGACTTACGGTCATTCAATCGGAGGTAGGTCAGTAAACTGCTAGGCGAAAGCGCGAGTCTAACTATTTCCATCATAGAAATTCGAGTTGAATTGAGTGAGTTACGGTCATTCAATCGGAGGTAGGTCTGTAAACTGCTAGACGAAAGCACGAGTCTAACTATTTACGTAATAACTCTTAAAATACTTGGAGTTTTTCATCTCCGTTTCTTGCGTTTTAAACTACACTTCGACTCCTTCGAAATGGAACAAATTTTAATGAATTCCGAGTTGAATTGAGTGAGTTATGGTCATTCGATCGGAGGTAGGTCTGTAAATTGCAATGTGAAAGCGCGAGTCTAACTATTTCCATCATAGCTCTTAAAATACTTGAGGTTTTTCATCTCCGTTTCTTCCATTTTCAACTACACTTCGACATCTTCAAAATGCCATGAATTTGAATCAATTCCGAGTTGAATTGAGTGAGTTATGGCCAATCAATCGGAGGTAGGTCTGTAAACTGCTAGACCAAAGCGCGAGTCCAACTATTTCATCATAACTCTTAAATTACTTGGTGTTTTTCATCTCCGTTTCTTCCGTTTTCAGCTACACTTCGCCATCTTCGAAATGGTATGAATTTGAATCAATTCGGAGTTCAATTGAGTGAGTTATGGTCAATCAATCGGAGGTAGGTCGGAAAACTACTAGACGAAAGCGCGAGTCTAACTATTTCCATCATTACTCGCAAAATACTTGGGGTTTTTCATCTCCATTTCTTCCATTTTGAACTACACTTCGACACCTTCGAAATGAAACAAATTTCAATGAATTACGAGTTGAATTGAGTGAGTTATGGTCATTCAATTGGGGGTAGGTCAATAAATTGCTAGGCGAAAGCGCGAGTCTATTTATTTCAATCATAACTCTCAAAATACTTGGAGTTTTTCATCTCCGTTTCTTCAGTTTTCAACTACACTACAACATCTTCGAAATGACATGAATTTGAATCAATTCCGAGTTGAATTGAGTGATTATGATCAATCAATCGTACGTACGTCTGTAAACTGCTAGACCAAAGCGCGAGTCTAACTATTTCTATCATAATCTTAAAATACTTGGAGTTTTTCATCTCCGTTTCTTCCGTTTTCAATTACACTTCGACATCTTCAAAATGGCACGAATTTGAATTAATTTCGAGTTGAATTGAGTGACTTATGGTCAATCAATCGGAGGTAGGTCTGTAAACTGCAAGTCCAAAACGCGAGTCTAACTATTTCCGTTATAACTCTTAAAATACTTGCATTTTTTATCTCCGTTTCTTCCGTTTTCACTTACACTTCGACATCTACGAAATGGCAAGAATTTGAATCAATTCCGAGTTGAATTGAGTGAGTTATGGTCAATCAATCGGAGGTAGGTCTGAAAACTGCTAGACCAAAGCGCGAGTTTAAATATTTTCATCATAACTCTTAAAATACTTGGAGTTTTTCATCTCTGTTTCTTCTGTTTTCACTAACACTTCGACATCTTCGAAATGGGCAGAATTTGAATCAATTCCGAGTTGAATTGAGTGAGTTATGGTCAATAAATCGGAGGTAGGTCTGTAAACTGCTAGACCAAAGCGCGAGTTTGAATATTTTCATCATAACTCTTAAAATACTTTAAGTTTTTCATCTCCGTTTCTTCTGTTTTCACTTACACTTCGACACCTTCGAAATTGCATGAATTTGAATCAATTCCTTGTTGAATTTTGTGGGATATGGTCAATCAATCAGAGGTAGGTCTGTAAACTGCTAGACCAAAGCGCGAGTCTAACTATTTCCATCATAACTCTTAAAATACTTGGAGTTTTTCATCTCTGTTTCTTCCGTTTTTAGCTACACTTCACCATCTTCGAAATTGTATGAATTTGAATCAATTCCTAGTTCAATTGAGTTAGTTATGGTCAATCAATCGGAGGTAGGTCGATAAACTGCTAGACCAAAGCGCGAGTCTAACTATTTCCATCATTACTCTCAAAATACTTGGGGTTTTTCATCTCCATTTCTTCCGTTTTAAACTACACTTCCACACCTTCGAAATGGAAAAAATTTCAATGAATTACGAGTTGAATTGAGTGAGTTATGGTCATTCAATCGGAGGTAGGTATGTAAACTGCTAGACCAAAGTGCGAGTCTAACTATTTCCATCATAACACTCAAAATAATTGAGGTTTTTCATCTCCATTTCTTCCATTTTAAACTACACTTCGACACCTACGAATTGGAACAAGTTTCAATGAATTACGAGTTGAATTGAGTGAGTTATGGTCATTCAATTGGAGGTAAGTCTATAAACTGCTAGGCGACAGCGCGAGTCTATTTATTTCCATCATAACTCTTAAAATACTTGGAGTTTTTCATATCTGTTTCTTCCATTTTCAACTACACTACGACATCTTCGAAATGGGATGAATTTGAATCAATTCCGAGTTGAATTGAGTGAGATATGGTCAATCAATCGGACGTAGGTCTGTAAACTGCTAGACCAAAGCATGAGTCTAACTATTTCCATCATAACTCTTAAAATACTTGGAGTTTTTAATCTCCGTTTCTTCCGTTTAAAACTACACTTCGACTCCTTCGAAATGGAACAAATTTCAATGAAAATCCGAGTTGAATTGAGTGAGTTACGGTCATTCAATCGGAGGTAGGTCTGTAAACTGCTAGGCAAAAGCGCGAGTCTAACTAATGCCATCTTAACTCTTAAAATACTTGGAGTCTTTAATCTCCGTTTCTTCCGTTTTAAACTACACTTCGACTCCTTCGAAATAGAACAAATTTCAACAAATTCCAAGTCGAATTGAGTGAGTTATGGTCATTCGATCGGAGGTAGGTCTGTAAACTGCTAGGTGAAATCGCGAGTCTAACTATTTCCATTATAACTCTTAAAATACTTGGAGTTTTTCATCTCCGTTTCTTCCATTTTCAGCTACGCTTCGCCATCTTCGAAATAGTATGAATTTGAATCAATTCCGAGTTCAATTGAGTTAGTTATGGTCAATCAATCAGAGGTAGGTCGGTAAACTGCTAGACCAAAGCGCGAGTCTAACTATTTCCATCATTACTCTCAAAATACTTTGGGTTTTTCGTCTTCATTTCTTCCGTTTTAAACAACACTTCGATACCTTCGAAATGAAACAAATTCCAATGAATTACGTGTTGAATTGAGTGAGTTATGTTCATTCAATCGGAGGTAGGTACATAAACTGCTAGACCAAAGCGCGAGTCTAACTATTTCCATCATAACACTCAAAATACTTGAGGTTTTTCATCTCCATTTTTTCCATTTTAAACTATACTTCGACACCTTGGAAATGGAACAAATTTCAATGAATTACGAGTTGAATTGAGTGAGTTATGGTCATTCAATTGGAGGTAGGTCAGTAAATTGCTAGGCGAAAGCGCGAGTCTATTTATTTCCATCATAACTCTTAAAATACTTGGAGTTTTTCATCTCTGTTTCTTCCCTTTTCAACTACGCTACGACATCTTCGAAATGGCATGAATTTGAATCAATTCCGAGTTGAATTGAGTGATTATGATCAATCAATCGGACGTACGTCTGTAAACTGCTAGACCAAACCGCGAGTCTAACTATTTCTATCATAATCTTAAAATACTTGGAATTTTTCATCTCCGTTTCTTCCGTTTTCAACTACACTTTGACATCTTCAAAATGGCATGAATTTGAATCAATTCCGAGTTGAATTGAGTGACTTATGGTCAATCAATCGGAGGTAGGTTTGTAAACTGCAAGTCCAAAGCGCGAGTCTAACTATTTTCATCATAACTCTTAAAATACTTGGATTTTTTCATCTCCGTTTCTTCTATTTTCACTTGCGCTTCGACATCTTTGAAATGGCAAGAATTTGAATCAATTCCGAGTTGAATTGAGTGAGTTATGGCCAATTAATCGGAGGTAGGTCTGTAAACAGCTAGACCAAAGCGCGAGTTTAAATATTTTCATCATAACTCTTAAAATACTTGGAGTTTTACATCTCCGTTTCTTCCGTTTTCACATACACTTCAACACCTTCGAAATGGCATGAATTTGAATCAATTCCGAGTTGAAGTGAGTGAGTTATGGTCAATCAATCAGAGGTAGGTCTGTAAACTGCTAGACCAAAGCGCGAGTCTAACTATTTCCATCATAACTCTTAAAATACTTGCATTTTTTCATCTCCTTTTCTTCTGTTTTCACTTACACTTCGACATCTACGAAATGGCAAGAATTTGAATAAATTCCGAGTTGACTTGAGTGAGTTATGGTCAATCAATCGGAGGAAAGTCTGTAAACTGCTAGACCAAAGCGCGAGTTTAAATATTTTCATCATAATACTTGGAGTTTTTCATCTCCGTTTCTTCTGTTTTCACTTACACTTCGACACCTTCGAAATGGCATGCATTTGAATCAATTCCGAGTTGAATGGAGTGAGTTATGGTCAATCAATCAGAGGTAGGTCGGTAAACTGCTAGACCAAAGCGCGAGTCTAACTATTTCCATCATTACTCTCAAAATACTTGGGGTTTTTCATCTCCATTTCTTCCGTTTTAAACTACACTTCGACACCTTCGAAATTGAACAAATTTCAATGAATTACGAGTTGAATTAAGTGAGTTATGGTCATTCAATCGGAGGTATGTATGTAAACTGCTAGACAAAATTGTAAGTCTAACTATTTCCATCATAACTCTCAAAATACTTGGGGTTTTTCGCCTCCATTTCTTCCATTTTAAACTACAGTTCGACCCCTTCGAAATGGAACAAATTTCAATGAATTACGAGTTGAATTGTGTGAGTTATGGTCGTTCAATTGGAGGTAGGTCTGTAAACTACTAGGCGAAAGCGCGAGTCTATTTATTTCCATCATAACTCTTAAAATACTTAGAGTTTTCCATCTCCGTTTCTTCCATTTTCAGCTACACTACGACATCTTCGAAATGGCATGAATTTGAATCCAATACGAGTTGAATTGAGTGAGTTATGATCAATCAGTCGGACGTACGTCTGTAAACTGCTAGACCAAAGCCCGAGTCTAACTATTGCTATCATAATCTTAAAATACTTGGAGTTTTTCATCTCCGTTTCTTCCGTTTTCAACTACACTTCGATATCTTCGAAATGGCATGAAGTTGAATCAATTACGAGTTGAATTGAGTGAGTTATGGTCAATCAATCAGAGGTAGGTCGGAAAACTGCTAGACCAAAGCGCGAGTCCAACTATTTCCTTCTTTACTCTCAAAATACTTGGGGTTTTTCATCTCCATTTCTTTTGTTTTAAACTACACTTCGACACCTTCGAAATGGAACAAATTTCAATGAATTATGAGTTGAATTGAGTGAGTTATGGTCATTCAATCGGAGGTAGGTATGTAAACTGCTAGACCAAAGCTCAAGTCTAACTATTTCCATCATAACTCTTAAAATACTTGGGGTTTTTCATCTCCTTTTCTTCCATTTTAAACTACAGTTCGACACCTTCGAAATGGAACAAATTTCAATGAATTACGAGTTGAATTCAGTGAGTTATGGTCATTCAATTGGAGGTAGGTCTGTAAACTGCTAGGCGAAAGCGCGAGTCTATTTATTTCCATCATAACTCTTAAATTACTTAGAGTTTTTCATCTCCGTTTCTTCCGTTTTCAAGTACACTACGACATCTTCGAAATGGCATGAATTTGAATCAATTTCGAGTTCAATTGAGTGAGTTATGATCAATCAATCGGACGTACGTCTGTAAACTGCTAGACCATAGAGAATGAAAAAATAGAAAGTTTCTGATTTTAGAAACTTTATAAAACATTAATCTTATAGACATTGGAAACCCTATAGATGGTGTCAAAGAGCTTTTAGACAAGTTTCAGGGTTGAGGATGAGAATTGAAAAAACAGAAATATTTTAATTTTGGAAACTTTAAAAAACTTACTTTTATTAGACATAGAAAACCCTACAGATGCTATCAATGAGCTTTTATCCAAGTTTTGAGATGAGGATAAGATGATGTTGAATCTTAGATTTAGTTGACCCCTGATGGAGATTGAAAAAATAGAAAGTTTCTTAGTTTAGAAACTTCATACGACATCCATCTTTTAAACATAGGAAACCCTAGAGATAGTGTGAAGGAGCTTTGAGGCAAGCTTAGGGATGAGGATGAGATGAAATTAAATCTTAGATTTAGTTAATGAATGATGGAGATTGAAGAAATAGAAAGTTTCTTATTTTAGAAACTTTACAAAACATTCATCTTTTAGACATAGAAAATCTTAGAGATGCTGTCAACGAGCTCTTAGCCAAGTTTTGAAATAAGTATGGGATGATATTGAATCTTAGATTTAGTTGACGCAAGGTGGAGATTGAAAAAATAGAAAGTTTCTTAATTTAAAAACTTTATAAGACATTCATCGTTTAGACATAGGAAACCCTAGAGATAGTGTCAAGGAGCTTTTAGCCAAATTTTGGGATGGGGATGAGATGAAATTGAAACTTAGATTTAGTTGATGAAGGATGGATTTTGAAGAAATAAAAAGTTTCTTATTTTAGAAACTTTACAAAACATTAATCTTTTAGACATAGGAAACCCAAGAGATGGTGTGAAGGAGCTTTGATCCAAGTTTTGGGATGACTTAGCTTTGGTATTGAATCTAAAATTTAGTTGATGAAGGATGGCGAAAAAATAAAAGTTTCTTATTTTAGAATTTTTAAAAATCATCTATCTTTTTTACATATGAAACCCTAGGAGATGGTGTCATTGAGATTTTAGCCAAGTTTTGATATGAGGATGATATGGTATTAATCTTAGATTAGGTTGATGAAGGATGGATATTGAAAAACAGAAAGTTTCTAATCTTAGAACTTTTATAAAACATCCATCTTTTAGACATAGGAAACCCTCTAGATGGTATCAAGGAGCTTTTAGACAAGTTTTGAGATGAGGATTACATGGTACTGAATTTTAGATTGAGTTGATGAAGGATGGAGATTGAAAATATATAAAGTTTCTTATTTTAGAAACTTTATAAAATATCCATCTTTTAGACATAAGAAACTCAAGAGATGGTGTCAAAGTGCTATTAGCCAAGTTTTGGGATGAGAATGAGATGGTGTCAAGAAGCTTTTAGCCATGTTTTAGGATAAGAATGAAACAGTATTGAATCTTAGATTTATTTGTTGAATGATGGAGATTGAAAAAATAGAAAGTTTCTTATTTTAGAAACTTTGTAAAACATCAATCTTTTACACTTAGTAAACCCTAGAAATGGTGTTAAGGAGCGCTGAGCCAAGTTTTGAGATGAGTTAGCGTTAGTATTGAGTTTTAAATTTAGTTGATGATGGATGGGGAAAAATAAAAAGTTTCTTATTTTAGAAACTTTATAAAACATCTATCTTTTAGACATATGAAACCCTAGAGATTGTGTCAAGGAGCTTTTAGCCAAGTTTTGAGATGGGATGCGATAGTAATGAATCTTAATTTTAGTTGATGAAGGATAGAGAATGAAAAAATAAAAAGCTTCTGATTTTTATACACTTTAAAAAACATCAATTTTTTAGACATAGGAAACACTATAGATGGTGTTAAGGAGCTTTTAGCCAAGTTTTAGGATGAGGATGAGAATTGAAAAAACAGAAAGTTTCTGATTTTAAAAACATTATAAAACATACATCTTTTAGAAATAGAAAACCCTAGAGATGCTGTCAAGGAGCTTTTACCCAAGTTTTGAGTTGATATTGAATCTTAGTTTTAGTTGACGCATGATGGGGACTGAAAAAATAGAAAGTTTCTTAATTTTGAAAGTTTATAAGATATCCATCGTTTAGACATAGGAAACCCTGTAGATAGTGTCAAGGAGCGTTTAACCAAGTTTTGGGATGAGGATAAGATGAAATTTAGTCTTAGATTTAGTTGATGAAAGATTGAGATTGAAGAAATAGAAAGTTTCTTACTTTAGAAACTTTACAAAACATTCGTCTTTTAGACGTAGGAAACCCTAGAGATGGTTTCAAGGAGCTTTTAACCAAGTTTTGAGATTAGAATGAAATGATATTGAATCTTAGATTTAGTTAACGGAGGATGGAGATTGAAAAAATAGAAAGTTTCTTAATTTAGAAACTTTAGAAGACATCTATCTTTTAGACGTACGAAACCCTATAAATGGTGTCAAGGAGCTTTTAACCAAGTTTTAGGATGAAGATGAGATGAAATTGAATCTTACATTTAGTTGATTAATGACGGAGATTGAAAAAATAGAAAGTTTCTTATTTTTGAAACTTTACAAAACATCTATCTTTTAGACATAGGAAACCCTAGAGATGAAGTCAATGAGCTTTTAGCTAAGTTTTGAGTTGAGAATGAGAGGATATTGAATCTTTGACTTAGTTGATGAAGAATGAAGATTGAAAAAATAGAAAGTTTCGTATTGTAGAAACTTTATAAAACATCAATCTTTTAGACTTACTGAACCCAAGAGATGTTGTCAAGGAGCTTTTGGATTTATCTTTAATAGTATTAAAACTCTACAGAGGATGTAAACGAGCTTTTAGGCACGTTCTGAGATGAGAATGAGAGGGCAATGAATCTTAGATTTAGTTGATAAAAGATGGAGATTAAAAAAATAGAAAATTTATTATTTTAGAAACTTTATAAAACATCCATCTTTTAAACATATGAAACCCTATAGATGGTGTCAATGAGCTTTTAGCCATGTTTTGGGATGATGATAAGAAGATTTTGATTCTTAGATTTAGGTGATGAAAAATGGAGATCACCTTTTAGACATAAGAAACCCTAGAGATGGTGTCAAGGAACTTTGAGCCAAGTTTTGGGATGAGTTAGCGATGATATTGAATCTTAAATTTAGTTGATGAAGGATGGCGAAAAAATAAAAAGTTGCTTATTTTAGAAACTTTATTAAAAATCTATCTTTTAGACATATGAAACCCTGGGAGATGGTGTCAAGGAGCTTTTATCCAAGTTTTGATACGAGGATGAGATGGTATTGAATCTTAGATTTAGTTAATCGATGGAGATTGAAAAACAGAAAGTTTCTAATCTTAGAAACTTAAAACATCCATCTTTTAGACATAGGAAACCCTCTAGATGGTGTCACGGAGCTTTTAGCTAAGTTTTGAGATGGGGATTAGATGGTATTTAATCATAAAATGAGTTGATGAAGGATGGAGATTTAAAAAATATAAATTTTCTAATTTTAGAAATTTTATTACTAACATCCATCTTTTAGACATAGGAAATCCTAGAGATGGTGTGAAGGAGCTTTTTGCCAAGTTTTGAGAAAAGGATGAGATGATATTGAATATTAGATTTAGTTGATGGAGGATGGAGAACGAAAAAATAGGAAGTTTCTTATTTTAGAAACTTTAAAAAATATCTATCTTTTAGACATAGGAGACCCTAGAGATGGTGATAAAGAGATTTTAGCCTAGTTTTGGGATGATGATGAGATGGTTTTAAATCTTCAATTTAATTGATGAAGAATGGAGATTGAAAAAAAAAAGCTTCTTATTTTAGAAAGTTTATAAAACATCTAATTTTTAGACATAAGAAACCCTATAGATGGTGTCAAGGAGCTTTTGGCCAAGTTTTGATATTAGGATGAGATGGTATTGAATCTTAGAATTAGTTGATGAACAATTGAGATTGAAAAAACAGAAAGTTTCTAATTTTAGAAACTTTATAAAACATCCATCTTTTAGACATAGGGGACCCTAGAGATGGTGTCAGTGTGCTTTTAGCTAAGTTTTTGGATGACGATGAGATGGTATTGATTCTAAGATGTAGTTGACGAATGATGAAGATTGACAAAATATAAAGTTTCTTATTTTAGAAAATGTATAAAATATCCATCTTTTAGACATAAGAAACTCAAGAGATGGTGTCAAAGTGCTTTTAGCCAAGTTTTGGGATGAGAATGAGATGGTGTCAAGGAGCTTTTAGCCCAGTTTTAGGATAAGAATGAGACGGTATTGAATCTTAGATTTATTTGTTGAATGATGTAGATTGAAAAAATAGAAAGTTTCTTATTTTAGAAACTTTGCAAAACATCAATCATTTAAACTTAGTAAACCCTAGAAATTGTGTTAATGAGCGCTGAGCCAAGTTTTGGGATGACTTAGTGATGGGATTGAGTCTTAAATTTAGTTGATGAAGGATGGGGAAAAATAAAAAGTTTCTTATTTTTGAAACTTTATAAAACATCTATCTTTTAGACATATGAAACCCTAAAGATTGTGTCAAGGAGCTTTTAGCCAAGTTTTGAGATGATGATGCAATAGTAATGAATCTTAATTTTAGTTGATGAATGATAGAGAATCAAAAAATAAAAAGCTTCTGATTTTAGAAACTTTAAAAAACATCAATTTTTTAGACATAGGAAACCCTATAGATGGTGTTAAGGAGCTTTTAGCCAAGTTTTAGGATGATGATGAGAATTGAAAAAACAGAAAGTTTCTGATTTTAAAAACATACAACTTTTAGAAATAGAAACCCTAGAGATGCTGTCAATGAGCTTTTAGCTAAGTTTTGAGTTGATATTGAATCTTAGATTTAATTGACGCGTGATGGAGATTGAATAATAGAAAGTTTCTTAATTTTGAAAGTTTATAAGATATCCATCGTTTAGACATAGGAAACCCTAGAGATAGTGTCAAGGAGCATTTAGCCAAGTTTTGGGATGAGAATAAGATGAAATTTAGTCTTAGATTTAGTTGATGAAATATTAAGATTGAAGAAATAGAAAGTTTTTTATTTTTGAAACTTTACAAAACTTACGTCTTTTAAACATAGGAAACCCTAGAGATGGTGTCAAGGAGCTTTTAACCAAGTTTTGAGATGAGAATGAGATGATATTGAATCTTAGATTTACTTAACGGAGGATGGAGATTGAAAAAATAGAAAGTTTCTTAATTTAGAAACTTTAGAAGTCATCCATCTTTTAGACGTACGAAACCTTATAGATGGTGTCAAGGAGCTTTTAGCCAAGTTTTGGGATGAGGATGAGATTAAATTGAATCTTACAATTAGTTGATTAATAACGGAGATTGAAAAAATAGAAAGTTTCTTATTTTTTAAACTTTACAAAACATCAATCTTTTAAACATAGGAAACCCTAGAGATGAAGTCAATGAGCTTTTAGCTAAGTTTTGAGTTGAGAATGAGAGGGTATTGAATATTAGATTTAGTTGATGAAGAATGAAGATTGAAAAAATAGAAAGTTTCGTATTGTAGAAACTTTATAAAACATCAATCTTTTAGACTTACTGAACCCTAGAGATGTTGTCAATGAGCTTTTGGATTGATCTTTTATAG